>NW_027514380.1:0-698333 GCF_048772815.1 Callospermophilus lateralis
GTTCTGAGTTTTGTCTCTATGGTTTGTTTCTTCTTCAAGTAGCCCTAGGCACAGACCTTGGAAAAGCACTTTCATTGAGAGGGTTGCCAAGCTTCTAAGAAATAACGAGTTTCGGAAATATCAGCAAATATTTTTTCACCCAATCTTGTTGATACTTGGTGGTAATGATCAGGTCACAGTACCCGCTTGGCTCACCAAATTATGTTCTTCTAGGTTGAAGCGTTTGCCTACAGTAGCCGTTTTTATATTTAGGTTTCACTCTGTTCTCTCATATATAGATAGATGAATTTGGAACTCTAAATCCAACATGGTTTGTAGTAGCTCTTTGTAACTTGACAAAATAAAGGAGTTCTGAGTTTTGTCTCTATGTTTTGTTTCCTCTTCAAGTAGCCCTAGGCGCAGACTGTGGAAAAGCACTTTCATTGAGAGGGGTTGCCAAGCTTCTAAGAAATAACGAGTTTCCCAAGTACCAGCAAATATTTTTTCACCCAATCTTGATGATACTGGTTGCTAATGATCAGTACACAAACCCCACTTGGCTCACCAAATTGTGTTCTTCTAGGTTGAAGCGTTCGCCTACAGTAGAAGATTTAATATTTAGGTTTCCCTCTGTTCTCTCCTATATAGATATATGAATTTGGAACTCTAAATCCAACATGGTTTGTAGTAGCTCTTTGAAACTTGACAAAATAAAGGAGTTCTCAATTTTGTCTCTATGGTTTGTTTCCTCTTCAAGTAGCCCTAGGCAAAGACTGTGGAAAAGCACTTTCATTGAGAGAGTTTGCCAAGCTTCTAAGAAATTACAAGTTTCCGAAATACCAGCAAATATTTTTTCACCCAATCTTGATGATACTGGGTGTTAATGATCAGTACACAGATCCCACTTGGCTCACCAAATTTTGTTCTTCTGGGTTTCAGCGTTCCTTACAGAAGCAGTTTTTATATTTAGGTTTCACTCTGTTCTCTCCTACATAGATAGATGAATTTGGAACTCTAAATCCAACATGGTGTGTAATAGCTCTTTGAAACTTGACAAAGTAAAGGAGTTCCCAGTTTTGTCTCTATGGTTTGTTTCCTCTTCAAGTCGCCCAGGGCACAGACTGTGGAAAAGCACTTTCATTAAGAGGGTTTGCCAAGCTTTTAAGAAATAACGAGTTTCCGAAATACCAGCAAATATTTTTTCAACCAATCTTGATGGTACTTGGTGGTAATGATCAGTACACAAATCCCACTTGGCTCACCAAATTTTGTTCTTCTGTTTTGAAGCGTTCCTCTACAGTAGCAGTTTATATATTAAGTTTCACTCTGTTCTCACCTACATAGATAGATGAATTTGGAACTCTAGATCCAACATGGTGTGTAATAGCTCTTTGAAACTTGACAAAGTAAAGGAGTTCTCAGTTTTGTCTCTATGGTTTGTTTCCTCTTCAAGTCGCCCAGGGCACAGACTGTGGAGAAGCACTTTCATTGAGAGGGGTTGCCAAGCTTTTAAGAAATAACGAGTTTCCGAAATACCAGCAAATATTTTTTCACCCAATCTTGATGTTACTTGCTGGTAATGATCAGTACACAAATCCCACTTGGCTCACCAAATTTTCTCCTTCTAGGTTGAAGCGTTCGTTTACAGTAGCAGTTTTTATTTTTAGGATTCTCTCTGTTCTCTCCTATATAGATAGATGAATTTGAAACTCTAAATCCAACATGGTTTGTAGTAGCTCTTTGAATCTTGACAAAATTAAGGAGTTCTCAGTTTTGTCTCTATGGTTTGTTTCCTCTTCAAGTATCCCTAGGCACATATTGTGGAAAAGCACTTTCATTGAGAGGGGTTGCCAAGCTTCTAAGAAATAAGGAGTTTCCGAAATATCAACAAATATTTTTTCACCCAATGTTGATGATACTTGGTGGTAATGATCAATACACAAATCCCACTTGGCTCACCAAATTTTGTTCTTCTGGGTTGAATCGTTCGTCTACAGTAGCAGTTTTTATATTTACGTTTCACTCTGTTCTCTCTTATATAGATAGATGAATTTGGAACTCTAAATCCAACATGGTTTGTAGTAGCTCTTTGAAACTGGACAAAATAAAGGAGTTTTCAGTTTTGTCTCTCTGATTTGTTTCCGATTCATGTAGCCCTAAGCAGAGACTTTGAAAAAGCACTTTCATTGAAAGGGGTTGCCAAGCTTCCAAGAAATTACGAGTTTCCGAAATACCAGCAAATATTTTTTCACCTAATCTTGATGATACTTGGTGGTAATGGTGAGTACAAAAATCCCACTTGGCTCACCAAATTTTGTTCTTCTACGTTGATGCGTTCGTCTACAGTAGCAGTTTTTATATTTAGGTTTCACTCTGTTCTCTCATATAGAGATAGATGAATTTGGAACTCTAAATTCAACATGGTTTGTAGTAGCTCTTTGAAACTTGACAAAATAAAGGAGTTCTGAGTTTTGTCTCTATGGTTTGTTTCCTCTTCAAGAGGCCTAGGCACAGACTGTGGAAAGCACTTTCATTGAGAGAGTTTGCCAATCTTCTAAGAAATTACAGGTTTCCGAAATACCAGCAAATATTTTTTCACCCAATCTTGATGATACTTGGTGGTAATGATCAGTACACAAATCCCACTTGGCTCACCAAATTTTGTTCTTCTACGTTGAAGCGTTCGTCTACAGTAGCAGTTTTTATATTTAGGTTTCTCTCTGTTCTCTCCTATATAGATAGATGAATTTGGAACTCTAAATCCAACATGGATTGTAGTAGCTCTTTGAAACTTGACAAAATAAAGGAGTTCTCAGTTTTGTCTCTATGGTTTGTTTCCTCTTCAAGTAGCCCTAGGCGCAGACTGTGGAAAAGCACTTTCATTGAGAGGGGTTGCCAAGCTTCTAAGAAATAACGAGTTTCCGAAATACCAGCAAATATTTTTTCACCCAATCTTGATGATACTTGGTGGTAATGATCAGTACACAGATCCCACTTGGCTCACCAATTTTGGTTCTTCTAGGTTGAAGCGTTCGTCTACAGTAGCAGTTTTTATATTTAGGTTTCTCTCTGTTCTCTCCTATATAGATAGATGAATTTGGAACTCTAAATCCAACATGGATTGTAGTAGCTCTTTGAAACTTGATAAAATAAAGGAGTTCTGAGTTTTGTCTCTATGGTTTGTTTCCTCTTCAAGTAGCCCTAGGCGCAGACTCTGGAAAAGCACTTTCATTGAGAAGGGTTGCCAAGCTTCTAAGAAATAACGAGTTTCCGAAGTACCAGCAAATATTTTTTCACCCAATCTTGATGATACTTGGTGGGAATGATCAGTACACAGATCCCACTTGGCTCACCAAATTTTGTTCTTCTAGGTTGAAGCGTTCGTCTACAGTAGCAGTTTTTATATTTAGGTTTCACTCTGTTCTCTCATATATAGATAGATGAATTTGGAACTCTAAATCCAACATGGATTGTAGTAGCTCTTTGAAACTTGACAAAATAAAGGAGTTCTCAGTTTTGTCTCTATGGTTTGTTTCCTCTTCAAGTAGACCTAGGCACAGACTGAGGAAAAGCACTTTCATTGAGAGGGGTTGCCATCTTCTAAGAAATAACGAGTTTCCGAAATTCCAGCAAATATTTTTTCACCCAATTTTGATGATACTTGGAGCTAACGATCAGTACACATATCCCACTTGGCTCACCAAATTTTGTTATTCTAGGTTGAAGCGTTCGTCTACAGTAGCAGTTTTTATATTTAGGTTACCCTCTGTTCTCTCCTATATAGATAGATGAATTTGGAACTCTAAATCCAACATGGTTTTTCGTAGCTCTTTGAAACATGACCAAATAAAGGAGTTCTCAGTTTTGTCTCTATGGTTTGCTTCCTCTTCATGTAGCCCTAGGCACAGACTGTGGAAAAGCAATTTCATTGAAAGGGGTTGCCAAGCTTCTAAGAAATTACGAGTTTCCGAAATACCAGCAAATATTTTTTCACCCAATCTTGATGATACTTGGTGGTAATGATCAGTACACAAATCCCACATGGCTCACTAAATTTTGTTCTTCTAGGTTGAAGCGTTCGTCTACAGTAGCAGTTTTTATATTTAGGTTTCCCTCTGTTCTCTAATATATAGATAGATGAATTTGGAACTCTAAATCCAACATGGTTTGTAGTAGCTCTTCGAAACTGACAAAATAAAGGAGTTCTCAGTTTTGTCTCTATGGTTTGTTTCCTCTTCAAGTAGCCCTAGGCACAGACTGTGGAAAAGCACTTTCATTGAGAGGGGTTGCCAAGGTTTAAGAAATAACGAGTTTCCGAAATACCAGCAAATATTTTTTCACCCAATCTTGATAATACTTGGTGGTAATGATCAGTACACAAATCCCACTTGGCTCACCAAATTTTGTTCTTCTAGGTTGAAGCGTTCGTCTACAGTAGCAGTTTTTATATTTAGGTTTCACTCTGTTCTCTCATATATAGATAGATGAATTTGGAACTCTAAATCCAACATGGTTTGTAGTAGCTGTTTGAAACTTGACAAAATAAAGGAGTTCTCAGTTTTGTCTCAATCGTTTGTTTCCTCTTCAAGTAGCCCTAGGCACAGACTGTGGAAAAGCACTTTCATTGAGAGGGGTTGCCAAGCTTCTAAGAAATAACGAGTTTCCAAAATACCAGCATATATTTTTTCACCCAATGTTGATGATACTTGGAGGTAATGATCAGTACACATTTCCAACTTGGCTCACCAAATTTTGTTCATCTAGGTTGAAGCGTTCGTCTACAGTAGCAGTTTTTATATTTATTTTTCCCTCTGTATTCTCCTATATTGATAGATCAATTTGGAACTCTAAATCCAACATGGTTTGTAGTAGCTCTTTGAAACATAAAAAAAAAACAGAGTTCTCAGTTTTGTCTCTATGGTTTGTTTCCCCTTCAAGTAGCCCTAGGCACAGACTGTGGAAAGCACTTTCATTGAGAGGGGTTGCCAAGCTTCTAAGAAATAACGAGTTTCCTAAATACCAGCAAATATTTTTTCACCCAATCTTGATAATACTTGGTGGTAATGATCAGTACACAAATCCTACTTGGCTCACCAAATTTTGTTCTTCTAAGTTGAAGCGTTCTTCTACAGTAGCAGGTTATATATTTAGGTTTCCCTCTCTTCTCTCCCATATAGATAGATGAATTTGGAACTCTAAATCCAACAAGGTTTGTAGCAGCTCTTTGAAACTTGAAAAATTAACGGAGTTCTCAGTTTTTCTCTATGGTTTGTTTCCACTTCAAGTAGCCCTACGCACAGACTGTGGAAAGCACTTTCATTGAGATGGGTTGCCAAGCTTCTAAGAAATAACGAGTTTCCGAAATACCAGCAAATGTTTTTTCACACAATCTTGTTGATACTTGGTGGTAATGATCAGTACACAAATCCCACTTGGCTCACCAAATTTTGTTATTCTAGGTTGAAGCGTACATCTACAGTAGCAGTGTTTATATATAGGTTTCTCTCTGTTCTCTCCTATATAGATAGATGAATTTGGAACTTTAAATCCAACATGGATTGTAGTAGCTCTTTGAAACTTGACAAAATAAAGGAGTTCTCAGTTTTGTCTCTATGGTTTGTTTCCTCTTCAAGGAGCCCTAGGCACAGACTGTGGAAAAGCACTTTCATTGAGATGGGTTGCCAAGCTTCTAAGAAATAACGAGTTTCCGAAATACCAGCAAATATTTTTTCACCCAATCTTGATGATACTTGCTGGTAATGATCAGTACACAAATCCCACTTGGCTCACCAAATTTTCTCCTTGTAGGTTGAAGCGTTTGTTTACAGTAGCAGTTTTTATTTTTAGGATTCCCTCTGTTCTCTCCTATATAGATAGATGAATTTGAAACTCTAAATCCAACATGGTTTGTAGTAGCTCTTTGAATCTCGACAAAATAAAGGAGTTCTCAGTTTTGTATCTATGGTTTGTTTCCTCTTCAAGTATCCCTAGGCACATATTGTGGAAAACCACTTTCATTGAGAGGTGTTGCCAAGCTTCTAAGAAATAAGAAGTTTCCGAAATATCAACAAATATTTTTTCAACCAATGTTGATGATACTTGGTGGTAATGATCAATACACAAATCCCTCTTGGCTCACGAAATTTTGTTCTTCTGGGTTGAATCGTTCGTCTACAGTAGCAGTTTTTATATTTACGTTTCACTCTGTTCTCTCTTATATAGATAGATGAATTTGGAACTCTAAATCTAACATGGTTTGTAGTAGCTCTTTGAAACTTGACAAAACAAAGGAGTTTTCAGTTTTGTCTCTCTGATTTGTTTCCGCTTCATGTAGCCCTAGGCACAGACTGTGGAAAAGCACTTTCATTGAGAAGGTTTGCCAAGCTTCTAAGAGATAACGAGTTTCCGAAATACCAGCAAATATTTTTCACCCAATCTTGATGATACTTGGTGGTAATGAATGGTACACAAATCCCACTTGACTCACCAAATTTTGTTCTAGGTTGAAGCGTTCGTTTACAGTAGCGGTTTATATTTTTAAGTTCCCCCTGTTCTCTCCTATATAGATACATGAATTTGGTACTCTAAATCCAACATGGTTTGTAGTAGGTTTCAAACTTGACAAAATAAAGGAGTTTTCAGATTTGTCTCTCTGATTTGTTTCCGCTTCATGTAGCCCTAATCAGAGACTGTGGAAAAGCACTTTCATTGAAAGCGGTTGCCAAGCTTCCAAGAAATTACGAGTTTCCGAAATACCAGCAAATATTTTTTCACCCAATGTTGATGATACGTGGTGGTAATGACAAGTACACAAATCCCACTTGGCTCACCAAATTGTGTTCTTCTAGGTTAAAGCGTTCGTTTACAGTAGCAGTTTATATTTTTAGGTTTCACTCTGTTCTCTCCTATATAGATAGATGAATTTGGAACTCTAAATCCAACATGGTTTGTAGTAGCTCTTTGAAAGTTGACAAAATAAAGAATTTCTCAGTTTTGTCTCTATGGTTTGTTTCCTCTTCAAGTAGCCCTAGGCACAGACTGTGGAAAAGCACTTTCATTGAGAGGGGTTGCCAAGCTTCTAAGAAAAAACGAGTTTCCGAAATACCAGCAAATATTTTTTCACCCAATGTTGATGATACTTGGTGGTAATGATCAGTACACAATTCCCACGTGGCTCACCAAATTTTGTTCTTCTGGGTTTCAGCGTTCCTTACAGAAGCAGTTTTTATATTTAGGTTTCACTCTGTTCTCTCCTACATAGATAGATGAATTTGGAACTCTAAATCCAACATGGTGTGTAATAGCTCTTTGAAACTTGACAAAGTAAAGGAGTTCCCAGTTTTGTCTCTATGGTTTGTTTCCTCTTCAAGTCGCCCAGGGCACAGACTGTGGAAAAGCACTTTCATTAAGAGGGTTTGCCAAGCTTTTAAGAAATAACGAGTTTCCGAAATACCAGCAAATATTTTTTCAACCAATCTTGATGGTACTTGGTGGTAATGATCAGTACACAAATCCCACTTGGCTCACCAAATTTTGTTCTTCTGTTTTGAAGCGTTCCTCTACAGTAGCAGTTTATATATTAAGTTTCACTCTGTTCTCACCTACATAGATAGATGAATTTGGAACTCTAGATCCAACATGGTGTGTAATAGCTCTTTGAAACTTGACAAAGTAAAGGAGTTCTCAGTTTTGTCTCTATGGTTTGTTTCCTCTTCAAGTCGCCCAGGGCACAGACTGTGGAGAAGCACTTTCATTGAGAGGGGTTGCCAAGCTTTTAAGAAATAACGAGTTTCCGAAATACCAGCAAATATTTTTTCACCCAATCTTGATGTTACTTGCTGGTAATGATCAGTACACAAATCCCACTTGGCTCACCAAATTTTCTCCTTCTAGGTTGAAGCGTTCGTTTACAGTAGCAGTTTTTATTTTTAGGATTCTCTCTGTTCTCTCCTATATAGATAGATGAATTTGAAACTCTAAATCCAACATGGTTTGTAGTAGCTCTTTGAATCTTGACAAAATTAAGGAGTTCTCAGTTTTGTCTCTATGGTTTGTTTCCTCTTCAAGTATCCCTAGGCACATATTGTGGAAAAGCACTTTCATTGAGAGGGGTTGCCAAGCTTCTAAGAAATAAGGAGTTTCCGAAATATCAACAAATATTTTTTCACCCAATGTTGATGATACTTGGTGGTAATGATCAATACACAAATCCCACTTGGCTCACCAAATTTTGTTCTTCTGGGTTGAATCGTTCGTCTACAGTAGCAGTTTTTATATTTACGTTTCACTCTGTTCTCTCTTATATAGATAGATGAATTTGGAACTCTAAATCCAACATGGTTTGTAGTAGCTCTTTGAAACTGGACAAAATAAAGGAGTTTTCAGTTTTGTCTCTCTGATTTGTTTCCGATTCATGTAGCCCTAAGCAGAGACTTTGAAAAAGCACTTTCATTGAAAGGGGTTGCCAAGCTTCCAAGAAATTACGAGTTTCCGAAATACCAGCAAATATTTTTTCACCTAATCTTGATGATACTTGGTGGTAATGGTGAGTACAAAAATCCCACTTGGCTCACCAAATTTTGTTCTTCTACGTTGATGCGTTCGTCTACAGTAGCAGTTTTTATATTTAGGTTTCACTCTGTTCTCTCATATAGAGATAGATGAATTTGGAACTCTAAATTCAACATGGTTTGTAGTAGCTCTTTGAAACTTGACAAAATAAAGGAGTTCTGAGTTTTGTCTCTATGGTTTGTTTCCTCTTCAAGAGGCCTAGGCACAGACTGTGGAAAGCACTTTCATTGAGAGAGTTTGCCAATCTTCTAAGAAATTACAGGTTTCCGAAATACCAGCAAATATTTTTTCACCCAATCTTGATGATACTTGGTGGTAATGATCAGTACACAAATCCCACTTGGCTCACCAAATTTTGTTCTTCTACGTTGAAGCGTTCGTCTACAGTAGCAGTTTTTATATTTAGGTTTCTCTCTGTTCTCTCCTATATAGATAGATGAATTTGGAACTCTAAATCCAACATGGATTGTAGTAGCTCTTTGAAACTTGACAAAATAAAGGAGTTCTCAGTTTTGTCTCTATGGTTTGTTTCCTCTTCAAGTAGCCCTAGGCGCAGACTGTGGAAAAGCACTTTCATTGAGAGGGGTTGCCAAGCTTCTAAGAAATAACGAGTTTCCGAAATACCAGCAAATATTTTTTCACCCAATCTTGATGATACTTGGTGGTAATGATCAGTACACAGATCCCACTTGGCTCACCAATTTTGGTTCTTCTAGGTTGAAGCGTTCGTCTACAGTAGCAGTTTTTATATTTAGGTTTCTCTCTGTTCTCTCCTATATAGATAGATGAATTTGGAACTCTAAATCCAACATGGATTGTAGTAGCTCTTTGAAACTTGATAAAATAAAGGAGTTCTGAGTTTTGTCTCTATGGTTTGTTTCCTCTTCAAGTAGCCCTAGGCGCAGACTCTGGAAAAGCACTTTCATTGAGAAGGGTTGCCAAGCTTCTAAGAAA
This sequence comes from Callospermophilus lateralis, assembly GCF_048772815.1. Classification (NCBI taxonomy): domain Eukaryota; kingdom Metazoa; phylum Chordata; class Mammalia; order Rodentia; family Sciuridae; genus Callospermophilus; species Callospermophilus lateralis. Next base: position 9,505 of record NW_027514380.1, read on the forward strand.
TAACGAGTTTCCGAAGTACCAGCAAATATTTTTTCACCCAATCTTGATGATACTGGTTGCTAATAATCAGTACACAAATCCCACTTGGGTCACCAAATTGTGTTCTTCTAGGTTGAAGCGTTCGCCTACCGTAGAAGTTTTTATATTTAGGTTTCCCTCTGTTCTCTCCTATATAGATATATGAATTTGTAACTCTAAATCCAACATGGTTTGTAGTAGCTCTTTGAAACTTGACAAAATAAAGGAGTTCTCAGTTTTGTCTCTATGGTTTGTTTCCTCTTCAAGTAGCCCTAGGCACAGACTGTGGAAAAGCACTTTCATTGAGAGAGTTTGCCATGCTTCTAAGAAATAACAAGTTTCCGAAATACCAGCAAATATTTTTTCACCCAATCTTGATGATACTTGGTGGTAATGATCAGTACACAAATCCCACTTGGCTCACCAAATTTTGTTTTTCTAGGTTGAAGCGTTCGTCTACAGTAGCCGTTTTTATATTTAGGTTTCACTCTGTTCTCTCATATATAGATAGATGAATTTGGAACTCTAAATCCAACATGGTTTGTAGTAGCTCTTTGTAACTTGACAAAATAAAGGAGTTCTGAGTTTTTTCTCTATGATTTGTTTCCTCTTCGAGTAGCCCTAGGCGCAGACTGTGGAAAAGCACTTTCATTGAGAGGGGTTGCCAAGCTTCTAAGAAATAACGATTTCCCAAGTACCAGCAAATATTTTTTCACCCAATCTTGATGATACTTGGTGGTAATGATCAGTACACAGTACCCGCTTGGCTCACCAAATTATGTTCTTCTAAGTTGAAGCGTTCTTCTACAGTAGCAGGTTTTATATTTAGGTTTCCCTCTCTTCTCTCCCATATAGATAGATGAATTTGGAACTCTAAATCCAACAAGGTTTGTAGCAGCTCTTTGAAACTTGAAAAATTAACGGAGTTCTCAGTTTTTCTCTATGGTTTGTTTCCACTTCAAGTAGCCCTAGGCACATACTGTGGAAAGCACTTTCATTGAGATGGGTTGCCAAGATTCTAAGAAATAACGAGTTTCCGAAATACCAGCAAATGTTTTTTCACACAATCTTGTTGATACTTGGTGGTAATGATCAGTACACAAATCCCACTTGGCTCACCAAATTTTGTTCTTCTAGGTTGAAGCGTTCGTCTACAGTAGCAGTTTTTATATTTAGGTTTCTCTCTGTTCTCTCCTATATAGATAGATGAATTTGGAACTTTAAATCCAACATGGATTGTAGTAGCTCTTTGAAACTTGACAAAATAAAGGAGTTCTCAGTTTTGTCTCTATGGTTTGTTTCCTCTTCAAGGAGCCCTAGGCACAGACTGTGGAAAAGCACTTTCATTGAGATGGGTTGCCAAGCTTCTAAGAAATAACGAGTTTCCGAAATACCAGCAAATATTTTTTCACCCAATCTTGATGATACTTGGTGGGAATGATCAGTAAACAGTTCCCACTTGGGTCACCAAATTTTGTTCTTCTAGGTTGAAGCGTTCTTCTACAGTAGCAGTTTTTATATTCAGGTTTCACTCTTTTCTCTCATATATAGATAGATGAATTTGGAACTCTAAATCCAACATGGTTTGTAGTAGCTCTTTGAAACTTGACAAAATAAAGGAGTTCTGAGTTTTGTCTCTATGGTTTGTTTCCTCTTCAAGTAGCCCTAGGGACAGACTGTGGAAAAGCAATTTCATTGAGAGGGGTTGCCATCTTCTAAGAAATAACGAGTTTCCGAAATACCAGCAAATATTTTTTGACCCAATCTTGATGATACTTGGTGGTAATGATCAGTACACAAATCCCACTTGGCTTACCAAATTTTGTTCTTCTAGGTTGAAGCGTTCTTCTACAGTAGCAGTTTTTATATTTAGGTTTCCGTCTGTTCTCTCATATATAGATAGATGAATTTGGAACTCTAAATCCAACATGGTTTGTAGTAGCTCTTTGAGACATGACAAAATAAAGGAGTTCTCAGATTTGTCTCCATGGTTTGTTTCCTCTTCAAGTAGCCCTAGGCACAGACTGTGGAAAAGCACTTTCATTGAGAGGGGTTGCCAAGCTTCTAAGAAATAACGAGTTTCCAAAATACCAGCAAATATTTTTTTACCCAATCTTGATGATACTTCGTGGTAATGATCAGTACACAAATCCCACTTGGCTCACCAAATTTTGTTCTTCTAGGTTGAAGCATGCGTCTACAGTAGCAGTTTTTATATTTAGGTTTCCCTCTGTTCTCTCCTATATATATAGATGAATTTGGAACTCTAAATCCAACATGCTTTGTAGTAGCTCTTTGAAACTTGACAAAATAAAGGAGTTCTCAGTTTTGTCTCTATGGTTTGTTTCCTCTTAAAGTAGCCCTAGGCACAGACTGTGGAAAGCACTTTCATTGAGATGGGTTGCCAAGCTTCTAAGAAATAACGAGTTTCCGAAATACCAGCAAATATTTATTCACCCAATCTTGATGATCCTTGGTGGTAATGATCAGTACACAAATCCCACTTGGCTTACCATATTTTGTTCTTCTAGTTTGAAGCGTTCGTCTACAGTAGCAGTTTTTATATTTAGGTTTCCCTCTGTTCTCTCCTATATAGAAAGATGAATTTGGAACTCTAAATCCAACATGGTTTGTAGTAGCTCTTTGAAACTAGAAAAAATAACGGAGTTCTCAGTTTTGTCTCTATGGTTTGTTTCCTCTTCAAGTAGCCCTAGGCACAGACTGAGGAAAAGCACTTTCATTGAGAGGGGTTGCCATCTTCTAAGAAATAACGAGTTTCCGAAATTCCAGCAAATATTTTTTCACCCAATCTTGATGATACATGGAGCTAACGATCAGTACACATTTCCCACTTGGCTCACCAAATTTTGTTATTCTAGGTTGAAGCGTTCGTCTACAGTAGCAGTTTTTATATTTAGGTTACCCTCTGTTCTCTCCTATATAGATAGATGAATTTGGAACTCTAAATCCAACATGGTTTTTCTTAGCTCTTTGAAACATGACCAAATAAAGGAGTTCTCAGTTTTGTCTCTATGGTTTGCTTCCTCTTCATGTAGCCCTAGGCACAGACTGTGGAAAAGCAATTTCATTGAAAGGGGTTGCCAAGCTTCTAAGAAATTACGAGTTTCCGAAATACCAGCAAATATTTTTTCACCCAATCTTGATGATACTTGGTGGTAATGATCAGTACACAAATCCCACATGGCTCACTAAATTTTGTTCTTCTAGGTTGAACCGTTCGTCTACAGTAGCAGTTTTTATATTTAGGTTTCCCTCTGTTCTCTAATATATAGATAGATGAATTTGGAACTCTAAATCCAACATGGTTTGTAGTAGCTCTTCGAAACTGACAAAATTAAGGAGTTCTCAGTTTTGTCTCTATGGTTTGTTTCCTCTTCAAGTAGCCCTAGGCACAGACTGTGGAAAAGCACTTTCATTGAGAGGGGTTGCCAAGGTTTAAGAAATAACGAGTTTCCGAAATACCAGCAAATATTTTTTCACCCAATCTTGATAATACTTGGTGGTAATGATCAGTACACAAATCCCACTTGGCTCACCAAATTTTGTTCTTCTAGGTTGAAGCGTTCGTCTACAGTAGCAGTTTTTATATTTAGGTTTCCCTCGATTCTCTGATATATAGATAGATGAATTTGGAACTCTAAGTCCAACATGGTTTGTAGTAGCTCTTTGAAACTTGACAAAATAAAGGAGTTCTCAGTTTTGTCTCTATGGTTTGTTTCCTCTTCAAGTAGACCTAGGCACAGACTGAGGAAAAGCACTTTCATTGAGAGGGGTTGCCATCTTCTAAGAAATAACGAGTTTCCGAAATTCCAGCAAATATTTTTTCACCCAATTTTGATGATACTTGGAGCTAACGATCAGTACACATATCCCACTTGGCTCACCAAATTTTGTTATTCTAGGTTGAAGCGTTCGTCTACAGTAGCAGTTTTTATATTTAGGTTACCCTCTGTTCTCTCCTATATAGATAGATGAATTTGGAACTCTAAATCCAACATGGTTTTTCGTAGCTCTTTGAAACATGACCAAATAAAGGAGTTCTCAGTTTTGTCTCTATGGTTTGCTTCCTCTTCATGTAGCCCTAGGCACAGACTGTGGAAAAGCAATTTCATTGAAAGGGGTTGCCAAGCTTCTAAGAAATTACGAGTTTCCGAAATACCAGCAAATATTTTTTCACCCAATCTTGATGATACTTGGTGGTAATGATCAGTACACAAATCCCACATGGCTCACTAAATTTTGTTCTTCTAGGTTGAAGCGTTCGTCTACAGTAGCAGTTTTTATATTTAGGTTTCCCTCTGTTCTCTAATATATAGATAGATGAATTTGGAACTCTAAATCCAACATGGTTTGTAGTAGCTCTTCGAAACTGACAAAATAAAGGAGTTCTCAGTTTTGTCTCTATGGTTTGTTTCCTCTTCAAGTAGCCCTAGGCACAGACTGTGGAAAAGCACTTTCATTGAGAGGGGTTGCCAAGGTTTAAGAAATAACGAGTTTCCGAAATACCAGCAAATATTTTTTCACCCAATCTTGATAATACTTGGTGGTAATGATCAGTACACAAATCCCACTTGGCTCACCAAATTTTGTTCTTCTAGGTTGAAGCGTTCGTCTACAGTAGCAGTTTTTATATTTAGGTTTCACTCTGTTCTCTCATATATAGATAGATGAATTTGGAACTCTAAATCCAACATGGTTTGTAGTAGCTGTTTGAAACTTGACAAAATAAAGGAGTTCTCAGTTTTGTCTCAATCGTTTGTTTCCTCTTCAAGTAGCCCTAGGCACAGACTGTGGAAAAGCACTTTCATTGAGAGGGGTTGCCAAGCTTCTAAGAAATAACGAGTTTCCAAAATACCAGCATATATTTTTTCACCCAATGTTGATGATACTTGGAGGTAATGATCAGTACACATTTCCAACTTGGCTCACCAAATTTTGTTCATCTAGGTTGAAGCGTTCGTCTACAGTAGCAGTTTTTATATTTATTTTTCCCTCTGTATTCTCCTATATTGATAGATCAATTTGGAACTCTAAATCCAACATGGTTTGTAGTAGCTCTTTGAAACATAAAAAAAAAACAGAGTTCTCAGTTTTGTCTCTATGGTTTGTTTCCCCTTCAAGTAGCCCTAGGCACAGACTGTGGAAAGCACTTTCATTGAGAGGGGTTGCCAAGCTTCTAAGAAATAACGAGTTTCCTAAATACCAGCAAATATTTTTTCACCCAATCTTGATAATACTTGGTGGTAATGATCAGTACACAAATCCTACTTGGCTCACCAAATTTTGTTCTTCTAAGTTGAAGCGTTCTTCTACAGTAGCAGGTTATATATTTAGGTTTCCCTCTCTTCTCTCCCATATAGATAGATGAATTTGGAACTCTAAATCCAACAAGGTTTGTAGCAGCTCTTTGAAACTTGAAAAATTAACGGAGTTCTCAGTTTTTCTCTATGGTTTGTTTCCACTTCAAGTAGCCCTACGCACAGACTGTGGAAAGCACTTTCATTGAGATGGGTTGCCAAGCTTCTAAGAAATAACGAGTTTCCGAAATACCAGCAAATGTTTTTTCACACAATCTTGTTGATACTTGGTGGTAATGATCAGTACACAAATCCCACTTGGCTCACCAAATTTTGTTATTCTAGGTTGAAGCGTACATCTACAGTAGCAGTGTTTATATATAGGTTTCTCTCTGTTCTCTCCTATATAGATAGATGAATTTGGAACTTTAAATCCAACATGGATTGTAGTAGCTCTTTGAAACTTGACAAAATAAAGGAGTTCTCAGTTTTGTCTCTATGGTTTGTTTCCTCTTCAAGGAGCCCTAGGCACAGACTGTGGAAAAGCACTTTCATTGAGATGGGTTGCCAAGCTTCTAAGAAATAACGAGTTTCCGAAATACCAGCAAATATTTTTTCACCCAATCTTGATGATACTTGCTGGTAATGATCAGTACACAAATCCCACTTGGCTCACCAAATTTTCTCCTTGTAGGTTGAAGCGTTTGTTTACAGTAGCAGTTTTTATTTTTAGGATTCCCTCTGTTCTCTCCTATATAGATAGATGAATTTGAAACTCTAAATCCAACATGGTTTGTAGTAGCTCTTTGAATCTCGACAAAATAAAGGAGTTCTCAGTTTTGTATCTATGGTTTGTTTCCTCTTCAAGTATCCCTAGGCACATATTGTGGAAAACCACTTTCATTGAGAGGTGTTGCCAAGCTTCTAAGAAATAAGGAGTTTCCGAAATATCAACAAATATTTTTTCAACCAATGTTGATGATACTTGGTGGTAATGATCAATACACAAATCCCTCTTGGCTCACGAAATTTTGTTCTTCTGGGTTGAATCGTTCGTCTACAGTAGCAGTTTTTATATTTACGTTTCACTCTGTTCTCTCTTATATAGATAGATGAATTTGGAACTCTAAATCTAACATGGTTTGTAGTAGCTCTTTGAAACTTGACAAAACAAAGGAGTTTTCAGTTTTGTCTCTCTGATTTGTTTCCGCTTCATGTAGCCCTAGGCACAGACTGTGGAAAAGCACTTTCATTGAGAAGGTTTGCCAAGCTTCTAAGAGATAACGAGTTTCCGAAATACCAGCAAATATTTTTCACCCAATCTTGATGATACTTGGTGGTAATGAATGGTACACAAATCCCACTTGACTCACCAAATTTTGTTCTAGGTTGAAGCGTTCGTTTACAGTAGCGGTTTATATTTTTAAGTTCCCCCTGTTCTCTCCTATATAGATACATGAATTTGGTACTCTAAATCCAACATGGTTTGTAGTAGGTTTCAAACTTGACAAAATAAAGGAGTTTTCAGATTTGTCTCTCTGATTTGTTTCCGCTTCATGTAGCCCTAATCAGAGACTGTGGAAAAGCACTTTCATTGAAAGCGGTTGCCAAGCTTCCAAGAAATTACGAGTTTCCGAAATACCAGCAAATATTTTTTCACCCAATGTTGATGATACGTGGTGGTAATGACAAGTACACAAATCCCACTTGGCTCACCAAATTGTGTTCTTCTAGGTTAAAGCGTTCGTTTACAGTAGCAGTTTATATTTTTAGGTTTCACTCTGTTCTCTCCTATATAGATAGATGAATTTGGAACTCTAAATCCAACATGGTTTGTAGTAGCTCTTTGAAAGTTGACAAAATAAAGAATTTCTCAGTTTTGTCTCTATGGTTTGTTTCCTCTTCAAGTAGCCCTAGGCACAGACTGTGGAAAAGCACTTTCATTGAGAGGGGTTGCCAAGCTTCTAAGAAAAAACGAGTTTCCGAAATACCAGCAAATATTTTTTCACCCAATGTTGATGATACTTGGTGGTAATGATCAGTACACAATTCCCACGTGGCTCACCAAATTTTGTTCTTCTGGGTTTCAGCGTTCCTTACAGAAGCAGTTTTTATATTTAGGTTTCACTCTGTTCTCTCCTACATAGATAGATGAATTTGGAACTCTAAATCCAACATGGTGTGTAATAGCTCTTTGAAACTTGACAAAGTAAAGGAGTTCCCAGTTTTGTCTCTATGGTTTGTTTCCTCTTCAAGTCGCCCAGGGCACAGACTGTGGAAAAGCACTTTCATTAAGAGGGTTTGCCAAGCTTTTAAGAAATAACGAGTTTCCGAAATACCAGCAAATATTTTTTCAACCAATCTTGATGGTACTTGGTGGTAATGATCAGTACACAAATCCCACTTGGCTCACCAAATTTTGTTCTTCTGTTTTGAAGCGTTCCTCTACAGTAGCAGTTTATATATTAAGTTTCACTCTGTTCTCACCTACATAGATAGATGAATTTGGAACTCTAGATCCAACATGGTGTGTAATAGCTCTTTGAAACTTGACAAAGTAAAGGAGTTCTCAGTTTTGTCTCTATGGTTTGTTTCCTCTTCAAGTCGCCCATTGCACAGACTGTGGAGAAGCACTTTCATTGAGAGGGGTTGCCAAGCTTTTAAGAAATAACGAGTTTCCGAAATACCAGCAAATATTTTTTCACCCAATCTTGATGTTACTTGCTGGTAATGATCAGTACACAAATCCCACTTGGCTCACCAAATTTTCTCCTTCTAGGTTGAAGCGTTCGTTTACAGTAGCAGTTTTTATTTTTAGGATTCTCTCTGTTCTCTCCTATATAGATAGATGAATTTGAAACTCTAAATCCAACATGGTTTGTAGTAGCTCTTTGAATCTTGACAAAATTAAGGAGTTCTCAGTTTTGTCTCTATGGTTTGTTTCCTCTTCAAGTATCCCTAGGCACATATTGTGGAAAAGCACTTTCATTGAGAGGGGTTGCCAAGCTTCTAAGAAATAAGGAGTTTCCGAAATATCAACAAATATTTTTTCACCCAATGTTGATGATACTTGGTGGTAATGATCAATACACAAATCCCACTTGGCTCACCAAATTTTGTTCTTCTGGGTTGAATCGTTCGTCTACAGTAGCAGTTTTTATATTTACGTTTCACTCTGTTCTCTCTTATATAGATAGATGAATTTGGAACTCTAAATCCAACATGGTTTGTAGTAGCTCTTTGAAACTGGACAAAATAAAGGAGTTTTCAGTTTTGTCTCTCTGATTTGTTTCCGATTCATGTAGCCCTAAGCAGAGACTTTGAAAAAGCACTTTCATTGAAAGGGGTTGCCAAGCTTCCAAGAAATTACGAGTTTCCGAAATACCAGCAAATATTTTTTCACCTAATCTTGATGATACTTGGTGGTAATGGTGAGTACAAAAATCCCACTTGGCTCACCAAATTTTGTTCTTCTACGTTGATGCGTTCGTCTACAGTAGCAGTTTTTATATTTAGGTTTCACTCTGTTCTCTCATATATAGATAGATGAATTTGGAACTCTAAATTCAACATGGTTTGTAGTAGCTCTTTGAAACTTGACAAAATAAAGGAGTTCTGAGTTTTGTCTCTATGGTTTGTTTCCTCTTCAAGAGGCCTAGGCACAGACTGTGGAAAGCACTTTCATTGAGAGAGTTTGCCAATCTTCTAAGAAATTACAGGTTTCCGAAATACCAGCAAATATTTTTTCACCCAATCTTGATGATACTTGGTGGTAATGATCAGTACACAAATCCCACTTGGCTCACCAAATTTTGTTCTTCTACGTTGAAGCGTTCGTCTACAGTAGCAGTTTTTATATTTAGGTTTCTCTCTGTTCTCTCCTATATAGATAGATGAATTTGGAACTCTAAATCCAACATGGATTGTAGTAGCTCTTTGAAACTTGACAAAATAAAGGAGTTCTCAGTTTTGTCTCTATGGTTTGTTTCCTCTTCAAGTAGCCCTAGGCGCAGACTGTGGAAAAGCACTTTCATTGAGAGGGGTTGCCAAGCTTCTAAGAAATAACGAGTTTCCGAAATACCAGCAAATATTTTTTCACCCAATCTTGATGATACTTGGTGGTAATGATCAGTACACAGATCCCACTTGGCTCACCAATTTTGGTTCTTCTAGGTTGAAGCGTTCGTCTACAGTAGCAGTTTTTATATTTAGGTTTCTCTCTGTTCTCTCCTATATAGATAGATGAATTTGGAACTCTAAATCCAACATGGATTGTAGTAGCTCTTTGAAACTTGATAAAATAAAGGAGTTCTGAGTTTTGTCTCTATGGTTTGTTTCCTCTTCAAGTAGCCCTAGGCGCAGACTCTGGAAAAGCACTTTCATTGAGAAGGGTTGCCAAGCTTCTAAGAAATAACGAGTTTCCGAAGTACCAGCAAATATTTTTTCACCCAATCTTGATGATACTGGTTGCTAATAATCAGTACACAAATCCCACTTGGGTCACCAAATTGTGTTCTTCTAGGTTGAAGCGTTCGCCTACCGTAGAAGTTTTTATATTTAGGTTTCCCTCTGTTCTCTCCTATATAGATATATGAATTTGTAACTCTAAATCCAACATGGTTTGTAGTAGCTCTTTGAAACTTGACAAAATAAAGGAGTTCTCAGTTTTGTCTCTATGGTTTGTTTCCTCTTCAAGTAGCCCTAGGCACAGACTGTGGAAAAGCACTTTCATTGAGAGAGTTTGCCATGCTTCTAAGAAATAACAAGTTTCCGAAATACCAGCAAATATTTTTTCACCCAATCTTGATGATACTTGGTGGTAATGATCAGTACACAAATCCCACTTGGCTCACCAAATTTTGTTTTTCTAGGTTGAAGCGTTCGTCTACAGTAGCCGTTTTTATATTTAGGTTTCACTCTGTTCTCTCATATATAGATAGATGAATTTGGAACTCTAAATCCAACATGGTTTGTAGTAGCTCTTTGTAACTTGACAAAATAAAGGAGTTCTGAGTTTTTTCTCTATGATTTGTTTCCTCTTCGAGTAGCCCTAGGCGCAGACTGTGGAAAAGCACTTTCATTGAGAGGGGTTGCCAAGCTTCTAAGAAATAACGATTTCCCAAGTACCAGCAAATATTTTTTCACCCAATCTTGATGATACTTGGTGGTAATGATCAGTACACAGTACCCGCTTGGCTCACCAAATTATGTTCTTCTAAGTTGAAGCGTTCTTCTACAGTAGCAGGTTTTATATTTAGGTTTCCCTCTCTTCTCTCCCATATAGATAGATGAATTTGGAACTCTAAATCCAACAAGGTTTGTAGCAGCTCTTTGAAACTTGAAAAATTAACGGAGTTCTCAGTTTTTCTCTATGGTTTGTTTCCACTTCAAGTAGCCCTAGGCACATACTGTGGAAAGCACTTTCATTGAGATGGGTTGCCAAGATTCTAAGAAATAACGAGTTTCCGAAATACCAGCAAATGTTTTTTCACACAATCTTGTTGATACTTGGTGGTAATGATCAGTACACAAATCCCACTTGGCTCACCAAATTTTGTTCTTCTAGGTTGAAGCGTTCGTCTACAGTAGCAGTTTTTATATTTAGGTTTCTCTCTGTTCTCTCCTATATAGATAGATGAATTTGGAACTTTAAATCCAACATGGATTGTAGTAGCTCTTTGAAACTTGACAAAATAAAGGAGTTCTCAGTTTTGTCTCTATGGTTTGTTTCCTCTTCAAGGAGCCCTAGGCACAGACTGTGGAAAAGCACTTTCATTGAGATGGGTTGCCAAGCTTCTAAGAAATAACGAGTTTCCGAAATACCAGCAAATATTTTTTCACCCAATCTTGATGATACTTGGTGGGAATGATCAGTAAACAGTTCCCACTTGGGTCACCAAATTTTGTTCTTCTAGGTTGAAGCGTTCTTCTACAGTAGCAGTTTTTATATTCAGGTTTCACTCTTTTCTCTCATATATAGATAGATGAATTTGGAACTCTAAATCCAACATGGTTTGTAGTAGCTCGTTGAAACTTGACAAAATAAAGGAGTTCTGAGTTTTGTCTCTATGGTTTGTTTCCTCTTCAAGTAGCCCTAGGGACAGACTGTGGAAAAGCAATTTCATTGAGAGGGGTTGCCATCTTCTAAGAAATAACGAGTTTCCGAAATACCAGCAAATATTTTTTGACCCAATCTTGATGATACTTGGTGGTAATGATCAGTACACAAATCCCACTTGGCTTACCAAATTTTGTTCTTCTAGGTTGAAGCGTTCTTCTACAGTAGCAGTTTTTATATTTAGGTTTCCGTCTGTTCTCTCATATATAGATAGATGAATTTGGAACTCTAAATCCAACATGGTTTGTAGTAGCTCTTTGAGACATGACAAAATAAAGGAGTTCTCAGATTTGTCTCCATGGTTTGTTTCCTCTTCAAGTAGCCCTAGGCACAGACTGTGGAAAAGCACTTTCATTGAGAGGGGTTGCCAAGCTTCTAAGAAATAACGAGTTTCCAAAATACCAGCAAATATTTTTTTACCCAATCTTGATGATACTTCGTGGTAATGATCAGTACACAAATCCCACTTGGCTCACCAAATTTTGTTCTTCTAGGTTGAAGCATGCGTCTACAGTAGCAGTTTTTATATTTAGGTTTCCCTCTGTTCTCTCCTATATATATAGATGAATTTGGAACTCTAAATCCAACATGCTTTGTAGTAGCTCTTTGAAACTTGACAAAATAAAGGAGTTCTCAGTTTTGTCTCTATGGTTTGTTTCCTCTTAAAGTAGCCCTAGGCACAGACTGTGGAAAGCACTTTCATTGAGATGGGTTGCCAAGCTTCTAAGAAATAACGAGTTTCCGAAATACCAGCAAATATTTATTCACCCAATCTTGATGATCCTTGGTGGTAATGATCAGTACACAAATCCCACTTGGCTTACCATATTTTGTTCTTCTAGTTTGAAGCGTTCGTCTACAGTAGCAGTTTTTATATTTAGGTTTCCCTCTGTTCTCTCCTATATAGAAAGATGAATTTGGAACTCTAAATCCAACATGGTTTGTAGTAGCTCTTTGAAACTTGAAAAAATAACGGAGTTCTCAGTTTTGTCTCTATGGTTTGTTTCCTCTTCAAGTAGCCCTAGGCACAGACTGAGGAAAAGCACTTTCATTGAGAGGGGTTGCCATCTTCTAAGAAATAACGAGTTTCCGAAATTCCAGCAAATATTTTTTCACCCAATCTTGATGATACATGGAGCTAACGATCAGTACACATTTCCCACTTGGCTCACCAAATTTTGTTATTCTAGGTTGAAGCGTTCGTCTACAGTAGCAGTTTTTATATTTAGGTTACCCTCTGTTCTCTCCTATATAGATAGATGAATTTGGAACTCTAAATCCAACATGGTTTTTCTTAGCTCTTTGAAACATGACCAAATAAAGGAGTTCTCAGTTTTGTCTCTATGGTTTGCTTCCTCTTCATGTAGCCCTAGGCACAGACTGTGGAAAAGCAATTTCATTGAAAGGGGTTGCCAAGCTTCTAAGAAATTACGAGTTTCCGAAATACCAGCAAATATTTTTTCACCCAATCTTGATGATACTTGGTGGTAATGATCAGTACACAAATCCCACATGGCTCACTAAATTTTGTTCTTCTAGGTTGAACCGTTCGTCTACAGTAGCAGTTTTTATATTTAGGTTTCCCTCTGTTCTCTAATATATAGATAGATGAATTTGGAACTCTAAATCCAACATGGTTTGTAGTAGCTCTTCGAAACTGACAAAATTAAGGAGTTCTCAGTTTTGTCTCTATGGTTTGTTTCCTCTTCAAGTAGCCCTAGGCACAGACTGTGGAAAAGCACTTTCATTGAGAGGGGTTGCCAAGGTTTAAGAAATAACGAGTTTCCGAAATACCAGCAAATATTTTTTCACCCAATCTTGATAATACTTGGTGGTAATGATCAGTACACAAATCCCACTTGGCTCACCAAATTTTGTTCTTCTAGGTTGAAGCGTTCGTCTACAGTAGCAGTTTTTATATTTAGGTTTCCCTCGATTCTCTGATATATAGATAGATGAATTTGGAACTCTAAGTCCAACATGGTTTGTAGTAGCTCTTTGAAACTTGACAAAATAAAGGAGTTCTCAGTTTTGTCTCTATGGTTTGTTTCCTCTTCAAGTAGACCTAGGCACAGACTGAGGAAAAGCACTTTCATTGAGAGGGGTTGCCATCTTCTAAGAAATAACGAGTTTCCGAAATTCCAGCAAATATTTTTTCACCCAATTTTGATGATACTTGGAGCTAACGATCAGTACACATATCCCACTTGGCTCACCAAATTTTGTTATTCTAGGTTGAAGCGTTCGTCTACAGTAGCAGTTTTTATATTTAGGTTACCCTCTGTTCTCTCCTATATAGATAGATGAATTTGGAACTCTAAATCCAACATGGTTTTTCGTAGCTCTTTGAAACATGACCAAATAAAGGAGTTCTCAGTTTTGTCTCTATGGTTTGCTTCCTCTTCATGTAGCCCTAGGCACAGACTGTGGAAAAGCAATTTCATTGAAAGGGGTTGCCAAGCTTCTAAGAAATTACGAGTTTCCGAAATACCAGCAAATATTTTTTCACCCAATCTTGATGATACTTGGTGGTAATGATCAGTACACAAATCCCACATGGCTCACTAAATTTTGTTCTTCTAGGTTGAAGCGTTCGTCTACAGTAGCAGTTTTTATATTTAGGTTTCCCTCTGTTCTCTAATATATAGATAGATGAATTTGGAACTCTAAATCCAACATGGTTTGTAGTAGCTCTTCGAAACTGACAAAATAAAGGAGTTCTCAGTTTTGTCTCTATGGTTTGTTTCCTCTTCAAGTAGCCCTAGGCACAGACTGTGGAAAAGCACTTTCATTGAGAGGGGTTGCCAAGGTTTAAGAAATAACGAGTTTCCGAAATACCAGCAAATATTTTTTCACCCAATCTTGATAATACTTGGTGGTAATGATCAGTACACAAATCCCACTTGGCTCACCAAATTTTGTTCTTCTAGGTTGAAGCGTTCGTCTACAGTAGCAGTTTTTATATTTAGGTTTCACTCTGTTCTCTCATATATAGATAGATGAATTTGGAACTCTAAATCCAACATGGTTTGTAGTAGCTGTTTGAAACTTGACAAAATAAAGGAGTTCTCAGTTTTGTCTCAATCGTTTGTTTCCTCTTCAAGTAGCCCTAGGCACAGACTGTGGAAAAGCACTTTCATTGAGAGGGGTTGCCAAGCTTCTAAGAAATAACGAGTTTCCAAAATACCAGCATATATTTTTTCACCCAATGTTGATGATACTTGGAGGTAATGATCAGTACACATTTCCAACTTGGCTCACCAAATTTTGTTCATCTAGGTTGAATCGTTCGTCTACAGTAGCAGTTTTTATATTTATTTTTCCCTCTGTATTCTCCTATATTGATAGATCAATTTGGAACTCTAAATCCAACATGGTTTGTAGTAGCTCTTTGAAACATAAAAAAAAAACAGAGTTCTCAGTTTTGTCTCTATGGTTTGTTTCCCCTTCAAGTAGCCCTAGGCACAGACTGTGGAAAGCACTTTCATTGAGAGGGGTTGCCAAGCTTCTAAGAAATAACGAGTTTCCTAAATACCAGCAAATATTTTTTCACCCAATCTTGATAATACTTGGTGGTAATGATCAGTACACAAATCCTACTTGGCTCACCAAATTTTGTTCTTCTAAGTTGAAGCGTTCTTCTACAGTAGCAGGTTATATATTTAGGTTTCCCTCTCTTCTCTCCCATATAGATAGATGAATTTGGAACTCTAAATCCAACAAGGTTTGTAGCAGCTCTTTGAAACTTGAAAAATTAACGGAGTTCTCAGTTTTTCTCTATGGTTTGTTTCCACTTCAAGTAGCCCTACGCACAGACTGTGGAAAGCACTTTCATTGAGATGGGTTGCCAAGCTTCTAAGAAATAACGAGTTTCCGAAATACCAGCAAATGTTTTTTCACACAATCTTGTTGATACTTGGTGGTAATGATCAGTACACAAATCCCACTTGGCTCACCAAATTTTGTTATTCTAGGTTGAAGCGTACATCTACAGTAGCAGTGTTTATATATAGGTTTCTCTCTGTTCTCTCCTATATAGATAGATGAATTTGGAACTTTAAATCCAACATGGATTGTAGTAGCTCTTTGAAACTTGACAAAATAAAGGAGTTCTCAGTTTTGTCTCTATGGTTTGTTTCCTCTTCAAGGAGCCCTAGGCACAGACTGTGGAAAAGCACTTTCATTGAGATGGGTTGCCAAGCTTCTAAGAAATAACGAGTTTCCGAAATACCAGCAAATATTTTTCACCCAATCTTGATGATACTTGCTGGTAATGATCAGTACACAAATCCCACTTGGCTCACCAAATTTTCTCCTTGTAGGTTGAAGCGTTTGTTTACAGTAGCAGTTTTTATTTTTAGGATTCCCTCTGTTCTCTCCTATATAGATAGATGAATTTGAAACTCTAAATCCAACATGGTTTGTAGTAGCTCTTTGAATCTCGACAAAATAAAGGAGTTCTCAGTTTTGTATCTATGGTTTGTTTCCTCTTCAAGTATCCCTAGGCACATATTGTGGAAAACCACTTTCATTGAGAGGTGTTGCCAAGCTTCTAAGAAATAAGGAGTTTCCGAAATATCAACAAATATTTTTTCAACCAATGTTGATGATACTTGGTGGTAATGATCAATACACAAATCCCTCTTGGCTCACGAAATTTTGTTCTTCTGGGTTGAATCGTTCGTCTACAGTAGCAGTTTTTATATTTACGTTTCACTCTGTTCTCTCTTATATAGATAGATGAATTTGGAACTCTAAATCTAACATGGTTTGTAGTAGCTCTTTGAAACTTGACAAAACAAAGGAGTTTTCAGTTTTGTCTCTCTGATTTGTTTCCGCTTCATGTAGCCCTAGGCACAGACTGTGGAAAAGCACTTTCATTGAGAAGGTTTGCCAAGCTTCTAAGAGATAACGAGTTTCCGAAATACCAGCAAATATTTTTCACCCAATCTTGATGATACTTGGTGGTAATGAATGGTACACAAATCCCACTTGACTCACCAAATTTTGTTCTAGGTTGAAGCGTTCGTTTACAGTAGCGGTTTATATTTTTAAGTTCCCCCTGTTCTCTCCTATATAGATACATGAATTTGGTACTCTAAATCCAACATGGTTTGTAGTAGGTTTCAAACTTGACAAAATAAAGGAGTTTTCAGATTTGTCTCTCTGATTTGTTTCCGCTTCATGTAGCCCTAATCAGAGACTGTGGAAAAGCACTTTCATTGAAAGCGGTTGCCAAGCTTCCAAGAAATTACGAGTTTCCGAAATACCAGCAAATATTTTTTCACCCAATGTTGATGATACGTGGTGGTAATGACAAGTACACAAATCCCACTTGGCTCACCAAATTGTGTTCTTCTAGGTTAAAGCGTTCGTTTACAGTAGCAGTTTATATTTTTAGGTTTCACTCTGTTCTCTCCTATATAGATAGATGAATTTGGAACTCTAAATCCAACATGGTTTGTAGTAGCTCTTTGAAAGTTGACAAAATAAAGAATTTCTCAGTTTTGTCTCTATGGTTTGTTTCCTCTTCAAGTAGCCCTAGGCACAGACTGTGGAAAAGCACTTTCATTGAGAGGGGTTGCCAAGCTTCTAAGAAAAAACGAGTTTCCGAAATACCAGCAAATATTTTTTCACCCAATGTTGATGATACTTGGTGGTAATGATCAGTACACAATTCCCACGTGGCTCACCAAATTTTGTTCTTCTGGGTTTCAGCGTTCCTTACAGAAGCAGTTTTTATATTTAGGTTTCACTCTGTTCTCTCCTACATAGATAGATGAATTTGGAACTCTAAATCCAACATGGTGTGTAATAGCTCTTTGAAACTTGACAAAGTAAAGGAGTTCCCAGTTTTGTCTCTATGGTTTGTTTCCTCTTCAAGTCGCCCAGGGCACAGACTGTGGAAAAGCACTTTCATTAAGAGGGTTTGCCAAGCTTTTAAGAAATAACGAGTTTCCGAAATACCAGCAAATATTTTTTCAACCAATCTTGATGGTACTTGGTGGTAATGATCAGTACACAAATCCCACTTGGCTCACCAAATTTTGTTCTTCTGTTTTGAAGCGTTCCTCTACAGTAGCAGTTTATATATTAAGTTTCACTCTGTTCTCACCTACATAGATAGATGAATTTGGAACTCTAGATCCAACATGGTGTGTAATAGCTCTTTGAAACTTGACAAAGTAAAGGAGTTCTCAGTTTTGTCTCTATGGTTTGTTTCCTCTTCAAGTCGCCCAGGGCACAGACTGTGGAGAAGCACTTTCATTGAGAGGGGTTGCCAAGCTTTTAAGAAATAACGAGTTTCCGAAATACCAGCAAATATTTTTTCACCCAATCTTGATGTTACTTGCTGGTAATGATCAGTACACAAATCCCACTTGGCTCACCAAATTTTCTCCTTCTAGGTTGAAGCGTTCGTTTACAGTAGCAGTTTTTATTTTTAGGATTCTCTCTGTTCTCTCCTATATAGATAGATGAATTTGAAACTCTAAATCCAACATGGTTTGTAGTAGCTCTTTGAATCTTGACAAAATTAAGGAGTTCTCAGTTTTGTCTCTATGGTTTGTTTCCTCTTCAAGTATCCCTAGGCACATATTGTGGAAAAGCACTTTCATTGAGAGGGGTTGCCAAGCTTCTAAGAAATAAGGAGTTTCCGAAATATCAACAAATATTTTTTCACCCAATGTTGATGATACTTGGTGGTAATGATCAATACACAAATCCCACTTGGCTCACCAAATTTTGTTCTTCTGGGTTGAATCGTTCGTCTACAGTAGCAGTTTTTATATTTACGTTTCACTCTGTTCTCTCTTATATAGATAGATGAATTTGGAACTCTAAATCCAACATGGTTTGTAGTAGCTCTTTGAAACTGGACAAAATAAAGGAGTTTTCAGTTTTGTCTCTCTGATTTGTTTCCGATTCATGTAGCCCTAAGCAGAGACTTTGAAAAAGCACTTTCATTGAAAGGGGTTGCCAAGCTTCCAAGAAATTACGAGTTTCCGAAATACCAGCAAATATTTTTTCACCTAATCTTGATGATACTTGGTGGTAATGGTGAGTACAAAAATCCCACTTGGCTCAACAAATTTTGTTCTTCTACGTTGATGCGTTCGTCTACAGTAGCAGTTTTTATATTTAGGTTTCACTCTGTTCTCTCATATATTGATAGATGAATTTGGAACTCTAAATCCAACATGGTATGTAGTAGCTCTTTGAAACCTGACAAAATGAAGGAGTTCTCAGTTTTGTCTCTATGCTTTGTTTTCTCTTCAAGTAGTCCTAGGCACAGACTGTGGAAAAGCACTTTCATTGAGAAGGTTTGCCAAGCTTCTAAGAGATAACGAGTTTCCGAAATACCAGCCAATATTTTTTCACCCAATCTTGATGAAACTTGGTGGTAATGATTGGTACACAAATCCCACTTGACTCAAAAATTTTGTTCTAGGTTGAAGCGTTCGTTTAGAGTAGCGGTTTATATTTTTAAGTTCCCCCTGTTCTCTCCTATATAGATAGATGAATTTGGTACTCTAAATCCAACACGGTTTGTAGTAGCTTTGAAACTTGCCAAAAAAAGGAGTTTTCAGTTTTGTCTCTCTGATTTGTTTCCGCTTCATGTAGCCCTAATCAGAGACTGTGGAAAAGCACTTTCATTGAAAGCGGTTGCCAAGCTTCTAAGAAAAAACGAGTTTCCGAAATACCAGCAAATATTTTTTCACCCAATGTTGATGATACTTGGTGGTAATGATCAGTACACAAATCCCACTTGGCTCACCAAATTTTGTTCTTCTGGGTTGAAGCGTTTCTTAAAGAAGCAGTTTTTATATTTAGGTTTCACTCTATCCTCTCCTACATAGATAGATGAATTTGGAACTCTAAATCCAACATGGTTTGTATTAGCTCTTTGAAACTTGACAAAGTAAAGGAGTTCCCAGTTTTGTCTCTATGGTTTGTTTCCTCTTCAAGTAGCCCAGGGCACAGACTGTGGAAAAGCACTTTCATTAAGAGGGTTTGCCAAGCTTGTAAGAAATAACGAGTTTCTGAAATACCAGCAAATATTTTTTCATCCAATCTTGATGGTACTTGGTTTTAATGATCAGTACACAAATCCCACTTTGCTCACCAAATTTTGTTCTTCTGTGTTGAAGCGTTCCTCTACCGTAGCAGTTTTTATATTTAGGTTTCACTCTGTTCTCTCCTACATAGATAGATGAATTTGAAACTCTAAATCCAACATTGTGTAATAGCTCTTTGAAACTTGACAAAGTAAAAAAGTTCTCAGTTTTGTCTCTATGGTTTGTTTCCTCTTCAAGTCGCCCAGGGCACAGACTGTGGAAAAGCACTTTCATTGAGAGGGGTTGCCAAGCTTTTAAGAAATAACGAGTTTCCGAAATACCAGCAAATATTTTTTCACCCAATCTTGATGTTACTTGGTGGTAATGATCAGTACACAAATCCCACTTGGCTCACCAAATTTTCTCCTTCTAGGTTGAAGCGTTCGTTTACAGTAGCAGTTTTTATTTTTAGGATTCTCTCTGTTCTCTCCTATATAGATAGATGAATTTGAAACTCTAAATCCAACATGGTTTGTAGTAGCTCTTTGAATCTTGACAAAATTAAGGAGTTCTCAGTTTTGTCTCTATGGTTTGTTTCCTCTTCAAGTATCCCTAGGCACATATTGTGGAAAAGCACTTTCATTGAGAGGGGTTGCCAAGCTTCTAAGAAATAAGGAGTTTCCGAAATATCAACAAATATTTTTTCACCCAATGTTGATGATACTTGGTGGTAATGATCAATACACAAATCCCACTTGGCTCACCAAATTTTGTTCTTCTGGGTTGAATCGTTCGTCTACAGTAGCAGTTTTTATATTTACGTTTCACTCTGTTCTCTCTTATATAGATAGATGAATTTGGAACTCTAAATCCAACATGGTTTGTAGTAGCTCTTTGAAACTTGACAAAATAAAGGAGTTTTCAGTTTTGTCTCTCTGATTTGTTTCCGATTCATGTAGCCCTAAGCAGAGACTTTGGAAAAGCACTTTCATTGAAAGGGGTTGCCAAGCTTCCAAGAAATTACGAGTTTCCGAAATACCAGCAAATATTTTTTCACCTAATCTTGATGATACTTGGTGGTAATGGTGAGTACAAAAATCCCACTTGGCTCACCAAATTTTGTTCTTCTACGTTGATGCGTTCGTCTACAGTAGCAGTTTTTATATTTAGGTTTCACTCTGTTCTCTCATATATTGATAGATGAATTTGGAACTCTAAATCCAACATGGTATGTAGTAGCTCTTGGAAACCTGACAAAATGAAGGAGTTCTCAGTTTTGTCTCTATGCTTTGTTTTCTCTTCAAGTAGTCCTAGGCACAGACTGTGGAAAAGCACTTTCATTGAGAAGGTTTGCCAAGCTTCTAAGAGATAACGAGTTTCCGAAATACCAGCCAATATTTTTTCACCCAATCTTGATGAAACTTGGTGGTAATGATTGGTACACAAATCCCACTTGACTCAAAAATTTTGTTCTAGGTTGAAGCGTTCGTTTAGAGTAGCGGTTTATATTTTTAAGTTCCCCCTGTTCTCTCCTATATAGATAGATGAATTTGGTACTCTAAATCCAACACGGTTTGTTTTAGCTTTGAAACTTGCCAAAAAAAGGAGTTTTCCGTTTTGTCTCTCTGATTTGTTTCCGCTTCATGTAGCCCTAATCAGAGACTGTGGAAAAGCACTTTCATTGAAAGCGGTTGCCAAGCTTCTAAGAAAAAACGAGTTTCCGAAATACCAGCAAATATTTTTTCACCCAATGTTGATGATACTTGGTGGTAATGATCAGTACACAAATCCCACTTGGCTCACCAAATTTTGTTCTTCTGGGTTGAAGCGTTTCTTAAAGAAGCAGTTTTTATATTTAGGTTTCACTCTATCCTCTCCTACATAGATAGATGAATTTGGAACTCTAAATCCAACATGGTTTGTATTAGCTCTTTGAAACTTGACAAAGTAAAGGAGTTCCCAGTTTTGTCTCTATGGTTTGTTTCCTCTTCAAGTAGCCCAGGGCACAGACTGTGGAAAAGCACTTTCATTAAGAGGGTTTGCCAAGCTTGTAAGAAATAACGAGTTTCTGAAATACCAGCAAATATTTTTTCATCCAATCTTGATGGTACTTGGTTTTAATGATCAGTACACAAATCCCACTTTGCTCACCAAATTTTGTTCTTCTGTGTTGAAGCGTTCCTCTACAGTAGCAGTTTTTATATTTAGGTTTCACTCTGTTCTCTCCTACATAGATAGATGAATTTGAAACTCTAAATCCAACATTGTGTAATAGCTCTTTGAAACTTGACAAAGTAAAAAAGTTCTCAGTTTTGTCTCTATGGTTTGTTTCCTCTTCAAGTCGCCCAGGGCACAGACTGTGGAAAAGCACTTTCATTGAGAGGGGTTGCCAAGCTTTTAAGAAATAACGAGTTTCCGAAATACCAGCAAATATTTTTTCACCCAATCTTGATGTTACTTGGTGGTAATGATCAGTACACAAATCCCACTTGGCTCACCTAATTTTCTCCTTCTAGGTTGAAGCGTTCGTTTACATTAGCAGTTTTTATTTTTAGGATTCTCTCTGTTCTCTCCTATATAGATAGATGAATTTGAAACTCTAAATCCAACATGGTTTGTAGTATCTCTTTGAATCTTGACAAAATAAAGGAGTTCTCAGTTTTGTATCTATGGTTTGTTTCCTCTTCAAGTATCCCTAGGCACATATTGTGGAAAAGCACTTTCATTGAGAGGGGTTGCCAAGCTTCTAAGAAATAAGGAGTTTCCAAAATATCAACAAATATTTTTTCACCCAATGTTGATGATACTTGGTGGTAATGATCAATACACAAATCCCTCTTGGCTCACGAAATTTTTTTCTTCTGGGTTGAATCGTTCGTCTACAGTAGCAGTTTTTATATTTACGTTTCACTCTGTTCTCTCTTATATAGATAGATGAATTTGGAACTCTAAATCCAACATGGTTTGTAGTAGCTCTTTGAAACTTGACAAAATAAAGGAGTTTTCAGTTTTGTCTCTCTGATTTGTTTCCGATTCATGTAGCCCTAAGCAGAGACTGTGGAAAAGCACTTTCATTGAAAGGGGTTGCCAAGCTTCCAAGAAATTACGAGTTTCCGAAATACCAGCAAATATTTTTTCACCCAATCTAGAAGATACTTGGTGGTAATGATGAGTACACAAATCCCACTTGGCTCACCAAATTTTGTTCTTCTACGTTGATGCGTTCGTCTACAGTAGCAGTTTTTATATTTAGGTTTCACTCTGTTCTCTCATATATTGATAGATGAATTTGGAACTCTAAATCCAACATGGTATGTAGTAGCTCTTTGAAACCTGACAAAATGAAGGAGTTCTCAGTTTTGTCTCTATGCTTTGTTTTCTCTTCAAGTAGTCCTAGGCACAGACTGTGGAAAAGCACTTTCATTGAGAAGGTTTGCCAAGCTTCTAAGAGATAACGAGTTTCCGAAATACCAGCAAATATTTTTTCACCCAATCTTGATGATACTTGGTGGTAATGAATGGTACACAAATCCCACTTGACTCACCAAAATTGTTCTAGGTTGAAGCGTTCGTTTACAATAGCGGTTTATATTTTTAAGTTCCCCCTGTTCTCTCCTATATAGATAGATGAATTTGGTACTCTAAATCCAACATGGTTTGTAGTAGCTTTGAAACTTGACAAAATAAAGGAGTTTTCAGATTTGTCTCTCTGATTTGTTCCGCTTCATGTAGCCCTAAGCAGAGACTGTGGAAAAGCACTTTCATTGAAAGCGGTTGCCAAGCTTCCAAGAAATTACGAGTTTCCGAAATACCAGCAAATATTTTTTCACCCAATGTTGATGATACGTGGTGGTAATGACAAGTACACAAATCCCACTTGGCTCACCAAATTTTGTTCTTCTAGGTTAAAGCGTTCGTTTACAGTAGCAGTTTATATTTTTAGGATTCACTCTGTTCTCTCCTATATAGATAGATGAATTTGGAACTCTAAATCCAACATGGTTTGTAGTAGCTCTTTGAAAGTTGACAAAATAAAGAATTTCTCAGTTTTGTCTCTATGGTTTGTTTCCTCTTCAAGTAGCCCTAGGCACAGACTGTGGAAAAGCACTTTCATTGAGAGGGGTTGCCAAGCTTCTAAGAAAAAACGAGTTTCCGAAATACCAGCAAATATTTTTTCACCCAATGTTGATGATACTTGGTGGTAATGATCAGTACACAAATCCCACGTGGCTCACCAAATTTTGTTCTTCTGGGTTGAAGCGTTCCTTACAGAAGCAGTTTTTATATTTAGGTTTCACTCTGTTCTCTCCTACATAGATAGATGAATTTGGAACTCTAAATCCAACATGGTGTGTAATAGCTCTTTGAAACTTGACAAAGTAAAGGAGTTCCCAGTTTTGTCTCTATGGTTTGTTTCCTCTTCAAGTCGCCCAGGGCACAGACTGTGGAAAAGCACTTTCATTAAGAGGGTTTGCCAAGCTTTTAAGAAATAACGAGTTTCCGAAATACCAGCAAATATTTTTTCAACCAAACTTGATGGTACTTGGTGGTAATGATCAGTACACAAATCCCACTTGGCTCACCAAATTTTGTTCTTCTGTTTTGAAGCGTTCCTCTACAGTAGCAGTTTATATATTAAGTTTCACTCTGTTCTCACCTACATAGATAGATGAATTTGGAACTCTAAATCCAACATGGTGTGTAATAGCTCTTTGAAACTTGACAAAGTAAAGGAGTTCTCAGTTTTGTCTCCATGGTTTGTTTCCTCTTCAAGTCGCCCAGGGCACAGACTGTGGAGAAGCACTTTCATTGAGAGGGGTTGCCAAGCTTTTAAGAAATAACGAGTTTCCGAAATACCAGCAAATATTTTTTCACCCAATCTTGATGTTACTTGCTGGTAATGATCAGTACACAAATCCCACTTGGCTCACCAAATTTTCTCCTTCTAGGTTGAAGCGTTCGTTTACAGTAGCAGTTTTTATTTTTAGGATTCTCTCTGTTCTCTCCTATATAGATAGATGAATTTGAAACTCTAAATCCAACATGGTTTGTAGTAGCTCTTTGAATCTTGACAAAATTAAGGAGTTCTCAGTTTTGTCTCTATGGTTTGTTTCCTCTTCAAGTATCATTAGGCACATATTGTGGAAAAGCACTTTCATTGAGAGGGGTTGCCAAGCTTCTAAGAAATAAGGAGTTTCCGAAATATCAACAAATATTTTTTCACCCAATGTTGATGATACTTGGTGGTAATGATCAATACACAAATCCCACTTGGCTCACCTAATTTTGTTCTTCTGGGTTGAATCGTTCGTCTACAGTAGCAGTTTTTATATTTACGTTTCACTCTGTTCTCTCTTATATAGATAGATGAATTTGGAACTCAAAATCCAACATGGTTTGTAGTAGCTCTTTGAAACTTGACAAAATAAAGGAGTTTTCAGTTTTGTCTCTCTGATTTGTTTCCGATTCATGTAGCCCTAAGCAGAGACTGTGGAAAAGCACTTTCATTGAAAGGGGTTGCCAAGCTTCCAAGAAATTACGAGTTTCCGAAATACCAGCAAATATTTTTTCACCCAATCTAGAAGATACTTGGTGGTAATGATGAGTACACAAATCCCACTTGGCTCACCAAATTTTGTTCTTCTACGTTGATGCGTTCGTCTACAGTAGCAGTTTTTATATTTAGGTTTCACTCTGTTCTCTCATATATTGATAGATGAATTTGGAACTCTAAATCCAACATGGTATGTAGTAGCTCTTTGAAACCTGACAAAATGAAGGAGTTCTCAGTTTTGTCTCTATGCTTTGTTTTCTCTTCAAGTAGTCCTAGGCACAGACTGTGGAAAAGCACTTTCATTGAGAAGGTTTGCCAAGCTTCTAAGAGATAACGAGTTTCCGAAATACCAGCAAATATTTTTTCACCCAATCTTGATGATACTTGGTGGTAATGAATGGTACACAAATCCCACTTGACTCACCAAAATTGTTCTAGGTTGAAGCGTTCGTTTACAATAGCGGTTTATATTTTTAAGTTCCCCCTGTTCTCTCCTATATAGATAGATGAATTTGGTACTCTAAATCCAACATGGTTTGTAGTAGCTTTGAAACTTGACAAAATAAAGGAGTTTTCAGATTTGTCTCTCTGATTTGTTCCGCTTCATGTAGCCCTAAGCAGAGACTGTGGAAAAGCACTTTCATTGAAAGCGGTTGCCAAGCTTCCAAGAAATTACGAGTTTCCGAAATACCAGCAAATATTTTTTCACCCAATGTTGATGATACGTGGTGGTAATGACAAGTACACAAATCCCACTTGGCTCACCAAATTTTGTTCTTCTAGGTTAAAGCGTTCGTTTACAGTAGCAGTTTATATTTTTAGGTTTCACACTGTTCTCTCCTATATAGATAGATGAATTTGGAACTCTAAATCCAACATGGTTTGTAGTAGCTCTTTGAAAGTTGACAAAATAAAGAATTTCTCAGTTTTGTCTCTATGGTTTGTTTCCTCTTCAAGTAGCCCTAGGCACAGACTGTGGAAAAGCACTTTCATTGAGAGGGGTTGCCAAGCTTCTAAGAAAAAACGAGTTTCCGAAATACCAGCAAATATTTTTTCACCCAATGTTGATGATACTTGGTGGTAATGATCAGTACACAAATCCCACGTGGCTCACCAAATTTTGTTCTTCTGGGTTGAAGCGTTCCTTACAGAAGCAGTTTTTATATTTAGGTTTCACTCTGTTCTCTCCTACATAGATAGATGAATTTGGAACTCTAAATCCAACATGGTGTGTAATAGCTCTTTGAAACTTGACAAAGTAAAGGAGTTCCCAGTTTTGTCTCTATGGTTTGTTTCCTCTTCAAGTCGCCCAGGGCACAGACTGTGGAAAAGCACTTTCATTAAGAGGGTTTGCCAAGCTTTTAAGAAATAACGAGTTTCCGAAATACCAGCAAATATTTTTTCAACCAAACTTGATGGTACTTGGTGGTAATGATCAGTACACAAATCCCACTTGGCTCACCAAATTTTGTTCTTCTGTTTTGAAGCGTTCCTCTACAGTAGCAGTTTATATATTAAGTTTCACTCTGTTCTCACCTACATAGATAGATGAATTTGGAACTCTAAATCCAACATGGTGTGTAATAGCTCTTTGAAACTTGACAAAGTAAAGGAGTTCTCAGTTTTGTCTCCATGGTTTGTTTCCTCTTCAAGTCGCCCAGGGCACAGACTGTGGAGAAGCACTTTCATTGAGAGGGGTTGCCAAGCTTTTAAGAAATAACGAGTTTCCGAAATACCAGCAAATATTTTTTCACCCAATCTTGATGTTACTTGCTGGTAATGATCAGTACACAAATCCCACTTGGCTCACCAAATTTTCTCCTTCTAGGTTGAAGCGTTCGTTTACAGTAGCAGTTTTTATTTTTAGGATTCTCTCTGTTCTCTCCTATATAGATAGATGAATTTGAAACTCTAAATCCAACATGGTTTGTAGTAGCTCTTTGAATCTTGACAAAATTAAGGAGTTCTCAGTTTTGTCTCTATGGTTTGTTTCCTCTTCAAGTATCATTAGGCACATATTGTGGAAAAGCACTTTCATTGAGAGGGGTTGCCAAGCTTCTAAGAAATAAGGAGTTTCCGAAATATCAACAAATATTTTTTCACCCAATGTTGATGATACTTGGTGGTAATGATCAATACACAAATCCCACTTGGCTCACCTAATTTTGTTCTTCTGGGTTGAATCGTTCGTCTACAGTAGCAGTTTTTATATTTACGTTTCACTCTGTTCTCTCTTATATAGATAGATGAATTTGGAACTCTAAATCCAACATGGTTTGTAGTAGCTCTTTGAAACTTGACAAAATAAAGGAGTTTTCAGTTTTGTCTCTCTGATTTGTTTCCGCTTCATGTAGCCCTAAGCAGAGACTGTGGAAAAGCACTTTCATTGAAAGGGGTTGCCAAGCTTCCAAGAAATTACGAGTTTCCGAAATACCAGCAAATATTTTTTCACCTAATCTTGATGATACTTGGTGGTAATGGTGAGTACAAAAATCCCACTTGGCTCACCAAATTTTGTTCTTCTACGTTGATGCGTTCGTCTACAGTAGCAGTTTTTATATTTAGGTTTCACTCTGTTCTCTCATATATTGATACATGAATTTGGAACTCTAAATCCAACATGGTATGTAGTAGCTCTTTGAAACCTGACAAAATGAAGGAGTTCTCAGTTTTGTCTCTATGCTTTGTTTTCTCTTCAAGTAGTCCTAGGCACAGACTGTGGAAAAGCACTTTCATTGAGAAGGTTTGCCAAGCTTCTAAGAGATAACGAGTTTCCGAAATACCAGCCAATATTTTTTCACCCAATCTTGATGAAACTTGGTGGTAATGATTGGTACACAAATCCCACTTGACTCAAAAATTTTGTTCTAGGTTGAAGCGTTCGTTTAGAGTAGCGGTTTATATTTTTAAGTTCCCCCTGTTCTCTCCTATATAGATAGATGAATTTGGTACTCTAAATCCAACACGGTTTGTAGTAGCTTTGAAACTTGCCAAAAAAAGGAGTTTTCAGTTTTGTCTCTCTGATTTGTTTCCGCTTCATGTAGCCCTAATCAGAGACTGTGGAAAAGCACTTTCATTGAAAGCGGTTGCCAAGCTTCTAAGAAAAAACGAGTTTCCGAAATACCAGCAAATATTTTTTCACCCAATGTTGATGATACTTGGTGGTAATGATCAGTACACAAATCCCACTTGGCTCACCAAATTTTGTTCTTCTGGGTTGAAGCGTTTCTTAAAGAAGCAGTTTTTATATTTAGGTTTCACTCTGTTCTCTCCTACATAGATAGATGAATTTGGAACTCTAAATCCAACATGGTGTGTAATAGCTCTTTGAAACTTGACAAAGTAAAGGAGTTCCCAGTTTTGTCTCTATGGTTTGTTTCCTCTTCAAGTCGCCCAGGGCACAGACTGTGGAAAAGCACTTTCATTAAGAGGGTTTGCCAAGCTTTTAAGAAATAACGAGTTTCCGAAATACCAGCAAATATTTTTTCAACCAATCTTGATGGTACTTGGTGGTAATGATCAGTACACAAATCCCACTTGGCTCACCAAATTTTGTTCTTCTGTTTTGAAGCGTTCCTCTACAGTAGCAGTTTATATATTAAGTTTCACTCTGTTCTCACCTACATAGATAGATGAATTTGGAACTCTAAATCCAACATGGTGTGTAATAGCTCTTTGAAACTTGACAAAGTAAAGGAGTTCTCAGTTTTGTCTCTATGGTTTGTTTCCTCTTCAAGTCGCCCAGGGCACAGACTGTGGAGAAGCACTTTCATTGAGAGGGGTTGCCAAGCTTTTAAGAAATAACGAGTTTCCGAAATACCAGCAAATATTTTTTCACCCAATCTTGATGTTACTTGCTGGTAATGATCAGTACACAAATCCCACTTGGCTCACCTAATTTTCTCCTTCTAGGTTGAAGCGTTCGTTTACAGTAGCAGTTTTTATTTTTAGGATTCTCTCTGTTCTCTCCTATATAGATAGATGAATTTGAAACTCTAAATCCAACATGGTTTGTAGTATCTCTTTGAATCTTGACAAAATAAAGGAGTTCTCAGTTTTGTATCTATGGTTTGTTTCCTCTTCAAGTATCCCTAGGCACATATTGTGGAAAAGCACTTTCATTGAGAGGGGTTGCCAAGCTTCTAAGAAATAAGGAGTTTCCAAAATATCAACAAATATTTTTTCACCCAATGTTGATGATACTTGGTGGTAATGATCAATACACAAATCCCTCTTGGCTCACGAAATTTTTTTCTTCTGGGTTGAATCGTTCGTCTACAGTAGCAGTTTTTATATTTACGTTTCACTCTGTTCTCTCTTATATAGATAGATGAATTTGGAACTCTAAATCCAACATGGTTTGTAGTAGCTCTTTGAAACTTGACAAAATAAAGGAGTTTTCAGTTTTGTCTCTCTGATTTGTTTCCGATTCATGTAGCCCTAAGCAGAGACTGTGGAAAAGCACTTTCATTGAAAGGGGTTGCCAAGCTTCCAAGAAATTACGAGTTTCCGAAATACCAGCAAATATTTTTTCACCCAATCTAGAAGATACTTGGTGGTAATGATGAGTACACAAATCCCACTTGGCTCACCAAATTTTGTTCTTCTACGTTGATGCGTTCGTCTACAGTAGCAGTTTTTATATTTAGGTTTCACTCTGTTCTCTCATATATTGATAGATGAATTTGGAACTCTAAATCCAACATGGTATGTAGTAGCTCTTTGAAACCTGACAAAATGAAGGAGTTCTCAGTTTTGTCTCTATGCTTTGTTTTCTCTTCAGGTAGTCCTAGGCACAGACTGTGGAAAAGCACTTTCATTGAGAAGGTTTGCCAAGCTTCTAAGAGATAACGAGTTTCCGAAATACCAGCAAATATTTTTTCACCCAATCTTGATGATACTTGGTGGTAATGAATGGTACATAAATCCCACTTGACTCACCAAAATTGTTCTAGGTTGAAGCGTTCGTTTACAATAGCGGTTTATATTTTTAAGTTCCCCCTGTTCTCTCCTATATAGATAGATGAATTTGGTACTCTAAATCCAACATGGTTTGTAGTAGCTTTGAAACTTGACAAAATAAAGGAGTTTTCAGATTTGTCTCTCTGATTTGTTCCGCTTCATGTAGCCCTAAGCAGAGACTGTGGAAAAGCACTTTCATTGAAAGCGGTTGCCAAGCTTCCAAGAAATTACGAGTTTCCGAAATACCAGCAAATATTTTTTCACCCAATGTTGATGATACGTGGTGGTAATGACAAGTACACAAATCCCACTTGGCTCACCAAATTTTGTTCTTCTAGGTTAAAGCGTTCGTTTACAGTAGCAGTTTATATTTTTAGGTTTCACTCTGTTCTCTCCTATATAGATAGATGAATTTGGAACTCTAAATCCAACATGGTTTGTAGTAGCTCTTTGAAAGTTGACAAAATAAAGAATTTCTCAGTTTTGTCTCTATGGTTTGTTTCCTCTTCAAGTAGCCCTAGGCACAGACTGTGGAAAAGCACTTTCATTGAGAGGGGTTGCCAAGCTTCTAAGAAAAAACGAGTTTCCGAAATACCAGCAAATATTTTTTCACCCAATGTTGATGATACTTGGTGGTAATGATCAGTACACAAATCCCACGTGGCTCACCAAATTTTGTTCTTCTGGGTTGAAGCGTTCCTTACAGAAGCAGTTTTTATATTTAGGTTTCACTCTGTTCTCTCCTACATAGATAGATGAATTTGGAACTCTAAATCCAACATGGTGTGTAATAGCTCTTTGAAACTTGACAAAGTAAAGGAGTTCCCAGTTTTGTCTCTATGGTTTGTTTCCTCTTCAAGTCGCCCAGGGCACAGACTGTGGAAAAGCACTTTCATTAAGAGGGTTTGCCAAGCTTTTAAGAAATAACGAGTTTCCGAAATACCAGCAAATATTTTTTCAACCAAACTTGATGGTACTTGGTGGTAATGATCAGTACACAAATCCCACTTGGCTCACCAAATTTTGTTCTTCTGTTTTGAAGCGTTCCTCTACAGTAGCAGTTTATATATTAAGTTTCACTCTGTTCTCACCTACATAGATAGATGAATTTGGAACTCTAAATCCAACATGGTGTGTAATAGCTCTTTGAAACTTGACAAAGTAAAGGAGTTCTCAGTTTTGTCTCCATGGTTTGTTTCCTCTTCAAGTCGCCCAGGGCACAGACTGTGGAGAAGCACTTTCATTGAGAGGGGTTGCCAAGCTTTTAAGAAATAACGAGTTTCCGAAATACCAGCAAATATTTTTTCACCCAATCTTGATGTTACTTGCTGGTAATGATCAGTACACAAATCCCACTTGGCTCACCAAATTTTCTCCTTCTAGGTTGAAGCGTTCGTTTACAGTAGCAGTTTTTATTTTTAGGATTCTCTCTGTTCTCTCCTATATAGATAGATGAATTTGAAACTCTAAATCCAACATGGTTTGTAGTAGCTCTTTGAATCTTGACAAAATTAAGGAGTTCTCAGTTTTGTCTCTATGGTTTGTTTCCTCTTCAAGTATCATTAGGCACATATTGTGGAAAAGCACTTTCATTGAGAGGGGTTGCCAAGCTTCTAAGAAATAAGGAGTTTCCGAAATATCAACAAATATTTTTTCACCCAATGTTGATGATACTTGGTGGTAATGATCAATACACAAATCCCACTTGGCTCACCTAATTTTGTTCTTCTGGGTTGAATCGTTCGTCTACAGTAGCAGTTTTTATATTTACGTTTCACTCTGTTCTCTCTTATATAGATAGATGAATTTGGAACTCTAAATCCAACATGGTTTGTAGTAGCTCTTTGAAACTTGACAAAATAAAGGAGTTTTCAGTTTTGTCTCTCTGATTTGTTTCCGCTTCATGTAGCCCTAAGCAGAGACTGTGGAAAAGCACTTTCATTGAAAGGGGTTGCCAAGCTTCCAAGAAATTACGAGTTTCCGAAATACCAGCAAATATTTTTTCACCTAATCTTGATGATACTTGGTGGTAATGGTGAGTACAAAAATCCCACTTGGCTCACCAAATTTTGTTCTTCTACGTTGATGCGTTCGTCTACAGTAGCAGTTTTTATATTTAGGTTTCACTCTGTTCTCTCATATATTGATACATGAATTTGGAACTCTAAATCCAACATGGTATGTAGTAGCTCTTTGAAACCTGACAAAATGAAGGAGTTCTCAGTTTTGTCTCTATGCTTTGTTTTCTCTTCAAATAGTCCTAGGCACAGACTGTGGAAAAGCACTTTCATTGAGAAGGTTTGCCAAGCTTCTAAGAGATAACGAGTTTCCGAAATACCAGCCAATATTTTTTCACCCAATCTTGATGAAACTTGGTGGTAATGATTGGTACACAAATCCCACTTGACTCACTAAATTTTGTTCTAGGTTGAAGCGTTCGTTTACATTAGCGGTTTATATTTTTAAGTTCCCCCTGTTCTCTCCTATATAGATAGATGAATTTGGTACTCTAAATCCAACACGGTTTGTAGTAGCTTTGAAACTTGCCAAAAAAAGGAGTTTTCAGTTTTGTCTCTCTGATTTGTTTCCGCTTCATGTAGCCCTAATCAGAGACTGTGGAAAAGCACTTTCATTGAAAGCGGTTGCCAAGCTTCTAAGAAAAAACGAGTTTCCGAAATACCAGCAAATATTTTTTCACCCAATGTTGATGATACTTGGTGGTAATGATCAGTACACAAATCCCACTTGGCTCACCAAATTTTGTTCTTCTGGGTTGAAGCGTTTCTTAAAGAAGCAGTTTTTATATTTAGGTTTCACTCTATTCTCTCCTACATAGATAGATGAATTTGGAACTCTAAATCCAACATGGTTTGTATTAGCTCTTTGAAACTTGACAAAGTAAAGGAGTTCCCAGTTTTGTCTCTATGGTTTGTTTCCTCTTCAAGTCGCCCAGGGCACAGACTGTGGAAAAGCACTTTCATTAAGAGGGTTTGCCAAGCTTGTAAGAAATAAGGAGTTTCTGAAATACCAGCAAATATTTTTTCATCCAATCTTGATGGTACTTGGTTTTAATGATCAGTACACAAATCCCACTTGGCTCACCAAATTTTGTTCCTCTGTGTTGAAGCGTTTTTCTACAGTAGCAATTTTTATATTTAGGTTTCACTCTGTTCTCTCCTACATAGATAGATGAATTTGAAACTCTAAATCCAACATTGTGTAATAGCTCTTTGAAACTTGACAAAGTAAAAAAGTTCTCAGTTTTGTCTCTATGGTTTGTTTCCTCTTCAAGTCGCCCAGGGCACAGACTGTGGAAAAGCACTTTCATTGTGAGGGGTTGCCAAGCTTTTAAGAAATAACGAGTTTCCGAAATACCAGCAAATATTTTTTCACCCAATCTTGATGTTACTTGGTGGTAATGATCAGTACACAAATCCCACTTGGCTCACCTAATTTTCTCCTTCTAGGTTGAAGCGTTCGTTTACAGTAGCAGTTTTTATTTTTAGGATTCTCTCTGTTCTCTCCTATATAGATAGATGAATTTGAAACTCTAAATCCAACATGGTTTGTAGTATCTCTTTGAATCTTGACGAAATAAAGGAGTTCTCAGTTTTTTATCTATGGTTTGTTTCCTCTTCAAGTATCCCTAGGCACATATTGTGGAAAAGCACTTTCATTGAGAGGGGTTGCCAAGCTTCTAAGAAATAAGGAGTTTCCAAAATATCAACAAATATTTTTTCACCCAATGTTGATGATACTTGGTGGTAATGATCAATACACAAATCCCTCTTGGCTCACGAAATTTTGTTCTTCTGGGTTGAATCGTTCGTCTACAGTAGCAGTTTTCATATTTACGTTTCACTCTGTTCTCTCTTATATAGATAGATGAATTTGGAACTCTAAATCCAACATGGTTTGTAGTAGCTCTTTGAAACTTGACAATATAAAGGAGTTTTCAGTTTTGTCTCTCTGATTTGTTTCCGATTCATGTAGCCCTAAGCAGAGACTGTGGAAAAGCACTTTCATTGAAAGGGGTTGCCAAGCTTCCAAGATATTACGAGTTTCCGAAATACCAGCAAATATTTTTTCACCCAATCTAGAAGATACTTGGTGGTAATGATGAGTACACAAATCCCACTTGGCTCACCAAATTTTGTTCTTCTACGTTGATGCGTTCGTCTACAGTAGCAGTTTTTATATTTAGGTTTCACTCTGTTCTCTCATATATTGATAGATGAATTTGGAACTCTAAATCCAACATGGTATGTAGTAGCTCTTTGAAACCTGACAAAATGAAGGAGTTCTCAGTTTTGTCTCTATGCTTTGTTTTCTCTTCAAATAGTCCTAGGCACAGACTGTGGAAAAGCACTTTCATTGAGAAGGTTTGCCAAGCTTCTAAGAGATAACGAGTTTCCGAAATACAGCAAATATATTTTCACCCAATCTTGATGATACTTGGTGGTAATGAATGGTACACAAATCCCACTTGACTCACCAAAATTGTTCTAGGTTGAATCGTTCGTTTACAATAGCGGTTTATATTTTTAAGTTCCCCCTGTTCTCTCCTATATAGGTAGATGAATTTGGTACTCTAAATCCAACATGGTTTGTAGTAGCTTTGAAACTTGACAAAATAAAGGAGTTTTCAGATTTGTCTCTCTGATTTATTTCCGCTTCATGTAGCCCTAAGCAGAGACTGTGGAAAAGCACTTTCATTAAAAGCGGTTGCCAAGCTTCCAAGAAATTACGAGTTTCCGAAATACCAGCAAATATTTTTTCACCCAAAGTTGATGATACGTGGTGGTAATGACAAGTACACAAATCCCACTTAGCTCACCAAATTTTGTTCTTCTAGTTTAAGCGTTCGTTTACAGTAGCAGTTTATATTTTTAGGTTTCACTCTGTTCTCTCCTATATAGATAGATGAATTTGGAACTCTAAATCCAACATGGTTTGTAGTAGCTCTTTGAAAGTTGACAAAATAAAGGATTTCTCAGTTTTGTCTCTATGGTTTGTTTCCTCTTCAAGTAGCCCTAGGCACAGACTGTGGAAAAGCACTTTCATTGAGAGGGGTTGCCAAGCTTCTAAGAAAAAACGAGTTTCCGAAATACCAGCAAATATTTTTTCACCCAATGTTGATGATACTTGCTGGTAATTATCAGTACACAAATCCCACTTGGCTCACCAAATTTTGTTCTTCTGGGTTGAAGCGTTCCTTACAGAAGCAGTTTTTATATTTAGGTTTCACTCTGTTCTCTCTTACATAGATAGATGAATTTGGAACTCTAAATACAAAATGGTGTGTAATAGCTCTTTGAAACTTGACAAAGTAAAGGAGTTCCCAGTTTTGTCTCTGTGGTTTGTTTCCTCTTCAAGTCGCCCAGGGCACAGACTGTGGAAAAGCACTTTCATTAAGAGGGTTTGCCAAGTTTTTAAGAAATAACGAGTTTCCGAAATACCAGCAAATATTTTTTCACTCAATCTTGATGGTACTTGGTGGTAATGATCAGTACACAAATCCCACTTGGCTCACCAAATTTTGTTCTTCTGGGTTGAAGCGTTCCTCTACAGTAGCAGTTTTTATATTTAGGTTTCACTCTGTTCTCTCCTACATAGATAGATGAATTTGGAACTCTAAATCCAACATGGTGTGTAATAGCTCTTTGAAACTTGACAAAGTAAAAAAGTTCTCAGTTTTGTCTCTATGGTTTGTTTCCTCTTCAAGTCGCCCAGGGCACAGACTGTGGAAAAGCACTTTCATTGAGAGGGGTTGCCAAGCTTTTAAGAAATAACGAGTTTCCGAAATACCAGCAAATATTTTTTCACCCAATCTTGATGTTACTTGGTGGTAATGATCAGTACACAAATCCCACTTGGCTCACCAAATTTTCTCCTTCTAGGTTGAAGCGTTTGTTTACAGTAGCAGTTTTTATTTTTAGGATTCTCTCTGTTCTCTCCTATATAGATAGATGAATTTGAAACTCTAAATCCAACATGGTTTGTAGTAGCTCTTTGAATCTCGACAAAATAAAGGAGTTCTCAGTTTTGTATCTATGGTTTGTTTCCTCTTCAAGTATCCCTAGGCACATATTGTGGAAAAGCACTTTCATTGAGAGGTGTTGCCAACCTTCTAAGAAATAAGGAGTTTCCGAAATATCAACAAATATTTTTTCACCCAATGTTGATGATACTTGGTGGTAATGATCAATACACAAATCCCTCTTGGCTCACCAAATTTTGTTCTTCTGGGTTGAATCGTTCGTCTACAGTAGCAGTTTTTATATTTACGTTTCACTCTGTTCTCTCTTATATAGATAGATGAATTTGGAACTCTAAATCTAACATGGTTTGTAGTAGCTCTTTGAAACTTGACAAAACAAAGGAGTTTTCAGTTTTGTCTCTCTGATTTGTTTCCGCTTCATGTAGCCCTAAGCAGAGACTGTGGAAAAGCACTTTTATTGAAAGCGGTTGCCAAGCTTCCAAGAAATTACGAGTTTCCGAAATACCAGCAAATATTTTTTCACCCAATCTTGATGATACTTGGTGGTAATGATGAGTACACAAATCCCACTTGGCTCACCAAATTTTGTTCTTCTACGTTGATGCGTTCGTCTACAGTAGCAGTTTTTATATTTAGGTTTCACTCTGTTCTCTCATATATTGATAGTTGAATTTGGAACTCTAAATCCAACATGGTATGTAGTAGCTCTTTGAAACCTGACAAAATGAAGGAGTTCTCAGTTTTGTCTCTATGCTTTGTTTTCTCTTCAAGTAGTCCTAGGCACAGACTGTGGAAAAGCACTTTCATTGAGAAGGTTTGCCAAGCTTCTAAGAGATAACGAGTTTCCGAAATACCAGCAAATATTTTTTCACCCAATCTTGATGATACTTGTTGGTAATGAATGGTACACAAATCCCACTTGACTCACCAAATTATGTTCTAGGTTGAAGCGTTCGTTTACAGTAGCGGTTTATATTTTTCAGTTCCCCCTGTTCTCTCCTATATAGATAGATGAATTTGGTACTCTAAATCCAACATGGTTTGTAGTAGCTTTGAAACTTGACAAAATAAAGGAGTTTTCAGATTTGTCTCTCTGATTTGTTTCCGCTTCATGAGCCCTAATCAGAGACTGTGGAAAAGCACTTTCATTGAAAGCGGTTGCCAAGCTTCCAATAAATTACGAGTTTCCGAAATACCAGCAAATATTTTTTCACCCAATGTTGATGATACGTGGTGGTAATGACAAGTACACAAAACCCACTTGGCTCACCAAATTTTGTTCTTCTAGGTTAAAGCGTTCGTTTACAGTAGCAGTTTATATTTTTAGGTTTCACTCTGTTCTCTCCTATATAGATAGATGAATTTGGAACTCTAAATCCAACATGGTTTGAAGTAGCTCTTTGAAAGTTGACAAAATAAAGAATTTCTCAGTTTTGTCTCTATGGTTTGTTTCCTCTTCAAGTAGCCCTAGGCACAGACTTTGGAAAAGCACTTTCATTGAGAGGGGTTGCCAAGCTTCTAAGAAAAAACGAGTTTCCGAAATACCAGCAAATATTTTTTCACCCAATGTTGATGATACTTGGTGGTAATGATCAGTACACAAATCCCACGTGGCTCACCAAATTTTGTTCTTCTGGGTTGAAGCGTTCCTTACAGAAGCAGTTTTTATATTTAGGTTTCACTCTGTTCTCTCCTACACAGATAGATGAATTTGGAACTCTAAATCCAACATGGTGTGTAATAGCTCTTTGAAACTTGACAAAGTAAAGGAGTTCCCAGTTTTGTCTCTATGGTTTGTTTCCTCTTCAAGTCGCCCAGGGCACAGACTGTGGAAAAGCACTTTCATTAAGAGGGTTTGCCAAGCTTTTAAGAAATAACGAGTTTCCGAAATACCAGCAAATATTTTTTCAACCAATCTTGATGGTACACGGTGGTAATGATCAGTACACAAATCCCACTTGGCTCACCAAATTTTGTTCTTCTGTTTTGAAGCGTTCCTCTACAGTAGCAGTTTATATATTAAGTTTCACTCTGTTCTCACCTACATAGATAGATGAATTTGAAACTCTAAATCCAACATTGTGTGTAATAGCTCTTTGAAACTTGACAACTTAAAGGAGTTCTCAGTTTTGTCTCTATGGTTTGTTTCCTCTTCAAGTCGCCCAGGGCACAGACTGTGGAGAAGCACTTTCATTGAGAGGGGTTGCCAAGCTTTTAAGAAATAACGAGTTTCCGAAATACCAGCAAATATTTTTTCACCCAATCTTGATGTTACTTGCTGGTAATGATCAGTACACAAATCCCACTTGGCTCACCAAATTTTCTCCTTCAAGGTTGAAGCGTTCGTTTACAGTAGCAGTTTTTATTTTTAGGATTCTCTCTGTTCTCTCCTATGTAGATAGATGAATTTGAAACTCTAAATCCAACATGGTTTGTAGTAGGACTTTGAATCTTGACAAAATTAAGGAGTTCTCAGTTTTGTCTCTATGGTTTGTTTCCTCTTCAAGTATCCCTAGGCACATATTGTGGAAAAGCACTTTCCTTGAGAGGGGTTGCCAAGCTTCTAAGAAATAAGGAGTTTCCGAAATATCAACAAATATTTTTTCACCCAATGTTGATGATACTTGGTGGTAATGATCAATACACAAATCCCACTTGGCTCACCAAATTTTGTTCTTCTGGGTTGAATCGTTCGTCTACAGTAGCAGTTTTTATATTTACGTTTCACTCTGTTCTCTCTTATATAGATAGATGAATTTGGAACTCTAAATCCAACATGGTTTGTAGTAGCTCTTCGAAACTTGACAAAATAAAGGAGTTTTCAGTTTTGTCTCTCTGATTTGTTTCCGCTTCATGTAGCCCTAAGCAGAGACTTTGGAAAAGCACTTTCATTGAAAGGGGTTGCCAAGCTTCCAAGAAATTACGAGTTTCCGAAATACCAGCAAATATTTTTTCACCTAATCTTGATGATACTTGGTGGTAACGGTGAGTACAAAAATCCCACTTGGCTCACCAAATTTTGTTCTTCTACGTTGATGCGTTCGTCTACAGTAGCAGTTTTTATATTTAGGTTTCACTCTGTTCTCTCATATATTGATAGATGAATTTGGAACTCTAAATCCAACATGGTATGTAGTAGCTCTTTGAAACCTGACAAAATGAAGGAGTTCTCAGTTTTGTCTCTATGCTTTGTTTTCTCTTCAAGTAGTCCTAGGCACAGACTGTGGAAAAGCACTTTCATTGAGAAGGTTTGCCAAGCTTCTAAGAGATAACGAGTTTCCGAAATACCAGCCAATATTTTTTCACCCAATCTTGATGAAACTTGGTGGTAATGATTGGTACACAAATCCCACTTGACTCAAAAATTTTGTTCTAGGTTGAAGCGTTCCTTTACAGTAGCGGTTTATATTTTTAAGTTCCCCCTGTTCTCTCCTATATAGATAGATGAATTTGGTACTCTAAATCCAACACGGTTTGTAGTAGCTTTGAAACTTGCCAAAAAAAGGAGTTTTCAGTTTTGTCTCTCTGATTTGTTTCCGCTTCATGTAGCCCTAATCAGAGACTGTGGAAAAGCACTTTCATTGAAAGCGGTTGCCAAGCTTCTAAGAAAAAACGAGTTTCGTAAATACCAGCAAATATTTTTTCACCCAATGTTGATGATACTTGGTGGTAATGATCAGTACACAAATCCCACTTGGCTCACCAAATTTTGTTCTTCTGGGTTGAAGCGTTTCTTAAAGAAGCAGTTTTTATATTTAGGTTTCACTCTATTCTCTCCTACATAGATAGATGAATTTGGAACTCTAAATCCAACATGGTTTGTATTAGCTCTTTGAAACTTGACAAAGTAAAGGAGTTCCCAGTTTTGTCTCTATGGTTTGTTTCCTCTTCAAGTCGCCCAGGGCACAGCCTGTGGAAAAGCACTTTCATTAAGAGGGTTTTCCAAGCTTGTAAGAAATAACGAGTTTCTGAAATACCAGCAAATATTTTTTCATCCAATCTTGATGGTACTTGGTGGTAATGATCAGTACACAAATCCCACTTGGCTCACCAAATTTTGTTCTTCTGTGTAGAAGCGTTTCTCTACAGTAGCAGTTTTTATATTTAGGTTTCACTCTGTTCTCTCCTACATAGATAGATGAATTTGAAACTCTAAATCCAACATTGTGTAATAGCTCTTTGAAACTTGACAAAGTAAAAAAGTTCTCAGTTTTGTCTCTATGGTTTGTTTCCTCTTCAAGTCGCCCAGGGCACAGACTGTGGAAAAGCACTTTCATTGAGAGGGGTTGCCAAGCTTTTAAGAAATAACGAGTTTCCGAAATACCAGCAAATATTTTTTCACCCAATCTTGATGTTACTTGGTGGTAATGATCAGTACACAAATCCCACTTGGCTCACCAAATTTTCTCCTTCTAGGTTGAAGCGTTCGTTTACAGTAGCAGTTTTTATTTTTAGGATTCTCTCTGTTCTCTCCTATATAGATAGATGAATTTGAAACTCTAAATCCAACATGGTTTGTAGTATCTCTTTGAATCTTGACAAAATAAAGGAGTTCTCAGTTTTGTATCTATGGTTTGTTTCCTCTTCAAGTATCCCTAGGCACATATTGTGGAAAAGCACTTTCATTGAGAGGGGTTGCCAAGCTTCTAAGAAATAAGGCGTTTCCGAAATATCAACAAATATTTTTCACCCAATGTTGATGATACTTGGTGGTAATGATCAATACACAAATCGCTCTTGGCTCACGAAATTTTGT
Source organism: Callospermophilus lateralis (assembly GCF_048772815.1). NCBI lineage: Eukaryota > Metazoa > Chordata > Mammalia > Rodentia > Sciuridae > Callospermophilus > Callospermophilus lateralis. The sequence goes on from NW_027514380.1 coordinate 50,289, forward strand.
TCTTCTGGGTTGAATCGTTCGTCTACAGTAGCAGTTTTTATATTTACATTTCACTCTGTACTCTCTTATATAGATAGATGAATTTGGAACTCTAAATCCAACATGGTTTGTAGTAGCTCTTTGAAACTTGACAAAATAAAGGAGTTTTCAGTTTTGTCTCTCTGATTTGTTTCCGATTCATGTAGCCCTAAGCAGAGACTGTGGAAAAGCACTTTCATTGAAAGGGGTTGCCAAGCTTCCAAGAAATTACGAGTTCCGAAATACCAGCAAATATTTTTTCACCCAATCTAGAAGATACTCTTGGTGGTAATGATGAGTACACAAATCCCACTTGGCTCACCAAATTTTTTTCTTCTACGTTGATGCGTTCGTCTACAGTAGCAGTTTTTATATTTAGGTTTCACTCTGTTCTCTCATATATTGATAGATGAATTTGGAACTCTAAATCCAACATGGTATGTAGTAGCTCTTTGAAACCTGACAAAATGAAGGAGTTCTCAGTTTTGTCTCTATGCTTTGTTTTCTCTTCAAGTAGTCCTAGGCACAGACTGTGGAAAAGCACTTTCATTGAGAAGGTTTGCCAAGCTTCTAAGAGATAACGAGTTTCCGAAATACCAGCAAATATTTTTTCACCCAATCTTGATGATACTTGGTGGTAATGAATGGTACACAAATCCCACTTGACTCACCAAATTTTGTTCTAGGTTGAAGCGTTCGTTTACAGTAGCGGTTTATATTTTTAAGTTCCCCCTGTTCTCTCCTATATAGATAGATGAATTTGGTACTCTAAATCCAACATGGTTTGTAGTAGCTTTCAACCTTGACAAAATAAAGGAGTTTTCAGATTTGTCTCTCTGATTTGTTTCCGCTTCATGTAGCCCTAAGCAGAGACTGTGGAAAAGCACTTTCATTGAAAGCGGTTGCCAAGCTTCCAAGAAATTACGAGTTCCCGAAATACCAGCAAATATTTTTTCACCCAATGTTGATGATACGTGGTGGTAATGACAAGTACACAAATCCCACTTGGCTCACCAAATTTTGTTCTTCTAGGTTAAAGCGTTCGTTTACAGTAGCAGTTTATATTTTTAGGTTTCACTCTGTTACTCCTATATAGATATATGAATTTGGAACTCTAAATCCAACATGGTTTGTAGTAGCTCTTTGAAAGTTGACAAAATAAAGGATTTCTCAGTTTTGTCTCTATGGTTTGTTTCCTCTTCAAGTAGCCCTAGGCACAGACTGTGGAAAAGCACTTTCATTGAGAGGGGTTGCCAAGCTTCTAAGAAAAAACGAGTTTCCGAAATACCAGCAAATATTTTTTCACCCAATGTTGATGATACTTGGTGGTAATGATCAGTACACAAATCCCACTTGGCTCACCAAATTTTGTTCTTCTGGGTTGAAGCGTTCCTTACAGAAGCAGTTTTTATATTTAGGTTTCACTCTGTTCTCTCCTACATAGATAGATGAATTTGGAACTCTAAATCCAACATTGTGTGTAATAGCTCTTTGAAACTTGACAACGTAAAGGAGTTCTCAGTTTTGTCTCTATGGTTTGTTTCCTCTTCAAGTCGCCCAGGGCACAGACTGTGGAGAAGCACTTTCATTGAGAGGGGTTGCCAAGCTTTTAAGAAATAACGAGTTTCCGAAATACCAGCAAATATTTTTTCACCCAATCTTGATGTTACTTGCTGGTAATGATCAGTACACAAATCCCACTTGGCTCACCAAATTTTCTCCTTCAAGGTTGAAGCGTTCGTTTACAGTAGCAGTTTTTATTTTTAGGATTCTCTCTGTTCTCTCCTATGTAGATAGATGAATTTGAAACTCTAAATCCAACATGGTTTGTAGTAGGACTTTGAATCTTGACAAAATTAAGGAGTTCTCAGTTTTGTCTCTATGGTTTGTTTCCTCTTCAAGTATCCCTAGGCACATATTGTGGAAAAGCACTTTCCTTGAGAGGGGTTGCCAAGCTTCTAAGAAATAAGGAGTTTCCGAAATATCAACAAATATTTTTTCACCCAATGTTGATGATACTTGGTGGTAATGATCAATACACAAATCCCACTTGGCTCACCAAATTTTGTTCTTCTGGGTTGAATCGTTCGTCTACAGTAGCAGTTTTTATATTTACGTTTCACTCTGTTCTCTCTTATATAGATAGATGAATTTGGAACTCTAAATCCAACATGGTTTGTAGTAGCTCTTCGAAACTTGACAAAATAAAGGAGTTTTCAGTTTTGTCTCTCTGATTTGTTTCCGCTTCATGTAGCCCTAAGCAGAGACTTTGGAAAAGCACTTTCATTGAAAGGGGTTGCCAAGCTTCCAAGAAATTACGAGTTTCCGAAATACCAGCAAATATTTTTTCACCTAATCTTGATGATACTTGGTGGTAATGGTGAGTACAAAAATCCCACTTGGCTCACCAAATTTTGTTCTTCTACGTTGATGCGTTCGTCTACAGTAGCAGTTTTTATATTTAGGTTTCACTCTGTTCTCTCATATATTGATAGATGAATTTGGAACTCTAAATCCAACATGGTATGTAGTAGCTCTTTGAAACCTGACAAAATGAAGGAGTTCTCAGTTTTGTCTCTATGCTTTGTTTTCTCTTCAAGTAGTCCTAGGCACAGACTGTGGAAAAGCACTTTCATTGAGAAGGTTTGCCAAGCTTCTAAGAGATAACGAGTTTCCGAAATACCAGCCAATATTTTTTCACCCAATCTTGATGAAACTTGGTGGTAATGATTGGTACACAAATCCCACTTGACTCAAAAATTTTGTTCTAGGTTGAAGCGTTCCTTTACAGTAGCGGTTTATATTTTTAAGTTCCCCCTGTTCTCTCCTATATAGATAGATGAATTTGGTACTCTAAATCCAACACGGTTTGTAGTAGCTTTGAAACTTGCCAAAAAAAGGAGTTTTCAGTTTTGTCTCTCTGATTTGTTTCCGCTTCATGTAGCCCTAATCAGAGACTGTGGAAAAGCACTTTCATTGAAAGCGGTTGCCAAGCTTCTAAGAAAAAACGAGTTTCGGAAATACCAGCAAGTATTTTTTCACCCAATGTTGATGATACTTGGTGGTAATGATCAGTACACAAATCCCACTTGGCTCACCAAATTTTGTTCTTCTGGGTTGAAGCGTTTCTTAAAGAAGCAGTTTTTATATTTAGGTTTCACTCTATTCTCTCCTACATAGATAGATGAATTTGGAACTCTAAATCCAACATGGTTTGTATTAGCTCTTTGAAACTTGACAAAGTAAAGGAGTTCCCAGTTTTGTCTCTATGGTTTGTTTCCTCTTCAAGTCGCCCAGGGCACAGCCTGTGGAAAAGCACTTTCATTAAGAGGGTTTGCCAAGCTTGTAAGAAATAACGAGTTTCTGAAATACCAGCAAATATTTTTTCATCCAATCTTGATGGTACTTGGTGGTAATGATCAGTACACAAATCCCACTTGGCTCACCAAATTTTGTTCTTCTGTGTAGAAGCGTTTCTCTACAGTAGCAGTTTTTATATTTAGGTTTCACTCTGTTCTCTCCTACATAGATAGATGAATTTGAAACTCTAAATCCAACATTGTGTAATAGCTCTTTGAAACTTGACAAAGTAAAAAAGTTCTCAGTTTTGTCTCTATGGTTTGTTTCCTCTTCAAGTCGCCCAGGGCACAGACTGTGGAAAAGCACTTTCATTGAGAGGGGTTGCCAAGCTTTTAAGAAATAACGAGTTTCCGAAATACCAGCAAATATTTTTTCACCCAATCTTGATGTTACTTGGTGGTAATGATCAGTACACAAATCCCACTTGGCTCACCAAATTTTCTCCTTCTAGGTTGAAGCGTTCGTTTACAGTAGCAGTTTTTATTTTTAGGATTCTCTCTGTTCTCTCCTATATAGATAGATGAATTTGAAACTCTAAATCCAACATGGTTTGTAGTATCTCTTTGAATCTTGACAAAATAAAGGAGTTCTCAGTTTTGTATCTATGGTTTGTTTCCTCTTCAAGTATCCCTAGGCACATATTGTGGAAAAGCACTTTCATTGAGAGGGGTTGCCAAGCTTCTAAGAAATAAGGCGTTTCCGAAATATCAACAAATATTTTTTCACCCAATGTTGATGATACTTGGTGGTAATGATCAATACACAAATCGCTCTTGGCTCACGAAATTTTGTTCTTCTGGGTTGAATCGTTCGTCTACAGTAGAAGTTTTTATATTTACATTTCACTCTGTACTCTCTTATATAGATAGATGAATTTGGAACTCTAAATCCAACATGGTTTGTAGTAGCTCTTTGAAACTTGACAAAATAAAGGAGTTTTCAGTTTTGTCTCTCTGATTTGTTTCCGATTCATGTAGCCCTAAGCAGAGACTGTGGAAAAGCACTTTCATTGAAAGGGGTTGCCAAGCTTCCAAGAAATTGCCAAGCTTCCAAGAAATTCCGAAATACCAGCAAATATTTTTTCACCCAATCTAGAAGATACTTGCTGGTAATGATGAGTACACAAATCCCACTTGGCTCACCAAATTTTTTTCTTCTACGTTGATGCGTTCGTCTACAGTAGCAGTTTTTATATTTAGGTTTCACTCTGTTCTCTCATATATTGATAGATGAATTTGGAACTCTAAATCCAACATGGTATGTAGTAGCTCTTTGAAACCTGACAAAATGAAGGAGTTCTCAGTTTTGTCTCTATGCTTTGTTTTCTCTTCAAGTAGTCCTAGGCACAGACTGTGGAAAAGCACTTTCATTGAGAAGGTTTGCCAAGCTTCTAAGAGATAACGAGTTTCCGAAATACCAGCAAATATTTTTTCACCCAATCTTGATGATACTTGGTGGTAATGAATGGTACACAAATCCCACTTGACTCACCAAATTTTGTTCTAGGTTGAAGCGTTCGTTTACAGTAGCGGTTTATATTTTTAAGTTCCCCCTGTTCTCTCCTATATAGATAGATGAATTTGGTACTCTAAATCCAACATGGTTTGTAGTAGCTTTCAACCTTGACAAAATAAAGGAGTTTTCAGATTTGTCTCTCTGATTTGTTTCCGCTTCATGTAGCCCTAAGCAGAGACTGTGGAAAAGCACTTTCATTGAAAGCGGTTGCCAAGCTTCCAAGAAATTACGAGTTCCCGAAATACCAGCAAATATTTTTTCACCCAATGTTGATGATACGTGGTGGTAATGACAAGTACACAAATCCCACTTGGCTCACCAAATTTTGTTCTTCTAGGTTAAAGCGTTCGTTTACAGTAGCAGTTTATATTTTTAGGTTTCACTCTGTTACTCCTATATAGATATATGAATTTGGAACTCTAAATCCAACATGGTTTGTAGTAGCTCTTTGAAAGTTGACAAAATAAAGGATTTCTCAGTTTTGTCTCTATGGTTTGTTTCCTCTTCAAGTAGCCCTAGGCACAGACTGTGGAAAAGCACTTTCATTGAGAGGGGTTGCCAAGCTTCTAAGAAAAAACGAGTTTCCGAAATACCAGCAAATATTTTTTCACCCAATGTTGATGATACTTGGTGGTAATGATCAGTACACAAATCCCACTTGGCTCACCAAATTTTGTTCTTCTGGGTTGAAGCGTTCCTTACAGAAGCAGTTTTTATATTTAGGTTTCACTCTGTTCTCTCCTACATAGATAGATGAATTTGGAACTCTAAATCCAACATTGTGTGTAATAGCTCTTTGAAACTTGACAACGTAAAGGAGTTCTCAGTTTTGTCTCTATGGTTTGTTTCCTCTTCAAGTCGCCCAGGGCACAGACTGTGGAGAAGCACTTTCATTGAGAGGGGTTGCCAAGCTTTTAAGAAATAACGAGTTTCCGAAATACCAGCAAATATTTTTTCACCCAATCTTGATGTTACTTGCTGGTAATGATCAGTACACAAATCCCACTTGGCTCACCAAATTTTCTCCTTCAAGGTTGAAGCGTTCGTTTACAGTAGCAGTTTTTATTTTTAGGATTCTCTCTGTTCTCTCCTATGTAGATAGATGAATTTGAAACTCTAAATCCAACATGGTTTGTAGTAGGACTTTGAATCTTGACAAAATTGAGGACTTCTCAGTTTTGTCTCTATGGTTTGTTTCCTCTTCAAGTATCCCTAGGCACATATTGTGGAAAAGCACTTTCCTTGAGAGGGGTTGCCAAGCTTCTAAGAAATAAGGAGTTTCCGAAATATCAACAAATATTTTTTCACCCAATGTTGATGATACTTGGTGGTAATGATCAATACACAAATCCCACTTGGCTCACCAAATTTTGTTCCTCTGGGTTGAATCGTTCGTCTACAGTAGCAGTTTTTATATTTACGTTTCACTCTGTTCTCTCTTATATAGATAGATGAATTTGGAACTCTAAATCCAACATGGTTTGTAGTAGCTCTTCGAAACTTGACAAAATAAAGGAGTTTTCAGTTTTGTCTCTCTGATTTGTTTCCGCTTCATGTAGCCCTAAGCAGAGACTTTGGAAAAGCACTTTCATTGAAAGGGGTTGCCAAGCTTCCAAGAAATTACGAGTTTCCGAAATACCAGCAAATATTTTTTCACCTAATCTTGATGATACTTGGTGGTAATGGTGAGTACAAAAATCCCACTTGGCTCACCAAATTTTGTTCTTCTACGTTGATGCGTTCGTCTACAGTAGCAGTTTTTATATTTAGGTTTCACTCTGTTCTCTCATATATTGATAGATGAATTTGGAACTCTAAATCCAACATGGTATGTAGTAGCTCTTTGAAACCTGACAAAATGAAGGAGTTCTCAGTTTTGTCTCTATGCTTTGTTTTCTCTTCAAGTAGTCCTAGGCACAGACTGTGGAAAAGCACTTTCATTGAGAAGGTTTGCCAAGCTTCTAAGAGATAACGAGTTTCCGAAATACCAGCCAATATTTTTTCACCCAATCTTGATGAAACTTGGTGGTAATGATTGGTACACAAATCCCACTTGACTCAAAAATTTTGTTCTAGGTTGAAGCGTTCCTTTACAGTAGCGGTTTATATTTTTAAGTTCCCCCTGTTCTCTCCTATATAGATAGATGAATTTGGTACTCTAAATCCAACACGGTTTGTAGTAGCTTTGAAACTTGCCAAAAAAAGGAGTTTTCAGTTTTGTCTCTCTGATTTGTTTCCGCTTCATGTAGCCCTAATCAGAGACTGTGGAAAAGCACTTTCATTGAAAGCGGTTGCCAAGCTTCTAAGAAAAAACGAGTTTCGTAAATACCAGCAAATATTTTTTCACCCAATGTTGATGATACTTGGTGGTAATGATCAGTACACAAATCCCACTTGGCTCACCAAATTTTGTTCTTCTGGGTTGAAGCGTTTCTTAAAGAAGCAGTTTTTATATTTAGGTTTCACTCTATTCTCTCCTACATAGATAGATGAATTTGGAACTCTAAATCCAACATGGTTTGTATTAGCTCTTTGAAACTTGACAAAGTAAAGGAGTTCCCAGTTTTGTCTCTATGGTTTGTTTCCTCTTCAAGTCGCCCAGGGCACAGCCTGTGGAAAAGCACTTTCATTAAGAGGGTTTGCCAAGCTTGTAAGAAATAACGAGTTTCTGAAATACCAGCAAATATTTTTTCATCCAATCTTGATGGTACTTGGTGGTAATGATCAGTACACAAATCCCACTTGGCTCACCAAATTTTGTTCTTCTGTGTAGAAGCGTTTCTCTACAGTAGCAGTTTTTATATTTAGGTTTCACTCTGTTCTCTCCTACATAGATAGATGAATTTGAAACTCTAAATCCAACATTGTGTAATAGCTCTTTGAAACTTGACAAAGTAAAAAAGTTCTCAGTTTTGTCTCTATGGTTTGTTTCCTCTTCAAGTCGCCCAGGGCACAGACTGTGGAAAAGCACTTTCATTGAGAGGGGTTGCCAAGCTTTTAAGAAATAACGAGTTTCCGAAATACCAGCAAATATTTTTTCACCCAATCTTGATGTTACTTGGTGGTAATGATCAGTACACAAATCCCACTTGGCTCACCAAATTTTCTCCTCCTAGGTTGAAGCGTTCGTTTACAGTAGCAGTTTTTATTTTTAGGATTCTCTCTGTTCTCTCCTATATAGATAGATGAATTTGAAACTCTAAATCCAACATGGTTTGTAGTATCTCTTTGAATCTTGACAAAATAAAGGAGTTCTCAGTTTTGTATCTATGGTTTGTTTCCTCTTCAAGTATCCCTAGGCACATATTGTGGAAAAGCACTTTCATTCAGAGGGGTTGCCAAGCTTCTAAGAAATAAGGCGTTTCCGAAATATCAACAAATATTTTTTCACCCAATGTTGATGATACTTGGTGGTAATGATCAATACACAAATCGCTCTTGGCTCACGAAATTTTGTTCTTCTGGGTTGAATCGTTCGTCTACAGTAGCAGTTTTTATATTTACATTTCACTCTGTACTCTCTTATATAGATAGATGAATTTGGAACTCTAAATCCAACATGGTTTGTAGTAGCTCTTTGAAACTTGACAAAATAAAGGAGTTTTCAGTTTTGTCTCTCTGATTTGTTTCCGATTCATGTAGCCCTAAGCAGAGACTGTGGAAAAGCACTTTCATTGAAAGGGGTTGCCAAGCTTCCAAGAAATTACGAGTTTCCGAAATACCAGCAAATATTTTTTCACCCAATCTAGAAGATACTTGGTGGTAATGATGAGTACACAAATCCCACTTGGCTCACCAAATTTTTTTCTTCTACGTTGATGCGTTCGTCTACAGTAGCAGTTTTTATATTTAGGTTTCACTCTGTTCTCTCATATATTGATAGATGAATTTGGAACTCTAAATCCAACATGGTATGTAGTAGCTCTTTGAAACCTGACAAAATGAAGGAGTTCTCAGTTTTGTCTCTATGCTTTGTTTTCTCTTCAAGTAGTCCTAGGCACAGACTGTGGAAAAGCACTTTCATTGAGAAGGTTTGCCAAGCTTCTAAGAGATAACGAGTTTCCGAAATACCAGCAAATATTTTTTCACCCAATCTTGATGATACTTGGTGGTAATGAATGGTACACAAATCCCACTTGACTCACCAAATTTTGTTCTAGGTTGAAGCGTTCGTTTACAGTAGCGGTTTATATTTTTAAGTTCCCCCTGTTCTCTCCTATATAGATAGATGAATTTGGTACTCTAAATCCAACATGGTTTGTAGTAGCTTTCAACCTTGACAAAATAAAGGAGTTTTCAGATTTGTCTCTCTGATTTGTTTCCGCTTCATGTAGCCCTAAGCAGAGACTGTGGAAAAGCACTTTCATTGAAAGCGGTTGCCAAGCTTCCAAGAAATTACGAGTTCCCGAAATACCAGCAAATATTTTTTCACCCAATGTTGATGATACGTGGTGGTAATGACAAGTACACAAATCCCACTTGGCTCACCAAATTTTGTTCTTCTAGGTTAAAGCGTTCGTTTACAGTAGCAGTTTATATTTTTAGGTTTCACTCTGTTACTCCTATATAGATATATGAATTTGGAACTCTAAATCCAACATGGTTTGTAGTAGCTCTTTGAAAGTTGACAAAATAAAGGATTTCTCAGTTTTGTCTCTATGGTTTGTTTCCTCTTCAAGTAGCCCTAGGCACAGACTGTGGAAAAGCACTTTCATTGAGAGGGGTTGCCAAGCTTCTAAGAAAAAACGAGTTTCCGAAATACCAGCAAATAATTTTTCACCCAATGTTGATGATACTTGGTGGTAATGATCAGTACACAAATCCCACTTGGCTCACCAAATTTTGTTCTTCTGGGTTGAAGCGTTCCTTACAGAAGCAGTTTTTATATTTAGGTTTCACTCTGTTCTCTCCTACATAGATAGATGAATTTGGAACTCTAAATCCAACATGGTGTGTAATAGCTCTTTGAAACTTGACAAAGTAAAGGAGTTCCCAGTTTTGTCTCTATGGTTTGTTTCCTCTTCAAGTCGCCCAGGGCACAGACTGTGGAAAAGCACTTTCATTAAGAGGGTTTGCCAAGCTTTTAAGAAATAACAAGTTTCCGAAATACCAGCAAATATTTTTTCAACCAATCTTGATGGCACTTGGTGGTAATGATCAGTACACAAATCCCACTTGGCTCACCAAATTATGTTCTTCTGTTTTGAAGCGTTCCTCTACAGTAGCAGTTTATATATTAAGTTTCACTCTGTTCTCACCTACATAGATAGATGAATTTGGAACTCTAAATCCAACATGGTGTGTAATAGCTCTTTGAAACTAGACAAAGTAAAAAAGTTCTCAGTTTTGTCTCTATGGTTTGTTTCCTCTTCAAGTCGCCCAGGGCACAGACTGTGGAAAAGCACTTTCATTGAGAGGGGTTGCCAAGCTTTTAAGAAATAACGAGTTTCCGAAATACCAGCAAATATTTTTTCACCCAATCTTGATGTTACTTGGTGGTAATGATCAGTACACAAATCCCACTTGGCTCACCAAATTTTCTTCTTCCAGGTTGAAGCGTTCGTTTACAGTAGCAGTTTTTATTTTTAGGATTCTCTCTGTTCTCTCCTATATAGATAGATGAATTTGAAACTCTAAATCCAACATGGTTTGTAGTAGCTCTTTGAATCTTGACAAAATAAAGGAGTTCTCAGTTTTGTATCTATGGTTTCTTTCCTCTTCAAATATCCCTAGGCACATATTGTGGAAAAGCACTTTCATTGAGAGGTGTTGCCAAGCTTCTAAGAAATAAGGAGTTTCCGAAATATCAACAAATATTTTTTCACCCAATGTTGATGATACTTGGTGGTAATGATTAATACACAAATCCCTCTTGGCTCACCAAATTTTGCTTCTTCTGGGTTGAATCGTTCGTCTACAGTAGCAGTTTTTATATTTACATTTCACTCTGTTCTCTCTTATATAGATAGATGAATTTGGAACTCTAAATCCAACATGGTTTGTAGTAGCTCTTTGAAACTTGACAAAACAAAGGAGTTTTCAGTTTTGTCTCTCTGATTTGTTTCCGCTTCATGTAGCCCTAAGCAGAGACTGTGGAAAAGCACTTTCATTGAAAGCGGTTGCCAAGCTTCCAAGAAATTACGAGTTTCCGAAATACCAGCAAATATTTTTTCACCCAATCTTCATGATACTTGGTGGTAATGATGAGTACACAAATCCCACTTGGCTCACCAAATTTTGTTCTTCTACGTTGATGCGTTCGTCTACAGTAGCAGTTTTTATATTTAGGTTTCACTCTGTTCTCTCATATATTGATGGATGAATTTGGAACTCTAAATCCAACATGGTATGTAGTAGCTCTTTGAAACCTGACAAAATGAAGGAGTTCTCAGTTTTGTCTCTATGCTTTGTTTTCTCTTCAAGTAGTCCTACGCACAGACTATGGAAAAGCACTTTCATTGAGAAGGTTTGCCAAGCTTCTAAGAGATAACGAGTTTCCGAAATACCAGCAAATATTTTTTCACCCAATCTTGATGATACTTGGTGGTAATGAATGGTACACAAATCCCACTTGACTCACCAAATTTTGTTCTAGATTTAAGCGTTCGTTTACAGTACCGGTTTATATTTTTAAGTTCCCCCTGTTCTCTCCTATATAGATAGATGAATTTGGTACTCTAAATCCAACATGGTTTGTAGTAGCTTTGAAACTTGACAAAATTAAGGAGTTTTCAGATTTGTCTCTCTGATTTGTTTCCGCTTCATATAACCCTAAGCAGAGACTGTGGAAAAGCACTTTCATTGAAAGGGGTTGCCAAGCTTCCAAGAAATTACGAGTTTCCGAAATACCAGCAAATATTTTTTCACCTAATCTTGATGATACTTGGTGGTAATGGTGAGTACAAAAATCCCACTTGGCTCACCAAATTTTGTTCTTCTACGTTGATGCGTTCGTCTACAGTAGCAGTTTTTATATTTAGGTTTCACTCTGTTCTCTCATATATTGATAGATGAATTTGGAACTCTAAATCCAACATGGTATGTAGTAGCTCTTTGAAACCTGACAAAATGAAGGAGTTCTCAGTTTTGTCTCTATGCTTTGTTTTCTCTTCAAGTAGTCCTAGGCACAGACTGTGGAAAAGCACTTTCATTGAGAAGGTTTGCCAAGCTTCTAAGAGATAACGAGTTTCCGAAATACCAGCCAATATTTTTTCACCCAATCTTGATGAAACTTGGTGGTAATGATTGGTACACAAATCCCACTTGACTCACCAAATTTTGTTCTAGGTTGAAGCGTTCGTTTACAGTAGCGGTTTATATTTTTAAGTTCCCCCTGTTCTCTACTATATAGATAGATGAATTTGGTACTCTAAATCCAACACGGTTTGTAGTAGCTTTGAAACTTCCCAAAAAAAGGAGTTTTCAGTTTTGTCTCTCTGATTTGTTTCCGCTTCATGTAGCCCTAATCAGAGACTGTGGAAAAGCACTTTCATTGAAAGCGGTTGCCAAGCTTCTATGAAAAAACGAGTTTCCGAAATACCAGCAAATATTTTTTCACCCAATGTTGATGATACTTGGTGTTAATGATCAGTACACAAATCCCACTTGGCTCACCAAATTTTGTTCTTCTGGGTTGAAGCGTTTCTTACAGAAGCAGTTTTTATATTTAGGTTTCACTCTATTCTCTCCTACATAGATAGATGAATTTGGAACTCTAAATCCAACATGGTTTGTATTAGCTCTTTGAAACTTGACAAAGTAAAGGAGTTCCCAGTTTTGTCTCTATGGTTTGTTTCCTCTTCAAGTCGCCCAGGGCTCAGACTGTGGAAAAGCACTTTCATTAAGAGGGTTTGCCAAGCTTGTAAGAAATAACGAGTTTCTGAAATACCAGCAAATATTTTTTCATCCAATCTTGATGGTACTTGGTGGTAATGATCAGTACACAAATCCCACTTGGCTCACCAAATTTTGTTCTTCTGTGTAGAAGCGTTTCTCTACAGTAGCAGTTTTTATATTTAGGTTTCACTCTGTTCTCTTCTACATAGATAGATGAATTTGAAACTCTAAATCCAACATTGTGTAATAGCTCTTTGAAACTTGACAAAGTAAAAAAGTTCTCAGTTTTGTCTCTATGGTTTGTTTCCTCTTCAAGTCGCCCAGGGCACAGACTGTGGAAAAGCACTTTCATTGAGAGGGGTTGCCAAGCTTTTAAGAAATAACGAGTTTCCGAAATACCAGCAAATATTTTTTCACCCAATCTTGATGTTACTTGGTGGTAATGATCAGTACAAAAATCCCACTTGGCTCACCAAATTTTCTCCTTCTAGGTTGAAGCGTTCGTTTACAGTAGCAGTTTTTATTTTTAGGATTCTCTCTGTTCTCTCCTATATAGATAGATGAATTTGAAACTCTAAATCCAACATGGTTTGTAGTATCTCTTTGAATCTTGACAAAATAAAGGAGTTCTCAGTTTTGTATCTATGGTTTGTTTCCTCTTCAAGTATCCCTAGGCACATATTGTGGAAAAGCACTTTCATTGAGAGGGGTTTCCAAGCTTCTAAGAAATAAGGCGTTTCCGAAATATCAACAAATATTTTTTCACCCAATGTTGATGATACTTGGTGGTAATGATCAATACACAAATCCCTCTTGGCTCACGAAATTTTGTTCTTCTGGGTTGAATCGTTCGTCTACAGTAGCAGTTTTTATATTTATGTTTCACTCTGTACTCTCTTATATAGATAGATGAATTTGGAACTCTAAATCCAACATGGTTTGTAGTAGCTCTTTGAAACTTGACAAAATAAAGGAGTTTTCAGTTTTGTCTCTCTGATTTGTTTCCGATTCATGTAGCCCTAAGCAGAGACTGTGGAAAAGCACTTTCATTGAAAGGGGTTGCCAAGCTTCCAAGAAATTACGAGTTTCCGAAATACCAGCAAATATTTTTTCACCCAATCTAGAAGATACTTGGTGGTAATGATGAGTACACAAATCCCACTTGGCTCACCAAATTTTGTTCTTCTACGTTGATGCGTTCGTCTACAGTAGCAGTTTTTATATATAGGTTTCACTCTGTTCTCTCATATATTGATAGATGAATTTGGAACTCTAAATCCAACATGGTATGTAGTAGCTCTTTGAAACCTGACAAAATGAAGGAGTTCTCAGTTTTCTCTCTATGCTTTGTTTTCTCTTCAAGTAGTCCTAGGCACAGACTGTGGAAAAGCACTTTCATTGAGAAGGTTTGCCAAGCTTCTAAGAGATAACGAGTTTCCGAAATACCAGCAAATATTTTTTCACCCAATCTTGATGATACTTGGTGGTAATGAATGGTACACAAATCCCACTTGACTCACCAAATTTGTTCTAGGTTGAAGCGTTCGTTTACAGTAGCGGTTTATATTTTTAAGTTCCCCCTGTTCTCTCCTATATAGATAGATGAATTTGGTACTCTAAATTCAACATGGTTTGTAGTAGCTTTCAAACTTGACAAAATAAAGGAGTTTTCACATTTGTCTCTCTGATTTGTTTCCGCTTCATGTAGCCCTAAGCAGAGACTGTGGAAAAGCACTTTCATTGAAAGCGGTTGCCAACCTTCCAAGAAATTACGAGTTGCCGAAATACCAGCAAATATTTTTTCACCCAATGTTGATGATACGTGGTGGTAATGACAAGTACACAAATCCCACTTGGCTCACCAAATTTTGTTCTTCTAGGTTAAAGCGTTCGTTTACAGTAGCAGTTTATATTTTTAGGTTTCACTCTGTTCTCTGCTATATAGATAGATGAATTTGGAACTCTAAATCCAACATGGTTTGTAGTAGCTCTTTGAAAGTTGACAAAATAAAGGATTTCTCAGTTTTGTCTCTATGGTTTGTTTCCTCTTCAAGTAGCCCTAGGCACAGACTGTGGAAAAGCACTTTCATTGAGAGGGGTTGCCAAGCTTCTAAGAAAAAACGAGTTTCCGAAATACCAGCAAATATTTTTTCACCCAATGTTGATGATACTTGGTGGTAATGATCAGTAACCAAATCCCACTTGGCTCACCAAATTCTGTTCTTCGGGTTTGAAGCGTTCCTTACAGAAGCAGTTTTTATATTTAGGTTTCACTCTGTTCTCTCCTACATAGATAGATGAATTTGGAACTCTAAATCCAACATGGTGTGTAATAGCTCTTTGAAACTTGACAAAGTAAAGGAGTTCCCAGTTTTGTCTCTATGGTTTGTTTCCTCTTCAAGTCGCCCAGGGCACAGACTGTGGAAATGCACTTTCATTAAGATGGTTTGCCAAGCTTTTAAGAAATAACAAGTTTCCGAAATACCAGCAAATATTTTTTCAACCAATCTTGATGGTACTTGGTGGTAATGATCAGTACACAAATCCCACTTGGCTCACAAAATTTTGTTCTTCTGGTTTGAAGCGTTCCTCTACAGTAGCAGTTTTTATATTTAGGTTTCACTCTGTTCTCTCCTACATAGATAGATGAATTTGGAACTCTAAATCCAACATGGTGTGTAATAGCTCTTTGAAACTTGACAAAGTGAAGGAGTTCCCAGTTTTGTCTCTATGGTCTGTTTCCTCTTCAAGTCGCCCAGGGCACAGACTGTGGAAAAGCACTTTCATTGAGAGGGGTTGCCAAGCTTCTAAGAAAAAACGAGTTTCTGAAATACCAGCAAATATTTTTTCACCCAATGTTGATGATACTTGCTGGTAATGATCAGTACACAAATCCCACTTGGCTCACCAAATTTTGTTCTTTTGGGTTGAAGCGTTCCTTACAGAAGCAGTTTTTATATTTAGGTTTCACTCTGTTCTCTCCTACATAGATAGATGAATTTGGAACTCTAAATCCAACATGGTGTGTAATAGCTCTTTGAAACTTTACAAAGTAAAGGAGTTCCCAGTTTTGTCTCTATGGTTTGTTTCCTCTTCACTCGCCCAGGGCACAGTCTGTGGAAAAGCACTTTCATTAAGAGGGTTTGCCAAGCTTTTAAGAAATAAGGAGTTTCCGAAATACCAGCAAATATTTTTTCACCCAACCTTGATGGTACTTGGTGGTAATGATCAGTACACAAATCTCACTTGGCTCACCAAATTTTGTTCTTCTGGGTTGAAGCGTTCCCCTACAGTAGCAGTTTTTATATTTAGGTTTCACTCTGTTCTCTCCTACATCGATAGATGAATTTGGAACTCTAAATCCAACATGGTGTGTAATAGCTCTTTGAAACTTGACAAAGTAAAAGAGTTCTCAGTTTTGTCTCTATGGTTTGTATCCTCCTCAAATCACCCAGGGCACAGACTGTGCAAAAGCACTTTCATTGAAAGGGGTTGCCAAGCTTTTAAAAAATAACGAGTTTCCGAAATACCAGCAAATGTTTTTTCACAAAATCTTGATGATACTTGCTGGTAATGATCAGTACACAAATCCCACTTGGCTCACCAAATTTTCTCCTTCTAGGTTGAAGCGTTCGTTTACAGTAGCAGTTTTTATTTTTAGGATTCTCTCTGTTCTCTCCTATATAGATAGATGAATTTGAAACTCTAAATCCAACATGGTTTGTAGTAGGTCTTTGAAACATGACAAAATAAAGGAGTTCTCAGTTTTGTCTCTATGGTTTGTTTCCTCTTCAAGTATCCCTAGTCACATATTGTGGAAAAGCACTTTCATTGAGAGGGGTTGCCAAGCTTCTAAGAAATAAGGAGTTTCCAAAATATCAACAAATATTTTTCCACCCAATGTTGATGATACTTCGTGGTAATGATCAATACACAAATCCCACTTGGCTCACCAAATTTTGTTCTTCTGTGTTGAATCGTTCGTCTACAGTAGCAGTTTTTATATTTACATTTCACTCTGTTCTCTCTTATATAGATAGATGAATTTGGAACTCTAAATCCAACATGGTTTGTAGTAGCTCTTTGAAACTTGACAAAATAAAGGAGTTCTCAGTTTTGTCTCTCTGATTTGTTTCCGCTTCATGTAGCCCTAAGCAGAGACTGTGGAAAAGCACTTTCATTAAAGGGGTGGCCAAGCTTCCAAGAAATTACGAGTTTCCGAAATACCAGCAAATATTTTTTCACCCAATCTTGATGATACTTTGTGGTAATGATCAGTACACAAATCCCACTTGGCTCACCGAATTTTGTTCTTCTACGTTGATGCGTTCGTCTACAGTAGCAGTTTTTATATTTAGGTTTCACTCTGTTCTCTCATATATTGATAGATGAATTTGGCACTCTAAATCCAACATGGTATTTTATAGCTCTTTGAAACCTGACAAAATAAAGGAGTTCTCAGTTTTGTCTCTATGCTTTGTTTTCTCTTCAAGTAGTCCTAGGCACAGACTGTGGAAAAGCCCTTTCTTTGAGAAGGTTTGCCAAGCTTCTAAGAGATAACGAGTTTCCGAAATACCAGTAAATATTTTTTCACCCAATCTTGATGATACTTGGTGGTAATGATTGGTAGACGTATCCCACTTGACTCACCAAATTTTGTTCTAGGTTGAAGCGTTCTTTTACAGTAGCGGTTTATATTTTTAAGTTCCCCCTGCTCTCTTCTATATAGATAGATGAATTTGGTACTCTAAATCCAACATGGTTTGTAGTAGCTTTGAAACTTCACAAAATAAAGAAGTTTTCAGTTTTGTCTCTCTGATTTGTTTTCGCTTCATGTAGCCCTAAGCAGAGACTGTAGAAAAGCACTTTCAATGAAAGCGGTTGCCAAGCTTCCAAGAAATTACGAGTTTCCGAAATACCAGCAAATATTGTTTCACCCAATGTTGATGATACGTGGTGGTAATGACAAGTACACAAATCCCACTTGGCTCACCAAATTTTGTTCTTCTAGGTTAAAGCGTTCGTTTACAGTAGCAGTTTATATTTTTAGGTTTCACTCTGTTCTCTCCTATATAGATAGATGAATTTGGAACTCTAAATCCAACATGGTTTGTAGTAGCTCTTTGAAAGTTGACAAAATAAAGGATTTCTCAGTTTTTTCTCTATGGTTTTTTTCCTCTTCAAGTAGCCCTAGGCACAGACTGTGGAAAACCACTTTCATTGAGAGGGGTTTCCAAGCTTCTAAGAAAAAACGAGTTTCCGAAATACCAGCAAATATTTTTTCACCCAATGTTGATGATACTTGGTGGTAATGATCAGTACACAAATCCCACTTGGCTCACCAAATTTTCTCCTTCTAGGTTGAAGCGTTCATTAACAGTAGCAGTTTTTATTTTTCGGATTCTCTCTGTTCTCTCCTATATAGATAGATGAATTTGAAACTCTAAATCCAACATGGTTTGTAGTAGCTCTTTGAAACTTGACAAAATAAAGAAGTTCTCAGTTTTGTCTCTATGGTTTGTTTCCTCTTCAATTATCCCTAGGCACATATTGTGGAAAAGCACTTTCATTCAGAGGGGTTGCCAAGCTTCTAAGAAATAAGGAGTTTCAGAAATATCAGCATATATTTTTTCACCCAATGTTGATGATACTTGGTGGTAATGATCCATACACAAATCAAACTTGGCTCACCAAATTTTGTTCTTCTGGGTTGGATCGTTCGTCTACAGTAGCAGTTTTTATATTTACGTTTCACTCTGTACTCTCTTATATAGATAGATGAATTTGGAACTCTAAATCCAACATGGTTTGTAGAAGCTCTTTGAAACTTGACAAAATAAAGGAGTACTCATTATTGTCTCTATGATTTGTTCCCACTTCATGTAGCCCTAAGCAGAGACGGTGGAAAAGCACTTTCATTGAAATGGGTTGCCAAGCTTCCAAGAAATTACGAGTTTCCGAAATACCAGGAAATATTTTTTCAACCAATCTTGATGACACTTGGTGGTAATGATTGGTACACAAATCCCACTTGACTCACCAAATTTTGTTCTTCTAGGATGAAGCGTTCGTTTTCAGTAGCATTTTATGTTTTTAGTTTTCCCTCTGTTCTCTCCTATATAGATAGATGAATATGGAACTCTAAATCCAACATGGTTTGTAGTAGCTCTTTGAAACTTGACAAAATAACGGAATTCTCAGTTTTTTCTCTATGGTTTATTTCCTCTTCAAGTCGTCCTAGGCACAGACTGTGGAAAAGCACTTTCATTGAGAGGGGTTGCCAAGCTTCGAAGAAATAACTAATTTCCGAATTACCAGCAAATATTTTCTCACCCAATCTTGATGATATTTGGTGGTAATGATTGGTACACAAATCCCACTTCGCTCAACAAATTTTGTTCTTCTAGGTTGAAGCGTTCGTTTACAGTAGCAGTTTATATTTTTAAGTTCTCTCTGTTCTCTCCTATATAGATAGATGAATTTGGAACTCTAAATCCAACATGGTTTGTAGTAGCTCTTTGAAACTTGTCAAAATAACGGAATTCTCAGTTTTGTCTCTATGGTTTATTTCCTCTTCAAGTCGTCCTAGGCACAGACTGTGGAAAAGCACTTTCATTGAGCGGGGTTGCCAAGCTTCGAAGAAATAACTAGTTTCCGAATTACCAGCAAATATTTTTTCACCCAATCTTGATGATATTTGGTGTTAATGATTTTTACACAAATCCCACTTCGCTCAAAAATTTTGTTCTTCTATTTTGAAGCGTTCTTTTACAGTAGCAGTTTATATTTTTAAGTTCCCTCTGTTCTCTCCTATATAGATAGATGAATTTGGAACTCTAAATCCAACACGGTTTGTAGTAGCTCTTTGAAACTTGACAAAATAAAGGAGTTTTCAGTTTTGTCTCTATGATTGGTTACCGCTTCATGTAGCCCTAGGCACAGACTGTGGAAAAGCTCTTTCATTGAGAGGGGTTGTCAAGCTTCTAAGAAATAACTAGTTTCCGAAATACCAGCAAATATTTTTTCACCCAATCTTGATGGTACTTGCTGGTAATGACTAGAAGACAAATCCCACTTGGCTCACCAAATTTTGTTCTTCTAGGTTGAAGCGTACGTTTACCGTAGCAGTTTTTATTTTTAGGTTTCACTCTGTTCTCTCCTATGTAGATAGATGAATTTGGAACTCTAAATCCAACATTTTTTGTAGTAGCTTTTTACAACTCGACAAAATAAAGGAGTTCTCAGTTTTGTATCTATGGTTTTTTTACTCTTCAAGTAGCCCTAGGAACATACTGTGGAAAAGCACCTTCATTGAGAGGGGTTGCCAAGCTTCTAAGAAATAACGAGTTTCCGAAATACCAGCAAATATTTTCTCACACAATCTTGATGATACTTGGTGGTAATGATCAGTAAACAAATCCCACTTGACTCACCAAATTTTGATCTTCTAGGTTGAAGCGTTCGTTTACAGTAGCAGTTTATTCTTTTAGTTTTCCCTCTGTTCTCTCCTGTATAGATAGATGAATTTGGAAGAATAAATCCAACATCGTATGTAGTAGCTCTTTGAAACTTGACAAAATAAAGGACTTCTCAGTTTTGTCTCTATGATTTGTTTCCGCTTCAATTAGCCCTAAGCAGAGACTGTGGAGAAGCACTTAAATTGAGAGGGGTTGCCAAGCTTTCAAGAAATTACGAGTTCCTGAAATACCAGCAAATATTTTTTCACCCAAACTTGATGGTACTTGGTGGTAATGATCAGTACACAAATCCCACTTGGCTCACCAAATTTTGTTCTTCTCGGTTGAAGCGTTCCTCTAGAGTAGCAGTTTTATATTTAGGTTTCACTCTGTTCTCTCCTACATAGATAGATGAATTTGGAACCCTAAATCCAACATGGTGTGTAATAGCTCTTTGAAACTTGACAAAATAAAGGAGTTCTCAGTTTAGTCTCAATGGTTTGTTTCCTCTTCAAGTAGCCCTAGGCACAGACTGTGGAAAAGCACTTTCATTGAGAGGGGTTGCCAAGCTTCTACGAAATAAAAAGTTTCCGAAATACCAGCAAATATTTTTTCAACCAATCTTGATGATACTTGGTGGTAATGATCAGTACACAAATCCCACTTGGCTCACCAAATTTTGTTCTTCTACGTTGATGCGTTCATCTACAGTAGCAGTTTTTATATTTAGGTTTCCCTCTGTTCTTTTATATACTGATAGATGAATTTGGAACTCTAAATCCAACATGGTTTGTAGTAGCTCTTTGAAACCTGACAAAATAAAGGAGTTCTCAGTTTTTTCCCTATGCTTTGTTTTCTCTTCAAGTAGTCCTACCCACACACTGTGGAAAAGCACTTTCATTGAGAAGGGTTTCCAAGCTTCTAAGAAATAAAGAGTTTCCGAAATACCAGCAAATATTTTTTTACCCAATCATGATGATACTTGATGGTAATGATCAGTACACAAATCCCACTTGGCTCACCAAATTTTGTTCTTCTGGGTTGAAGCGTTCCTTACAGAAGCAGTTTTTATATTTAGGTTTCACTCTGTTCTCTCCAACATAGATAGATGAATTTGGAACTCTAAATCCAACATGGTGTGTAATAGCTCTTTGAATCTTGACAAAGTAAAGGAGTTCCCAGTTTTGTCTCTATGGTTTGTTTCCTCTTCAAATCGCCCTAGGCACAGACTGTGGAAAAGCACTTTCATTAAGAGGGTTTGCCAAGCTTTTAAGAAATAATGAGTTTCCGAAATACCAGCAAATATTTTTTCACCCAATCTTGATGTTACTTGCTGGTAATGATCAGTACACAAATCCCACTTGGCTCACCAAATTTTCTCCTTCTAGGTTGAAGCGTTCGTTAACAGTAGCAGTTTTTATTTTTAGGATTCTCTCTGTTCTCTCCTATATAGATAGATGAATTTGAAACTCTAAATCCAACATGGTTTGTAGTAGCTCTTTGAAACTTGACAAAATAAAGGAGTTTTCAGTTTTGTCTCTATGATTTGTTTCCGCTTCATGTAGCCCTAAGCAGAGACTGTGGAAAAGCACATTCATTGAAAGGGGTTGCCAAGCTTCCAATAAATAACGAGTTTCCGAAATACCAGCAAATATTTTTTAACCCAATGTTGATGATACTTGGTGGTAATGATGAGTACACAAATCCCACTTGGCTCACCAAATTTTGTTCTTCTAGGTTGAAGCATTCGTCTACAGTAGCAGTTTTTATATTTAGGTTTCACTATGCTCTCTCCTATATTGATAGATGAATTTGGAACTCTAAATCCAACATGGTTTGTAGTAGCTCTTTGAAACTTGACAAAATAAAGGAGTTCTCAGTTTTTTCTCTATGGTTTCTTTCCTCTTCAAGTATCCTAGGCACAGACTGTGGAAAAGCACTTTCATTGAGAGGGGTTGCCAAGCTTCTAAGAAATAACGAGTTTCCGAAATACCAGCAAATATTTTTTCACCCAATCTTGATGGTACTTGGTGGTAAAGATCAGTACACAAATCCCACTTGGCTCACCAAATTTTGTTCTTCTGGGTTGAAGCGTTCCTCTACAGTAGCAGTTTTTATATTTAGGTTTCACTCTGTTCTCTCCTACATAGATAGATGAATTTGGAACTCTAAATACAACATGGTGTGTAATAGCTCTTTGAAACTTGACAAAGTAAAAAAGTTCTCAGTTTTGTCTCTATGGTTTGTTTCCTCTTCAAGTCGCCCAGGGCACAGACTGTGGAAAAGCACTTTCATTGAGAGGGATTGCCAAGCTTTTAAGAAATAACGAGTTTCCGAAATACCAGCAAATATTTTTTCACCCAATCTTGATGTTACTTGGTGGTAATGATCTGTACAAAAATCCCACTTGGCTCACCAAATTTTCTCCTTCTAGGTTGAAGCGTTCGTTTACAGTAGCAGTTTTTATTTTTAGGATTCTCTCTGTTCTCTCCAATATAGATTGATGAATTTGAAACTCTAAATCCAACATGGTTTGTAGTAGCTCTTTGAATCTTGACAAAATAAAGGAGTTCTCAGTTTTGTATCTATGGTTTGTTTCCTCTTCAAGTATCCCTAGGCACATATTGTGGAAAAGCACTTTCATTGAGAGGGGTTGCCAAGCTTCTAAGAAATAAGGAGTTTCCGAAATATCAACAAATATTTTTTCACCCAATGTTGATGATACTTGGTGGTAATGATCAATACACAAATCCCTCTTGGCTCACCAAATTTTTTCTTCTGGGTTGAATCGTTCGTCTACAGTAGCAGTTTTTATATTTACGTTTCACTCTGTTCTCTCTATATAGATAGATGAATTTGGAACTCTAAATCCAACATGGTTTGTTGTAGCTCTTTGAAACTTGACAAAATAAAGGAGTTTTCAGTTTTGTCTCGCTGATTTGTTTCCGCTTCATGTAGCCATAAGCAGAGACTGTGGAAAAGCACTTTCATTGAAAGGGGTTGCCAAGCTTCCAAGAAATTACGAGTTTCCGAAATACCAGCAAATATTTTTTCACCCAATCCTGATGATACTTGGTGGAAATGATCAGTACACAAATCCCACTTGGCTCACCGAATTTTGTTCTTCTACGTTGATGCGTTCGTCTACAGTAGCAGTTTTTATATTTAGGTTTCACTCTGTTCTCTCATATATTGATAGATGAATTTGGCACTCTAAATCCAACATGGTATTTTATAGCTCTTTGAAACCTGACAAAATAAAGGAGTTCTCAGTTTTGTCTCTATGCTTTGTTTTCTCTTCAAGTAGTCCTAGGCACAGACTGTGGAAAAGCACTTCCATTGAGAAGGTTTGCCAAGCTTCTAAGAGATAACGAGTTTCCGAAATACCAGCAAATATTTTTTCACCCAATCTTGATGATACTTGGTGGTAATGATTGGTAGACGTATCCCACTTGACTCACCAAATTTTGTTCTAGGTTGAAGCGTTCGTTTACAGTAGCGGTTTATATTTTTAAGTTCCCCCTGTTCTCTCCTATATAGATAGATGAATTTTTTACTCTAAATCCAACATGGTTTGTAGTAGCTTTGAAACTTCACAAAATAAAGGAGTTTTCAGTTTTGTCTCTCTGATTTGTTTCCGCTTCATGTAGCCCTAAGCAGAGACTGTGGAAAAGCACTTTCATTGAAAGCGGTTGCCAAGCGTCCAAGAAATTACGAGTTTCCGAAATACCAGCAAATATTTTTTCACCCAATGTTGATGATACGTGGTGGTAATGACAAGTACACAAATCCCACTTGGCTCACCAAATTTTGTTCTTCTAGGTTAAAGCGTTCGTTTACAGTAGCAGTTTATATTTTTAGGTTTCAATCTGTTCTCTCCTATATAGATAGATGAATTTGGAACTCTAAATCGAACATGGTTTGTAGTAGCTCTTTGAAAGTTGACAAAATAAAGGAATTCTCAGTTTTGTCTCTATGGTTTGTTTCCTCTTCAAGTAGCCCTAGTCACAGACTGTAGAAAAGCACTTTCATTGAGAGGGGTTGCCAAGCTTCTAAGAAAAAACGAGTTTCCGAAATACCAGCAAATATTATTCCACCCAATGTTGATGATACTTGGTGGTAATGATCAGTACACAAATCCCACTTGGCTCACCAATTTTGTTCTTCTGGGTTGAAGCGTTCCTTACAGAAGCAGTTTTTATATTTAGGTTTCACTCTGTTCTCTCCTACACAGATAGATGAATTTGGAACTCTAAATCCAACATGGTGTGTAATAGCTCTTTGAAATTTGACAAAGTAAAGGAGTTCCCAGTTTTGTCTCTATGGTTTGTTTCCTCTTCAAGTCGCCCAGGGCACAGACTGTGGAAAAGCACTTTCATTAAGAGGGTTTGCCAAGCTTTTAAGAAATAAGGAGTTTCCGAAATACCAGCAAATATTTTTTCACCCAACGTTGATGATACGTGGTGGTAATGATCAGTACACAAATCCCACTTGGCTCACCAAATTTTGTTCTTCTGGGTTGAAGCGTTCCTCTACAGTAGCAGTTTTTATATTTAGGTTTCACTCTGTTCTCTCCTACATAGATAGATGAATTTGGAACTCTAAATCCAACATGGTGTGTAATAAATCTTTGAAACTTGACAAAGTAAAGGAGTTCTCAGTTTTGTCTCTATGGTTTGTTTCCTCTTCAAGTCGCCCAGGGCACAGACTGTGGAAGAGCACTTTCATTGAGAGGGGTTGCCAAGCTTTTAAGAAATAACGAGTTTCCGAAATACCAGCAAATATTTTTTCACCCAATCTTGATGTTACTTGGTGGTAATGATCAGTACACAAATCCCACTTGGCTCACCAAATTTTCTCCTTCTAGGTTGAAGCGTTCGTTTACAGTAGCAGTTTTTATTTTTAGGATTCTCTCTGTTCTCTCCTATATAGATAGATGAATTTGAAACTCTAAATCCAATATCTTTTGTAGTAGCTCTTTGAAACATGACAAAATAAAGGAGTTCTCAGTTTTGTCTCTATGGTTTGTTTCCTCTTCAAGTATCCCTAGGCACATATTGTGGAAAAGCACTTTCATTGAGAGGGGTTGCCAAGCTTCTAAGAAATAAGGAGTTTCCGAAATATCAACAAATATTTTTTCACCCAATGTTGATGATACTTCGTGGTAATGTTCAATACACAAATCCCACTTGGCTCACCAAATTTTGTTCTTCTGGGTTGAATCGTTCGTCTACAGTAGCACTTTTTATATTTACGTTTCACTCTGTTCTCTCTTATATAGATAGATGAATTTGGAACTCTAAATCCAACATGGTTTGTAGTAGCTCTTTGAAACTTGACAAAATAAAGGAGTTTTCAGTTTTGTCTCTCTGATTTGTTTCCGCTTCATGTAGCCCTAAGCAGAGACTGTGGAAAAGCACTTTCATTAAAAGGTGTTGCCAAGCTTCCAAGAAATTACGAGTTTCCGAAATACCAGCAAATATTTTTTCACCCAATCTTGATGATACTTGGTGGTAATGATCAGTACACAAATCCCACTTGGCTCACCAAATTTTGTTCTACTGGGTGGAAGCGTTCGTCTACAGTAGCAGTTTTTATATTTAGGTTTCACTCTGTTCTCTTCTACATAGATAGATGAATTTGGAACTCTAAATCCAACATGGTGTGTAATAGCTCTTCGAAACTTGACAAAGTAAAGGAGTTCTCAGTTTTGTCTCTATGGTTTGTTTCCTCTTCAAGTCGCACTAGGAACAGATTGTGGAAAAGCACTTTCATTAAGAGGGGTTGCCAAGCTTTTAAAAAATAACGAGTTTACGAAACACCAGCACATATTTTTTCACCCAATCTTGATGTTACTTGGTGGTAATGATCAGTAACAAATCCCACTTGGCTCACCAAATTTTGTTCATCTAGGTTGAAGCCTTCGTCTACAGTAGCAGTTTTTATATTTAGGTTTCACTCTGTTCTCTCTTATATAGATAGATGAATTTGGAACTCTAAATCCAACATGGTTTATAGTAGCTCTTTGAAACTTGACAAAATAAAGTAGTTCTCAGTTTTTTTCTCTATGGTTTGTTTCCTCTTCAAGTATCCTAGGCACAGACTGTGGGAAAGCACTTTCATTGAGAGGGGTTGCCAAGCTTCTAAGAAATAACGAGTTTCCGAAATACCAGCAAATATTTTTTCACCCGGTCTTGATGATACTTGGTGGTAATGATCAGAACACTATTCCCACTTGGCTCACCAAATTTTGTTCTTCTATGTTGATGCGTTCGTCTACAGTAGGAGTTTTTATATTTAGGTTTCACTCTGTTCTCTACTACATAGATAGATGAAATTGGAAATCTAAATCCAACATGGTGTGTAACAGCTGTTCGAAACTTGACAAAGTAAAGGAGTTATCAGTTTTGTCTGTATGTTTTGTTTCCTCTTCAAGTCGCCCTAGGCACAGACTGTGGAAAAGCACTTTCATTGAGAGCGGTTGCCAAGCTTCTAAGAAATAAGGATTCCGAAATACCAGCAAATATTTTTTCACCCAATCTTGATGATACTTGATGGTAATGATCAGTACACAAATCCCACTTGGCTCACCAAATTTTGTTCTTCTACGTTGATGCGTTCGTCTACAGTAGCAGTTTTTATATTTAGTTTTCACTCTGTTCTCTCATATATTGATAGATGAATTTGGAACTCTAAATCCAACATGGTTTGTAGTAGCTCTTTGAAACTTTACACAATAAAGGAGTTCTCAGTTTTTTCTCTATGGTTTGTTTCCTCTTCAAGTAGTCCTAGGCACAGACTGTGGAAAACCACTTGAATTGAAAAGGGTTGCCAAGTTTTAAGAAACAACGAGTTTCCAAAATACCAGCAGATATTTTTTCACCCAATCTTGATGATACTTGGTGGTAATGATTGGTACACAATTCCCACTTGACTCACCAAATTTTGTTCTTCTAGGTTGAAGCGTTCGTTTACAGTAGCAGTTTATATTTTTAAGTTCCCTCTGTTCTCTCCTATATAGATAGATGAATTTGGAACTCTAAATCCAACATGGTTTGTAGTAGCTCTTTGACACTTGACAAAATAAAGGAGTTTTCAGCTTTGTCTCTATGATTTGTTTCTGCTTCATGTAGCCCTAAGCTGAGACTGTGGAAAAGCACTTTCATTGAAAGGGGTTGCCAAGCTTCCAAGAAATAACGAGTTTCGGAAATACCAGCAAATATTTTTTCACCCAATGTTGATGATACGTGGTGGTAATGATCAGTACACAAATCCCACTTGGCTCACCAAATTTTGTTCTTCTGGGTTGAATCGTTCGTCTACAGTAGCACTTTTTATATTTACGTTTCACTCTGTTCTCTCTTATATAGATAGATGAATTTGGAACTCTAAATCCAACATGGTTTGTAGTAGCTCTTTGAAACTTGACAAAATAAAGGAGTTTTCAGTTTTGTCTCTCTGATTTGTTTCCGCTTCATGTAGCCCTAAGCAGAGACTGTGGAAAAGCACTTTCATTAAAAGGTGTTGCCAAGCTTCCAAGAAATTACAAGTTTCCGAAATACCAGCAAATATTTTTTCACCCAATCTTGATGATACTTGGTGGTAGTGATCAGTACACAAATCCCACTTGGCTCACCAAATTTTGTTCTACTGGGTGGAAGCGTTCGTCTACAGTAGCAGTTTTTATATTTAGGTTTCACTCTGTTCTCTTCTACATAGATAGATGAATTTGGAACTCTAAATCCAACATGGTGTGTAATAGCTCTTCGAAACTTGACAAAGTAAAGGAGTTCTCAGTTTTGTCTCTATGGTTTGTTTCCTCTTCAAGTCGCACTAGGAACAGATTGTGGAAAAGCACTTTCATTAAGAGGGGTTGCCAAGCTTTTAAAAAATAACGAGTTTACGAAACACCAGCACATATTTTTTCACCCAATCTTGATGTTACTTGGTGGTAATGATCAGTAACAAATCCCACTTGGCTCACCAAATTTTGTTCTTCTAGGTTGAAGCCTTCGTCTACAGTAGCAGTTTTTATATTTAGGTTTCACTCTGTTCTCTCTTATATAGATAGATGAATTTGGAACTCTAAATCCAACATGGTTTATAGTAGCTCTTTGAAACTTGACAAAATAAAGTAGTTCTCAGTTTTTTTCTCTATGGTTTGTTTCCTCTTCAAGTATCCTAGGCACAGACTGTGGGAAAGCACTTTCATTGAGAGGGGTTGCCAAGCTTCTAAGAAATAACGAGTTTCCGAAATACCAGCAAATATTTTTTCACCCGGTCTTGATGATACTTGGTGGTAATGATCAGAACACTATTCCCACTTGGCTCACCAAATTTTGTTCTTCTATGTTGATGCGTTCGTCTACAGTAGGAGTTTTTATATTTAGGTTTCACTCTGTTCTCTACTACATAGATAGATGAAATTGGAAATCTAAATCCAACATGGTGTGTAACAGCTGTTCGAAACTTGACAAAGTAAAGGAGTTATCAGTTTTGTCTGTATGTTTTGTTTCCTCTTCAAGTCGCCCTAGGCACAGACTGTGGAAAAGCACTTTCATTGAGAGCGGTTGCCAAGCTTCTAAGAAATAAGGATTCCGAAATACCAGCAAATATTTTTTCACCCAATCTTGATGATACTTGATGGTAATGATCAGTACACAAATCCCACTTGGCTCACCAAATTTTGTTCTTCTACGTTGATGCGTTCGTCTACAGTAGCAGTTTTTATATTTAGTTTTCACTCTGTTCTCTCATATATTGATAGATGAATTTGGAACTCTAAATCCAACATGGTTTGTAGTAGCTCTTTGAAACTTTACACAATAAAGGAGTTCTCAGTTTTTTCTCTATGGTTTGTTTCCTCTTCAAGTAGTCCTAGGCACAGACTGTGGAAAACCACTTGAATTGAAAAGGGTTGCCAAGTTTTAAGAAACAACGAGTTTCCAAAATACCAGCAGATATTTTTTCACCCAATCTTGATGATACTTGGTGGTAATGATTGGTACACAATTCCCACTTGACTCACCAAATTTTGTTCTTCTAGGTTGAAGCGTTCGTTTACAGTAGCAGTTTATATTTTTAAGTTCCCTCTGTTCTCTCCTATATAGATAGATGAATTTGGAACTCTAAATCCAACATGGTTTGTAGTAGCTCTTTGACACTTGACAAAATAAAGGAGTTTTCAGCTTTGTCTCTATGATTTGTTTCTGCTTCATGTAGCCCTAAGCTGAGACTGTGGAAAAGCACTTTCATTGAAAGGGGTTGCCAAGCTTCCAAGAAATAACGAGTTTCGGAAATACCAGCAAATATTTTTTCACCCAATGTTGATGATACGTGGTGGTAATGATCAGTACACAAATCCCACTTGGCTCACCAAATTTTGTTCTTCTGGGTTGAATCGTTCGTCTACAGTAGCACTTTTTATATTTACGTTTCACTCTGTTCTCTCTTATATAGATAGATGAATTTGGAACTCTAAATCCAACATGGTTTGTAGTAGCTCTTTGAAACTTGACAAAATAAAGGAGTTTTCAGTTTTGTCTCTCTGATTTGTTTCCGCTTCATGTAGCCCTAAGCAGAGACTGTGGAAAAGCACTTTCATTAAAAGGTGTTGCCAAGCTTCCAAGAAATTACAAGTTTCCGAAATACCAGCAAATATTTTTTCACCCAATCTTGATGATACTTGGTGGTAGTGATCAGTACACAAATCCCACTTGGCTCACCAAATTTTGTTCTACTGGGTGGAAGCGTTCGTCTACAGTAGCAGTTTTTATATTTAGGTTTCACTCTGTTCTCTTCTACATAGATAGATGAATTTGGAACTCTAAATCCAACATGGTGTGTAATAGCTCTTCGAAACTTGACAAAGTAAAGGAGTTCTCAGTTTTGTCTCTATGGTTTGTTTCCTCTTCAAGTCGCACTAGGAACAGATTGTGGAAAAGCACTTTCATTAAGAGGGGTTGCCAAGCTTTTAAAAAATAACGAGTTTACGAAACACCAGCACATATTTTTTCACCCAATCTTGATGTTACTTGGTGGTAATGATCAGTAACAAATCCCACTTGGCTCACCAAATTTTGTTCTTCTAGGTTGAAGCCTTCGTCTACAGTAGCAGTTTTTATATTTAGGTTTCACTCTGTTCTCTCTTATATAGATAGATGAATTTGGAACTCTAAATCCAACATGGTTTATAGTAGCTCTTTGAAACTTGACAAAATAAAGTAGTTCTCAGTTTTTTTCTCTATGGTTTGTTTCCTCTTCAAGTATCCTAGGCACAGACTGTGGGAAAGCACTTTCATTGAGAGGGGTTGCCAAGCTTCTAAGAAATAACGAGTTTCCGAAATACCAGCAAATATTTTTTCACCCGGTCTTGATGATACTTGGTGGTAATGATCAGAACACTATTCCCACTTGGCTCACCAAATTTTGTTCTTCTATGTTGATGCGTTCGTCTACAGTAGGAGTTTTTATATTTAGGTTTCACTCTGTTCTCTACTACATAGATAGATGAAATTGGAAATCTAAATCCAACATGGTGTGTAACAGCTGTTCGAAACTTGACAAAGTAAAGGAGTTATCAGTTTTGTCTGTATGTTTTGTTTCCTCTTCAAGTCGCCCTAGGCACAGACTGTGGAAAAGCACTTTCATTGAGAGCGGTTGCCAAGCTTCTAAGAAATAAGGATTCCGAAATACCAGCAAATATTTTTTCACCCAATCTTGATGATACTTGATGGTAATGATCAGTACACAAATCCCACTTGGCTCACCAAATTTTGTTCTTCTACGTTGATGCGTTCGTCTACAGTAGCAGTTTTTATATTTAGTTTTCACTCTGTTCTCTCATATATTGATAGATGAATTTGGAACTCTAAATCCAACATGGTTTGTAGTAGCTCTTTGAAACTTTACACAATAAAGGAGTTCTCAGTTTTTTCTCTATGGTTTGTTTCCTCTTCAAGTAGTCCTAGGCACAGACTGTGGAAAACCACTTGAATTGAAAAGGGTTGCCAAGTTTTAAGAAACAACGAGTTTCCAAAATACCAGCAGATATTTTTTCACCCAATCTTGATGATACTTGGTGGTAATGATTGGTACACAATTCCCACTTGACTCACCAAATTTTGTTCTTCTAGGTTGAAGCGTTCGTTTACAGTAGCAGTTTATATTTTTAAGTTCCCTCTGTTCTCTCCTATATAGATAGATGAATTTGGAACTCTAAATCCAACATGGTTTGTAGTAGCTCTTTGACACTTGACAAAATAAAGGAGTTTTCAGCTTTGTCTCTATGATTTGTTTCTGCTTCATGTAGCCCTAAGCTGAGACTGTGGAAAAGCACTTTCATTGAAAGGGGTTGCCAAGCTTCCAAGAAATAACGAGTTTCGGAAATACCAGCAAATATTTTTTCACCCAATGTTGATGATACGTGGTGGTAATGATCAGTACACAAATCCCACTTGGCTCACCAAATTTTGTTCTTCTGGGTTGAAGCGTTCCTCTACAGTAGCAGTTTTTATATTTAGGTTTCACTCTGTTCTCTCCTACATAGATAGATGAATTTGGAACTCTAAATCCAACATGGTGTGTAATAAATCTTTGAAACTTGACAAAGTAAAGGAGTTCTCAGTTTTGTCTCTATGGTTTGTTTCCTCTTCAAGTCGCCCAGGGCACAGACTGTGGAAGAGCACTTTCATTGAGAGGGGTTGCCAAGCTTTTAAGAAATAACGAGTTTCCGAAATACCAGCAAATATTTTTTCACCCAATCTTGATGTTACTTGGTGGTAATGATCAGTACACAAATCCCACTTGGCTCACCAAATTTTCTCCTTCTAGGTTGAAGCGTTCGTTAACAGTAGCAGTTTTTATTTTTAGGATTCTCTCTGTTCTCTCCTATATAGATAGATGAATTTGAAACTCTAAATCCAACATGGTTTGTAGTAGCTCTTTGAAACTTGACAAAATAAAGAAGTTCTCTGTTTTGTCTCTATGGTTTGTTTCCTCTTCAAGTATCCCTAGGCACATATTGTGGAAAAGCACTTTCATTCAGAGGGGTTGCCAAGCTTCTAAGAAATAAGGAGTTTCCGAAATATCAGCAAATATTTTTTCACCCAATGTTGATGAAACTTGGTGGTAATGATCCATACAGAAATCCCACTTGGCTCACCAAATTTTGTTCTTCTGGGTTGGATCGTTCGTCTACAGTAGCAGTTTTTATATTTACGTTTCACTCTGTTCTCTCTTATATAGATAGATGAATTTGGAACTCTAAATCCAACATGGTTTGTAGAAGCTCTTTGAAACTTGACAAAATAAAGGAGTACTCATTATTGTCTCTATGATTTGTTCCCGCTTCATGTAGCCCTAAGCAGAGACGGTGGAAAAGCACTTTCATTGAAAGGGGTTGCCAAGCTTCCAAGAAATTACGAGTTTCCGAAATACCAGCAAATATTTTTTCAACCAATCTTGATGACACTTGGTGGTAATGATTGGTACACAAATCCCACTTGACTCACCAAATTTTGTTCTTCTAGGATGAAGCGTTCGTTTTCAGTAGCATTTTATGTTTTTAGTTTTCCCTCTGTTCTCTCCTATATAGATAGATGAATTTGGAACTCTAAATTCAACATGGTTTGTAGTAGGTCTTTGAAACTTGAAAAAATAACGGAATTCTCAGTTTTTTCTCTATGGTTTATTTCCTCTTCAAGTATCCTAGGCACAGACTGTGGAAAAGCACTTTCATTGAGAGGGGTTGCCAAGCTTCAAAGAAATAACGAGTTTCCGAAATACCAGCAAATATTTTTTCACCCGGTCTTGATGATACTTGGTGGTAATGATCAGAACACTATTCCCACTTGGCTCACCAAATTTTGTTCTTCTATGTTGATGCGTTCGTCTACAGTAGGAGTTTTTATATTTAGGTTTCACTCTGTTCTCTACTACATAGATAGATGAAATTGGAAATCTAAATCCAACATGGTGTGTAACAGCTGTTCGAAACTTGACAAAGTAAAGGAGTTATCAGTTTTGTCTGTATGTTTTGTTTCCTCTTCAAGTCGCCCTAGGCACAGACTGTGGAAAAGCACTTTCATTGAGAGCGGTTGCCAAGCTTCTAAGAAATAAGGATTCCGAAATACCAGCAAATATTTTTTCACCCAATCTTGATGATACTTGATGGTAATGATCAGTACACAAATCCCACTTGGCTCACCAAATTTTGTTCTTCTACGTTGATGCGTTCGTCTACAGTAGCAGTTTTTATATTTAGTTTTCACTCTGTTCTCTCATATATTGATAGATGAATTTGGAACTCTAAATCCAACATGGTTTGTAGTAGCTCTTTGAAACTTTACAAAATAAAGGAGTTCTCAGTTTTTTCTCTATGGTTTGTTTCCTCTTCAAGTAGTCCTAGGCACAGACTGTGGAAAACCACTTGAATTGAAAAGGGTTGCCAAGTTTTAAGAAACAACGAGTTTCCAAAATACCAGCAGATATTTTTTCACCCAATCTTGATGATACTTGGTGGTAATGATTGGTACACAATTCCCACTTGACTCACCAAATTTTGTTCTTCTAGGTTGAAGCGTTCGTTTACAGTAGCAGTTTATATTTTTAAGTTCCCTCTGTTCTCTCCTATATAGATAGATGAATTTGGAACTCTAAATCCAACATGGTTTGTAGTAGCTCTTTGACACTTGACAAAATAAAGGAGTTTTCAGCTTTGTCTCTATGATTTGTTTCTGCTTCATGTAGCCCTAAGCTGAGACTGTGGAAAAGCACTTTCATTGAAAGGGGTTGCCAAGCTTCCAAGAAATAACGAGTTTCGGAAATACCAGCAAATATTTTTTCACCCAATGTTGATGATACGTGGTGGTAATGATCAGTACACAAATCCCACTTGGCTCACCAAATTTTGTTCTTCTGGGTTGAAGCGTTCCTCTACAGTAGCAGTTTTTATATTTAGGTTTCACTCTGTTCTCTCCTACATAGATAGATGAATTTGGAACTCTAAATCCAACATGGTGTGTAATAAATCTTTGAAACTTGACAAAGTAAAGGAGTTCTCAGTTTTGTCTCTATGGTTTGTTTCCTCTTCAAGTCGCCCAGGGCACAGACTGTGGAAGAGCACTTTCATTGAGAGGGGTTGCCAAGCTTTTAAGAAATAACGAGTTTCCGAAATACCAGCAAATATTTTTTCACCCAATCTTGATGTTACTTGGTGGTAATGATCAGTACACAAATCCCACTTGGCTCACCAAATTTTCTCCTTCTAGGTTGAAGCGTTCGTTAACAGTAGCAGTTTTTATTTTTAGGATTCTCTCTGTTCTCTCCTATATAGATAGATGAATTTGAAACTCTAAATCCAACATGGTTTGTAGTAGCTCTTTGAAACTTGACAAAATAAAGAAGTTCTCTGTTTTGTCTCTATGGTTTGTTTCCTCTTCAAGTATCCCTAGGCACATATTGTGGAAAAGCACTTTCATTCAGAGGGGTTGCCAAGCTTCTAAGAAATAAGGAGTTTCCGAAATATCAGCAAATATTTTTTCACCCAATGTTGATGAAACTTGGTGGTAATGATCCATACAGAAATCCCACTTGGCTCACCAAATTTTGTTCTTCTGGGTTGGATCGTTCGTCTACAGTAGCAGTTTTTATATTTACGTTTCACTCTGTTCTCTCTTATATAGATAGATGAATTTGGAACTCTAAATCCAACATGGTTTGTAGAAGCTCTTTGAAACTTGACAAAATAAAGGAGTACTCATTATTGTCTCTATGATTTGTTCCCGCTTCATGTAGCCCTAAGCAGAGACGGTGGAAAAGCACTTTCATTGAAAGGGGTTGCCAAGCTTCCAAGAAATTACGAGTTTCCGAAATACCAGCAAATATTTTTTCAACCAATCTTGATGACACTTGGTGGTAATGATTGGTACACAAATCCCACTTGACTCACCAAATTTTGATCTTCTAGGATGAAGCGTTCGTTTTCAGTAGCATTTTATGTTTTTAGTTTTCCCTCTGTTCTCTCCTATATAGATAGATGAATTTGGAACTCTAAATCCAACATGGTTTGTAGTAGGTCTTTGAAACTTGACAAAATAACGGAATTCTCAGTTTTTTCTCTATGGTTTATTTCCTCTTCAAGTCGTCCTAGGCACAGACTGTGGAAAAGCACTTTCATTGAGAGAGGTTGCCAAGCTTCGAAGAAATAACTAGTTTCAGAATTACCAGCAAATATTTTTTCACCCAATCTTGATGATATTTGGTGTTAATGATTGGTACACTAATCCCACTTCGCTCAACAAATTTTGTTCTTCTATTTTGAAGCGTTCGTTTACAGTAGCAGTTTATATTTTTAAGTTCCCTCTGTTCTCTCCTATATAGATAGATGAATTTGGAACTCTAAATCCAACATGGTTTGTAGTAGCTCTTTGAAACTTGACAAAATAAAGGAGTTTTCAGTTTTGTCTCTATGATTTGTTACCGCTTCATGTAGCCCTAGGCACAGACTGTGGAAAAGCACTTTCATTGAGAGGGGTTGCCAAGCTTCTAAGAAATAACTAGTTTCTGAAATACCAGCAAATATTTTTTCACCCAATCTTGATGGCACTTGCTGGTAATGATTAGAAGACAAATCCCACTTGGCTCACCAAATTTTGTTCTTCTAGGTTGAAGCGTACGTTTACCGTAGCAGTCTTTATTTTTAGGTTTCACTCTGTTCTCTCCTTTGTAGATAGATGAATTTGGAACTCTAAATCCAACATGGTTTGTAGTAGCTTTTTACAACTTGACAAAATAAAGGAGTTCTCAGTTTTGTATCTATGGTTTTTTTACTCTTCAAGTAGCCCTAGGAACAGACTGTGGAAAAGCACCTTCATTGAGAGGGGTTGCCAAGCTTCTAAGAAATAACGAGTTTCCGAAATACCAGCAAATATTTTCTCACACAATCTTGATGATACTTGGTGGTAATGATCGGTAAACAAATCCCACTTGACTCACCAAATTTTGTTCTTCTAGGTTGAAGCGATCGTTTACAGTAGCAGTTTATTCGTTTAGTTTTCCCTCTGTTCTCTCCTGTATAGATAGATGAATTTGGAACAATAAATCCAACATCGTATGTAGTAGCTCTTTGAAACTTGACAAAATAAAGGACTTCTCAGTTTTGTCTCTATGATTTGTTTCCGCTTCAAGTAGCCCTAAGCAGAGACTGTGGAGAAGAATTTAATTGAGAGGGGTTGCCAAGCTGTCAAGAAATTACGAGTTCCTGAAAAACCAGCAAATATTTTTTCACCCAATCTTGATGGTACTTGGTGGTAATGATCAGTACACAAATCCCACTTGGCTCACCAAATTTTGTTCTTCTGGGTTGAAGCGTTCCTCTAGAGTAGCAGTTTTATATTTAGGTTTCACTCTGTTCTCTCCTACATAGATAGATGAATTTGGAACTCTAAATCCAACATGGTGTGTAATAGCTCTTTGAAACTTGACAAAATAAAGGAATTCTCAGTTTAGTCTCAATGGTTTGTTTCCTCTTCAAGTAGCCCTAGGCACAGACTGTGGAAAAGCACTTTCATTGAGAGGGGTTGCCACGCTTCTAAGAAATAAAAAGTTTCCGAAATACCAGCAAATATTTTTTCACCCAATCTTGATGATACTTGGTGGTAATGATCAGTACACAAATCCCACTTGGCTCACCAAATTTTGTTCTTCTACGTTGATGCTTCATCTACAGTAGCAGTTTTTATATTTAGTTTTCACTCTGTTCTCTCATATATTGAT
Organism: Callospermophilus lateralis; assembly: GCF_048772815.1. Taxonomy (NCBI): domain Eukaryota; kingdom Metazoa; phylum Chordata; class Mammalia; order Rodentia; family Sciuridae; genus Callospermophilus; species Callospermophilus lateralis. The sequence continues at coordinate 87,251 of NW_027514380.1, forward strand.
AGATGAATTTGGAACTCTAAATCCAACATGGTTTGTAGTAGCTCTTTGAAACTTGACAAAATAAAGGAGTTCTCAGTTTTTTCTCTATGGTTTGTTTCCTCTTCAAGTAGTCCTGGGCACAGACTGTGGAAAACCACTTGAATTGAGAAGGGTTGCCAAGTTTTAAGAAACAACGAGTTTCCAAAATACCAGCAGATATTTTTTCACCCAATCTTGATGATACTTGGTGGTAATGATTGGTACACAATTCCCACTTGACTCACCAAATTTTGTTCTTCTAGGTTGAAGCGTTCGTTTACAGTAGCAGTTTATATTTTTAAGTTCCCTCTGTTCTCTCCTATATAGAGAGATGAATTTGGAACTCTAAATCCAACATGGTTTGTAGTAGCTCTTTGACACTTGACAAAATAAAGGATTTTTCAGCTTTGTCTCTATGTTTTGTTTCCGCTTCATGTAGCCCTAAGCAGAGACTGTGGAAAAGCACTTTCATTGAAAGGTGTTGCCAAGCTTCCAAGAAATAACGAGTTTCCGAAATACCAGCAAATATTTTTTCACCCAATGTTGATGATACGTGGTGGTAATGATCAGTACATAAATCCCACTTGGCTCACCAAATTTTGTTCTTCTACGTTGACGCGTTCGTTCTATAGTAGAAGTTTTTATGAGAGGTTTCACTTGTTCTCTCCTATATTGGAGATCTAAATCCAACATGGTTTGTAGTAGCTCATTAAACTTGACAAAATGAAGGAGTTCTCAGTTTTTCTCTATGGTTCTTTCCCTCTATTCAAGTATCCTAGGAGAGAATGTGGAGACTTTCATTGAGAGGGGTTGCCAAGCTTCTAAGGGGTTGCCAAGCTTCTAAGAAATAACGAATTTCCGAAATACCAGGAAATATTTTTTCACCCAATCTTGATGATACTTGGTGGTAATGATCAGGACACTATTCCCACTTGGCTCACCAAATTTTGTTCTTCTACGTTGATGCGTTCGTCTACAGTAGCAGTTTTTATATTTAGGTTTCACTCTGTTCTCTCATATATTGATAGATGAATTTGGATCTCTAAATCAAACATGGTTTGTAGTAGCTCTTTGAAACTTGACAAAATAAAGGAGTTCTCATTTTTTTCCTTATGGTTTGCTACCTCTTCAAGTAGTCCTAAGCACAGACTGTGGAAAAGCATTGAGAAGGGTTGCCAAGCTTCTAAGAAATAATGAGTTTCCGAAATACCAGCAAATATTTTTTCACCCAATCTTGATGATACTTGGTGGTAATGATCAGTACACAAATCATACTTGACTCACAAAATTTTGTTTTTTAAGGTTGAAGCGTTCGTTTACAGTAGCAGTTTATATATTTAGGTTTCCCTCTGGTCTCTCCTATATAGATAGACGAATTTGGAACTCTAAATCCAACATGGTGTGCAGTAGCTCTTTGAAACTTGTCAAAATATAGGAGTTCTCAGTTTTGTATCTATGATTTGTTTCCTCTTCAAGTAGTCCTAGGCACAGACTGTGGAAAAGCACTTTCATTGAGAAGGGTTGCCAAGCTTCTAAGAAATAACGAGTTTCCGAAATACCAGCAAATATTTTTTCACCCAATCTTGATGTTACTTAGTGGTAATGATCAGTACATAAATCGCACTTGGCTGACCAAATTTTGTTCTACTGGGTTGAAGCGTACGTCTACAGTAGCAGTTTTTATATTTAGGTTTCACTCTGTTCTCTTCTACATAGATAGATGAATTTGGAACTGTAAATCCAACATGGTGTGTAATAGCTCTTCGAAACTGGACAAAGTAAAGGAGTTCTCGGTTTTGTCTCTATGGTTTGTTTCCTCGTCAAGTTGTCCTATTCACAGACTGTGGAAAAGCACTTTCATTGAGAGGGGTTGCCAAGCTTTTAAGAAATAATGATTCCGAAATACCAGCAAATATTTTTTCACCCAATCTTGATGATACTTGGTGGTAATGATCAGTACACAAATCCCACTTGGCTCTCCAAATTTTGTTCTTCTAGGTTGAAGCGTTCGTTTCCAGAAGCACTTTTTATTTTTAGGTTTCAATCTGTTCTCTCCTATATTGATAGATGAATTTGGAACTCTAAATCCAACATGGTTTGTAGTAGCTCTTTGAAACTTGACAAAATAAAGGAGTTCTCTGTTTTTTCTCTATGGTTTGTTTCCTCTTCAAGTGTCCTAATCACAGGCTGTGGAAAAGCACTTTCATTGAGAGGGGTTGCCAAGCTTCTAAGAAATAACGAGTTTCCGAAATACCAGCAAATATTTTTTCAACCAATCTTGATGATACTTGGTGGTAATGATCAGTACACAAATCCCACTTGGCTCACCAAATTTTGTTCTTCTACGTTGATGCGTTCGTCTACAGTAGCAGTTTTTATATTTAGTTTTAACTCTGTTCTCTCATATATTGGTCGATGAATTTGGAACTCTAAATCCAACATGGTTTGTAGTAGCTCTTTGAAACTTGACAAAATAAAGGAGTTCTCAGTTTTTTCTCTATGGTTTGTTTCCTCTTCAAGTAGTCCTAGGCACAGACTGTGGAAAATCCCTTTAATTGAGAAGGGTTGCCAAGTTTTAAGAAACAACGAGTTTCCAAAATACCAGCACATATTTTTTCACCCAATCTTGATGATACTTGGTGGTAATGATTGGTACACAAATCCCACTTGACTCACCAAATTTTGTTCTTCTAGGTTGAAGCGTTCGTTTACCGTAGCAGTTTATATTTTTAAGGTCCCTCTGTTCTCTCCTATTAGATAGATGAATTGGGAACTCTAAATCCAACATGGTTTGTAGTAGCTCTTTGAAACTTGACAAAATAAAGGAGTTCTCAGTTTTTTCTCTATGGTTTGTTTCCTCTTCATGTAGTCCTAGGCACAGACTGTGGAAAATCACTTTCATTGAGAAGGGTTGCCAAGTTTTGAGAAACAACGAGTTTCCAAAATACCAGCAGATATTTTTTCACCCAATCTTGATGATACTTGGTGGTAATGATTGGTACACAAATCCCACTTGACTCACCAAATTTTGTTCTTCTAGGTTGAAGTGTTCGTTTACAGTAGCAGTTTATATTTTTGAGTTCCCTCTGTTCTCTCCTATATAGATAGATGAATTTGGAACTCGAAATCCAACATGGTTTGTAGTAGCTCTTTGACACTTGACAAAATAAAGGAGTTTTCAGCTTTGTCTCTATGATTTGTTTCCGCTTCATGTAGCCCTAAGCAGAGACTGTTGAAAAGCACTTTCATTGAAAGGGGTTGCCAAGCTTCCAAGAAATAACGAGTTTCCGAAATACCAGCAAATATTTTTTCACCCAATGTTGATGATACGTGGTGGTAATCATCAGTACAAAAATCCCACTTGGCTCACCAAATTTTGTTCTTCTGGTTTGAAGCGTTTGTCTACAGTAGCAGTTTTTATATTTAGGTTTCACTCTGTTCTCTCCTATATTGATAGATGAATTTGGAACTCTAAATCCAACATGGTTTCTAGTAGCTCTTTAAAACTGGACAAAATAAAGGAGTTCTCAGTTGTTTCTCTATGGTTTGTTTACTCTTCAAGTATCCTAGGCACAGACTGTGGAAAAGCAGTTTCATTGAGAGGGGTTGCCAAGCTTCTAAGAAATAACGAGTTTCCGAAATACCAGCAAATATTTTTTCACCCAGTCTTGATGGTACTTGGTGGTAATGATCAGTACACTATTCCCACTTGGCTCACCAAATTTTGTTTTTCTACGTTAATGCGTTCATCTACAGTAGCAGTTTTTATAATTAGGGTTCACTCTGTTCTCTCATATATTGATAGATGAATTTGGAACTCTAAATCCAACATGGTTTGTAGTAGCTTTTGAAACTTGACAAAATAAAGGAGTTCTCAGATTTGTCTCTATGGTGTGTTTCCTCTTCAAGTAGCCCTAGGAACAGACTGTGGAAAAGTACTTTCATTGAGAGGGGTTGCCAAGCTTTTAAGAAATAACGAGTTTCCGAAACACCAGGACATATTTTTTCACCCAATCTTGATGTTACTTGGTGGTAATGATCAGTAACAAATCCGACTTGGCTCACCAAATTTTGTTCTTCTAGGTTGAAGCGTTCGTCTACAGTAGCAGTTTTTACATTTAGGTTTCTCTCTGTTCTCTCCTATATAGATAGAGGAATTTGGAACTCTACATCCAACATGTTCTGTAGTAGCTCTTTGAAACTTGACAAAATAAAGGAGTTCTCAGATTTGTCTCTATGGTGTGTTTCCTCTTCAAGTAGCCCTAGGCACAGACTGTGGAAAAGCACTTTCATTGAGAGGGGTTGCCAAGCTTCTAAGAAATAACTAGTTTCCGAAATACCAGCAAATATTCTTTCACCCAATCTTAATGATACTTGGTGGTAATGATCAGTACAAAAACCAACTTGGCTCACCAAATTTTGTTCTTCTATGTTGACGCGTTCGTCTACAGTAGCAGTTTTTATATTTAGGTTTCACTCTGTTCTCTCCTATATTGATAGATGAATTTGGAACTCTAAATCCAACACGGTTTGTAGTAGCTCTTTGAAACTTGACAAAATAAAGTAGTTCTCAGTTTTTTCTCTATGGTTTGTTTCCTCTTCAAGTATCCTAGGCACAGACTGTGGAAAAGCACTTTCATTGAGAGGGTTTGCCAAGCTTCTAAGAAATAACGAGTTTCTGAAATACCAGCAAATATTTTTTCACCCAGTCTTGATGATACTTGGTGGTAATGATCAGTACACTATTCCCACTTGGCTCACCAAGTTTTGTTCTTCTACGTTGACGCGTTCGTCTACAGTAGCAGTTTTTATATTTAGGTTTCACTCTGTTCTTTCATATATTGATAGATGAATTTGGAACTCTAAATCCAACATGCTTTGTAGTAACTCTTTGAAACTTGACAAAATAAAGGAGTTCTCTGTTTTTTTCTCTATTTTTTGTTACCTCTTCAAGTAGTCCTAAGCACAGACTGTGGAAAAGCACTTTCATTGAGAAGGGTTGCCAAGCTTCTAAGAAATAACGAGTTTCCGAAATACCAGCAAATATTTTTTCACCCAATCTTGATGATACTTGGTGGTAATGATTGGTACACAAATCCCACTTGACTCACCAAATTTTGTTCTTCTAGGTTGAAGCGTTCGTTTACCTTAGCAGTTTATATTTTTAAGTTCCCTCTGTTCTCTCCTATATAGATAGATGAATTTGGAACTCTAAATCCAACATGGTTTGTAGTAGCTCTTTGAAACTTGACAAAATAAAGGAGTTTTCAATTTTGTCTCTATGATTTGTTTCCGCTTCATGTAGCCCTAAGCAGAGACTGTGGAAAAGCACTTTCATTGAAAGGGGTTGCCAAGCTTCCAAGAAATAACGAGTTTCCGAAATACCAGCAAATATTTTTTCACCCAATGCTGATGATTCTTGGAGGTAATGATCAGTACACAAATCCCACTTTGCTCACCAAATTTTGTTCTACTGGGTTGAAGCGTACGTCTACAGTAGGAGTTTTTATATTTAGGTTTCACACTGTTCTCTACTACATAGATAGATGAAATTGGAAATCTAAAACCAACATGGTGTGTAACAGCTGTTCGAAACTTGACAAAGTAAAGGAGTTCTCAGTTTTGTCTCTATGTTTTGTTTCCTCTTCAAGTAGCACTAGGCACAAACTGTGGAAAAGCACTTTCATTGAGTGGGGTTGCCAAGCTTCTAAGAAATAACGAGTTTCCGAAATACCAGCAAATATTTTTTCACCCAATCTTGATGATACTTCTTGGTAATGATCAGTACAAAAATCCCACTTGGCTCACCAAATTTTGTTCTTCTACGTTGATGCGTTCGTGTACAGTAGCAGTTTTTATATTTAGGTTTCACTCTCTTCTCTCCTTTATTGATAGATGAATTTGGAACTCTAATTCCAACATGGTGGGTAGTAGCTCTTTGAAACTTGACAAAATAAAGGAGTTCTCAGTTTTTTCTCTATGCTTTGTTTCCTCTTCAAGTATCCTAGGCACAGACTGTGGAAAAGCACTTTAATTGAGAATTGTTGCCAAGTTTTAAGAAACAACGAGTTTCCAAAATACCAGCAGCTATTTTTTCACCCAATCTTGATGATACTTGCTGCTAATGATTGGTACACAAATCCCACTTGACTCACCAAATTTTGTTCTTCTAGGTTGAAGCGTTCGTTTACAAGAGCAGTTTATATTTTTAAGTTCCCTCTCTTCTCTCCTATATAGATAGATGAATTTGAAACTCTAAATCCAACATGGTTTGTAGTAGCTCTTTGACACTTGACAAAATAAAGGAGTTTTCAGCTTTGTCTCTATGATTTGTTTCCGCTTCATGTAGCCCTAAGCAGAGACTGTGGGAAAGCACTTTCATTGAAAGGGGTTGCCAAGCTTCCAAGAAATAAAGAGTTTCCGAAATACCAGCAAATATTTTTTCACCCAATGTTGATGATACGTGGTGGTAATGATCAGTACATAAATCCCACTTGGCTCACCAAATTTTGTTCTTCTACCTTGACGCATTCGTCTACAGTAGCAGTTTTTATATTTAGGTTTCACTCTGTTCTCTCCTATATTGATAGATGAATTTGGAACTCTAAATCCAACATGGTTTCTAGTAGCTCTTTGAAACTTGACAAAATAAAGGAGTTCTCTGTTTTGTCTCTATGGTTTGTTTCCTCTTCAATTATCCTAGGCACAGACTGTGGAAAAGCAGGTTCATTGAGAGGGTTGCCATCTTCTAAGAAATAACGAGTTTCCGAAATACCAGCAAATATTTTTTCACCCAGTCTTGATGATACTTGGTGGTAATGATCAGTACATTATTCCCACTTGGCTCACCAAATTTTGTTCTTCTATGTTGATGCGTTCGTCTACAGTAGCAGTTTTTTTATATTTAGTTTTCAATCTGTTCTCTCATATATTGATAGATGAATTTGGAACTCTAAATCCAACATGGTTTGTAGTAGCTTTTGAAACTTGACAAAATAAAGGAGTTCTCAGTTTTTTCTCTATGGTTTGTTACCTCTTCAAGTAGTCCTAAGCACAGACTGTGGAAAAGCACTTTCATTGAGAAGGGTTGCCAAGCTTCTAAGAAATAACAAGTTTCCGAAATACCAGCAAATATTTTTTCAACCAATCTTGATGATACTTGGTGGTAATGATTGATACACAAATCCCACGTGACTAACCAAATTTTGTTCTTCTAGGTTGAAGCGTTCGTTTTCAGTAGCAGTTTATATTTTTAAGTTCCCTCTGTTCTCTCCTATCAGATAGATGAATTGGGAACTCTAAATCCAACATGGTTTGTAGTAGCTCTTTGAAACTTGACAAAATAAAGGAGTTCTCGGTTTTTTCTCTATGGTTTGTTTGCTCTTCAAGTATCCTAGGCACAGACTGTGGAAAAGCACTTTCATTGAGAGGGGTTGCCAAGCTTCTAAGAAATAACGAGTTTCTGAAATACCAGCAAATATTTATTCACCCAGTCTCTATGATACTTGGTGGTAATGATCAGTACACTATTCCCACTTGGCTCACCAAATTTTGTTCTTCTACGGTGATGCGTTCGTCTGCAGTAGCAGTTTTTATAATTAGTTTTCACTCTGTTCTCTCATATATTGATAGATGAACTTGGAACTCTAAATCCAACATGGTTTGTAGTAGCTCTTTGAAACTTGACAAAATAAAGGTGTTCTCAGTTTTTTCTCTATGGTTTGTTACCTCTTCAAGTAGTCCTAAGCACAGACTGTGGAAAAGCACTTTCATTGAGAAGGGTTGCCAAGCTTCTAAGAAATAACGAGTTTCCGAAATACCAGCAAATATTATTTCACCCAATCTTGATGATACTTGGTGGTAATGATCAGTACACAAATCATACTTGACTCACAAAATTTTGTTTTTCAAGGTTGAAGCGTTCGTTTACAGTAGCAGTTTATATATTTAGGTTTCCCTCTGTTCTCTCCTATATAGATAGATGAATTTGGAACTCTAAATCCTCCATGGTTTGTAGTAGCTCTTTGAAACTTGACAAAATAAAGGTGTTCTCAGTTTTGTCTCTATGGTTTGTTTCCTCTTCAAGTAGCCCTAGGCACAGACTGTGGAAAAGCACTTTCATTGAGAGGGGTTGCCAAGCTTCTAAGATATAAAGATTTTCCGAAATACCAACAAATATTTTTCACCCAATCTTGGTGATACTTGGTAGAAATGATCGGTACACAAATCCCACTTGACTCACCAAATTTTGTTCTTCTAGGTTGAAGCGTTCGTTTACAGTAGCAGTTTATATTTTTAGTTTCCCTCTCTTCTCTCCTATATAGATAGATGATCTTGGAACTCTAAATCCAACATGTATTGAAGTAGCTCTTTGAAAGTAGACAAAATAAAGGAGTTCTCAGTTTTGTCTCTATGATTTGTTCCCGCTTCATGTAGCCATAAGCAGACTGTGGAAAAGCACTTTCATTGAAAGGGGTTGCCAAGCTTCCAAGAAATTACTAGTTTCCGAAATACCAGCAAATATTTTTTCACCCAATGTTGATGATACGTGGTGGTAATGAAAAGTACACAAATCCCACTTGGCTCACCAAATTTTGTTCTACTCTGTTGAAGCGTACGTCTACAGTAGCAGTTTTTATATTTAGGTTTCACTCTGTTCTCTACTACATAGATAGATGAATATGGAACTCTAAATCCAACATGGTGTGCAATAGCTCTTCGAAACTTGACAAAATAAAGGAGTTCTCAGTTTTGTCTCTATGGTTTGTTTCCTCTTCAATTCGCCCTAGGCACAGACTGTGGAAAAGCACTTTCATTGAGAGGGGTTGCCCAGCTTCTAAGAAATAACGAGTTTCCGAAATACCAGCAAATATTTTTTCACCCAATCTTCATGATACTTGGTGGTCATGATCGGTACACAAATCCCACTTGACTCACCAAATTTTGTTCTTCTACGATGAAGCGTTCGTCTACAGTAGCAGTTTATAATTGTAGTTTTCCCTCTGTCCTCTCCTATATAGATAGATGAATTTGGAATTCTAAATCCAACATAGTTTGTAGTAGCTCTTCGAAACGTGACAAAATAAAGGAGTTCTCAGTTTTGTCTCTATGATTTGTTTCAACTTCATGTTGCCCTAAGCAGAGACTGTGGAAAAGTACTTTCATTGAAAGGGGTTGCCAAGCTTCCAATAAATTACGAGTTTCCGAAATATCAGCAAATATTTTTTAACCCAATGTTGATGATACATTTTGGTAATGATCAGTACACAAATCCCACTTGGCTCACAAAATTTTGTGCTTCTAGGTTGAATTGTTCGTTTACAGTAGCAGTTCTTATATATAGGTTTCACTCTGTTCTCTCCTATATAGATAGATGAATTTGGAACACTAAATCCAACATGGTTTGTAGTCGCTCTTTGTAACTTGACAAAATAAAGGAGTTCTCAGTTTTGTCTCTATGGTTTGTTTCCTCTTCAAGTAGCCCTAGGCAGAGACTGTGGAAAAGCACTTACATTGAGAAGGGTTGCCAAGATTCAAAGAAATAACGAGTTTCCGAAATACAAGCAAATATTTTTGTAACCCAATCTTGATGATACTTGGTGGTAATGATCGGTACACAAGTCCCACTTGGCTCACCAATTTTTTTTCTTCTAGGTTTAAGCGTTCGTTTACAGTAGCTCTTTTTATATTTAGGTTTCACGCTGTTCTCTCCTATATAGATAGATGAATTTATAACTGTAAATCCAACATGGTTTGTAGTAGCTCTTTGAATCTTGACAAAATAAAGGTGTTCTCAGTTTTGTCTCTATTGTTTGTTTCCTCTTCAAGTAGCCCTATGCACAGACTGTGGAAAAGCACTTTCATTGAGAGGTGTTGGCAAGCTTCTAAGAAATAAATATTTTCCGAAATACCAGCAAATATTTTTCACCCAATCTTGGTGATACTTGGTAGTAATGATCGGTACACAAATCCCACTTGACTCACCAAATTTTGTTCTTCTAGCTTGAAGCGTTCGTTTACAGTAGCAGTTTATATTTTTAGTTTCCCTTTATTCTCTCCTATATAGATAGATGAATTTGGAACTCTGAATCCAACATGGTTTGTAGTAGCTCTTTTAAACTTGACAAAATAAAGGAGTTCTCAGTTTTGTCTCTATGATTTGTTTCCGCTTCATGTAGCCGTAAGCAGAGACTGTGGAAAAGCACTTTCATTGAAAGGGGTTGACAAGCTTCCAAGAAATTACTAGTTTCCGAAATACCAGCAAATATTTTTTCACCCAATGTTGATGATACGTGGTGGTAATGACAAGTACACAAATACCACTTGGCTCACCAAATTTTGTTCTTCTACTTTGAAGCGTTCGTCTACAGTAGCAATTTTAATATTTAGGTTTCACTCTGTTCCCTCCTATATAGATAGATTAATTTGGAACTCTAAATCCAACATGGTGTGTATTAGCTCTTTGAAACTTGACAAAATAAAGGAGTTCTCAGTTTTGTCTCTATGATTTGTTTCCGCTTCATGTAGCCCTAAGCAGAGACTGTGGAAAAGCACTTTCATTGAAAGTGGTTGCCAACCTTCCAAGAAATTACTAGTTTCCGAAACACCAGCAAATATTTTTTCACCCAATGTTGATGATACTTGGTGGTAATGATCAGTACACAAATCCCACTTGGCTCACCAAATTTTGTTCTTCTAGGTTGAAGCGTTCGTCTACAGTAGCAGTTTTTATATTTAGGTTTCAATCTGTTCTCTCCTATATAGATAGATGAATATGGAACTCTAAATCCTCCATGGTTTGTAGTAGCTCTTTGAAACTTGACAAAATAAAGGAGTTCTCAGTTTTGTCTCTATGGTTTGTTTCCTCTTCAAGTAGCCCTAGGCAGAGACTGTGGAAAAGCACTTTCATTGAGAGGGGTTGCCAAGCTTCTAAGAAGTAACGAGTTTCCGAAATACCAGCAAATATTTTTTTAACCCAAACTTGATGATACTTGGTGGTAATGATCGGTACACAAATCCCACTTGGCTCACCAATTTTTTTTTCTTCTAGGTTTAAGCGTTCGTTTACAGTAGCTTTTTTTATATTTAGTTTTCACTCTGTTCCCTCCTATATAGATAGATGAATTTGGAACTCTAAATCCAACATGGTTTGTAGTAGCTCTTTGAAACTTGACAAAATAAAGGTGTTCTCAGTTTTGTCTCTATGGTTTGTTTCATTTTCAAGTAGCCCTAGGCACAGACTGTGGAATAGCACTTTCATTGAGAGGGGTTGCCAAGCTTCTAAGAAATAAAGATTTTCTGAAATACCAGCAAATATTTTTCACCCAATCTTGGTGATACTTGGTAGTAATGATCGGTACACAAATCCCACTTGACTCACCAAATTTTGTTCTTCTAGGTTGAAGCGTTCGTTTACAGTATGAGTTTATACTTTTAGTTTTCCTCTGTTCTCTCCTATATAGATAGATGAATTTGGAACTCTAAATCCAACATGGTTTGTAGTAGCTCTTTGAAAGTTGACAAAATAAAGGAGTTCTCAGTTTTGTCTCTATGATTTGTTTCTGCTTCATGTAGCCGTAAGCAGAGACTGTGGAAAAGCACTTTCATTGAAAGTGGTTGCCAAGCTTCCAAGAAATTACGAGTTTCCGAAATACCAGCAAATATTTTTTCACCCAATGTTGATAATACGTGGTGGTAATGAGAAGTCCACAAATCCAACTTGGCTCACCTAACTTACTTTTTCTAGGTTGAAACGTTCGTTTACAGTAGCAGTTTTTAATTTTAGTTTTCACTCTGTTCTCTCCTATATAGATAGATGAATTTGGTACTCTAAATCCAACATAGTTTGTAGTAGCTGTTTGAAACTAGACAAAATAAAGGAGTTCTCAGTTTTGTCTCTATGGTTTGTTTAATCTTCAAGTAGCCCTAGGCATTGACTGTGGAAAAGCACTTTCATTGAGAGGGGTTGCCAAGCTTCTAAGAAATAACGAGTTTCCGAAATACCAGCAAATATTTTTTTACTCAATGTCGATGATACTTGGTGGTAATGATCGGTACACAATTCCCACTTGGCTCACCAAATTTTGTTCTTCTACTTTGAAGCGTTTGTCTACAGTAGCAATTTTAATATTTAGGTTTCACTCTGTTCTCTCCTATATAGGTACATGAATTTGGAACTCTAAATCCAACATGGTGTGTATTAGCTCTTTGAAACTTGACAAAATAAAGGAGTTCTCACTTTTGTCCCTATGGTTTGTGTCCTCTTCAGGTAGCCCTAGGCATAGACTGTGGAAAAGCACTTTCATTGGAAGGGGTTGCCAAGCTTAAAAGAAATTACGAGTTTCCGAAATACCAGCAAATATTTTTTCACCCAATGTTGATGATACGTGGTGGTAATGACAAGTACACAAATCCCACTTGGCTGACAAAATTTTGTTCTTCTAGCTTGAAGCGTTCGTTTACAGTAGCAGTTTTTATTTTTAGGTTTCACTCTGTTCTCTCCTATATAGATAGATGAATTTGGAACTCTAAATCCAACATGGTTTGTAGTAGCTCTTTGAAAGTTGACAAAATAAACGAGTTCTCTGTTTTCTCTCTATGGTTTGTTTCCTCTTCAAGTAGCCCTAGGCACAGACTGTGGAAAAGCACTTTCATTGAGAGGGGTTTCCAAGCTTCCAAGAAATTACGAGTTTCCGAAATACCAGCAAATATTTTTTCACCCAATGTTGATGATACGTGGTGGTAATGACAAGTACACAAATCCCACTTGGCTCACTAAATTTTGTTCTTCTAGGTTGAAGCGTTCGTTTACAGTAGCAGTTTTTATTTTTAGGTACCCTCTGTTCTCTCGTATATAGATAGATGAATTTGGAACTCTTAATCCAACATGGATTGTAGTAGCTCTTTGAAACTTGACAAAATAAACGAGTTCTCAGTTTTGTCTCTATGATTTGTTTCAGCTTCATGTAGCCCTATCCAGAAACTGTGGAAAAGCACTTTCATTGAGAGGGGTTGCCAAACTTCCAAGAAATTACGAGTTTCCGAAATACCAGCAAATATTTTTTCACCCAATCTTGATGATACATGGTGGTAATGACAAGGCCACAAATCCCACTTGGCTCACCTAACTTTCTTCTTCTAGGTTGAAGCGTTCGTTTACAGTCGCAGTTTTTAATTTTAGGATTCACTCTGTTCTCTCCTATATAGATAGATGAATTTGGAACTCTAAATCCAACATGGTTGTAGTAGATCTTTGAAACTTCACAAAATAAAGGAGTTCTCAGTTTTGTCTTTATGATTTGTTTCCGCTTCATGTGGCCCTAAGCAGAATTGTGGAAAAGCACTTTCATTGAGAGGGGTTGCCAAGCTTTTAAGAAATAACCAGTTTCCGAAAAACCAGCAAATGTTTTTTCACCCAATGTTGATGATGGTTGGTGGTAATGACAAGTACACAAATCCCACTTGGCTGACCAAATTTTGTTCTTCTAGGTTGAAGCGTTCGTTTACAGTAGCAGTTTTTATTTTTATGTTTCACTCTGTTCTCTCCTATATAGATAGATGAATTTGGAACTCTAAATCCAACATGGTTTGTAGTGGCTCTTTGAAACTAGACTAAATAAAGGAGTTCTCAGTTTTGTCTCTATGGTTTGTTTCCTCTTCAAGTAGCCCTAGGCACAGACTGTGGAAAAGCACTTTCATTGACAGGGGTTGCCAAGCTTCTAAGAAATAACGAGTTTCGGAAATACCAGCAAATATTTTTTCACCCAATGTCGATGATACTTGGTGGTAATGATCTGTACGCAATCCCCACTTGGCTCACCAAATTTTGTTCTTCTACTTTGAAGCGTTCGTCTTCAGTAGCAATTTTAATATTTAGGTTTCACTCTATTCTCTCCTATATAGATAGATGAATTTGGAACTCTAAATCCAACATGGAGTGTAATAGCTCTTTGAAACTTGACAAAATAAAGGAGTTCTCTGTTTTGTCTCTATAATTTGTTTCCGCTTCATGTAGCCCTAAGCAGAGACTGTGGGAAAGTACTTTCATTGAAAGGGGTTGCCAAGCTTCCAAGAAATTACGAGTTTCCGAAATAGCAGCATATATTTTTTCACCCAATGTTGATGATACGTGGTGGTAATGACAAGTACACAAATCCCACTTGGCTCACCAAATGTTGTTCTTCCAGGTTGAAGCGTTCATCTACAGTAGCAGTTTTTATATTTAGGTTTCAGTCTGTTCTCTCCTATATAGATAGATGAATATGGAACTCTAAATCCTCCATGGTTTGTAGTAGCTCTTTGAAACTTGACAAAATAAAGGAGTTCTCAGTTTTGTCTCTATGGTTTGTTTCCTCTTCAAGTAGCCCTAGGCACAGACTGTAGAAAAGCACTTTCATTGAGAGGGCTTGCCAAGCTTCTAAGAAATAACGATTTTCTGAAATACCAGCAAATATTTTTCACCCAATCTTGGTGATACTTGGTAGTAATGATCGGTACACAAATCCTACTTAACTCACCAAATTTTGTTCTTCTAGGTTGAAGCGTTCGTTTACAGTAGGAGTTTATATTTTTAGTTTCCCTCTGTTCTCTCTTATATAGATAGATGAATTTGGAACTCTAAATCCAACATGGTTTGTAGTAGCTCTATGAAAGTTGACAAAATAAAGAAGTTTTCAGTTTTGTCTCTATGATTTGTTTCCGCTTCATGTAGCCGTAAGCAGAGACTGTGGAAAAGCACTTTCATTGAAAGGGGTTGCCAAGCTTCCAAGAAATTACGAGTTTCCGAAATACCAGCAAATATTTTTTCACCAAATGTTGATAATACGTGGTGGTAATGACAAGTCCACAAATCCCACTTGTCTCACCTAACTTACTTTTTCTAGGTTGAAGCGTTCGTTTTCAGTAGCAGTTTTTAATTTTAGTTTTCACTCTGTTCTCTCCTATATAGATAGATGAATTTGGTACTCTAAATCCAACATGGTTTGTAGTAGCTGTTTGAAACAAGACAAAATAAAGGAGTTCTCAGTTTTGTCTCTATGGTTTGTTTCCTCTTCAAGTAGCCCTAGGCATAGACTGTGGAAAAGCACTTTCATTGAGAGGGGTTGCCAAGCTTCTAAGAAATAACGAGTTTCCGAATTACCAGCAAATATTTTTTTACCCAATGTCGATGATACTTGGTGGTAATGATCGGTACACAAATCCCACTTGGCTCACCAAATTTTGTTCTTCTACTTTGAAGCGTTTGTCTACAGTAGCAATTTTAATATTTAGGTTTCACTCTGTTCTCTCCTATATAGGTACATGAATTTGGAACTCTAAATCCAACATGGTGTGTATTAGCTCTTTGAAACTTGAAAAAATAAAGGAGTTCTCAGTTTTGTCTCTATGGTTTGTTTCCTCTTCAAGTAGCCCTAGGCATATACTGTGGAAAAGCACTTGCATTGAAAGGGGTTGCCAAGCCCCCAAGAAATTACGAGTTTCCGAAATACCAGCAAATATTTTTTCACCCAATGTTGATGATACGTGGTGGTAATGACAAGTACACAAATCCCACTTGGCTCACCAAATTTTGTTCTTCTAGCTTGAAGCGTTCGTTTACAGTAGCAGTTTTTATTTTAATTTTTCACTCTGTTATCTCTTATATAGATAGATGAATTTGGAACTCTAAATCCAACATGGTTTGTAGTAGCTCTTTGAAAGTTGACAAAATAAAGGAGTTCTCAGTTTTGTCTCTATGATTTGTTTCAGCTTCATTTAGCCCTATCCAGAGACTGTGGAAAAGCAATTTCATTGAAAGGGGTTGCAAAGCTTCCAAGAAATTACGAGTTTCTGAAATACCAGCAAATATTTTTTCACCCAATGTTGATGATACGTCGTGGTAATGACAAGTACACAAATCCCACTTGGCTGACCAAATTTTGTTCTTCTAGGTTGAAGCGTTTGTTTACAGTAGCAGTTTTTATTTTTAGGTACCCTCTGTTCTCTCGTATATAGATAGATGAATTTGGAACTCTAAATCCAACATGGTTTGTAGTAGCTCTTTGAAAGTTGACAAAATAAAGGAGTTCTAAGTTTTCTCTCTATGGTTTGTTTCCTCTTCAAGTAGCCCTAGGCACAGACTGTGGAAAGCACTTTCATTGAGAGGGGTTGCCAAGCTTCCAAGAAATTACGAGTTTACGAAACACCAGCAAATATTTTTTCACCCAATTTTGATGATACGTGGTGGTAATGACAAGTACACAAATCCCACTTGGCTCACCAAATTTTGTTCTTCTAGGTTGAAGTGTTCGTTTACAGTAGCAGTTTTTATTTTTAGGTACCCTCTGTTCTCTCGTATATAGATAGATGAATTTGGAACTCTTAATCCAACATGGATTGTAGTAGCTCTTTGAAACTTGACAAAATAAACGAGTTCTCAGTTTTGTCTCTATGATTTGTTTCAGCTTCATGTAGCCCTATCCAGAAACTGTGGAAAAGCACTTTCATTGAAAGGGGTTGCCAAGTTTCCAAGAAATTACGAGTTTCCGAAATACCAGCAAATATTTTTTCACCCAACGTTGATTATACTTGGTGGTAATGATCAGTACACAAATCCCACTTGGCTCACCAAATTTTGTTCTTCTATGTTGAAGCGTTCGTCTACAGTAGCAGTTTGTATATTTAGGTTTTACTCTGTTCTCTCCTATATAGATAGATGAATTTGGAACTCTAAATCCAACATGTTGTGTGATAGCTCTTTGAAATTTGACAAAGTAAAGGAGTTCTCAGTTTTGTCTCTATGGTTTGTTTCCTCTTCAAGTCGCCCTAGGCACAGACTGTGGAAAAGCACTTTCATTGAGAGGGGTTGTCAAGCTTCGAAGAAATAACTATTTTCCGAAATACCAGTAAATATTTTTCACCCAATCTTGATGATACTTGGTAGTAATGATCGGTACACAAATCCCACTTGACTCACCAAATTTTGTACTTCTAGGTTGAAGCGTTCGTTTACAGTAGCAGTTTATATTTTTAGTTTCCCTCTGTTCTCTCCTATATAGATAGATGAATTTGGAACTCTAAATCCAACATGGTTTGTAGTAGCTCTTTGAAACTTGACAAAATAAAGGAGTTCTCAGTTTTGTCTCTATGATTTGTTTCAGCTTCATGTAGCCCTAAGCAGAGACTGTGGAAAAGCACTTTCATTGAAAGGGGTTGCCAAGCTTCCAAAAAATTACGAGTTTCCGAAATACCAGCAAATATTTTTTCACCCAATCTTGATGATACGTGGTGGTAATGACAAGGCCACAAATCCCACTTGGCTCACCTAACTTTCTTCTTCTAGCTCGAAGCGTTCGTTTACAGTAGCAGTTTTTAATTTTAGGATTCACTCTGTTCTCTCCTATATAGATAGATGAATTTGGAACTCTAAATCCAACATGGTTTGTAGTAGCTTTTTGAAACTAGGCAAAATAAAGTAGTTCTCAGTTTTGTCTCTATGGTTTGTTTCCCCTTCAAGTAGCCCTAGGCACAGACTGTGGAAAAGCACTTTCATTGAGAGGGGTTGCCAAGCTTCTAAGAAATAACGAGTTTCCAAAATACCAGCAAATATTTTTTCACCCAATGTCGATGATATTTGGTGGTAAGGATCGGTAAACAAATCCCACTTGGCTCAGCAAATTTTGTTCTTCTACTTTGAAGCATTCGTCTACAGTAGCAATTTTAATATTTAGGTTTCACTCTGTTCTCTCCTATATAGATAGGTGAATTTGGAACTCTAAATCCAACATGGTGTGTATTAGCTCTTTGAAACTTGACAAAATAAAGGAGTTCTCAGTTTTGTCTCTATGATTTGTTTCCGCTTCATGTAGCCCTAAGAAGAGACTGTGGGAAAGCACTTTCATTGAAAGGGGTTGCCAAGCTTCCAAGAAATTACAAGTTTCCGAAATACCAGCAAATATTTTTTCACCCAATGTTGATGATACGTGGTGGTAATGACAAGTACACAAATTCCACTTGGTTCAACAAATTTTGTTCTTCTAGGTTGAAGCGTTCGTTTACAGTAGCAGTTTTTATTTTTAGGTTTCACTCTGTTGTCTCCTATATAGATAGATGAATTTGGAACTCTAAATCCAACATGGTTTGTAGTAGCTCATTGAAAGTTGACAAAATAAAGGAGTTCTCAGTTTTGTCTCTATGGTTTGTTTCCTCTTCAAGTAGCCCTTGCCACAGACTGTGGAAAAGCACTTTCATTGAGAGGGGTTGCCAAGCTTCTAAGAAAAAACGAGTTTTCGAAATAACAGCAAGTATTTTTTCACCCAATCTTGATGATACTTGGTGGTAATGATGGGTACACAAATCCCACTTGACTCACCAACTTTTGTTATTCTTGTTTGAAGCGTTCGTTTACAGTAGCAGTTTATATTTTTAGGTTCCCTCTGTTCTCTCCTATATAGATAGATGAATTTGGAACTCAAATCCAACATGGTTTCTAGTAGCTCTTTGAAACTTCACAAAATAAAGGAGTTCTCAGTTTTGTCTTTATGATTTGTTTCCGCTTCATGTGGCCCTAAGCAGAACTGTGGAAAAGCACTTTAATTGAGAGGGGTTGCCAAGCTTTTAAGAAATAACCAGTTTCCGAAAAACCAGCAAATATTTTTTCACCCAATGTTGATGATAGGTGGTGGTAATGACAAGTACACAAATCCCACTTGGCTGTCCAAATTCTGTTCTTCTAGGTTGAAGCGTTCGTTTACAGTAGCAGTTTTTATTTTTAGGTTTCACTCTGTTCTCTCCTATATAGATAGATGAATTTGGAACTCTAAATCCAACATGGTTTGTAGTAGCTCTTTGAAACTAGACTAAATAAAGGAGTTCTCAGTTTTGTCTCTATGGTTTGTTTCCTCTTCAAGTAGCCCTAGGCACAGACTGTGGAAAAGCACTTTCATTGAGAGGGGTTGCCAAGCTTCTAAGAAATATCGAGTTTCGGAAATACCAGCAAATATTTTTTCACCCAATGTCGATGATACTTGGTGGTAATGATCTGTATGCAATCCCCACTTGACTCACCAAATTTTGTTCTTCTACTTTGTAGCGTTCGTCTTCAGTAGCAATTTTAATATTTAGGTTTCACTCTATTCTCTCCTATATAGATAGATGAATTTGGAACTCTAAATCCAACATGGAGTGTAATAGCTCTTTGAAACTTGACAAAATAAAGGAGTTCTCTGTTTTGTCTCTATGATTTGTTTCCGCTTCATGTAGCCCTAAGCAGAGACTGAGGGAAAGCACTTTCATTGAAAGGGGTTGCCAAGCTTCCAAAAGATTCGAGTTTCCGAAATACCAGCATATATTTTTTCACCCAATGTTGATGATACGTTGTGGGAATGACAAGTACACAAATCCCACTTGGCTCACCAAATGTTGTTCTTCCAGGTTGAAGCGTTCATCTACAGTAGCAGTTTTTATTTTTAGGTTTCACTCTGTTCTCTCCTATAGAGATAGATGAATTTGGAACTCTAAATCCAACATGGTTTGTAGTAGCTCTTTGAAACTTGACAAAATAAAGGAGTTCTCAGTTTTGTCTCTATGATTTGTTTCCGCTTCATGTAGCCCTAAGCAGAGACTGTGGCAAAGCACTTTCATTGAGAGAGGTTGCCAAGCTTCCAAGAAATTACGATTTTCCGAAATACCAGATAATATTTTTTCAAAAAATGTTGATGATACGTGGTGGTAATGACAAGTACACATATTCCACTTGGCTCACCGAATTTTGTTCTTCTAGCTTGAAGCGTTCGTTTACAGTAGCAGTTTTTTTTTTTTTTTAGGTTTCACTCTGCTCTCTCCTGTATAGATAGATGAATTTGGAACTCTAAATTCAACATGGTTTGTAGTAGCTCTTTGAAACTAGACAAAATAAAGGAGTTCTCAGTTTTCTCTCTATGGTTTGTTTCCTCTTCAAGTAGCCCTAGGCACAGACTGTGGAAAAGCACTTTCATTGAGAGGGGTTGCCAAGCTTCCAAGAAATTACGAGTTTCCGAAACACCAGCAAATATTTTTTCACCCAATGTTGATGATAGGTGGTGGAAATGACAAGCACACAAATCCCACTTGGCTCACTAAATTTTGTTCTTCTAGGTTGAAGCATTCATTTACAGTAGCAGTTTATATTTTTAGGTACCCTCTGTTCTCTCGTATATAGATAGATGAATTTGGAACTCTTAATCCAACATGGATTGTAGTAGCTCTTGGAAACTTGACAAAATAAACGAGTTCTCAGTTTTGTCTCTATGATTTGTTTCAGCTTCATGTAGCCCTATCCAGAAACTGTGGAAAAGCACTTTCATTGAAAGGGGTTGCCAAACTACCAAGAAATTACGAGTTTCCGAAATACCAGCAAATATTTTTTCACCCAACGTTGATTATACTTGGTGGTAATGATCAGTACACAAATCCCACTTGGCTCACCAAATTTTGTTCTTCTATGTTGAAGCGTTCGTCTACAGTAGCAGTTTGTATATTTAGGTTTCACTCTGTTCTCTCCTATATAGATAGATGAATTTGGAACTCTAAATCCAACATGGTGTGTAATAGATCTTTGAAACTTGACAAAGTAAAGGAGTTCTCAGTTTTGTCTCTATGGTTTGTTTCCTCTTCAAGTCGCCCTAGGCACAGACTGTGGAAAAGCACTTTCATTGAGAGGGGTTGCCAAGCTTCTAAGAAATAACGAGTTTCCGAAATACCAGTAAATATTTTTCACCCAATCTTGATTATACTTGGTGGTAATGATCAGTACACAAATCCCACTTGACTCATCAAATTTTGTACTTCTAGGTTGAAGCGTTCGTTTACAGTAGCAGTTTATATTTTTAGTTTCCCTCTGTTCTCTCCTATATAGACAGATGAATTTGGAACTCTAAATCCAACATGGTTTGTACTAGCTCTTTGAAACTTGACAAAATAAAGGTGTTCTCAGTTTTGTCTCTATGGTTTGTTTCCTCTTCAAGTAGCCCTAGGCACAGACTGTGGAAAAGCACTTTCATTGAAAGGGGTTGCCAAGCTTCCAAGAAATTACGAGTTTCCGAAATACCAGCAAATATTTTTTCACCCAATGTTGATAATACGTGGTGGTAATGACAAGTCCACAAATCCCACTTGTCTCACCTAACTTACTTTTTCTAGGTTGAAGCGTTCGTTTACAGTAGCAGTTTATAATTTTGGTTTTCACTCTGTTCTCTCCTATATAGAGAGATGAATTTGGTACTCTAAATCCAACATGGTTTGTAGTAGCTGTTTGAAACTAGACAAAATAAAGGAGTTCTCAGTTTTATCTCTATGGTTTGTTTCCTCTTCAAGTAGCCCTAGGCATAGACTGTTGAAAAGCACTTTCATTGAGAGGGGTTGCGAAGCTTCTGAGAAATAACGAGTTTCCGAAATACCAGCAAATATTTTTTTACCCAATGTCGATGATACTTGGTGGCAATGATCGGTACACAAATCCCACTTGGCTCAGCAAATTTTGTTCTTCTACTTTGAAGCGTTCGTCTACAGTAGCAATTTTAATATTTAGGTTTCACTCTGTTCTCTCCTATATAGGTACATGAATTTGGAACTCTAAATCCAACATGGTGTGTATTAGCTCTTTGAAACTTGACAAAATAAAGGAGTTCTCAGTTTTGTCTCTATGGTTTGTTTCCTCTTCAAGTAGCCCTAGGCACAGACTGTGGAAAAGCACTTTATTTGAAAGGGGTTGCCAAGCTTCCAAGAAATTACGAGTTTCCGAAATACCAGCAAATATTTTTTCACCCAATGTTGATGATACGTGGTGGTAATGACAAGTACACAAATCGCACTTGGCTCACCAAATTTTGTTCTTCTAGCTTGAAGCGTTCGTTTACAGTAGCAGTTTTTATTTTAAGGTTTCACTCTGTTCTCTCCTATATAGATAGACGAATTTGGAACTCTAAATCCAACATGGTTTGTAGTAGCTCTTTGAAAGTTGACAAAATAAAGGAGTTCTCAGTTTTGTCTCTATGGTTTGTTTCCTCTTCAAGTAGGCCTAGGCTCAGACTGTGGAAAAGCCCTTTCATTGAGAGCGGTTGCCAAGATTCTAAGAAATAACAATTTTCTGAAATACCAGCAAATATTTTTTCACCCAACGTTGATGATACTCGGTGGTAATGATCAGTACACAAATCACACTTGGCTCACCAAATTTTGTTCTTCTATGTTGAAGCGTTCGTCTACAGTAGCAGTTTTTATATTTAGGTTTCACTCTGTTCTCTCCTACATAGATAGATGAATTTGGAACTCTAAATCCAACATGGTGTGTAGTAGCTCTTTGAAACTTGACAAAATAAACGAGTTCTCAGTTTTTTCTCTATGATTTGTTTCAGCTTCATGTAGTCCTATACAGAGACTGTGGAAAAGTACTTTCATTGAAAGGGTTCCAAGCTTCCAAGAAATTACGAGTTTCCGAAATACCAGCAAATATTTTTTCACCCAATCATGATGATACGTGGTGGTAATGACAAGGCAACAAATCCCACTTCGTTCACCAAATTTTGTTCTTCTACTTTGAAGCATTCGTTTACAGTAGCAATTTTAATATTTAGGTTTCACTCTGTTCTCTCCTATATAGATAGATGAATTTGGAACTCTAAATCCAACATGGTGTGTATTAGCTCTTTGAAACTTGACAAAATAAAGGAGTTCTCAGTTTTGTTTCTATGATTTGTTTCCGCTTCATGTAGCCCTAAGAAGAGACTGTGGGAAAGCACTTTCATTGAAAGGGGATGCCAAGCTTCCAAGAAATTACGAGTTTCAGAAATACCAGCAAATATTTTTTCACCCAATGTTGATGATACGTGGTGGTAATGACAAGTACACAAATTCCACTTCGTTCACCAAATTTTGTTCTTCTAGGTTGAAGCGTTCGTTTACAGTAGCAGTTTTTAATTTTAGGTTTCACTCTGTTCTCTCCTATATAGATAGATGAATTTGGAACTCTATATCCAACATGGTTTGTAGTAGCTCTTGGAAACTAGAAAAAATAAAGGAGATCTCAGATTTGTCTCTATGGTTTGTTTTCTCTTCAAGTAGCCCTAGGCACAGACTATGGAAAAGCACTTTCATTGAGAGGGGTTGCCAAGCTTCTAAGAAATAACGAGTTTCGGAAATACCAGCAAATATTTTTTCACCCAATGTCGATGATACTTTCTGGTAATGATCTGTACGGAAATCCCACTTGGCTCACCAAATTTTGTTCTTCTACTTTGAAGCGTTCGTCTACAGTAGCAATTTTAATATTTAGATTTCACTCTCTTCTCTCCTATAGAGATAGATGAATTTGAAACTCTAAATCAAAAATGGTGTGTAATACCTCTTTGAAACTTGACAAAATAATGAGTTCTCAGTTTAGTGTCTATGGTTTGTTTCCTCTTCTAGTAACCCTAGGCACAGACTGTGGAAAAGCACTTTCTTTGAAAGGGGTTGCAAAGTTTCCAAGAAATAACGAGTTTTCAAAATAAAAGCAAATATTTTTTCACCCAATCTTGATGATACTTCATGTAATGATCAGTACACAAATCCCACTTGACTCACCAAATTTTGTTCTTCTAGGTTGCAGCATTCGACTACAGTAGCAGTTTTTATATTTTTAGGTTTCCCTCCATTCTTTCCTATTTAGATAGATGAATTTGGAACTCTAAGTCCAACATGGTTTGTAGTAGCTCTTTGAAACTTGAAAAAATAAAGGAGTTCTCAGTTTTGTTTCTATGGTTTGTTTCCTCTTCTAGTAGCCCTAGGCACAGACTGTGGAAAAGCAATTTCATTGAAAGGGGATGCCAACTTCTTAGAAATTACGAGTTTCCGAAATGCCAGCAAATATTTTTTCATCCAATCTTGATGATACTTGGTGGTAATGATCATTAAACAAATTCCATTTGGCTCAAAGAATTGTGTTCTTCTAGGTTGAAGCGTTCGTCTACAGCAGCAGTTTTTATATGTAGGTTTCACTCTGTTCTCTCTTACATAGATAGATGAATTTGGAACTCTAAATCCAACATGGTTTGTAGTAGCTCTTTGAAACTTGACAAAAAAAAGGATTTCTCAGTTTTGTCTCTATGGTATGTTTCCTCTTCAAGTAGCCCTAGGCACAGACTGTGGAAAAGTACTTTCATTGAGAGGGGGTGCCCAGCTTCTAAGAAAAAACGAGTTTCCGAAATACCAGCAAATATTTTTTCACCCAATCTTGATGATACTTGGTGGTAATGATCAGTCCACAAATCCCACTTGGCTCACCAAATTTTGTTCTTCTAGGTTGAAGCGTTCGTGTACAATAGCAGTTTTTATATTTAGGTTACCCTCTGTTCTCTCCTATATAGATAGATGAATTTGGAACTCTAAATCCAACATGGTTTGTAGTAGGTCTTTGAAAGTTGACAAAATAAAGGAGTTCTCAGTTTTGTCTCTATGGTTTGTTTCCTCTTCTAATAGCCCTAGGCACAGACTGTGGGAAAGCACTTTCATTGAGAGGGGTTGCCAAGCTTCTAAGAAATAATGAGTTTCCAAAATGCCAACAAATATTTTTTCACCCAATCTTGATGATACTTGGTGGTAATGATCAGTATACAAATCCCACTTGGTTCACCAAGTTTTGTTCTTCTAGGTTGAAGCGTTCGTCTACAGTAGCAGTTTTTATATTTAGGTTTCTCTCTGTTCTCTCCTATATAGATTGATGAATTTGGAACTCTAAATCCAACATGGTTTGTAGTATCTCTTTTAAACTTGACAAAAATAAGGAGTTCTCAGTTTTGTCTCCATGGTTTGTTTCCTCTTCTACTAGCCTTAGGCACAGATTGTAGAAAAGCACTTTCATTGAGAGGGGTTGCCAAGCTTCTAAGAAATAACGAGTTTCCGAAATGCCAGAAAAATTTTTTCACCCAATCTTGATGATACTTGGTTGTAATGATCAGTACACAAATCCCACTTGTTCACAAAGTTTTGTTCTTCTAGGTTGAAGCGTTCGTCTACAGTAGCAGTTTTTATATTTAGGTTTCACTCTGTTCTCTCCTATATAGATTGATGAATTTGGAACTCTAAATCCAACATGGTTTGTAGTAGCTCTTTGAAACTTGACAAAATAACGGAGTTCTCAGTTTAGTCTTTATGGTTTGTTTTCTCTTCAAGTAGCCCTATGCACAGACTGTGGAAAAGCACTTTCATTGAGAGGGGTTGCCTAGCTTTTAAGAAATAACGAGTTTCCATAATAGAAGCAAATATTTCTTCACCCAATCTTGTTGATACTTGGTGGTAATGATCACTACAAAAATTCCACTTGGTTCAACAAATTTTGTTCTTGTTGGTTGAAGCGTTCGTCTACAGTAGCAGTTTTTATATTTAGGTTTCCCTCTATTCTCTCCTATATAGATAGATGAATTTGGAACTCTAAATCCAACATGGTTTGTAGTAGCTCTTTGAAACTTGACAAAAATAAGGAGTTCTCAGTTTTGTCTCCATGGTTTGTTTCCTCTTCTACTAGCCTTAGGCACAGATTGTGGAAAAGCACTTTTATTGAGAGGGGTTGCCAAGCTTCTAAGAAATAACGAGTTTCCGAAATGCCAGAAAAATTTTTTCACCCAATCTTGATGATACTTGGTGGTAATGATCAGTAAACAAATCCCACTTGGCTCAACAAATTGTGTTCTTCTGGGTTGAAGCGTTCGTCTACAGCAGCAGTTTTTATATGTAGGTTTCACTCTGTTCTCTCTTACATAGATAGATGAATTTGGAACTCTAAATCCAACATGATTTGTAGTACCTCTTTGAAACTTGACAAAATAAAGGAGTTCTCAGTTTTGTCTCTATGGTTTGTTTCCTCTCCTAGTAGTCCTAGGCACAGACTGTGGAAAAGCACTTTCATTGAGAGGGGTTGCCAATCTTCTAAGAAATAACGAGTTTCCGAAATGCCAGCAAATATTTTTTCACCCAATCTTGATGATACTTGGTGGTAATGATCAGTAAACAAATTCCACTTGGCTCACCGAATTGTTTTCTTCTAGGTTGAAGCGTTCGACTACACCAGCAGTTTTTATATGTAGGTTTCACTCTGTTCTTCCTTACATAGATAGATGAATTTGGAACTCTATATCCAACATGGTTTGTCGTAGCTCTTTGAAACTTGACAAAATAAAGGAGTTCTCAGTTTTGTCTCTATGGTTTGTTTCCTGTTCAAGTAGCCCTAGGCACAGACTGTGGAAAAGCACTTTCATTGAGAGGGTTTGCCCAGCTTCTAAGAAATAACGAGTTTCCGAAATACCAGCAAATATTTTTTCACCCAATCTTGATGATACTTGGTGGTAATGATCAGTACACAAATCCCACTTGGCTCACCAAATTTTGTTTTTCTAGGTTGACGCGTTCGTCTACAATAGTAGTTTTTATATTTAGGTTACCCTCTGTTCTCTCCTATATAGATAGATGTATTTGGAACTCTAAATACAACATGGTTTGTAGTAGCTCTTTAAAACTTGACAAAATAAAGGAGTTCTCAGTTTTTTCACTATGGTTTGTTTCCTATTCAAGTAGCCCTAGGCACAGACTGTGGCAAAGCACTTTCATTTGAGGGGTTGCCAAGTTTCTAAGAAATAACGAGTTTCCGAAATACCAGCAAATATTTTTTCACCCTATCTTGATGATAATTGGTGGTAATGGTCAGTACACAAATCTCACTTGGCTCACCAAGTTTTGTTCTTCTAGGTTGAAGCGTTCGTCTACAGTAGCAGTTTTTATATTTAGGTTTCCCTCTGTTCTCTCTTATATAGATAGATGAATTTGGAACTCTAAATCCAACATGGTTTGTAGTAGCTCTTTGAAATTGACAAAATAAAGGAGTTCTCAGTTTTGTCTCTATGGTTTGTTTCCTCTTCTAGTTGCCCTAGGCACAGACTGTGGAAAAGCACTTTCATTGAGAGGGTTGCCAAGCTTCTAAGAAATAACGAGTTTCTGAAATACCAGCAAATATTTTTTTCTCCCAATCTTGATGATACTTGGTGGTAATGATCAGTACACAAATCCCACTTGGTTCACCCAGTTTTGTTCTTCTAGGTTTAAGCGTTCGTCTACAGTAGCAGTTTTTATATTTAGGTTTCACTCTATTCTCTCCTATTTGGATAGATGAATTTGGAACTCTAAATCCAACATGGTTTTGTAGTAGCTCTTTGAAACTTTGCAAAATAAAGGTGTTCTCAGTGTAGTCTCTATGGTTTGTTTCCTCTTCAAGTAGCCCTAGGCACAGACTGTGGAAAAGCACTTTCTTTGAGAGGGGTTGCCTAGCTTCTAAGAAATAACGAGTTTCCGAAATACCAGCAAATATTTTTTCACCCAATCTTGATGATCCTTGGTGGTAATGATCAATACACAAATCCCACTTGCCTCACAAAATTTTTTTCTTCTAGGTAGAAGCGTTCGTCTACAGCAGCAGTTTTTATATTTAGGTTTCCCTCTATTCTCTCCTATATACATAGATGAATTTGGAACTCTAAATCCAACATGGTTTGTAGTAGCTCTTTGAAACTTGACAAAAAAAAAGTAGTTCTAAGTTTTGTCTCTATGGTTTGTTTCCTCTGCAAGTAGCCCTAGACACAAACTGTGGAAAAGCACTTTCATTGAAAGGGGTTGCCAAGCTTCCAAGAAATTGCGAGTTTCCGAAATACCAGCAAATATTTTTTCACCCAATCTGATGATACGTGGTGGTAATGATCGGTACAGAAATTCCACTTGGCTCACCAAATTTTGTTCTTCTAGGTTGAATCGTTCGTTTACAGTAGCAGTTTTTATTTTTAGGTTTCCCTCTGTTCTCTCCTATATAGATAGATGAATTTGGAACTCTAAATCCAACATGGTTTGTAGTAGCTCTTTGAAACTTGACAAAAATGTAGTTCTCAATTTGTCTCTATGTTTTCTTTCCTCTTCAAGTAGCCCAAAGCAGATACTGTGGAAAAACACTTTCATTGAAAGGGGTTGCCAAGTTTCCAAGAAATTACGAGTTTCCGAAATACCAGCAAATGTTTTTTCACCCAATCTTGATGATACGTGGTGGTAATGACAATACACAAATCCCACTTGGCTCACCATTTTGTTCTTCTAGGATAAAGCGTTCGTTTACAGTAGCAGTTTTTATTTTTAGGTTTCCCTCTGTTCTCTCCTATATAGATAGGTGAATTTGGAACTCTAAATCCAACATGGTTTGTAGTAGCTCTTTGAAACTTGACAAAATAAAGTAGTTCTCAGTTTTGTCTTTTGGTTTGTTTCCTCTTCAAGTAGCCCTAAGCAGAGACTGTGGAAAAGCACTTTCATTGAAAGGGGTTGCCAAGCTTCCAAGAAATTACGAATTTCCAAAATACCAGCAAATATTTTTTTACCCAATCTTGATGATACGTGGTGGTAATGACAAATACACAAATCCCACTTTTCTCACCAAATTTTCTTCTTCTAGGTTGAGGCTTTCGTTTACAATAGCAGTTTTTTATTTTTAGGTTTCCCTCTGTTCTCTCCTATATAGATATATGAATTTGGAACTCTAAATCCAACATGGTTTGTAGTAGCTCTTTGAAACTTGACAAAATAAAGTAGTTCTCAGTTTAGTCTTTATGGTTTGTTTCCCCTTCAAATAGCCCTAATCAGAGACTGGAGAAAAGCACTTTCATTGAAAGGGGTTGCCAAGCTTCCAAGAATCTACGAGTTTCCGAAATAGCAGCAAATATTTTTTAGTCCAATCTTGATGATACTTGGTGGTAATGATCAGTACACAAATCCTACTTGGCTCACGAAATTTTGTTCTTCTAGGTTGAAGTGCTCATTTACAGTAGCATTTTTTATTTTTAGTTTCACTCTATTGTCTCCGGTATAGATAGATGTATCTGGAACTCTAAATCCAACATGGTTTGTAGTAGCACTTTGAAACTTGACAAAATAAAGTAGTTCTCAGTTTTGTCTCTGTGGTTTGTTTCCTCTTCAAGTAGCCCTAAGCAGAGACTGGGGAAAAGCACTTTCATTGAAAGGGTTGCCAAGCTTCCAAGAATTTAGGAGTTTCCGAAATACCAGCAAATATTTTTTCACCCAAACTTGATGATACTTGGTGGTAATGATCAGTACACAAATCCCACTTGGCTCTCCAAATTTTGTTCTTCTAGGTTGAAGCGTTCGTTTACAGTAGCAGTTTTTATTTTTAGGTTTCAATCTGTTCTCTCCTATAGAGATAGATTAATTTGGAACACTGTAATCAACATGGTTTGTAGTAGCTCTTTGAAACTTGACAAAATAAAGTGGTTCTCAATTTTGTCTCTATGGTTTGTTTCCTCTTCAAGTAGCCCTAAGCAGAGACTGTGGAAAAGCACTTTAATGGAAAGGGGTTGCCATGCTTCCAAGAAATTAGGAGTTTCCGAAATACCAGCAAATTCTTTTTCACCCAATCTTGATGATAATTGGTGGTAATGATCAGAATAGAAATCCCACTTAGCTCACCAAATTTTGTTCTTCTAGGTTGAAGCGTTCATTTACAGAAGCAGGTTCTATTTTTACTTTCACTCTGTTGTCTCCTATATAGATAGATGAATCTGGAACTGTAAATCCAACATGTTTTGTAGTAGCTCTTTGAAACTTGACAATATAATGTAGTTCTCACTTTTGTCTCTACGGTTTTTTACCACTTCAATAGCCCTAGGCACAGACTGTGGAAAAGCAATTTCATTGAAAGGGGTTTACAATCTTCCAAGAAGTTACGAGTTTCCGAAATACCAACAAAAATTTCTTCACATAAACTTGATGATAATTGGTGGTAATGATCAGTATACAAATCCTACTTGGCTCACCAAATTTTGTTCTTCTAGGTTGAAGGGTTCGTTTACAGTAGCAGTTTTTATTTTTAGGTTTTACTCTGTTGTCTCCTATATAGATAGATGAATCTGGAACTCTAAATCCAACATGGTTTGTAGTAGCTGTTTGAAACTAGACAAAATAAAGTAATTCTCAGTTTTGTCTCTGTGGTTCGTTTCCTCTTCAAGTAGCCCTAAGCAGAGACTGTGGAAAAGCACTTACATTGAAAGAGGTTGCCAAGCGTTTAAAAAATGACGAGTTTCCGAATACCAGCAAATTCTTTTTCACCCAGTATTGATGATACTTGGTGGTAATGATCTGAATACAAATCCCACTTAGCTCACCAAATTTTGTTCTTCTAGGTTGAAGGGTTGGTTTACAGTAGCATTTTTTATGTTTAGGTTTCACTCTGTTCTCTCCTATATAGATATATCAATTTGGAACTCTAAATCCAACATGATTTGTTGTAGCTCTTGGAAACTTAACCAAATAAAGGAGTTATCAGTTTTTTCTCTATGGTTCGTTTCCTCTTCAAGTAGACCAAAGCAGAGACTGTGGAAGAGCACTTTCATTGAAAGGGAATGCCAAGCTTCCAAAAATTACGAGTTTCCGTAATACAATCAAATATTTTTTCACGCAATCTTGATGATACTTGGTGGTAATGATCAGTATGCAAATCCCACTTGGCTCACCAAATTTTGTTCTTCTAGTTTGAAGCGTTCATTTACAGTAGCAGTTTTAATTTTTAGTTTCACTCTGTTGTCTTCGATATAGATAGATGAATCTGGAACTCTAAATCCAACATGGTTTGTAGTAGCTCTTTGAAACTTGACAAAATAAAGTAGTTCTCAGTTTTGTCACTATGGTTTGTTTCCTCTTCAGGTAGCCCTAATCAGAGACTGGAGAAAAGCACTTTCATTTAAAGGGGTTGCCAAGCTTCCAAGAATCTACGAGTTTCGAAATAGCAGCAAATATTTTTTGGCCCAATCTTGATGATACATGGTGGTAATGATCAGGATACAAATCGCACTTGGCTCACCAAATTTTGTCCTTCTAGGTTGAAGCACTCAATTACAGTAGCAGTTTTTATTTTTAGTTTCACTCTGTCGTCTCCGATATAGATAGATGAATCTGGAACTCTAAATCCAACACGGTTTCTAGTAGCTCTTTGAAACTTGACAAAATAAAGTAGTTCTCAGTTTTCTCTCAATGGTTTGTTTCCTCTTCAAGTAGCCCAAAGCAGAGACTGTGGAAAAGCACTTTCATTGAAAGGGGTTGCCAAGCCTCCAAGAAATTACGAGTTTCCAAAATACAAGCAAATATTTTTTCACCCAATCTTGATGATACTTGGTGGTAATGATCGGAACACAAATCCCACTTGGCTCACCAAATTTTGATCTTCAAGGTTGAAGTGTTCTTACACAGTATCAGTTTTAATTTTTAGGTTTCACTCTGTTCTCTCCTATATAGATATATGAATTTGTAACTCTAAATTCAACATGGTTTGTAGTAGCTCTTTGAAACTTGACAAAATAAAGTAGTTCTTAGTTTTGTCTCTATGGTTTGTTTCCCCTTCAAATAGCCCTAATCAGAGACTGGAGAAAAGCACTTTCATTGAAAGGGGTTGCCAAACTTCCAAGAATCTACGAGTTTCCGAAATAGCAACAAATATTTTTTAGTCCAATCTTGATGATACTTGGTGGTAATGATCAGTACACAAATCCTACTTGGCTCACGAAATTTTGTTCTTCTAGGTTGAAGCACTCAATTACAGTAGCAGTTTTTATTTTTAGATTTACTCTGTTGTCTCTGATATAGATAGATGAATCTGGAACTCTAAATCCAACACGGTTTCTAGTAGCTCTTTGAAACTTGACAAAATAAAGTAGTTCTCAGTTTTGTCTCAATGGTTTGTTTCCTCTTCAAGTAGCCCAAAGCAGAGACTGTGGAAAAGCACTTTCATTGAAAGGGGTTGCCAAGCATCCAAGAAATTAAGTGTTTCCGAAATACCAGCAAATATTTTTTCACTCAATCTTGATGATACTTGGTGGTAATGATCAGTACACAAATCCCACTTGGCTCTCCAAATTTTGTTCTTCTAAGTTGAAGCATTCGTTTACAGTAGCAGTTTTTTTTTTTAGGTTTCTATCTGCTCTCTCCTATATAGATAGATGAATTTGTAACACTAAATTCAACATGGTTTGTAGTAGCTCTTTCAAACTGGACAAAATAAAGAAGTTCTCAGTTTTGTCTCTATGGTATGTTTCCTCATCAAATAGCTCTACGCAGAGACTGTGGAAAAGGACTTTCATTGAAAGGGGTTGCCAATCTTCCAAAAAATGACGAGTTTTTGAAATACCAGCATAATCTTTTTCACCCAATCTTGATGATACTTGGTGGTAATGATCAGAATACAAATCCCACTTAGCTCACCAAATTTCGTTCTTCTAGGTTGAAGGGTTCGTTTACAGTATCAGTTTTTGTTTTTATTTTTCACTCTGTTCTCACCTATATAGATAGATAAATTTGGAACTCTAAATCCAACATGGTTTGTAGTAGCTCTTTGAAACTTGACCAAATAAAGTAGTTCTCGGGAGATCCAACATGGCGGCGGGAAGAGAGGCTGCGCTTTCACGGCACACCCAGTGATGGGAACATAAAATCGCAAGGATAACTCTTGGATTCGTCCAACGGAGATTCTCCTAGAAAATTCCTCTGAAGAGAGACCGCCCAGGAGCTACTAGAATTTTTTTGAAGCATCTGTGTGACCTGGAGGAGCGGGACCCTGCCAGAGACGCGGAATTCCAAAACTAACAGCCACAATCCGCGCACTGATGGCACAGCTGCAGATCCGTCCACCCGCCCGCAGCCAAAGTGTCTGGGTCCTGCTAGATGTCGAGACACAGCTTGGCTGGAAGAACTCTTTAGCCAAACCTCCACAAGCCAGAAGCTGAGGCGAACCGGGCCGGACCAGTCCCACCCCTCTTCTGGGACACTCTGGCAAGGAGCCTGGGGCCCGCCATAGCAGAGAGGTGACGTCATCGGAATTCGGCTGCTGGAATTCCTTCCCAGCAGAATCCACTTTAGCAGGTGCGTGACTTCCCATACTGATACAAGCAGCCAGGAAACATCATTGACTTCTCAGGGGTCGTGTCCGTACGGAAGCAGAGGGGATTCCAGACCCCCAGCCCCACATATCACCAGCGGCAAATCCCAAGGTCTTAGCCACCAGTTTACCACAGCACTGGGGCTTAAAAGGGACACGGGGTGGGGCTGCAAGTGTAACTAGACCTTGGGAGAGTCACTTCTGGGGAACAGGACCTGGCTGGTAGACTGTCAGGAGGAAGGGGGTTAAGAGCTGGAGAAGTGAAATGGCTCTGGACTGACAAGTCTGAGAGACCCCCAGGAGACGCCCTACAGAGACAGCTCTTGGCTGGTAGAGAGCAGACGCTCCTCTTGGAGGGCACAGCACCGCCTACTGGAAAAGAGGAAGGTGGATCTCTAAGACTGTAATTTTTTTTTTGGTGGTTTTTTTTGTTTTGTTTTGTTTTGTTTTGTTTTGTTGCTGTTGTCGATATTTTATTCTCTCCTTCTTCTCTCCCTGTTCCTTTCTCCCCTTTTCCTTCTCTCTTTCTACCCCATTTCAAGTTTTATTGTTCTTTTTATTCTCCTCTAATCTATCTCTACCTCTAACCTTTTTTCTTTTTTAAACAGCACCCTCATTCCCCTAACCCCCTAACTCTCATCCCAAGCATTACATCTTCCATTGTGTGTAATTGTCTAAATGCAAATAGGTGAATGTCTCGAGGCTGTCTATAAGACTCATAAATACCTAGCTACTATCAGCACCCTGATCCAATTGCCTGGTAGTATCCACCTTCAGTGGAGCAATCTTCTAAAGTAGCCAAGACATACTAACCATCGTACCACCAGAGCACCCAACCTAAACATATAGTCCAAAGAACAAACAGCAAAACATTATATGCATACAGAACCTAGAAGCCTTATATGAATTGAATGAATCAGCTGTAAAGTACAACAAAGCCCAACATTTCTAGGCATAATCTCCCACCACAAAAGAGAGACAACAGAGATATACAAAGCCAAAACAAATGTATAGGAGAAAGCAGTTACTAAGCAGTCAAACAGAGCTGGAAAGCAACGTGAACAATATGAAAAAACAAGGAAAAAAGGGTTACAAACAATAGAGGACAACCTAAATTTACAGGAGGGCCTAGAAGAAACAGAAACATGGACAGGGAAAGAAATCAAGGCATACCTAATTCAGATGGAACGGAATATTAGAGAAGACATGAGACAGCAAATCCAAGCATTGAAAGTATATTTTGAAGAGGAACTAAGCACACAAATTCAATCCACAAAGAATGAGGTTTATCAGGAGATAGAGGTGTTAAAAAAAATCAAGCTGCAATCATAGAAATGCAAGAAACCGTAAATCAGATTAAAAGCGCTAATGAGAATATTACAAACAGACTGGATCAAGTAGAAGTCAGAACATCAGATAATGAAGACAAAGTTTATCAAATTGAAAAGAATATAGTCAAGACAGAAAAGATACTGAAATCTCACGAGCAATATATCCAAGAGATATGGGACCTCATCAAAAGACCTCATCTGAGAGTCATTGGGATAGAAGAAGGCACCGAGAATCAATACAAAGGAATGGATAGCATACTAAGAGAGATAATACTAGAAAACTTCCCAGAGATGAAAGATGGAATGGATTGCCAAATCCTGGAAGCTTACAGGACCCCAAACATCCAAAACCATAATAGACCAACTCCAAGACACATAATTATGAAGATAGCTAACATACAGGACAAGGAGAGAATACTAAAAGCTACGAGAGAAAGGAGGCAGATTACATTTAGGGGTAAACCAATTAGGTTAACGACTGATTTTTCATCATAGACTTTGAAAGTGAGAAGATCCTGGAACAACGTATTTCAAACACTGAAAAATAATGGATTCCAACCAAGAATCCTGTATCCAGCAAAACTAAGCTTCAGATTTGACAATGAAATTAAAATATTTCACGATAAACAAAAGCTAAAAGAATTCGCAGCTAGAAAACCAGCACTGCAAAGTATGTTGAGCAAAATATTACAAGAAGAGGAATTGAAAAATAGCGCCCAAAATTAACAGTGGGAGGTATCTCAGTAAAGGGGGAGAAAAATAACCAAAGAGGGAAAACTAACCAATCTAAAATAAATAAATAAATAAACATGACTGGAAGTACAAACCATATTTCAATTGTAACCTTAAATGTTAATGGCTTAAATTCACCAATCAAGAGACATAGGCTAGTAACCTGGATTAAAAAAACAAATCCAACAATATGCTGCCTTCAGGAGACTCACATGTTAGGAAAAGACATACACAGACTGAAGGTGAAAGGTTGGGGAAAATCATACCACTCACATGGCCCTCGGAAGCAAGCAGGAGTGGCCATTCTCATATCGAATAAAGTCAACTTCAAACCTAAGGTAATCAAAAGGGATAAAGAAGGACACTATATACTGTTAAAAGGAACCATCCACCATCAAGACATAACAATTATCAATTTGTATGCACCAAACAATGGTGCTGCAACGTTCATAAAACAAACTCTCCTCAAGTTCAAGAGTCAAATAGACCACAACACAATTATTATGGGGGACTTCAACACACCACTCTCGCCATTGGATGGATCCTCTAGACAAAAGCTGAACAAAGAAGCTATAAAACTCAATAACACAATCAATAACCTAGACTTAACCGACATATATAGAATTTATCAACCATCATCAAGTGGATACACATTCTTCTCAGCAGCACATGGATCCTACTCAAAGATAGACCATATATTATGCCATAGGGCGACTCTCAGTAAATATAAATGTGTGGAGATAATACCATGCACCATATCTGACCATAATGGAATGAAACTGGAAATCAATGATAAAAGAAGGAAGGAAAAATCCTGCATCACCTGGAAAATGAACAATATGTTACTGAATGATCAATGGGTTACAGAAGACATAAAGGAGGAAATCAAAAAATTCCTAGAGATAAACGACAATACAGACACAACATACTGGAATCTATGGGACACAATGAAATCAGTTTTAAGAGGGAAATTCATTTCCTGGAGTTCATTCCTCAAAAAAAGA
This sequence comes from Callospermophilus lateralis, assembly GCF_048772815.1. NCBI lineage: Eukaryota > Metazoa > Chordata > Mammalia > Rodentia > Sciuridae > Callospermophilus > Callospermophilus lateralis. Next base: position 123,292 of record NW_027514380.1, read on the forward strand.
AAAAACCAACAAATAAATGAACTCACACTACATCTTAAAACCTTAGAAAAGGAAGAACAAAACAACAGCAAATATAGCAGAAGACAAGAAATAATTAAAATCAGAGCAGAAATCAACGAAATTGAAACAAAAAAAAACCATTGAAAAAATTGATAAAACTAAGAGTTGGTTCTTTGAAAAAATAAATAAGATCGACAGACCCTTAGCCATGCTAACGAAGAGAAGAAGAGAGAGAACGCAAATTACTAACATACGGGATTAAAAAGGCAATGTCACAACAGACACTACAGAAATACAGAAGATAATTAAAAAATATTTTGAAACCCTATATTCCAATAAAATAGAAGATAGTGAAGATATCGATAAACTTCTTAAGTCATATGATCTGCCCAGATTGAGTCAGAAAGACACTCACAATTTAAACAGACCAATAACAAAAGAAGAAATTGAAGAGGCCATCAAAAGACTACCAACTAAGAAAAGCCCGGGACCGGATGGGTATACAGCAGAGTTCTACAAAACCTTCAAAGAAGTATTAATTCCAATACTTTTCAAGCTATTTCAAGAAATAGAAAAAGAAGGAGCTCTTCCAAATTCATTCTATGAGGCCAACATAACCCTGATCCCAAAACCAGACAAAGACACTTCAAAGAAAGAAAACTATAGACCAATATCTCTAATAAACTTAGATGCAAAAATTCTCAATAAAATCCTGGCGAATAGAATGCAAAAGCACATCAAAAAAATTGTACACCATGATCAAGTAGGATTCATCCCTGGGATGCAAGGCTGGTTCAATATACGGAAATCAATAAATGTTATTCACCACATCAATAGACTTAAGGATAAGAACCATATGATCATCTCAATAGATGCAGAAAAAGCATTTGACAAAGTACAGCATCCCTTTATGTTCAAAACACTAGAAAAAATAGGGATAACAGGAACTTACCTCAACATTGTAAAAGCTATATATGCTAAGCCTCAGGCTAACATCATTCTAAATGGAGAAAAACTGAAGGCATTCCCTCTAAAATCTGGAACTAGACAGGGATGCCCTCTCTCACCACTTCTATTCAATTTAGTTCTTGAAATGCTAGCCAGAGCAATCAGACAGACAAAAGAAATTAAAGGCATAAAAATAGGAAAAGAAGAACTTAAATTATCGCTATTTGCGGATGACATGATAATATACTTAACAGACCCAAAAGGGTCTACAAAGAAACTGCTAGAGTTAATAAATGAATTCAGCAAAGTGGCAGGATACAAAATCAATGCGCATAAATCAAAGGCATTCCTGTATATCAGCAACAAAACTTCTGAAATGGAAATGAGAAAAACCATTCCATTCACAATAGCTTCAAAAAAAATAAAATACTTGGGAATCAACCTAACAAAAGAGGTGAAAGATTTATACAATGAAAACTATAGAACCCTAAAGAGAGAGATAGATGAAGATCTTAGAAGATGGAAAAATGTACCCTGTTCATGGATAGGCAGAACTAACATTATGAAAATGGCGATATTACCCAAAGTTCTCTACAGGTTTAATGCGATGCCAATAAAAATCCCAACGGCATTTCTTGTAGAAATAGATAAAGCAATCATAAAATTCATATGGAATAACAAAAGACCCAGAATAGCAAAAACAATTCTAGGCAGGAAGTGTGAATCTGGAGGTATAGCGATACCAGAGTTCAAACTGTACTACAGAGCAATAGTAACAAAAACAGCGTGGTACTGGTACCAAAACAGGCAGGTGGACCAACGGTACAGAATAGAGGACACAGAAACCAATCCACAAAATTACAACTTTCTTATGTTTGATAAAGGGTCTAAAAACATGCAATGGAGGAAGGATAGCATCTTCAACAAATGGTGCTGGGAAAATTGGAAATCCATATGCAACAAAATGAAACTGAATCCCTTTCTCTCGCCATGCAAAAAAGTTAACTCTCTAGATATCAAACCAGAGACTCTGCACCTGATAGAAGAAAAAGTTGGCTCCGATCTACATATTGTGGGGTCAGGCTACAAATTCCTTAATAGGACGCCCATAGTCCAAGAGTTAATAACAAGAATAAACAAATGGGACTTACTTAAACTAAAAACTTTTTTCTCAGCAAGAGAAACAATAAGAGAAGTAAATAGGGAACCTACATCCTGGGAACAAATCTTCACTCCCCACACTTCAGATAGAGCCCTAATTTCCAGAATATACAAAGAACTCAAAAAATTAAACAATAAGATAACAAATAACCCAATCAACAAATGGGCCAAGGACCTGAACAGACACTTCTCAGAAGAGGACATACAATCAATCAATAAGTACATGAAAAAATGCTCACCATCTCTAGCAGTCAGAGAAATGCAAATCAAAACCACCCTAAGATACCATCTCACTCCAGTAAGACTGGCAGCCATTAGGAAGTCAAATAACAATAAGTGCTGGCGAGGATGTGGGGAAAAGGGTACTCTTATACATTGCTGGTGGGACTGCAAATTGGTGCGGCCAGTATGGAAAGCAGTATGGAGACTCCTGGGAAAGCTGGGAATGGAACCACCATTCGACCCAGCTATCGCCCTCCTCGGACTATTCCCTGACGACCTTAAAAGAGCATACTATAGGGATACTGCCACATCAATGATCATAGCAGCACAATTCATAATAGCTAGATTGTGGAACCAACATAGATGCCCTTCAATAGATGAATGGATAAAAAAAATGTGGCATCTATACACAATGGAGTATTATGCAGCACTAAAAAATGACAAAATCATGGAATTTGCAGGGAAATGGATGGCATTAGAGCAGATTATGCTAAGTGAAGCTAGCCAATCCTTAAAAAACAAAAGCCAAATGTCTTCTTTCATTTAAGGAGAGCAACTAAGATCTGAACAGGGGGAAAGAGCATGAGAAAAAGATTAATATTAAATTAAGACGAATGAAGGGAGGGAAAGGGAGAGGGAAGGGAACTTGCATGGAAACGGAAGGAAAACCACATCGTTATACGAAATCACATATATGAGGTTGTGAGGGGAAAGGGGGGGAGGGAGAGAATGGAACAACAACAGACGAGGTAGAGAGGGAAGATGGGAGGGGAGAGGAGGGGGATAGTAGGGGATAGGAAAGATAGCAGAATACAACAGTCACTAATATGGCATTATGTAAACATTGTGAATGTATAACTGATGTGATTCTGCAATTTGTATTTGGGGTAAAAATGGAAAAGCATAACTCACATGAATCAAATGTATGAAAAATAAAAAAAATAAAAATAAAAAAAAGAAAAACTAGAAGAGTAATCCCCTGAATTACATGGAGTTTCCTTATAATATTAGCATAGCCCAGAGCTGACAGGTTAGTTGGGTTTTGTTGGGGCCAGGGTTGTGGCTCAGTAGCAGAGTGCTCTTCTAGAATGTGTGAGGCACTGAGTTCAATCCTCAGCACCGCATAAAGATAAATAAATAAAGGTATTGTGTCCAAAAAAAAAAAAAATATGTAGTTCTCAGTTTTGTCTCTATGATGTGTTTCCTCTTCAAATATCCCAAAGAAGAGACTGTGGAAAAGCGCTTTCATTGAAAGGGGTTGCCAAGCTTCCAAAAATTACGAGTTTTCAAAATACAAGCAAATATTTTTTCACCCAATCTTTATGATACTTGGTGGTAATGATCAGTACACAAATCCCACTTTTCTCACCAAATTTTGTTCTTCTAGGTTGAAGTGTTCGTTTACAGTAGCAGTTTTTATTTTTAGGTTTCACTCTGTTCTCTCCTATATAGATATATCAATTTGGAACTCTAAATCCAACATAGTTTGTTGTAGCTATTTGAAACTTGACAAAATAAAGTAGTTCTCAGTTTTGTCCCTATGGTTTGTTTCCTCTTCAAGTAGCCCTAATCAGAGACTGGAGAAAAGCACTTTCATTTAAAGGGGGTGCCAAGCTTCCAAGAATCTACGAATTTTGAAATAGCATCAAATATTTTTTGGCCCAATCTTGATGATACTTGGTGGTAATGATCAGTATACAAATCACACTTCGCTCACCAAATTTTGTTCTTCTAGGTTGAAGCGTTCATTTACAGTAGAGGTTTTTATTTTTTGTTACACTCTGTTGTCTCCGATATAGATAGATGAATCTGGAACTCTAAATCCAACATGGTTTGCAGTAGCTCTTTGAAACTTGACAAAATAAAGTAGTTCTCAGTTTTGTCCCTGTGGTTCGTTTCCTCTTCAAGTAGCCCTAAGCAGAGACTGTGGAAAAGCACTTTCATTGAAAGGGGTTGCCAAGCTTCCAAGAATCTATGAGTTTCGAAAGAGCAGCAAATATTTTTGGCCCAATCTTGATGATACTTGGTGGTAATGATCAGTATGCAAATCCCACTTGGCTCACCAATTTTGTTCTTCTAGGTTGAAGCGTTCATTTACAGTAGCAGTTTTTATTTTTTGTTTCACTCTGTTGTCTCCGATATAGATAGATGAATCTGGAACTCTAAATCCAACATAGTTTATAGTAGCTCTTTAAAACTTGAAAAAATAAAGTAGTTCTCAGTTTTGTCTCTGTGATTTGTTTCCTCTTCATGTAGCCCTAAGCAGAGACTGTGGAAAAGCACTTTCATTGAAAGGGGTTGCAAAGCTTCCAAGAAATTAGGAGTTTCTGAAATACCAGCAAATATTTTTTCACCCAATCTTGATGATACTTGGTGGTAATGATCAGTACACAAATCCCACTTGGCTCTCCAAATTTTGTTCTTCTAGGTTGAAGCGTTCGTTTCCAGAAGCAGTTTTTATTTTTAGGTTTCAATCTGTTCTCTCCTATATAGATAGATGAATTTGGAACACTAAATTCAACATGGTTTGTAGTAGCTCTTTGAAACTTGACAAAATAAAGTAGTTCTCAGTTTTGTCTCTATGGTTTGTTTCCTCTTCAAGTAGCCCTAAGCAGAGACTGTGGAAAAGCAGTTTCATTGAAAGGGGTTGCCAAGCTTCCAAGAAATTATAAGTTTCCGAAATACCAGCAAATTCTTTTTCACCCAATCTTGATGATAATTGGTGGTAATGATCAGAATAGAAATACCACTTAGCTCACCAAATTTTGTTCTTCTAGGTTGAAGCGTTCCTTTACAATAACAGTTTCTATTTTTAGGTTTCACTCTATACTCTCCTATATACATAGATAAATTTGGAAATCTAAATCCAACATGGTTTGTAGTAGCTCTTTGAAACTTGACAAAATAAAGTAGTTCTCAGTTTTGTCACTATGGTTTGTTTCCTCTTCAAGTAGCCCAAAGCAGAGACTGTAGAAAAGCACTTTCATTGAAAAGGGTTGCCAAGCTTCCAAGAAATTACGAGTTTCCAAAATACAAGCAAATATTTTTTCACCCAATCTTGATGATACTTGGTGGTAATGATCAGTACACAAATCCCACATGGCTCTCCAAATTTTGTTCTTCTAGGTTGAATCGTTTGTTTACAGTAGCAGTTTTTATTTTTAGGTTTCAATCTGTTCTCTCCTATATAGATAAATGAATTTGGAACACCAAATTCAACATGGTTTGTAGTAGCTCTTTGAAAGTTGACAAAATAAAGTAGTTCTCAGTTTTGTCTCTATGATTTGTTTCCTCTTCAAGTAGCCCTAAGCAGAGAGTGTGGAAAAGCACTTTCATTGAAAGGGGTTGCCAAGCTACAAAAAATGACGAGTTTCTGAAATACCACCAAATTCTTTGTCACCCAATCTTGATGATAATTGGTAGTAATTATCAGAATAGAAATCCCACTTAGCTCACCACATTTTGTTCTTCTAGGTTGAAGGCCTCGTTTACAGTAGCAGTTCCTATATTTAGGTTTCAATCTGTTCTCTCCTATATAGATAAATGAATTTGGAACACCAAATTCAACATGGTTTGTAGTAGCTCTTTGAAACTTGACAAAATAAAGTAGTTCTCAGTTTTGTTTCTATGGTTTGTTTTCTCTTCAAGTAGTCCTAATCAGGGAATGGTGAAAAGCACTTTCATTGAAAGGGGTTGCCAAGCTTCCAAGAAATTACGAGTTTCCGAATTACCAGCAAATATTTTTTCTCCCAATCTTGATGATACTTGGTGGTAATGATCAGTACACAAATCGCACTTGGCTCACCAAATTTTTTTTTTCTAGGTTGAAGCGTTCGTTTACAGTAGAAGTTTTCATTTTTAGGTTTAACTCTGTTCTCTCCTATATAGATAGATGAATTTGGAACTCTAAATCCAACATGGTTTGTAGTAGCTCTCTGAAACTTGACAAAACATAGTAGTTCTCAGTTTTGTCTTTATGGTTTGTTTCCTCTTCATGTAGCCCTAATCAGACACTGGCAAAAAGCACTTTCATTGAAAGGGGTTGGCAAGAGTCCAAGAATCTACGAGTTTCCGAAATACGAGCAAATATTTTTTGTCCCAATATTGATGATACTTGGTGGTAATGATCAGTACACAAATCCGATTTGGCTCACCCAATTTTGTTCTTTTAGGTTGAAGCGTTCGTTTACAGTAGCAGTTTTTAAATTTAGGTTTCACTCTGTTCTCTCCTAGATTGATAGATGAATTTGGAACTCTAAGTACAACATGGTTTGTAATAGCTCTTTGAAACTTGACAAAATAATGTAGTTCTCAGTTTTGTCTCTATGGTTTGTTTTCTCTTCTAGTAGCCCTAATCAGGGACTGGCAAAGAGCACATTCATTGAAAGGTGTTGCCAAGCTCCAAGAAATCACGAGTTTCCGAAATAGCAGCAAATATTTTTTCATCCAATCTTGATCATATTTGGTGGTAATGATCAGTACACAAATCCCTCTTGGCTCACCAAATTTTGTTCTTCTAGGTTTATGCATTCGTTTACAGTAGCAGTTTTTATTTTTACATTTCAGTCTGTTGTCTCCTATATAGATAGATGAATCTGGAACTCTAAATCCAAGATGATTTGTCGTAGCTGTTTGAAACTTGACAAATTAAAGGAGTTCTCAGTTTTGTCTCTATGGTTTGTTTTTTTTTTTTTCAAGTAGTCCTAACAGAGACTGGCGAAAAGCATTTTTATTGAAAGAGGTTGCCAAGCTTCCAAGAAATTACGAGTTTCTGAAATACCAGCTAATATTTTTTCACCCAATCTTGATGATACTTGGTGGTAATGATGAGTACACAAATCCCACTTGGCTCACCAATTTTTGTTATTCTAGGTTGAAGCGTTATTTACAGTAGCAGTTTTTATTTTTAGGTTTCACTCTGTTCTCTCCTATATAGATAGATGAATTTGAAACTCTAAATCCCACATGGTTTGTAGTAGCTCTTTGAAACTGGACAAAATAAAGTAGTTCTCAGTTTTGTCTCTATGGTTTGTTTCCTCTTCAAGTAGCCCTAAGCAGAGACTGTCTAAAAGCACTTTCATTGAAAAGGGTTGGCAAGCGTCTAAGAATGTACGAGTTTCTGAAATAACAGCAAATATTTTTTCACCCAATCTTGATTGTACTTGGTGGTATTCATCAGTATACAAATCCCACTTGGCTCACCAAATTTTATTCTTCTAGGTTGAAGCATTCCTTTACAGTAGCAGTTTATATTTTGAGGTTTCACTCTGTTGTCTCCTATATAGATAGATGAATCTAGAACCCTAAATCCAACAAGGTTTGCAGTAGCCCTTTGAAACTTGACAAAATAATTAGTTCTCAGTTTTGTCTCTATGGTTTGTTTCCTCTTCAAGTAGCCCTAAGCAGAGACTGGCGAAAAGCACTTTCATTGAAAGTTTTTGCCAAGGTTCCAAGAAATTATGAGTTTCCAAAATACCAGCAAATATTTTTTCACTCAATCTTGATGATACCTGGTGGTAATGATCAATATACAAATCCCACTGGGCTCACCAAATATGGTTCTTCTAGGTTGAAGCGTTCGGTTACAGTAGCAGTTTTCATTTTTAGGTTTCACTCTGTTCTCTCCTATATAGATAGATGAATTTGGAACTCTAAATCCAACATGGTTTGTAGTAGCTCTCTGAAACTTGACAAAATAAAGTAGTTCTCAGTTTTGTCTCTATGGTTTGTTTCCTCTTCATGTAGCCCTAATCAGACACTGGCAAAAAGCACTTTCATTGAAAGGGGTTGGCAAGAGTCCAAGAATCTACGAGTTTCCGAAATACGAGCAAATATTTTTTGTCCCAATATTGATGATACTTGGTTGTAATGATCAGTACACAAATCCGATTTGGCTCACCCAATTTTGTTCTTTTAGGTTGAATCATTCGTTTACAGTAGCAGTTTTTAAATTTAGGTTTCACTCTGTTCTCTCCTAGATTGATAGATGAATTTGGAACTCTAAATACAACATGGTTTGTAATAGCTCTTTGAAACTTGACAAAATAATGTAGTTCTCAGTTTTGTCTCTATGGTTTGTTTTCTCTTCTAGTAGCCCTAATCAGGGACTGGCAAAGAACACATTCATTGAAAGGTGTTGCCAAGCTCCAAGAAATTACGAGTTTCCGAAATAGCAGCAAATATTTTTTCATCCAATCTTGATTATATTTGGTGGTAATGATCAGTACACAAATCCCTCTTGGCTCACCAAATTTTGTTCTTCTAGGTTTATGCATTCGTTTACAGTAGCAGTTTTTATTTTTACATTTCAGTCTGTTGTCTCCTATATAGATAGATGAATCTGGAACTCTAAATCCAACATGATTTGTAGTAGCTGTTTGAAACTTGACAAATTAAAGGAGTTCTCAGTTTTGTCTCTATGGTTTGTTTTTTTTTTTTCAAGTAGCCCTAACAGAGACTGGCGAAAAGCACTTTCATTGAAAGAGGTTGCCAAGCTTCCAAGAAATTACGAGTTTCTGAAATACCAGCTAATATTTTTTCACCCAATCTTGATGAAACTTGGTGGTAATGATCAGTATACAAATCCCACATGGCTCACCAAATTTTGTTCTACTAGGTTGAAGCTCATTTACAGTAACAGTTTTTATTTTTAGTTTCACTCTGTTGTCTCCGATATAGGTAGATGAATCTGGAACTCTAAATCCAACATGGTTTGTAGTAGCTCTTTGAAACTTGACAAAATAAAGTAGTTCTCAGTTTTGTCTCTATAGTTTGTTTCCTCTTGAAGTAGCCCTAATCAGAGACTGGAGAAAAGCACTTTCATTGAAAGGGGTTGCCAAACTTCCAAGAAATTCGAAGTTTCTGAAACACCAGCAAATATTTTTTAGGCCAATATTGATGATACTTGGTGGTAATGATCAGTACACAAATCCCACATGGCTCTCCAAATTTTGTTCTTCTAGGTTGAATCGTTTGTTTACAGTAGCAGTTTTTATTTTTAGGTTTCAATCTGTTCTCTCCTATATAGATAAATGAATTTGGAACACCAAATTCAACATGGTTTGTAGTAGCTCTTTGAAAGTTGACAAAATTAAGTAGTTCTCAGTTTTGTCTCTATGGTTTGTTTCCTCTTCAAGTAGCCCTAAGCAGAGTGTGTGGAAAAGCACTTTCATTGAAAGGGGATGCCAAGCTTCAAACAATGACGAGTTTCCGAAATACCAGCAAATTCTTTGTCACCAAATCTTGATGATAATTGGTAGTAATGATCAGAATAGAAATCCCACTTAGTTCACCACATTTTGTTCTTCTAGGTTGAAGGCCTCGTTTACAGTAGCAGTTCCTATATTTAGGTTTCAATCTGTTCTCTCCTATATAGATAAATGAATTTGGAACACCAAATTCAACATGGTTTGTAGTAGCTCTTTGAAACTTGACAAAATAAAGTAGTTCTCAGTTTTGTTTCTATGGTTTGTTTTCTCTTCAAGTAGTCCTAATCAGGGACTGGTGAAAAGCACTTTCATTGAAAGGGGTTGCCAAGCTTCCAAGAAATTACGAGTTTCCGAATTACCAGCAAATATTTTTTCACCCAATCTTGATGATACTTGGTGGTAATGATCAGTACACAAATCGCATTTGGCTCACCAAATTTTTTTTTCTAGTTTGAAGCGTTTGTTTACAGTAGAAGTTTTTCTTTTTAGGTTTAACTCTGTTCTCTCATATATAGATAGATGAATTTGGAACTCTAAACCCAACATGGTTTGTAGTAGCTCTTTGAAACTTGACAAAATAAAGTAGTTCTCAGTTTTGTCTCTATGGTTTGTTTTCTCTTCAAGTAGTCCTAATCAGGGACTGGTGAAAAGCACTTTCATTGAAAGGGGTTGCCAAGCTTCCAAGAAATTACGAGTTTCCGAATAACCAGCAAATATTTTTTCACCCAATCTTGATGATACTTGGTGGTAATGATCAGTACACAAATCGCACTTGGTTCACCAAATTTTTTTTTCTAGGTTGAAGCGTTCGTTTACAGTAGAAGTTTTTATTTTTAGGTTTAACTCTGTTCTCTCCTATATAGATAGATGAATTTGGAACACTAAATCCAACATGGTTTGTAGTAGCTCTCTGAAACTTGACAAAATAAAGTAGTTCTCAGTTTTGTCTCTATGGTTTGTTTCCTCTTCATGTAGCCCTAATCAGACACTGGCAAAAAGCACTTTCATTGAAAGGGGTTGGCAAGAGTCCAAGAATCTACGAGTTTCCGAAATACGAGCAAATATTTTTTGTCCCAATATTGATGATACTTGGTGGTAATGATCAGTACACAAATCCGATTTGGCTCACCCAATTTTGTTCTTTTAGGTTGAATCGTTTGTTTACAGTAGCAGTTTTTAAATTTAGGTTTCACTCTGTTCTCTCCTAGATTGATAGATGAATTTGGAACTCTAAATACAACATGGTTTGTAATAGCTCTTTGAAACTTGACAAAATAATGTAGTTCTCAGTTTTGTCTCTATGGTTTGTTTTCTCTTCTAGTAGCCCTAATCAGGGACTGGCAAAGAGCACATTCATTGAAAGGTGTTGCCAAGCTCCAAGAAATTACGAGTTTCCGAAATAGCAGCAAATATTTTTTCATCCAATCTTGATCATATTTGGTGGTAATGATCAGTACACAAATCCCTCTTGGCTCACCAAATTTTGTTCTTCTAGGTTTATGCATTCGTTTACAGTAGCAGTTTTTATTTTTACATTTCAGTCTGTTGTCTCCTATATATATAGATGAATCTGGAACTCTAAATCCAACATGATTTGTAGTAGCTGTTTGAAACTTGACAAATTAAAGGAGTTCTCAGTTTTGTCTCTATGGTTTGTTTTTTTTTTTTTTCACGTAGCCCTAACAGAGACTGGCGAAAAGCACTTTCATTGAAAGAGGTTGCCAAGCTTCCAAGAAATTACGAGTTTCTGAAATACCAGCTAATATTTTTTCACCCAATCTTGATGATACTTGGTGGTAATGATGAGTACACAAATTCCACTTGGCTCACCAATTTTTGTTATTCTAGGTTGAAGCGTTATTTACAGTAGCAGTTTTTATTTTTAGGTTTCACTCTGTTCTCTCCTATATAGATAGATGAATTTGAAACTCTAAATCCCACATGGTTTGTAGTAGCTCTTTGAAACTGGACAAAATAAAGTAGTTCTCAGTTTTGTCTCTATGGTTTGTTTTTTCTTCAAGTAGCCCTAAGCAGAGACTGTCTAAAAGCACTTTCATTGAAAAGGGTTGGCAAGTGTCCAAGAATCTACGAGTTTCCAAAATAACAGCAAATATTTTTTCACCCAATCTTGATTGTACTTGGTGGTATTGATCAGTATACAAATCCCACTTGGCTCACCAAATTTTATTGTTCTAGGTTGAAGCATTCCTTTACAGTAGCAGTTTTTATTTTTAGGTTTCACTCTGTTCTCTCCTATATAGATAGATGAATTTGGAACTCTAATTCCAACATGGTTTGTAGTAGCTCTTTGAAACTGGACAAAATAAAGTAGTTCTCAGTTTTGTCTCTATCGTTTGTTTCCTCTTCAAGTAGCCCTAAGTAGAGACTGTGGAAAAGCACTTTCATTGAAAGGGGTTGCCTAGCTTCGAAGAAATTACGAATTTCCCAAATACCAGGGAATATTTTTTCTCCCAATCTTGATGATACTTGGTGGTAATGATCAGTACACAAATCCCACTTGGCTCACCAAATTTTGTTCTACTGGGTGGAAGTGTTCGTCTACAGTAGCAGTTTTTATATTTAGGTTTCACTCTGTTCTCTTCTACATAGATAGATGAATTTGGAACTCTAAATCCAACATGGTGTGTAATAGCTCTTCGAAACTTGACAAAGTAAAGGAGTTCTCAGTTTTGTCTCTATGGTTTGTTTCCTCTTCAAGTCGCACTAGGAACAGATTGTGGAAAAGCACTTTCATTAAGACGGGTTGCCAAGCTTTTAAAAAATAACGAGTTTACGAAACACCAGCACATATTTTTTCACCCAATCTTGATGTTACTTGGTGGTAATGATCAGTAACAAATCCCACTTGGCTCACCAAATTTTGTTCTTCTAGGTTGAAGCCTTCGTCTACAGTAGCAGTTTTTATATTTAGGTTTCACTCTGTTCTCTCCTATATAGATAGATGAATTTGGAACTCTAAATCCAACATGGTTTGTAGTAGCTCTTTGAAACTTGACAAAATAAAGAAGTTCTCTCTTTTGTCTCTATGGTTTGTTTCCTCTTCTAGTAGCTCTAGGCACAGACTGTGGAAAACACTTTCATTGAAAGGGGTTCCCAACCTTCCAAGAAATTACGTTTTACCGAAATACCAGCAAATATTTTTTCACCCAATCTTGATGATACTTGGTGGTAATGTTCAGTACACAAATCCCACTTGGCTCACCAAATTTTGTTCTTCTAGGTTGATGCGTTCTTTTACAGTAGCAGTTTTTATTTTTATTTTTCACTCTGTTCTCTCCTATATAGATAGATGAATTTGGAACTCTAAATCCAACATGGTTTGTAGTAGCTTTTTGAAACATGACAAAATAAAGTAGTTCTCAGTTTTGTCTCTATGGTTTGTTTCCTCTTCATGTAGCCTTAATCAGAGACTGGAGAAAAGCACTTTCATTGAAAGGGGTTGGCAAGCGTCCAAGAATCTACGAGTTTAAGAAATACCAGCAAATATTTTTTCACCAAATCTTGATGATACTTGGTGGTAATGATCAGTATACAAATCCCACTTGGCTCACCAAATTTTGTTCTTCTCGGTTGAAGCGTTCGTTGTCAGTAGCAGTTTTTATTTTTAGGTTTCACTCTCATCTCTCCTATATAGATAGATGAATTTCGAACAATAAATCCAACATGGTTTGTAGGAGCTTTTTGAAACTTTTTTTTTAATATTTTTTTTTTGGTTGTTCAAAACATTACAAAGCTCATGGCATATCATCTTCCATACATTTGATTCAAGTGGGTTATCAGCTCCCATTTTTACCCCAAATACAAATTGCAGAATCACATCGGTTACACATCCACATTTTTACATAACACCATATTAATGACTGTTGTATTCTGCTACCTTTCCTATTCCCTACTATCCCCCCTCCCCTTCCCTCTCCTCTTCCCTCTCTACCCCATCTGCTCTGGTTTAATTCTCTCCCTTTTTTTTCCCCTTTCCCCTCACAAACTCTTATATGTAGTTTTATGTAACAACGAGGGTCTCCTTCCATTTCCATACAGTTTCCCTTCTCTCTCCCTCTCTCCCACCCTACTCGTCTCTGTTAAATGTTAATCTTTTCCTCATGCTCTTCTTCCCTGTTCTGATCTTGGTTGCTCTCTTTATATCAAAGGAGACATTTGGCATTCATTTTTTAAGGGTTGGCTAGCTTCACTTAGCATTATCTTCTCTAATGCCATCCATTTCCCTGCAAAATCCATGATTTTGTCATTTTTTAGTGCTGCGTAATACTCCATTGTGTATAGATGCCACAATTTTTTAATGCATTCATCTATTGAAGGGCATCTAGGTTGATTCCAAAGTCTAGCTATTGTGAATTGTGCTGCTATGATCATTGAAGTGGCAGTATCCCTATAGTATGCTCTTTTGAGGTCGTCAGGGAATAGACCGAGAAGGGCAATAGCTGGGTCAAATGGTGTTTCCATTCCCAGCTTTTCTAGGTATCTCCATACTGCTTTCCATATTGGCCGCACCATTTTGCAGTCCCACCAGCAATACAAGTGTACCCTTTTCCCCACATCCTCACCAGCACTTATTGTTACTTGACTTCATAATGGCTGCCAATCTTACTGGAGTGAGATGGTATCTTAGGGTGGTTTTGATTCGCATTTCTCTGACTGCTAGAGATGGTGAGCATTTTTTCATATACTTATTGATTGACTGTATGTCTTCCTCTGAGAAGTGTCTGTTCAGGTCCTTGGCCCATTTGTTGATAGGGTTGTTTGTTATCTTATTGTTTAATTTTTTAAGTTTTTTGTATATTCTGGATATTAGGGCTCTATCTGAAGTGTGAGGAGTAAAAATTTGTTCCTAGGATGTAGGTTCCCTGTTTACCTCTCTTATTGTTTCTCTTGCTGAGAAAAAACTTTTTAGTTTCAGTAAGTCCCATTTGTTTATCCTTGTATTTAATTCTTGGGCTATGGGCGTCCTATTAAGGAATTTGGAGCCCGACCCCACAATATATAGATCGGAGCCAACTTTTTCTTCTATCAGGTGCAGTCTCTGGTTTGATATCTAGCTCCTTGATCCATTTTGAATTAACTTTTGTGCATGGCGAGAGAAAGGGATTCAACTTCATTTTGTTGTATATGCATTTCCAGTTTTCCCAGCACCATTTGTTGAAGATGCTATCCTTTCTCCATTGCATGCTTTTAGCGCCTTTATCAAATATAAGAAAGTTGTAATTTTGAGGATTGGTCTCTGTGTCCTCTATTCTGTACCATTGATCCACCTGCCTGTTTTGGTACCAGTACCATGCTGTTTTTGTTACTATTGCTCTGTAATATAGTTTGAAATCTGGTATCGCTATACCGCCTGATTCACACTTCCTGCTTAGAATAGCTTTTGCTATTCTGGGTCTTTTGTTTTTCCATATGAATTTCATGATAGCTTTATCTATTTCTACAAGAAATGCCCTTGGGATTTTGATTGGCATTGCGTTGAACCTGAAGAGAACTTTGGGTAATATTGCCATTTTGATGATGTTAGTTCTGCCTGTCCATGAACAAGGTACATTTTTCCATCTTCTAAGATCTTCTTCTATCTCTCTCTTTAGGGTTCTGTAGTTTTCTTTGTATAAATCTTTCACCTCTTTTGTTAGGTTGATCCCCAAGTATTTTATTTTTTTTGAGGATATTGTGAATAGGGTAGTTTTCCTCATTTCCATTTCAGAAGTTTTGTTGTTGATGTACAAGAATGCCTTTGATTTATGCGTGTTGATTTTATATCCTGCCACTTTGCTGAATTCATTTATTAGTTCTAGTAGTTTCTTTGAAGACCCTTTTGCGTCTTCTAGGTATAGGATCATATCGTCCGCAAATAGTGATATTTTAAGTTTTTCTTTTCCTATTTTTATGCCTCTAATTTCTTTTGTCTGTCTAATTGCTCTGGCTAGTATTTCAAGGACTAAATTAAACAGAAGTGGTGAGAGAGGGCATCCCTGTCTTGTTCCAGATTTTAGCGGGAATGCCTTCAGTTTTTCTTCATTTAGAATAATGCTAGCCTGAGGCTTAGCATATATAGCTTTTACAATGTTGAGGTTAGTTCCTGTTATCCCCAGTTTTTCTAGTGTTTTGAACATAAAAGGATGCTGTACTTTGTCGAATGCTTTTTCTGCATCTATAGAGACGATCATATGGTTCTTATCTTTAAGTCTATTGATGTGGTGGATAATATTTATTGATTTCCGTATATTGAACCAACCTTGCATCCCAGGGATGAATCCTACTTCATCATGGTGTACAATTTTTTTGATATGCTTTTGTATTCGATTTGCCAGGATTTTATTGAGGATTTTTGCATCTATGTTCATTAGAGATATTGGTCTGTAGTATTCTTTCTTTGAAGGGTCTTTGTCTGGTTTTGGGATCGGGGTGATGTTGGCCTCATAGAATGAATTTGGAAGAGCTCCTTCTTTTTCTATTTATTGAAATAGCTTGAAAAGTATTGGTATTAATTCTTCTTTGAAGGTTTTGTAAAACTCCGCTGTATAGCCATCTGGTCCAGGGCTTTTCTTGGTTGGTAGTCTTTTGATGGCTTCTTCTATTTCTTCCTTTGTTATTGGTCTGTTTAGATTGTGTGTGTCTTTCTGACTCAATCTGGACAACTCATATGACTTAAGAAATTTATCGATGTCTTCACTGTCTTCTCTTTTATTAGAATATAATGTTTCAAAATACTTTCTAATTATCTTCTGTATTTCTGTAGTGTCTGTTGTGATATTGCCTTTTTCATCCCGTATGTTAGCAATTTGAGTTTTCTCTCTTCTTCTCTTTGTTAGCTTGGCTAAGGGTCTGTCGATCTTATTTATTCTTTCAAAGAACCAACTTTTAGTTTTATCAATTTTTTCGATGGTTTTTTTTGTTTAAATTTCGTTGATTTCCGCTCTGATTTTAATTATTTCTTGTCTTCTGCTATGTTTGCTGTTGTTTTGATCTTCCTTTTCTAGGGTTTTGAGATGTAGTGTGAGTTCGTTTATTTGTTGGCTTTTTTCTTTTTATGAGGAATGAACTCCAGGAAATGAATTTCCCTCTTAAAACTGCTTTCATTGTGTCCCATAGAAACGACAATACAGCCCTTTGAAACTTGACAAAATAAAGTAGTTCTCAGTTTTGTCTCTATGGTTTGTTTCCTCTTCAAGTAGCCCTAAGCAGAGACTGGTGAAAAGCACTTTCATTGAAAGGGGTTGCCAAGCAACCAAGAAATTACGAGTTTCCGAAATATCAGCAAATATTTTTTCACCCAATCTTGATGATACTTGGTGGTAATGATCAGTACACAAATCCCACTTGGCTCACCAAATTTTGTTCTTCTAGGTTGAAGCGTTATTTACGGTAGCAGTTTTTATTTTTAGGTTTCACTCTCTTCTCTCAAATATAGATAGATAAATTTGGAACTCTAAATCCAACATACTTGTAGTAGCTCTTTGAAACTGGACAAAATAAAGTAGTTCTCAGTTTTGTCTCAATGGTTTGATTCCTCTCCAAGTAGCCCTAAGCAGAGACTGTGGAAAAGCACTTTCATTGAAAGGGGTTGGCAAGCGTCCAAGAATCTACGAATTTCTGAAATACCAGCAAATATTTTTTTGCCCAATCTTGATGATACGTGGTGGTATTGATCAGTATACAAATCCCACTTGGGCCACCAAATTTTGTTCTTCTAGGTTGAAGGGTTCGTTTACAGTAGCAGTATATATTTTTAGGTTTCACTCTGTTGTCTCCTATATAGATAGATGAATCTGGAACTCTAAATCCAACATGGTTTGTGGAAACTCTTTGAAACTTGACAAAATAAAGTAGTTCTCAGTTTTGTCTCTATGGTTTGTTTCCTCTTCAAGAGGCCTAAGCAGAGACTGGCGAAAAGCACTTTCATTGAAAGGGGTTGCGAAGCTTCGAAGAAATTACGAGTTTTCGAAATACCAGCAAATATTTTTTCACCCAATCTTGATGATACTTGGTGGTAATGATCAGTACACAAATCCCACTTGGCTCAACAAATTTTGTTCTTCTAGGTTGAAGCGTTCGTTTACAGTGGCAGTTTTTACTTTTAGGTTTCACTCTGTTCTCTCCTATATAGATAGATGAATTTGGAACTCTAAATCCAACATGGTTTGTAGTATCTCTTTGAAACTTGACAAAATAAAGTAGTTCTCAGTTTTGTGTCTTTGGTTTGTTTCCTCTTCAAGTAGCCCTAATCAGAGACTGGCGAAAAGCACTTTCATTGAAAGGGGTTGGAAGGTGTCCAAGAATTTACGAGTTTCCGAAATACCAGCAAATATTTTTTCGCCCAATCTTAATGATACTTGGTGGTAATGATCAGTATACAAATACCACATGGCTCACCAAGTTTTCTTCTTCTAGGTTGAAGCGTTCGTTTACAGTAGCAGTTTTTATTTTTAGGTTTCACTCTGTTGTCTCCTATATAGATAGATGAATCTGGAACTCTAAATCCAACATGGGTTGTAGTAGCTCTTTGAAACTTGACAAAATAAAGTAGTTCTCAGTTTTGTCTCTAGGGTTAGTTTCCTCTTCTAGTAGCCCTAAGCAGAGATTGGCGAAAAGCACTTTCATGAAAGGGGTTGCCAAGCTTCCAAGAAATTACGAGTTTCGGAAATACATGCAAATATTTGTTCACCCAATCTTGATGATACTTGTAGGTAATGATCAGTACACAAATCCCACTTGGCTCACAAAATTTTGTTCTTGTAGGTTGAAGCGTTCGTTTACAGTAGCAGTTTTTATTTTTAGGTTTCATTCTGTTCTCTCCTATATAGATAGATGAATCTGGAACTCTAAATCAAACATTGTTTGTGGTAGCTCTTTGAAACATGACAAAATAAAGTAGTTCTCCGTTTTGTCTCTATGGTTTGTTTCCTCCTCAAGTAGCCCTAATAAGAGACTGGCGAAAAGCACTTTCATTGAAAGGGCTTGGCAAGTGTCCAAGAATCTACCAGTTTCCAAATTACCAGCAAATATTTTTTTCTCCCAATCTTGATAATACTTGGTGGTAATGATCAGAATACAAATCCCACTTGGCTCACCAAATTTTGTTCTTCTAGGTTGAATCGTTCGTTTACAATAGCAGTTTTTATTTTTAGGTTTCACACTGTTCTCTCCTATATAGATAGATGAATTTGGAACTGCAAATCCAACATGGTTTGTGGCAACTCTTTGAAACTTGACAAAACAAAGAAGTTCTCAGTTTTGTCTCTATGGTTTGTTTCCTCTTCAAGAGGCCTAAGCAGAGACTGGCGAAAAGCACTTTCATTGAAAGGGGTTGCGAAGCTTCGAAGAAATTACGAGTTTTCGAAATACCAGCAAATATTTTTTCACCCAATCTTGATGATACTTGGTGGTAATGATCAGTACACAAATCCCACTTGGCTCACCAAATTTTGTTCTTCTAGGTTGAAGCGTTCGTTTACAGTGGCAGTTTTTATTTTTAGGTTTCACTCTGTTCTCTCCTATATAGATAGATGAATTTGGAACTCTATATCCAACATGGTTTGTAGTATCTCTTTGAAACTTGACAAAATAAAGTAGTTCTCAGTTTTGTGTCTTTGGTTTGTTTCCTCTTCAAGTAGCCCTAAGCAGAGACTGGTGAAAAGCACTTTCACGAAAGGGGTTGCCAAGCTTCCAAGAAATTACGAGTTGCGGAAATACATGCAAATATTTGTTCACCCAATCTTGATGATACTTGGTGGTAATGATCAGTACACAAATCCCACTTGGCTCAGCAAATTTTGTTCTTCTAGGTTGAAGAGTTCATTTACACTAGCAGTTTTTATTTTTACGTTTCACTCTATGTCTCCAATATAGATGGATGAATCTGGAACTCTAAATCCAACATGGGTTGTAGTAGCTCTTTGAAACTTCACAGAATAAAGTAGTTCTCAGTTTTGTCTCTATGGTTTGTTTCCTCTTAAAATAGCCCTAAGCAGAGACTTCTGAAAAGCACTTTCATTGAAAGGGGTTGCCAAGCTTCCAAGAAATTAAGAATTTACGAAATACCAGCAAATATTTTTCACCCAATCCTGATGATACTTGGTGGTAATGATGAGTACACAAATCCTACTTTTCTCACCAAATTCTGTTCTTCTAGGTTGAAGCGTTCGTTTACAGTAACAGTTTATATTTTTAGGTTTCACTCTGATCTCTCCTACATAGATAGATGAATTTGGAAAAATAAATCCAACATGGTGTGTAGTAGCTTATTGAAACTTGACAAAATAAAGTAGTTCTCAGTTTTCTCTCTATGGTTTGTTTCCTCTTCAAGTAGCCCTAAGAAGAAACTGGCAAAAAGCACTTTCATTGAAAGGGGTTGCCAAGCTTCCAAGATATTACGATTTTCCGAAATACCAGCAAATATTTTCTCACCAAAACGTGATGATATTTGGTGGTAATGATCAGTACACAAATCCCATTAACTCACCAAATTTTGTTCTTCTAGGTTGAAGCGTTCGTTTACAATAGCAGTTTTTTTTTCAGGTTTCACTCTGTTCTCTCCTATTTAGATAGATGAATTTGGAACTCAAAATTCAACATGGTTTGTAGTAGCTCTTTGAAACTTCACAAAATAAAGTAGTTCTCAGTTTTGTCTCTTCGGTTTGTTTCCTCTTCAAGTAGCCCTAATCAGAGACTGGCGCAACTCACGTTCATTGAAAGAGGTTGGCAAGTGTCCAAGAATCAACGAGTATCCAAAATACCAGCAAATATTTTTTCGCCCAATCTTGATGATACTTCGTGGTAATGATCAGTATGAAAATCCCACTTGGCTCACCATATTTTGTTCTTCTATGTTGAAGCGTTCGTTTACAGTAGCAGTTTTTATTTTTAGGGTTCACTCTGTTGTCTCCAATATAGATAGATAAATCTGGAACTGTAAATCCAACATGGGTTGTAGTAGCTCGTTGAAACTTCACAGAATAAAGTAGTTGTCAGTTTTGTCTTTATGGTTTGTTTCCTCTTCAAGTAGCCCTAAGCAGAACTTGTGAAAAGCACTTTCATTGAAAGGGGTTGCCAAGCTTCCATGAAATTACGAGTTTCCCAAATACCAGCAAATATTGTTTCACCCAATCTTAATGATACTTGGTGGTAAAGATCAGTACTCAAATCACACGTGGCTCACCAAATTTTCTTCTTTTAGGTTGAAGCATTCGTTTATTGTAGCAGTTTTTATTTTCAGGTTTCACTGTTCTCTCCTATATAGATAGATGAATTTGGAACTCTAAATCCATCATGGTTTGTAGTAGCTCTTTGAAACTTGACAAAATAAAGTAGTTCTCAGTTTTGTCTCTAGGGTTTGTTTCCTCTTCTATTAGCCCTAAACAGAGACTGGCGAAAAGCACTTTCATGAAAGGGGTTGCTAAGCTTCCAAGAACTTATGAGTTTCGGAAATACATGCAAATATTTGTTCACACAATCTTGATGATACTTGGTGGTAATTAGCAGTGCACAAATCCCACTTGGCTCACCAAATTTTGTTCTTCTAGGTTGAAGCATTGCTTTACAGTAGCAGTTTTTATTTTTAGTTTTCACTCTGTTCTCTTTTATATAGATAGATGAATTTGGAACTCTAAATCCAACTTGGTTTTAGCAGCTCTTTGAAAGTTGACAAAATAAAGTAGTTCTCAGTTTTGTCTCTATGGTTTGTTTCCTCTTCAAGTAACCCTAAGCAGAGACTGTGGAAAGCACTTTCATTGAAAGGAGTTGCCAAGCTTCCAAGGAATTACGAGTTATCGAAATACCAACAAATATTTTTTTCAACCAATCTTGATGATACTTGGTGGTAATGATCAGTACACAAATCCCACTTGGCTCACCAAATTTTGTTCTTCTAGGTTGAAGCGTTCGTTTACAGTAGCAGTTTTTATTTTTAGTTTTCAATCTGATTTCTCCTATATAGATAGATGATTTTGGAACTTAAATCCAACATGGTTTGTAGTAGCTCTTTGCAACTTGACAAAATAACGTAGTTCTCTGTTTCGTCTGTATGGTTTCTTGCCTCTTCAAGTAGCCCTAGGCACAGACTGTGGAAAAGCACGTTCATTGAAAGGGGTTGCCAAGCTTCGAAGAAATTATGAGTTTCCGAAATACCAGAAAATATTTTTGACCCACTCTTGATGATACTTGGTGGTAATGATCATTAGACAAATCCCACTTTGCTCACTAAATTTTGTTCTTCTAGGTTGAAGCGTTCATTTACAATAGGAGTTTTTACTTTTAGGTTTCATTCTGTTCTCTCCTATATAGATAGATGAATCTGGAACTCTAAATCCAACATGGTTTGTAGTAGCTCTTTGAAACTTGACAAAATAAAGTAGTTCTCAGTTTTGTCTCTATGGTTTGTTTCCTCTTCAAGTAGCCCTAAGCAGAGACTGGCGAAAAGCACTTTCATTGAAATGGGTTGCCAAGCTTCCCAGATATTACGAGATTCCGAAATACCAGCAAATATTTTTTCACCCAATCTTGATGATACTTGGTGGTAATTATCAGTGCACAAATCCCACTTGACTCACCCAATTTGGTTCTTTTTGGTTGAAGCGTTCGTTTACAGTAGCAGTTTTTATTTTTAGGTTCCACTCTGTTCTCTCCTATATAGATAGATGAATTTGGAACTCTAAATCCAACATGGTTTGTTCTAACTCTGTGAAACTTAACAGAATAAAGTATTTCTCAGTTTTGCGTCTATGGTTTGTTTGCTCTTCAAGTACCCCTAATCAGAGACTGGCGAAAATCACTTTCATTGAAAGGGGTTGGAAAGTGTCCAAAAATTTACGAGTTTCCGAAATACCAGCAAATATTTTTTCACCCAATCTTGATGATACTTGGTGGTAATGATCAGTATACAAATACCACTTGGCTCACCAAATTTTCTTCTTCTAGGTTGAAGCGTTCGTTTACAGTAGCAGTTTTTATTTTTAGGTTTCACTTTGTTGTCTCCTATATAGATAGATGAATCTGGAACTCTAAATCCATCATGGGTTGTAGTAGCTCTTTGAAACTTGACAAAATAAAGTAGTTCTCAGTTTTGTCTCTAGGGTTTGTTTCCTCTTCTAGTAGCTCTAAGCAGAGACTGGCGAAAAGCACTTTCATGAAAGGGGTTGCCAAGCTTCCAAGAAATTACGAGTTTCGGAAATACATGCAAATATTTGTTCACCCAATCTTGATGATACTTGGTGGTAATGATCAGTACACAAATCCCTCTTGGCTCACCAAATTTTGTTCTTCTAGGTTGAAGTGTTCGTTTACAGTGGCAGTTTTTATTTTTAGGTTTCACTCTGTTCTCTCCTATATAGATAGATGAATTTGGAACTCTAAATCCAACATGGTTTGTAGTAGCTCTTTGAAAATAGACAAAATAAAGTAGTTCTCAGTTTTGTCTCTATGGTTTGTTTCCTCTTCACGTAGCCCTAATCAGAGACTGGCGAAAATGATTTTCATTGAAAGGGGTTGGATGGCGTCCAAGAATTCACGAGATTCCTAAACACCAGCAAATATTTTTTCGCCCAATCTTAATGATTTTTGGTGGTAATGATCAGTATACAAATCCCACATGGATCACCAAATTTTGTTCTTCTAGGTTGAAGCGTTCGTTTACAGTAGCAGTTTGTATTTTTAGGTTTCACTCTGTTCTCTCCTATATAGATAGATGAATTTGGAACTCTAAATCCAACATGGTTTATAGTAGCTCTTTGAAACATAACAAAATAAAGCAGTTCTCAGTTTTGTCTTTATGGTTTGTTTCCTCTTCAAGTAGCCCTAAGCAGAGACTGCCTAAAAGCAATTTTATGAAAGGGGTTGTCAAACTTCCAAGAAATTACGAGTTTCCGAAATACCAGCAAATATTTTTTCACCCAATCTTGATGATACTTGCTGGTAATGATGAGTACACAAATCCCACTTGACTCACCCAATTTGGTTCTTTTTGGTTGAAGCGTTCGTTTACAGTAGCAGTTTTTATTTTTAGGTTTCACTCTGTTCTCTCCTATATACATAGATGATCTGGAACTCGAAATCCAACATGGTTTGTAGTAGCTCTTTGAAACTTGAAAAAATAAAGTAGTTCTCAGTTTTGTCTCTAAGGTTTGTTTCCTCTTCAAGTAGCCCTAATCAGAGACTGGCGAAAAGCACTTTCATTGAAAGGGGTTGGAAGGCGTCCAAGAATTTACGAATTTCCGAATACCAGCAAATATTTTTTCGCCCAATCTTGATGATACTTGGTGGTAATGATCAGTATACAAATCCCACATGGCTCACCAAATTTTGTTCTTTTAGGTTGAAGCGTTCGTTTACAATCGCAGTTGTTATTTTTAGTTTTCACTCTGTTGTCTCCTATATAGTTGGATGAATTTGGAAGTCTAAATCCAACATGGTTTGTAGTAGCTCTTTGAAACTTGATAAAATAAAGTAGTTCTCACTTTTGTCTCTAAGGTTTGTTTCCTCTTCAAGTAGCCCTAATCAGAGACTGGCGCAACGCACTTTAATTGTAAGGGGTTGGTAAGCGTCCAAGAATCTACGAGTATCCGAAATACCAGCAAGTATTTTTTAGTCCAATCTTGATGATACTTCGTGGTAATGATCAGTATGAAAATCCCACTTGGCTCACCAAATTATGTTCTTCTAGGTTGAAGCGTTCGTTTACACTAGCAGTTTTTATTTTTACGTTTCACTCTGTTGTCTCCAATATAGATGGATGAATCTGGAACTCTAAATCCAACATGGGTTGTAGTAGCTCTTTGAAACTTCACAGAATAAAGTAGTTCTCAGTTTTGTCTCTATGGTTTGTGTCCTCTTAAAATAGCCCTAAGCAGATACTTCTGAAAAGCACTTTAATTGAAAGGGTTTGCCAAGCTTCCAAGAAATTAAGAATTTACGAAATACCAGCAAATATTTTTCACCCAATCCTGATGATACTTGGTGGTAATGATGAGTACACAAATCCTACTTTTCTCACCAAATTCTGTTCTTCTAGGTTGAAGCGTTCGTTTACAGTAACAGTTTATATTTTTAGGTTTCACTCTGATCTCTCCTACATAGATAGATGAATTTGGAAAAATAAATCCAACATGGTTTGTAGTAGCTTATTGAAACTTGACAAAATAAAGTAGTTCTCAGTTTTCTCTCTATGGTTTGTTTCCTCTTCAAGTAGCCCTAAGCAGAAACTGGCAAAAAGCACTTTCATTGAAAGGGGTTGCCAAGCTTCCAAGATATTACGATTTTCCGAAATACCAGCAAATATTTTCTCACCAAAACGTGATGATATTTGGTGGTAATGATCAGTACACAAATCCCATTAACTCACCAAATTTTGTTCTTCTAGGTTGAAGCGTTCGTTTACAATAGCAGTTTTTTTTTTTTTCAGGTTTCACTCTTTCTCTCCTATTTAGATAGATGAATTTGGAACTCAAAATTCAACATGGTTTGTAGTAGCTCTTTGAAACTTCACAAAATAAAGTAGTTCTCAGTTTTGTCTCTTCGGTTTGTTTCCTCTTCAAGTAGCCCTAATCAGAGACTGGCGCAACTCACTTTCATTGAAAGAGGTTGGCAAGTGTCCAAGAATCAACGAGTATCCGAAATACCAGCAAATATTTTTTCGCCCAATCTTGATGATACTTCGTGGTAATGATCAGTATGAAAATCCCACTTGGCTCACCATATTTTGTTCTTCTATGTTGAAGCGTTCGTTTACAGTAGCAGTTTTTATTTTTAGGTTTCACTCTGTTGTCTCCAATATAGATAGATGAATCTGGAACTCTAAATCCAACATGGGCTGTAGTAGCTTGTTGAAACTTCACAGAATAAAGTAGTTGTCAGTTTTGTCTTTATGGTTTGTTTCCTCTTCAAGTAGCCCTAAGCAGAGACTTGTGAAAAGCACTTTCATTGAAAGGGGTTGCCAAGCTTCCATGAAATTACGAGTTTCCGAAATATCAGCAAATATTGTTTCACCCAATCTTAATGATACTTGGTGGTAAAGATCAGTACTCAAATCACACGTGGCTCACCAAATTTTCTTCTTTTAGGTTGAAGCGTTCGTTTACTGTAGCAGTTTTTATTTTCAGGTTTCACTGTTCTCTCCTTTATAGATAGATGAATTTGGAACTCTAAATCCAGCATGGTTTGTAGTAGCTCTTTGAAACTCGACAAAATAAAGTAGTTCTCAGTTTTGCCTCTATGGTTTGTTTCCTCTTCTATTAGCCCTAAACAGAGACTGGCGAAAAGCACTTTCATGTAAGGGGTTGCTAAGCTTCCAAGAAATTACGAGTTTTGGAAATACATGCAAATATTTGTTCACCCAATCTTGATGATACTTGGTCGTAATTAGCAGTGCACAAATCCCACTTGGCTCACCAAATTTTGTTCTTCTAGGTTGAAGCATTGCTTTACAGTAGCAGTTTTTATTTTTAGTTTTCACTCTGTTCTCTTTTATATAGATAGATGAATTTGGAACTCTAAATCCAAAATGGTTTTAGCAGCTCTTTGAAAGTTGACAAAATAAAGTAGTTCTCAGTTTTGTCTCTATGGTTTGTTTCCTCTTCAAGTAACCCTAAGCAGAGACTGTGGAAAGCACTTTCATTGAAAGGAGTTGCCAAGCTTCCAAGGAATTACGAGTTATCGAAATACCAACAAATATTTTTTTCAACCAATCTTCATGATACTTGGTGGTAATGATCAGTACACAAATCCCACTTGACTCACCAAATTTTGTTCTTCTAGGTTGAAGCGTTCGTTTACAGTAGCAGTTTTTATTTTTAGTTTTCAATCTGATTTCTCCTATATAGATAGATGTATTTGGAACTTAAATCCAACATGGTTTGTAGTAGCTCTTTGAAACTTGACAAAATAACGTAGTTCTCTGTTTCGTCTGTATGGTTTCTTGCCTCTTCAAGTAGCCCTAGGCACAGACTGTGGAAAAGCACGTTCATCGAAAGGGGTTGCCAAGCTTTTAAGAAATTACGAGTTTTTGAAATAACAGCAAATATTTTTTCACCCAATCTTGATCATACTTGGTGGTAATGATGAGGACACAAATCCCAATTGGCTCACCAAATTTTGTTCTTCTAGGTTGAATCGTTCGTTTACAGTAGCAGTTTTCATTTTTAGGTTTCACTCTGATCTCTCCTATATAGATAGATGAATCTGGAACAATAAATCCAACATGGTTTGTAGTAGCTCTTTGAAACTTGACAAAATAAAATAGTTCCCAGTTTTGTCTCTATCGTTTGTTCCTCTTCAAGTAGCCCTAATCCTGAGACTGGCGAAAAGCACTTTCATTGAAAGGGGTTGCGAAGCTTCCAAGAAATTACCAGTTTCCGAAATACCAGCAAATGTTTTTTGGCCCATTCTTGATAATATTTGGTTGTAATGATCAGTACACAAATCCCACTTGGCTAACCAAATTCTGTTCTTCTTGGCAGAAGTGTTCATTTACAGTAGCAGTATTTATTTTTAGGTTTCACTCTGTTCTCTCCTATATAGATAGATGAATTTGGAACTCTAAATCCAACATGTTTATTAGTAGCTCTTTGAAACTTGTAAATTAAAGTAGTTCTTAGTTTTGCCTCTATGTTTTGTTTCCTCTTGAAGAAGCCCAAATAAGAGACTGGCGAAAATCACTTTCATTGAAAAAGGTTGGCAATTGTCCAAGAATCTACCAGTCCGAAATACCAGCAAATATTTTTTCGTCCAATCTTGCTGATACTTGGTGGTAATGATCAGAATACAAATCCCACATGGCTCACCAAATTTTGTTCTTGTAGGTTAAAGCGTTCGTTTATAGTAGCAGTTTTTATTTTTAGGTTTCACCCTTTTCTCTTCTATATAGATAGATGAATTTGGAACTCTAAATCCAACATGGTTTGTAGTAGCTCTTTGAAACTTGACAAAATAAAGTAGTTCTCAGTTTTGTCTCTATGGTTTGTTTCCTCTTCAAGTAGCCCTAAGCAGAGACTGGCGAAAAGCACTTTCATTGAAATGGGTTGCCAAGCTTCCCAGATATTACGAGATTCCGAAATACCAGCAAATATTTTTTCACCCAATCTTGATGATACTTGGTGGTAATTTTCAGTGCACAAATACCACTTGACTCACCCAATTTGGTTCTTTTTGGTTGAAGCGTTCGTTTACAGTAGCAGTTTTTATTTTTAGGTTCCACTCTGTTCTCTCCTATATAGATATATGAATTTGGAACTCTGAATCAAACATGGTTTGTTCTAAATCTGTGAAACTTAACAAAATAAAGTATTTCTCAGTTTTGCGTCTATGGTTTGTTTGCTCTTCAAGTACCCCTAATCAGAGACTGGCGAAAATCACTTTCATTGAAAGGGGTTGGAAGATGTCCAAAAATTTACGAGTTTCCGAAATACCAGCAAATATTTTTTCACCCAATCTTGATGATACTTGGTGGTAATGATCAGTATACAAATACCACATGGCTCAACAAATTTTGTTCTTCTAGGTTGAAGCGTTCGTTTACTGTAGCAGTTTTTATTTTTAGGTTTCACTCTGTTGTCTCCTATATAGATAGATGAATCTGGAACTCTAAATCCAACATGGTTCGTAATAGCTCTTTGAAACTTGACAAAAAAAAAGCAGTTCTCAGTTTTGTCTCTAAAGTTTGTTTCCTCTTCTAGTAGCCCTAAGCAGAGACTGGCGAAAAGCACTTTCATGAAAGGGGTAGCCAAGCTTCCAAGATATTTCGAGTTTCGGAAATACATGCAAATATTTGTTCACCCAAGCTTGATGATGCTTGGTGGTAATGATCAGTACTCAAATCCCACTTGGTTCACCAGTTTTGTTCTTCTAGGTTGAAGCGTTCGTTTCCAGGAGCAGTTTTTATTTTTAGGTTTCATAATGTTCTCTTCTATATAGATAGATGAATTTGGAACTCTAAATCCAACATGGTTTGTAGTAACTCCTTGAAACTTGACAAAATAAAGTAGTTATCAGTTTTTTCTCTATGGTTTGTTTACTCTTCAAGTAGCCCTAATCAGGGACTGGCGAAAAGCACTTTCATTGAAAGGGGTTGGAAGGCATCCAAGAAATTACGAGTTTCCGAAATACCAGCAAATATTTTTTCACCCAATCATGATGATACTTGGTGGTAATTATCCGTATACAAATCCCACATGGCTCACCAAATTTTGTTCTTCTAGGTTGAAGCATTCGTTTACAGTAGCAGTTTTCATTTATAGGTTTCACTCTATTGTCTCCTATATACATAGATGAATCTGGAACTCGAAATACAACATGGTTTGTAGTAGCTCTTTGAAACTTGACAAAATAAAGCAGTTCTCAGTTTTGTCCCTATGTTTGGTTTCCTCTTCAAGTGGCACTAATCAGAGACTGGCGAAAAGTACTTTCATTGAAAGGGGTTGGCAAGCGTCCAAGAATCTACGAGTTTCAGAAATACCAACAAATATTTTTTCGCCCAATCTTGTTGATACTTGGTGGTAATGATCAGTACACAAATCCCACTGGGCTCACCAAATTTTGTTCTTGTAGGTTGAAGCGTTCGTTTAGAGTAGCAGTTTTTATTTTTAGGTTTCACACTGTTCTCTCCTATATAGATAGATGAATTTCGAACTCTAAATCCAACATGGTTTGTAGTAATTCTTTGAAACTTGACAAAATAAAGTAGTTCTCAGTTTTGTCTCTATGGTTTGTTTCCTTTTCAAGTAGCCCTAATCAGAGACTGGCGAAAAGCACTTTCATTGAAAGGGGTTGCCAAGCTTCCAAGAAATTATGAGTTTCCGAAATACCAGCAAATATTTATTCACCCAATCTTGATGATACTTGGTGGTAATGATCTGTACACAAATCCCACTTGGCTCACCAAATTTTGTTCTTCTAGGTCGAAGCGTTCGTTTACAGTATCAGTTTTTATTTTTAGGTTTCACTCTGTTCTCTCCTATATAGATTGATGAATCTGGAACTCTAAATCCAACATGGTTTGTAGTAGCTCTTTGAAACTTGACAAAATAAAGTAGTTCTCAGTTTTGTCTCTATGGTTTGTTTCCTTTTCAAGTAGCCCTAAGCAGAGACTGGCGAAAAGCACTTTCATTGAAAAGGGTTTCCAAGCTTCCCGGATATTACGAGATTCCGAAATACCAGCAAATATTTTTTCACCCAATCTTGATGATACTTGGTGGTAATTATAAGTGCACAAATCCCACTTGACTCACCCAATTTGGTTCTTTCTGGTTGAAGCATTCGTTTACAGTAGCAGTTTTTATTTTTAGGATTCACTCTATTCTCTCCTATATAGATAGTTGAATTTGGAACTCTAAATCCAACATGGATATTAGTAGCTCTTTGAAACTAGACAAAATAAAGTAGTTCTCAGTTTTGCCTCTATGGTTTGTTTCCTCTTCAAGTAGCCCAAATAAGAGACTGGCGGAAAGCACTTTCATTGAATGGGGTTGGCAAGCGTCCACAATCTACCAGTTTCCGAAATACCAGCAAATATTTTTTCGCACAATCTTGATGATACTTGGTGGTAATGATCAGGATACAAATCCCACATGGCTCACCAAATTTTGTTCTTCTAGGTTGAAGCGTTCGATTACAGTAGCAGTTTTTATTTTTAGGTTTCACTCTTTTGTCTTCTATATAGATAGATGAATTTGGAACTCTAAATCCAACATGGTTTTTAGAAGCTCTTTGAAACTTGACAAAATAAAGTAGTTCTCAGATTTGTGTCTATGGTTTGTTTCCTCTTCATGTAACCCTAAGAAGAGACTGTGGAAAAGCACTTTCATTGAAAGGGGTTTCCAAGCTTCCAAGAAATTAGGAGTTTCCGAAATATCAGCAAATATTTTTTCACCGAATCTTGATGATACTTGTTGGTAATGATCAGTACACAAATCCCACTTGGCTCACAAAATTTTGTTCTTGTAGGTTGAAGCGTTCGTTTACAGTAGCAGTTTTTATTTTTAGGTTTCACTCTGTTCTCTCCTATATAGATAGATGAATCTGGAACTCTAAATCAAACATTGTTTGTGGTAGCTCTTTGAAACATGACAAAATAAAGTAGTTCTCAGTTTTGTCTCTATGGTTTGTTTCCTCCTCAAGTAGCCCTAATAAGAGACTGGCGAAAAGCACTTTCATTGAAAGGGCTTGGCAAGTGTCCAAGAATCTACCAGTTTCCAAATTACCAGCAAATATTTTTTTCGCCCAATCTTGATGATACTTGGTGGTAATGATCAGAATACAAATCCCACATGGCTCCCCAAATTTTGTTCTTCTAGGTTGAAGCGTTGGTTTACAATAGCAGTTTTTATTTTTAGGTTTCACTCTGTTCTCTCCTATATAGATAGATGAATTTGGAACTGTAAATCCAACATGGTTTGTGGAAACTCTTTGAAACTTGACAAAATAAAGTAGTTCTCAGTTTTGTCTCTATGGTTTGTTTCCTCTTCAAGTAGCCCTAGGCACAGACAGTGGAAAAGCACTTTCATTGAAGGGGTTGTCATGCTTCCAAGTAATTACGAGATTCCGAAATACCAGCAAATATTTTTTCACCCAATTTTGATTATACTTGTTGGTAATGATCAGTACACAAATCCCACTTGGCTCACCAAATTTTGTTCTTGTAGGTTGAAGCGTTCGTTTACAGTAGCAGTTTTTATTTTTAGGTTTCACCCTTTTCTCTTCTATATAGATAGATGAATTTGGAACTCTAAATCCAACATGGTTTGTAGTAGATCTTTGAAACTTGACGAAATAAAGTTGTTCTCTGTTTTGTCTCTATGGTTTGTTTACTCTTCAAGTAGCCCTAGGCACAGACTGTGGAAAAGCTCTTTCATTGAAAGGAGTTGCCAAGCTTCCAAGAAATTACGAGTTGCGAAAAAACAGCAAATATTTTTTCACCCAATCTTGATGATACTTGGTGGTAATGATCAGTATACAAATCCCACATGGATCACCAAATTTTGTTCTTCTAGGTTGAAGCGTTCGTTTACAGTGGCAGTTTTTATTTTTAGGTTTCACTCTGTTCTCTCCTATATAGATAGATGAATTTGGAACTGTAAATCCAATATGGTTTGTGGAAACTCTTTTAAACTTGACAAAATAAAGTAGTTCTCAGTTTTGCCTCTACGGTTTGTTTCCTCTTCAAGAAGCCCAAATAAGAGACTGGCGAAAAGCACTTTCATTGAAAGGGGTTGGCAAGCGTCCAAGAATCTACCAGTTTTCGAAATACCAGCAAATATTTTTTCGTCGAATCATGATGATACTTGGTGGTAATGATTAGAATACAAATCCCACTTGGCTCACCAAATTTTGTTCTTTTAGGTTGATGCGTTCATTTACAGTAGCAGTTTTTATTTTTAGGTTTCACTCTGTTCTCTCCTATATAGATAGATGAATTTGGAACTCTAAATCCAACATGTTTATTAGTAGCTCTTTGAAACTTGTAAATTAAAGTAGTTCTCAGTTTTGACTCTATGTTTTGTTTCCTCTTCAAGAAGCCCAAATAAGAGACCTGCGAAAATCACTTTCATTGAAAAGGGTTGGCAATCATCCAAGAAACTACCAGTTTCCGAAATACCAGCAAATATTTTTTCGTCCAATCTTGCTGATACTTGGTGGTAATGATCAGAATACAAATCCCACATGGCTCACCATATTTTGTTCTTCTACGTTAAAGCCTTCGTTTACAGTAGCACTTTTTATTTTTAGGTTTCACCCTTTTCTCTTCTATATAGATAGATGAATTTGGAACTCTATTTCCAACATGGTTTGTGGCAACTCTTTGAAACTTGACAAAATAAAGTAGATCTCAGTTTTGTCTCTATGGTTTGTTTCCTCTTCAAGTAGCCCTAAGCAGAGTCTGTCTAAAAGCACTTTCATTGAAAGGGGTTGCCAAGCTTTTAAGAAATTACGAGTTTTTGAAATAACAGCAAATATTTTTTCACCCAATCTTGATCATACTTGGTGGTAATGATGAGGACACAAATCCCAATTGGCTCACCAAATTTTGTTCTTCTAGGTTGAATCG
The DNA here is from genome assembly GCF_048772815.1 of Callospermophilus lateralis. NCBI lineage: Eukaryota > Metazoa > Chordata > Mammalia > Rodentia > Sciuridae > Callospermophilus > Callospermophilus lateralis. Next base: position 155,884 of record NW_027514380.1, read on the forward strand.
TTCGTTTACAGTAGCAGTTTTCATTTTTAGGTTTCACTCTGATCTCTCCTATATAGATAGATGAATCTGGAACAATAAATCCAACATGGTTTGTAGTAGCTCTTTGAAACTTGACAAAATAAAATAGTTCCCAGTTTTGTCTCTATCGTTTGTTCCTCTTCAAGTAGCCCTAATCCTGAGACTGGCGAAAAGCACTTTCATTGAAAGGGGTTGCGAAGCTTCCAAGAAATTACCAGTTTCCGAAATACCAGCAAATGTTTTTTGGCCCATTCTTGATAATATTTGGTTGTAATGATCAGTACACAAATCCCACTTGGCTAACCAAATTCTGTTCTTCTTGGCAGAAGTGTTCATTTACAGTAGCAGTATTTATTTTTAGGTTTCACTCTGTTCTCTCCTATATAGATAGATGAATTTGGAACTCTAAATCCAACATGTTTATTAGTAGCTCTTTGAAACTTGTAAATTAAAGTAGTTCTTAGTTTTGCCTCTATGTTTTGTTTCCTCTTGAAGAAGCCCAAATAAGAGACTGGCGAAAATCACTTTCATTGAAAAAGGTTGGCAATTGTCCAAGAATCTACCAGTCCGAAATACCAGCAAATATTTTTTCGTCCAATCTTGCTGATACTTCGTGGTAATGATCAGAATACAAATCCCACATGGCTCACCAAATTTTGTTCTTTTAGGTTGAAGCGTTTGTTTACAGTAGCAGTTTTTATTTTAAGTTTCACTCTGTTCTCTCTTATAAGGATAGATGAATTCTGAACTCTAAATCCAACATGGTTGGTGGCAACTCTTTGAAACTTGACAAAATAAAGTAGTTCTCAGTTTTGTCTCTATGGTTTGTTTCCTCTTCAAGTAGCCCTAGGCACAGACAGTGGAAAAGCACTTTTATTGAAGGGGTTGTCATGCTTCCAAGAAATTACGAGTTTCAAAAATACCAGCAAATATTTTTTCACCCAATTTTGATTATACTTGTTAGTAATGATCAATACACAAATCCCACTTGGCTCACCAAATTTTGTTCTTGGAGGTTGAAGCGTTCGTTTACAGTAGCAGTTTTTATTTTTAGGTTTCACCCTTTTCTCTTCTATATAGATAGATGAATTTGGAACTCTAAATCCAACATGGTTTGTAGTAGCTCTTTGAAACTTGACAAAATAAAGTAGTTCTCAGTTTTGTTTCTATGGTTTGTTTCCTCTTCAAGTAGCCCTGGGCAGAGACGGTGGAAAAGCAATTTCATTGAAAGGTGTTGCCAAGCTTCCAACAAATTACGAGTTTTCGAAATACCAGCAAATATTTTTTCACCCAATCTTGATCATACTTGGTGGTAATGATGAGTAGACAAATCCCACTTGGCTCACCAAATTTTGTTCTCGTAGGTTGAAGCGTTCTTTTACAGTATCAGTTTTTATTTTTAGGTTTCAAACTTTTCTCTTCTATATAGATAGATGAATTTGGAACTCTAAATCCAACATGGTTTGTAGTAGCTCTTTGAAACTTGACAAAATAAAATAGTTCTCAGTTTTGATTCTATGGTTTGTTTCTTCTTCAAGTAGCCCTAGGCAGAGACTGTGGAAAAGCACTTTCATTGAAAGGGTTTGCCAAGCTTCCAACAAATTACGAGTTTCCGAAATACCAGCAAAAATTTTTTCACCCAATCTTGATGATACTTGGTGGTAATGATCAGTACACAAATCCCACTTGGCTAACCACATCCTGTTCTTTTTGGTTGAAGCGTTCGTTTACAGTAGCAGTATTTATTTTTAGGTTTCACTCTGTTCTCTCCTATATAGATAGATGAATTTGGAACTCTAAATCCAACATGGTTATTAGTAGCTCTTTGAAACTTGACAAAATAAAGTAGATCTCAGTTTTATTTTTATGGTTTGTTTCCTCTTCAAGTAGCCCCAGGCAGTGACTCTGGAAAAGCACTTTCATTGAAAGGGGTTGCCAAGCTTCCAACAAATTACAACTTTCCGAAATACCAGCAAATATTTTTTCACCCAATCTTGATGATACTTAGTGGTAATGATCAGTACACAAATCCCACTTGGCTCGCCAAATTTGATTCTTCTTGGTTGAAGCGATCATTTACAGTAGCAGTTTTTACTTTTAGGTTTCACTCTGTTGTCTCCAATATAGATAGATGAAATTGAAACTCTAAATTTAACATGGTTTGTAGTAGACCTTTGAAACTTGACAAAATAAAGTAATTCTCAGTTTTGTCTCTATGGTTTGTGTACTCTTCAAGTAGCCCTAGGCACAGACTGTGGAAAAGCACTTTCATTGAAAGGGGTTGCCAAACTTCCAAGAAATTACGAGTTGCAAAAAACCAGCAAATATTTTTTCACCCAATCTGGATGATACTTGGTGGTAATGATCAGTACACAAAACCCACTTGGATAACCTAATTTTGTTCTTCTTGGTTGAAGCGTTCGTTTACAGTAGCAGTTTTTATTTTTAGGTTTCACTCTGTTCTCTTCTATATAGATAGATGAATTTGGAACTCTAAATCCAACATTGTTTGTGGTAGCTCTTTGAAACTTGACAAAAAAAAACCTAGTTCTCAGTTTTGTCTCAATGGTTTGTTTCCACTTCAAGTAGCCCTAATAAGAGACTGGTGAAAAGCACTTTCATTGAAAGGGGTTGGCAAGCGTCGAAGAATCTACCAGTTTCCGAAATACCAGCAAATATTTTTTCGCCCAATCTTGATGATACTTGGTGGAATGATCAGAATACAAATCCAACTTGGCTCACCAAATTTTGTTCTTCTAGGTTGAAGCGTTCGTTTACAGTAGCAGTTTTTATTTTTAGGTTTCACTCTATTCTCTCCTATATAGATAGATGAATCTGGAACTCTAATTCCAACATGGTTTGTGGCAACTCTTTGAAACTTGACGAAATAAAGTAGTTCTCAGTTTTGTCTCTATGGTTTGTTTCCTCTTCAAGTAGCCCTAAGCAGAGTCTGTCGAAAAGCACTTTCATTGAAAGGGGTTGCCAAGCTTTTAAGAAATTACGAGTTTTCGAAATATCCCCAAATATTTTTTCACCCAATCTTGATCATACTTGGTGGTAATGATGAGTACACAAATCCCACTTGGCTCACCAAATTTTGTTCTCGTAGATTGAAGCGTTCGTTTACAGTATCAGTTTTTATTCTTAGGTTTCACCCTTTTCTATATAGATAGATGAATTTGGAACTCTAAATCCAGCATGGTTTGTAGTAGCTCTTTGAAACTTGACAAAATAAAATAGTTCTCAGTTTTGTTTCTATGGTTTGTTTTCTCTTCAAGTAGCCCTAGGCAGAGACTGTGGAAAAGCACTTTCATTGAATGGGGTTGCCAACCTTCCAACAAATTACGAGTTTCCGAAATACCAGCAAATATTTTTTCACCCAATCTTGATGATACTTGGTGGTAATGATCAGTACACAAATCCCACTTGGCTCGCCAAATTTGGTTCTTCTTGTTTGAATCGATCATTTACAGTAGCAGTATTTATTTTTAGGTTTCACTCTGTTCTCTCCTAAATAGATAAATTTGGAACTCTAAATCCAACATGGTTATTAGTAGCTCTTTGAATCTTGACAAAATAAAGTAGTTCTCAGTTGTGCCTCTATGGTTTGTTTCCTCTTCAAGAAGCCCAAATAAGAGACTGGCGAAAATCACTTTCATTGAAAAGGGTTGGCAAGCGTCCAAGTATCTACAAGTTTCCGAAAAACCAGCAAATATTTTTTCGTCCAATATTGATGATACTTGGTGGTAATGATCAGTATACTAATCCCACATGGCCAACCAAATTTTGTTCTTCTAGGTTGAAGCGTTCCTTTACAGTAGCAGTTTTTATTTTAAATTTCACTCTGTTCTCTCCTATATAGATAGATGAATTTGGAACTCTAAATCCAACATGGTTTGTGGCAACTATTTAAAACTTGACAAAATAAAGTAGTTCTCAGTTTTGTCTCTATGGTTTGTTTCCTCTTCAAGTAGCCCTAGGCACAGACAGTGGAAAAGCACTTTCACTGAAGGGGTTGTCATGCTTCCAAAAAATTACGAGTTTCCGAAATACCAGCAAATATTTTTTCACCCAATTTTGATTATACTTGTTGGTAATGATCAGTACACAAATCCCACTTGGCTCACCAAATTTTGTTCTTGTAGGTTGAAGCGTTCCTTTACAGTAGCAGTTTTTATTTATTGGTTTCACCCTTTTCTCTTCTATATAGATAGATGAATTTGAAACTCTAAATCCAAAATGGTTTGTAGGAGCTCTTTGAAACTTGACAAAATAAAGTAGTTCTCAGTATTGTGTCTATGGTTTGTTTCCTCTTCATGTAACCCTAAGCAGAGACTGTGGAAAAGCACATTCATTGAATGTGGTTGCCAAGCTTCCAAGAAATTAGGAGTTTCCGAAATATCAGCAAACATTTTTGAACCAATCTTCATGATACTTGGTGGTAATGATCAGTACAAAAATCCCACGTGGTTTACCAAATTTTGTTCTTCTAGGTTGAAGCGTTCGTTTCCAGTAGCAGTTTTTATTTTTAGGTTTCACTCTGATCTCTCCTATATAGATAGATGAATTTGGATCTCTAAATCCAACATGGTTTGTAGTAGCTCTTTGAAACTTGCCCAAAAAAAGTAGATTTCAGTTTTATTTTTATGGTTTGTTTCCTCTTCAAGTAGCCCCAGGCAGTGACTCTGGAAAAGCACTTTCATTGAAAGGGGTTGCCAAGCTTCCAACAAATTACGAGTTTCCGAAATACCAGCAAATATTTTTTCACCCAATCTTGATGATACTTGGTGGTAATGATCAGTACACAAATCCCACTTGGCTCGCCAAATTTGGTTCTTCTTGGTTGAAGCGATCATTTACAGTAGCAGTTTTTACTTTTAGGTTTCACTCTGTTGTCTCCAATATAGATAGATGAAATTGAAACTCTAAATTTAACATGGTTTGTAGTAGATCTTTGAAACTTGACAAAATAAAATAGTTCTCAGTTTTGATTCTATGGTTTGTTTCCTTTTCAAGTAGCCCTAGGCAGAGACTGTGGAAAAGCACTTTCATTGAAAGGGGTTGCCAAGCTTCCAACAAATTACGAGTTTCCGAAATACCAGCAAATATTTTTTCACCCAATCTTGATGATACTTGGTGGTAATGATCAGTACACAAATCCCACTTGGCTAACCACATTCTGTTCTTCTTGGTTGAAGCGTTCGTTTACAGTAGCAGTATTTATTTTTAGGTTTCACTCTGTTCTCTCCTATATAGATAGATGAATTTGGAACTCTAAATCCAACATTGTTTGTGGTAGCTCTTTGAAACTTGACAAAAAAAAAAAGTAGTTCCGTTTTGTCTCTATGGATTGTTTCCTCTTCAAGTAGCCCTAATAAGAGACTGGCGAAAAGCACTTTCATTTAAACGGGTTGGCAAGCGTTCAAAAATCTACCAGTTTCCGAAATACCAGCAAATATTTTTTCGCCCAATCTTGATGATACTTGGTGGTAATGATCAGAATACAAATCCCACATGGCTCACCATATTTTGTTCTTCTACGTTAAAGCCTTCGTTTACAGTAGCAGTTTTTATTTTTAGGTTTCACTCTATTGTCTCCTATATAGATAGATGAATCTGGAAATCTAAATCTAACATGGTTTATAGTAGCTCTTTGAAACTTCACAGAATAAAGTAGTTCTCAGTTATCTCTCTATGGTTTGTTTCCTCTAAAAGTAGCCCTAGGCACAGACTGTGGAAAAGCACTTTCATTGAGAGGGGTTGCCAAGCTTACAAGAAATTACGAGTTTTTGAAATAACAGCAAATATTTTTTCACCCAATCTTGATCATACTTGGTGGTAATGATCAGTACACAAATCCCACTTGGCTAACCACATTCTGTTCTTCTTGGTTGAAGCGTTCGTTTACAGTAGCAGTATTTATTTTTAGGTTTCACTCTGTTCTCTCCTATATAGATAGATGAATTTGGAACTCTAAATCCAACATGGTTATTAGTAGCTCTTTGAAACTTGACAAAATAAAGTAGATCTCAGTTTTATTTTTATGGTTTGTTTCCTCTTCCAGTAGCCCCAGGCAGTGACTCTGGAAAAGCACTTTCATTGAAAGGGGTTGCCAAGCTTCCAACAAATTACGAGTTTCCGAAATACCAGCAAATATTTTTTCACCCAATCTTGATGATACTTAGTGGTAATGATCAGTACACAAATCCCACTTGGCTCGCCAAATTTGGTTCTTCTTGGTTGAAGCGATCATTTACAGTAGCAGTTTTTACTTTTAGGTTTCACTCTGTTGTCTCCAATATAGATAGATGAAATTGAAACTCTAAATTTAACATGGTTTGTAGTAGATCTTTGAAACTTGACAAAATAATGTAATTCTCAGTTTTGTCTCTATGGTTTGTGTACTCTTCAAGTAGCCCTAGGCACAGACTGTGGAAAAGCACTTTCATTGAAAGGGGTTGCCAAGCTTCCAAGAAATTACGAGTTGCAAAAAACCAGCAAATATTTTTTCACCCAATCTGGATGATACTTGGTGGTAATGATCAGTACACAAAACCCACTTGGATAACCTAATTTTGTTCTTCTTGGTTGAAGCGTTCGTTTACAGTAGCAGTTTTTATTTTTAGGTTTCACTCTGTTCTCTTCTATATAGATAGATGAATTTGGAACTCTAAATCCAACATTGTTTGTGGTAGCTCTTTGAAACTTGACAAAAAAAACCTAGTTCTCAGTTTTGTCTCAATGGTTTGTTTCCTCTTCAAGTAGCCCTAATAAGAGACTGGTGAAAAGCACTTTCATTGAAAGGGGTTGGCAAGCGTCGAAGAATCTACCAGTTTCCGAAATACCAGCAAATATTTTTTCGCCCAATCTTCATGATACTTGGTGGAATGATCAGAATACAAATCCAACTGGGCTCACCAAATTTTGTTCTTCTAGGTTGAAGCGTTCGTTTACAGTAGCAGTTTTTATTTTTAGGTTTCACTCTATTCTCTCCTATATAGATAGATGAATCTGGAACTCTAATTCCAACATGGTTTGTGGCAACTCTTTGAAACTTGACGAAATAAAGTAGTTCTCAGTTTTGTCTCTATGGTTTGTTTCCTCTTCAAGTAGCCCTAAGCAGAGTCTGTCGAAAAGCACTTTCATTGAAAGGGGTTGCCAAGCATTTATGAAATTACGAGTTTTTGAAATATCCCCAAATATTTTTTCACCCAATCTTGATCATACTTGGTGGTAATGATGAGTACACAAATCCCACTTGGCTCACCAAATTTTGTTCTCGTAGATTGAAGCGTTCGTTTACAGTATCAGTTTTTATTCTTAGGTTTCACCCTTTTCTATATAGATAGATGAATTTGGAACTCTAAATCCAGCATGGTTTGTAGTAGCTCTTTGAAACTTGACAAAATAAAATAGTTCTCAGTTTTGTTTCTATGGTTTGTTTCCTCTTCAAGTAGCCTTAGGCAGAGACTGTGGAAAAGCACTTTCATTGAATGGGGTTGCCAAGCTTCCAACAAATTACGAGTTTCCGAAATACCAGCAAATATTTTTTCACCCAATCTTGATGATACTTGGTGGTAATGATCAGTACACAAATCCCACTTGGCTCGCCAAATTTGGTTCTTCTTGTTTGAATCGATCATTTACAGTAGCAGTATTTATTTTTAGGTTTCACTCTGTTCTCTCCTATATAGATAGATTAATTTGGAACTCTAAATCCAACATGGTTATTAGTAGCTCTTTGAATCTTGACAAAATAAAGTAGTTCTCAGTTGTGCCTCTATGGTTTGTTTCCTCTTCAAGAAGCCCAAATAAGAGACTGGCGAAAATCACTTTCATTGAAAAGGGTTGGCAAGCGTCCAAGTATCTACAAGTTTCCGAAAAACCAGCAAATATTTTTTCGTCCAATATTGATGATACTTGGTGGTAATGATCAGTATACTAATCCCACATGGCCAACCAAATTTTGTTCTTCTAGGTTCAAGCGTTCGTTTACAGTAGCAGTTTTTATTTTAAGTTTCACTCTGTTCTCTCCTATATAGATAGATGAATTTGGAACTCTAAATCCCACATGGTTTCTGGCAACTATTTAAAACTTGACCAAATAAAGTAGTTCTCAGTTTTGTCTCTATGGTTTGTTTCCTCTTCAAGTAGCCCTAGGCACAGACAGTGGAAAAGCACTTTCACTGAAGGGGTTGTCATGCTTCCAAAAAATTACGAGTTTCCGAAATACCAGCAAATATTTTTTCACCCAATTTTGATTATACTTGTTGGTAATGATCAGTACACAAATCCCACTTGGCTCACCAAATTTTGTTCTTGTAGGTTGAAGCGTTCCTTTACAGTAGCAGTTTTTATTTATTGGTTTCACCCTTTTCTCTTCTATATAGATAGATGAATTTGAAACTCTAAATCCAAAATGGTTTGTAGGAGCTCTTTGAAACTTGACAAAATAAAGTAGTTCTCAGTATTGTGTCTATGGTTTGTTTCCTCTTCATGTAACCCTAAGCAGAGACTGTGGAAAAGCACTTTCATTGAATGTGGTTGCCAAGCTTCCAAGAAATTAGGAGTTTCCGAAATATCAGCAAACATTTTTGAACCAATCTTCATGATACTTGGTGGTAATGATCAGTACAAAAATCCCACGTGGTTTACCAAATTTTGTTCTTCTAGGTTGAAGCGTTCGTTTCCAGTAGCAGTTTTTATTTTTAGGTTTCACTCTGATCTCTCCTATATAGATAGATGAATTTGGATCTCTAAATCCAACATGGTTTGTAGTAGCTCTTTGAAACTTGCCCAAAAAAAGTAGATTTCAGTTTTATTTTTATGGTTTGTTTCCTCTTCAAGTAGCCCCAGGCAGTGACTCTGGAAAAGCACTTTCATTGAAAGGGGTTGCCAAGCTTCCAACAAATTACGAGTTTCCGAAATACCAGCAAATATTTTTTCACCCAATCTTGATGATACTTGGTGGTAATGATCAGTACACAAATCCCACTTGGCTCGCCAAATTTGGTTCTTCTTGGTTGAAGCGATCATTTACAGTAGCAGTTTTTACTTTTAGGTTTCACTCTGTTGTCTCCAATATAGATAGATGAAATTGAAACTCTAAATTTAACATGGTTTGTAGTAGATCTTTGAAACTTGACAAAATAAAGTAATTGTCAGTTTTGTCTCTATGGTTTGTTTACTCTTCAAGTAGCCCTAGGCACAGACTGTGGAAAAGCACTTTTATTGAAAGGGGTTTCCAAGCTTCCAAGAAATTACGAATTGCGAAAAACCAGCAAATATTTTTTAACCCAATCTTGATCATACTTGGTGGTAATGATCAGTACACAAATCCCACTTGGCTAACCAAATTTTGTTCTTCTTGGTTGAAGCTTTCGTTTACAGTAGCAGTTTTTATTTTTAGGTTTCACTCTGTTCTCTCCTATATAGATAGATGAATTTGGAACTCTAAATCCAACATTGTTTGTGGTAGCTCTTTGAAACTTGACAAAAAAAAAGTAGTTCTCAGTTTTGTCTCTATGGTTTGTTTCCTCTTCAAGTAGCCCTAATAAGAGACTGGCGAAAAGCACTTTCATTTAAACGGGTTGGCAAGCGTTCAAAAATCTACCAGTTTCCGAAATACCAGCAAATATTTTTTCGCCCAATCTTGATGATACTTGGTGGTAATGATCAGAATACAAATCCCACATGGCTCACCATATTTTGTTCTTCTACGTTAAAGCCTTCGTTTACAGTAGCAGTTTTTATTTTTAGGTTTCACTCTATTGTCTCCTATATAGATAGATGAATCTGGAACTCTAATTCTAACATGGTTTATAGTAGCTCTTTGAAACTTCACAGAATAAAGTAGTTCTCAGTTATCTCTCTATGGTTTGTTTCCTCTAAAAGTAGCCCTAGGCGCAGACTGTGGAAAAGCACTTTCATTGAGAGGGGTTGCCAAGCTTACAAGAAATTACGAGTTTTTGAAATAACAACAAATATTTTTTCACCCAATCTTGATCATACTTGGTGGTAATGATGAGGACACAAATCCCAATTGGCTCACCAAATTTTGTTCTTCTAGGTTGAATCGTTCGTTTACAGTAGCAGTTTTCATTTTTAGGTTTCACTCTGATCTCTCCTATATAGATAGATGAATCTGGAACAATAAATCCAACATGGTTTGTAGTAGCTCTTTGAAACTTGACAAAATAAAAAAGTTCCCAGTTTTGTCTCTATCGTTTGTTCCTCTTCAAGTAGCCCTAATCCTGAGACTGGCGAAAAGCACTTTCATTGAAAGGGGTTGCGAAGCTTCCAAGAAATTACCAGTTTCCGAAATACCAGCAAATGTTTTTTGGCCCATTCTTGATAATATTTGGTTGTAATGATCAGTACACAAATCCCACTTGGCTAACCAAATTTTGTTCTTCTTGGTAGAAGTGTTCGTTTACAGTAGCAGTATTTATTTTTAGGTTTCACTCTGTTCTCTCCTATATAGATAGATGAATTTGGAACTCTAAATCCAACATGTTTATTAGTAACTCTTTGAAACTTGTAAATTAAAGTAGTTCTTAGTTTTGCCTCTATGTTTTGTTTCCTCTTGAAGAAGCCCAAATAAGAGACTGGCGAAAATCACTTTCATTGAAAAAGGTTGGCAATTGTCCAAGAATCTACAAGTCCGAAATACCAGCAAATATTTTTTCGTCCAATCTTGCTGATACTTGGTGGTAATGATCAGAATACAAATCCCACATGGCTCACCAAATTTTGTTCATCTAGGTTGAAGCGTTTGTTTACAGTAGCAGTTTTTATTTTAAGTTTCACTCTGTTCTCTCTTATAAGGATAGATGAATTCTGAACTCTAAATCCAACATGATTGGTGGCATCTCTTTGAAACTTGACGAAATAAAGTACTTCTCAGTTTTGTCTCTATGGTTTGTTTCCTCTTCAAGTAGCCCTAAGCAGAGTCTGTCGAAAAGCACTTTCATTGAAAGGGGTTGCCAAGCTTTTAAGAAATTACGAGTTTTCGAAATATCCGCAAATATTTTTTCATCCAATCTTGATCATACTTGGTGGTAATGATGAGTACACAAATCCCATTTGGCTCAACAAATTTTGTTCTTCTAGGATGAATCGTTCGTTTACAGTAGCAGTTTTTATTTTTAGGTTTCACTCTGATTTCTCCTATATAGATAGATGAATTTGGAACAATAAATCCAAAATGGTTTGTAGTAGCTCTTTGAATCTTGACAAAATAAAGTAGTTCACAGTTTTGTCTCTATGGTTTGTTCCTCTCCAAGTAGCCCTAAGAGGAGAAGGGTGAAAAGCACTTTCCATGAAAGGGAATGCCAAGCTTCCAAGAATCTACGAGTTTCTGAAATTCCAGTAAATTTTTTTCACCCAATCTTGATGATACTTGGTGGTAATGATCAGTACACAAATCCCACTTGGCTCAACAAATTTTGTTCTTCTAGGATGAATCGTTCATTTACAGTAGCAGTTTTTATTTTTAGGTTTCACCCTTTTCTCTTCTATATAGATAGATGAATTTGGAACTCTAAATCCAACATGGATTGTAGTAGCTCTTGGAAACTTGAAAAATAAAGTAGTTCTCAGTTTTGTTTCTATGATTTGTTTCCTCTTCAAGTAGCCCTGGGCAGAGACTTTGGAAAAGCAATTTCATTGAAAGGTGTTGCCAAGCTTCCAACAAATTACGAGTTTCCGAAATACCAGCAAAAGTTTTTTCACCCAATCTTGATGATACTTGGTGGTAATGATCAGTACACAAATCTCACTTGGCTGGCCAAATATGATTCTTCATGGTTGAAGCGATCATTTACAGTAGCAGTTTTTATTTTTAGGTTTCACTCTGTTGTCTCCTATATAGATAGATGAACTTGGAACTCAAAATCCATCATGGTTTTTGGCAACTCTTTGAAACTTGACAAAATAAAGTAGTTCTCAGTTTTGTCTCTATGGTTTGTTTCCTCTTCAAGAAGCCCTAAGCAGAGTCTGTCGAAAAGCAATTTCATTGAAAGGGGTTGCCAAGCTTTTAAGAAATTACGAGTTTTCGAAATACCAGCAAATATTTTTTCACCCAATCTTGATCATACTTGGTGGTAATGATGAGTACACAAATCCCACTTGGCTCACCAAATTTTGTTCTCATAGATTGAAGCGTTCGTTTACAGTATCAGTTTTTATTTTTAGGTTTCACCCTTTTCTCTTCTATATAGATAGATGAATTTGGAACTCTAAATCCAATATGGTTTGTAGTAGCTCTTTGAAACTTGACAAAATAAAATAGTTCTCAGTTTTGTTTCTATGGTTTGTTTCCTCTTCAAGTAGCCCTAGGCAGAGACTGTGGAAAAGCACTTTCATTGAAAGGGGTTGCCAAGCTTCCAACAAATTACCAGTTTCCGAAATACCAGCAAATATTTTTTCACCCAATCTTGATGATACTTGGTGGTAATGATCAGTACACAAATCCCACTTGGCTAACCAAATTTTTTTCTTCTTGGTTGAAGCGTTCGTTTACAGTAGCAGTTTTTATTTTTAGGTTTCACTCTGTTCTCTTCTATATAGATAGATGAATTTGGAACTCTAAATCCAACATTGTTTGTGGTAGCTCTTTGAACCTTGACAAAAAAAAAAAAACTAGTTCTCAGGTTTGTCTCAATGGTTTGTTTCCTCTTCAAGTACCCCTAATAACAGACTGGTGAAAAGCACTTTCATTGAAAGGGGTTGGCAAGCGTCGAAGAATCTAAAAGTTTCCAAAATACCAGCAAATATTTTTTCGCCCAATCTTGATGATACATGGTGGAATGATCAGAATACAAATCCAACTTGGCTCACCAAATTTTGTTCTTCTAGGTTGAAGCGTTCGTTTACAGTAGCAGTTTTTATTTTTAGGTTTCACTCTGTTCTCTCCTATATAGATAGATGAATTTGGAACTCTAATTCCAACATGGTTTGTGGCAACTCTTTGTAACTTGAGGAAATAAAGTTGTTCTCAGTTTTGTCTCTATGGTATGTTTCCTCTTCAGGTAGCCCTAAGCAGAGTCTGTCGAAAAGCACTTTCATTGAAAGGGGTTGTCAAGCTTTTAAGAAATTACGAGTTTTCAAAATATCCGCAAATATTTTTTCATCCAATCTTGATCATACTTGGTGGTAATGATGAGTACACAAATCCCACTTGGCTCAACAAATTTTGTTCTTCTAGGATGAATTGTTCATTTACAGTAGCAGTTTTTATTTTTAGGTTTCACTCTGATCTCTCCTATATAGATAGATGAATTTGGAACAATAAATCCAAAATGGTTTGTAGTAGCTCTTTGAATCTTGACAAAATAAAGTAGTTCCCAGTTTTGTCTCTATGGTTTGTTCCTCTTCAAGTAGCCCTAATCTGAGACTGGCGAAAAGCACTTTCATTGAAAGGGGTTACCAACCTTCCAAGAAATTACGAGTTTCCGAAATACCAGCAAATATTTTTTGGCCCATTCTTGATGACATTTGGTGGTAATGATCAGTACACAAATCCCACTTGGCTAACCACATTCTGTTCTTCTTGGTTGAAGCGTTCGTTTACAGTAGCAGTATTTATTTTTAGGTTTCACTCTGTTCTCTCCTATATAGATAGATGAATTTGGAACTCTAAATCCAACATGGATATTAGTAGCTCTTTGAAACTTGACAAAATAAAGTAGATCTCAGTTTTATTTTTATGGTTTGTTTCCTCTTCAAGTAGCCCCAGGCAGTGACTCTGGAAAAGCACTTTCATTGAAAGGGGTTGCCAAGCTTCCAACAAATTACGAGTTTCCGAAATACCAGCAAATATTTTTTCACCCAATCTTGATGATACTTAGTGGTAATGATCAGTACACAAATCCCACTTGGCTCGCCAAATTTGGTTCTTCTTGGTTGAAGCGATCATTTACAGTAGCAGTTTTTACTTTTAGGTTTCACTCTGTTGTCTCCAATATAGATAGATGAAATTGAAACTCTAAATTTAACATGGTTTGTAGTAGATCTTTGAAACTTGACAAAATAATGTAATTCTCAGTTTTGTCTCTATGGTTTGTGTACTCTTCAAGTAGCCCTAGGCACAGACTGTGGAAAAGCACTTTCATTGAAAGGGGTTGCCAAGCTTCCAAGAAATTACGAGTTGCAAAAAACCAGCAAATATTTTTTCACCCAATCTGGATGATACTTGGTGGTAATGATCAGTACACAAAACCCACTTGGATAACCTAATTTTGTTCTTCTTGGTTGAAGCGTTCGTTTACAGTAGCAGTTTTTATTTTTAGGTTTCACTCTGTTCTCTTCTATATAGATAGATGAATTTGGAACTCTAAATCCAACATTGTTTGTGGTAGCTCTTTGAAACTTGACAAAAAAAACCTAGTTCTCAGTTTTGTCTCAATGGTTTGTTTCCTCTTCAAGTAGCCCTAATAAGAGACTGGTGAAAAGCACTTTCATTGAAAGGGGTTGGCAAGCGTCGAAGAATCTACCAGTTTCCGAAATACCAGCAAATATTTTTTCGCCCAATCTTCATGATACTTGGTGGAATGATCAGAATACAAATCCAACTGGGCTCACCAAATTTTGTTCTTCTAGGTTGAAGCGTTCGTTTACAGTAGCAGTTTTTATTTTTAGGTTTCACTCTATTCTCTCCTATATACATAGATGAATCTGGAACTCTAATTCCAACATGGTTTGTGGCAACTCTTTGAAACTTGACGAAATAAAGTAGTTCTCAGTTTTGTCTCTATGGTTTGTTTCCTCTTCAAGTAGCCCTAAGCAGAGTCTGTCGAAAAGCACTTTCATTGAAAGGGGTTGCCAAGCATTTATGAAATTACGAGTTTTCGAAATATCCCCAAATATTTTTTCACCCAATCTTGATCATACTTGGTGGTAATGATGAGTACACAAATCCCACTTGGCTCACCAAATTTTGTTCTCGTAGATTGAAGCGTTCGTTTACAGTATCAGTTTTTATTCTTAGGTTTCACCCTTTTCTATATAGATAGATGAATTTGGAACTCTAAATCCAGCATGGTTTGTAGTAGCTCTTTGAAACTTGACAAAATAAAATAGTTCTCAGTTTTGTTTCTATGGTTTGTTTCCTCTTCAAGTAGCCTTAGGCAGAGACTGTGGAAAAGCACTTTCATTGAATGGGGTTGCCAAGCTTCCAACAAATTACGAGTTTCCGAAATACCAGCAAATATTTTTTCACCCAATCTTGATGATACTTGGTGGTAATGATCAGTACACAAATCCCACTTGGCTCGCCAAATTTGGTTCTTCTTGTTTGAATCGATCATTTACAGTAGCAGTATTTATTTTTAGGTTTCACTCTGTTCTCTCCTATATAGATAGATTAATTTGGAACTCTAAATCCAACATGGTTATTAGTAGCTCTTTGAATCTTGACAAAATAAAGTAGTTCTCAGTTGTGCCTCTATGGTTTGTTTCCTCTTCAAGAAGCCCAAATAAGAGACTGGCGAAAATCACTTTCATTGAAAAGGGTTGGCAAGCGTCCAAGTATCTACAAGTTTCCGAAAAACCAGCAAATATTTTTTCGTCCAATATTGATGATACTTGGTGGTAATGATCAGTATACTAATCCCACATGGCCAACCAAATTTTGTTCTTCTAGGTTGAAGCGTTCGTTTACAGTAGCAGTTTTTATTTTAAGTTTCACTCTGTTCTCTCCTATATAGATAGATGAATTTGGAACTCTAAATCCAACATTGTTTGTGGTAGCTCTTTGAAACTTGACAAAAAAAAAGTAGTTCTCCGTTTTGTCTCTATGGTTTCTTTCCTCTTCAAGTAACCTAATAAGAGACTGGCGAAAAGCACTTTCATTTAAAGGGGTTGGCAAGCGTCCAAGAATTTACCAGTTTCCGAAATACCAGCAAATATTTTTTTGCCCAATCTTGATGATACTTGGTGGTAATGATCAGAATACAAATCCCACATGGCTCACCATATTTTGTTCTTCTACGTTAAAGCCTTCGTTTACAGTAGCAGTTTTTATTTTTAGGTTTCACTCTATTGTCTCCTATATAGATAGATGAATCTGGAACTCTAAATCCAACATGGTTTATAGTAGCTCTTTGAAACTTCACAGAATAAAGTAGTTCTCATTTTTGTCTCTATGGTTTGTTTCCTATTCAAGTAGCCTTAAACAGAGTCTGTCGAAAAGCACTTTCATTGAAAGGGTTGCCAAGCTTTTAAGAAATTACGAGTTTTTGAAATATCCACAAATATTTTTTCATCCAATCTTGATCATACTTGGTGGTAATGATGAGTACACAAATCCCACTTGGCTCAACAAATTTTGTTCTCGTAGATTGAAGAGTTCATTTACAGTATCAGTTTTTATTTTTAGGTTTCACCCTTTTATCTTCTATATAGATAGATGAATTTGGAACTCTAAATCCAACATGGTTTGTAGTAGCTCATTGAAACTTGACAAAATAAAATACTTCTCAGTTTTGTTTCTATGGTTTGTTTCCTCTTCAAGTAGCCCTAGGCAGAGACTGTGGAAAAGCACTTTCATTGAAAGGGGTTGCCAAGCTTCCAACAAATTACGAGTTTCCGAAATACCAGCAAATATTTTTTCACCCAATCTTGATGATACTTGGTGGTAATGATCAGTACACAAATCCCACTTGGCTCGCCAAATTTGGTTCTTCTTGTTTGAAGCGATCATTTACAGTAGCAGTTTTTATTTTTAGGTTTCACTCTGTTGTCTCCTATATAGATAGATAAATTTGGAACTCTAAATCCAACATGGTTTGTAGTAGATCTTTGAAACTTGACAAAATAAAGTAGTTCTCAGTTTTGTCTCTATGGTTTGTTTACTCTTCAAGTAGCCCTAGGCACAGACTGTGGAAAAGCACTTTCATTGAAAGGGGTTTCCAAGCTTCCAAGAAATTACGAGTTTCGAAAAACCAGCAAATATTTTTTCACCCAATCTGGATGATACTTGGTGGTAAGGATCAGTACACAAATCCCACTTGGATAACCTAATTTTGTTCTTCTTGGTTGAAGCGTTCGTTTACAGTAGCAGTTTTTATTTTTAGGTTTCACTCTGTTCTCTTCTATATAGATAGATGAATTTGGAACTCTAAATCCAACATTGTTTGTGGTAGCTCTTTGAAACTTGACAAAAAAAAACTAGTTCTCAGTTTTGTCTCAATCGTTTGTTTCCTCTTCAAGTACCCCTAATAAGAGACTGGTGAAAAGCACTTTCATTGAAAGGGGTTGGCAAGCGTCGAAGAATCTAAAAGTTTCCGAAATACCAGCAAATATTTTTTGGCCAATCTTGATGATACTTGGTGGAATGATCAGAATACAAATCCAACTTGGCTCACCAAATTTTGTTCTTCTAGGTTGAAGCGTTCGTTTACAGTAGCAGTTTTTATTTTTAGGTTTCACTCTGTTCTCTCCTATATAGATAGATGAATTTGGAACTCTAATTCCAACATGGTTTGTGGCAACTCTTTGAAACTTGACGAAATAAAGTAGTTCTCAGTTTTGTCTCTATGGTATGTTTCCTCTTCAAGTAGCCCTAAGCAGAGTCTGTCGAAAATCACTTTCATTGAAAGGGGTTGCCAAGCTTTTAAGAAATTACGAGTTTTCTAAATATCCGCAAATATTTTTTCACCCAATCTTGATCATACTTGGTGGTAATGATGAGTACACAATCCCACTCGGCTCAACAAATTTTGTTCTTCTAGGATGAATCGTTCATTTACAGTAGCAGTTTTTATTTTTAGGTTTCACTCTAACCTCTCCTATATAGATAGATGAATTTGGAACAATAAATCCAAAATGGTTTGTAGTAACTCTTTGAATCTTGACAAAATAAAGTAGTTCGCAGTTTTGTCTCTATGGTTTGTTTCTCTTCAAGTAGCCCTAATCTGAGACTGGCGAAAAGCACTTTCATTGAAAGGGGTTACCAACCTTCCAAGAAATTACGAGTTTCCGAAATACCAGCAAATATTTTTGGGCCCATTCTTGATGACATTTGGTGGTAATGATCAGTACACAAATCCCACTTGGCTAACCACATTCTGTTCTTCTTGGTTGAAGCGTTCGTTTACAGTAGCAGTATTTATTTTTAGGTTTCACTCTGTTCTCTCCTATATAGATAAATGAATTTGGAACTCTAAATCCAACATGGTTATTAGTAGCTCTTTGAAACTTGACAAAATAAAGTAGTTCTCAGTTTTGCCTCTATGGTTTGTTTCCTCTTCAAGAAGCCCAAATAAGAAACTGGCGAAAATCACTTTCATTGAAAAGGGTTGGCAAGCGTCCAAGTATCTACCAGTTTTCGAAAAACCAGCAAATATTTTTTCGTCCAATATTGGTGATACTTGGTGGTAATGATCAGTATACAAATCCCACATGGCCAACCAAATTTTGTTCTTCTAGTTTGAAGCGTTCGTTTACAGTAGCAGTTTTTATTTTAAGTTTCACTCTGTTCTCTCCTATATAGATAGATGAATTTGGAACTCTAAATCCAACATGGTTTGTGGCAACTCTTTAAAACTTGACAAAATAAAGTAGTTCTCAGTTTTGTCTCTATGGTTTGTTTCCTCTTTAAGTAGCCCTCGGCACAGACAGTGGAAAAGCACTTTCACTGAAGGGGTTATCATGCTTCCAAGAAATTACGAGTTTCCGAAATACCAGCAAATATTTTTTCACCCAATTTTGATTATACTTGTTGGTAATGATCAGTACACAAATCCCACTTGGCTAACCAAATTGTGTTCTTGTTGGTTGAAGCGTTCGTTTACAGTAGCAGTTTTTATTTATAGGTTTCACCCTTTTCTCTTCTATATAGATAGATGAATTTGAAACTCTAAATCCAAAATGGTTTGTAGGAGCTCTTTGAAACTTGACAAAATAAAGTAGTTCTCAGTATTGTGTCTATGGTTTGTTTCCTCTTCATGTAACCCTAAGCAGAGACTGTGGAAAAGCACTTTCATTGAATGGGGTTGCCAAGCTTCCAAGAAATTAGGATTTTCCGAAATATCAGCAAATATTTTTGAACCAATCTTCATGATACTTGGTGGGAATGATCAGTACAAAAATCCCACGTGGTTTACCAAATTTTGTTCTTCTATGTTGAAGCGTTCGTTTCCAGTAGCAGTTTTTATTTTTAGGTTTCACTCTAATCTCTCCTATATAGATAGATGAATTTGGATCTCTAAATCCAACATGGTTTGTAGTAGCTCTTTGAAACTTGACAAAAAAAAGTAGATCTCAGTTTTATTTTTATGGTTTGTCTCCTCTTCAAGTAGCCCCAGGCAGTGACTCTGGAAAAGCACTTTCATTGAATGGGGTTGCCAAGCTTCCAACAAATTACGAGTTTCCGAAATACCAGCAAATATTTTTTCACCCAATCTTGATGATACTTGGTGGTAATGATCAGTACACAAATCCCACTTGGCTCGCCAAATTTGGTTCTTCTTGGTTGAAGTGATCATTTACAGTAGCAATTTTTACTTTTAGGTTTCACTCTTTTGTCTCCTATATAGATAGATGAAATTGAAACTCTTAATATAACATGGTTTGTAGTAGATCTTTGAAACTTGACAAAATAAAGTAATTGTCAGTTTTGTCTCTATGGTTTGTTTACTCTTCAAGTAGCCCTAGGCACAGACTGTGGAAAAGCACTTTCATTGAGAGGGGTTGCCAAGCTTACAAGAAATTACGAGTGTCCGAAATAGCAGCAAATATTTTTTCACCCAATCTTGATGATACTTGGTGGTAATGATGAGTACACAAATCCCACGTGGATCACCAAATTTTGTTCTTCTAGTTTGAAGCGTTCGTTTACAGTAGCAGTTTTTATTTTTAGGTTTCACTCTGTTGTCTCCTATATAGATAGATGAATTTGGAACTCTAAATCCAACATTATTTGTAGTAGCTCTTTGAAACTTGAAAAAATATAGTAGTTCTCAGTTTTGTCTCTATGGTTTGTTTCCTCTCCACGTAGCCCTAAGAGGAGAATGGCTAAAAGCACTTTCCTTGAAAGGGGGTGCCAAGCTTCCAAGAATCTACGAGTTTCTGAAATTCCAGCAAATATTTTTTCAGCCAGTCTTGATGATACTTGTTGGTAATCATCAGTACACAAATCCCACTTGGCTCACCAAATTTTGTTCTTCTAGGTTGAAGCGTTCGTTTACAGTAGCAGTTTTTATTTTTAGTTTCACTCTTTTCCCTTTTATGTAGACAGATGAATTTGGAACTCTAAAACCAACATGGTTTGTAGTAGCTCTTTGTAACTTGACAAAATAAAGCAGTTCTCAGTTTTGTTTCTATGGTTTGTTTCCTCTTCTAGTAGCCCTAGGCACAGACCTTGGAAAAGCACTTTCATTGAATGGGGTTGCCAAGCTTCCAAGAAATTACGAGTTGCGAAAAACCAGCAACTATTTTTTCACCCAATCTTGATGATACTTGGTGGTAATGATCAGTACACACATCCCACTTGGCTCACCAAATTTTGTTTTTTTAGGTTGAAGCGTTCGTTTACAGTAGCAGTTTTTATTGTTAGGTTTCACTCTGTTCTCTCCTATATAGACAGATGAATTATAACTCTAAATCCAACATGGTTTGTAGTAGCTCTTTGAAACTTGACAAAATAAAGTAGTTCTCAGTTTTCTCTCTATGGTTTGTTTCCTCTTCAAGTAGCCCTAATAAGAGACTGGCGAAAAGCACTTTCATTGAAAGGGGTAGGCAAGCGTCCAAGAATCTACCAGTTTCCGAAATACCAGCAAATATTTTTACACCCAATCTTGATGATACTTGGTGGTAATTATCAGAATACAAATCCCACATGGCTCACCAAATTTTGTTCTTCTACATTGAAGCGTTCGTTTACAGTAGCAGTTTTTATTGTTAGGTTTCACTCTGTTCTCTCCTATATAGATAGATGAATTTGGAATTCTAAATCCATCATGGTTTGTAGCAACTCTTTGAAACTTGACAAAATAAGTTAGTTCTCAGTTTTGTCTCTACGGTTTGTTTCCTCTTCAAAGAGCCTAAAGCAGAGACTCTGGAAAAGCACTTTCAATGAAAGGGGTTGACAAGCTTCCAAGAAATTACAAGTTTCCGAAATACCAGCAAATATTTTTTCACCCAATCTTGATCATACTTGGTGGTAATGATGAGTACACAAATCCCACGTGGCTCACCAAATTTTGTTCTTCTAGGTTGAAGCGTTCGTTTACAGTAGCAGTTTTTATTATTAGGTTTCACTCTGTTGTCTCCTATATAGATAGATGAATCTGGAACTCTAAATCCAACATGGTTTGTAGTAGCTCTTTGAAACTTGACAAAATAAAGTAGTTCTCAGTTTTTTCTATATGGTTTGTTTTCTCTTCAAGTAGCCCTATTAAGAGAGTGGCAAAAAGCACTTTCAATGAAAGGGGTTGCCAAGCGTCCAAGAATCTACGATTTTCTGAAATACCAGCAAATATATTTTCGCCCAATTCTGATGATACTTGGTGGTTATGATAAGTACACATATCCCACTTGGCTCACCAAGTTTTGTCCTTCTAGGTTGAAGCGTTCGTGTACACTAGCAGTTTTTATTTTTCGGTTTCACTCTGTTCTCTCTTATATAGATAAATGAATATGGAACTCTAAATCCAACAGGGTTTTTAGTAGCTCTTTGAAACTTGACAAAATAAAGTTGTTCTCAGGTTTGTCTCTATGGTTTGTTTCCTCTTTAAGTAGCCCAAAGCAGAGACTGTGGAAAAGCACTTTCAATGAAATGGGTTGCCAAGCTTTCAAGAAATTACGAGTTTCCGAAACACCAGCAAATATTTTTTCACCCAATCTTGATCATACTTGGTGGTAATGATCAGTACACAAATCCCACTTGGCTCCTCAAATTTTGTTCTTTTAGGTTGAAGCGTTCGTTTACAGTAGCAGTTTTTATTTTTAGGTTTCACTCTGTTCTCTCCTATATAGATAGATGAATTTGGAACTCTAAATCCAACATGGTTTGTAGTAGCTCTTTGAAACGTGACAAAATAAAGTAGTTCTCAGTTTTCTCTTTATGGTTTGTTTCCTCTTCAAGTAGCCCTAGGCACAGACAGTGGAAAAGCACTTTCATTGAAGGAGTTGTCAAGTTTTCAAGAAAATACGAGTTTCCGAAATACCAGCAAATATTTTTTCACCAAAACGTGATGATACTTGGTGGTAATGATCAGTACACAAATCCCACTTTGCTCACCAAATTTTGTTCTTCTAGGTTGAAGCCTTCGTTTGCAGTAGCAGTTTTTATTTTTAGGTTTCACTCTGATCTCTCCTATATAGATAGATTAATTTGGAACTCTAAATCCAACATGGTTTGTGGTAGATCTTTGAAACTTGACAAAATCAAGTTGTTCTCTGTTTTGTATCTATGGATTGTTTCCTCTTAAAGTAGCCCTATTAACAGACTCTGGAAAAGCACTTTCATTGAAAGGGCTTTCCTAGCTTCCAAGAAATTACGAGTTTCCGAAATACCAGCAAATATTTTTTCACCCAATCTTAATGATACTTGGTGATAATGATCAGTACACAAATCCCACTTGGCTCACCAAATTTGGTTCTTCTTCGTTGAAGCGTTCATTTACAGTAGCGGTTTTTATTTTTTGGTTTAACTCTGGTCTCTCCTATATAGATAGATGAATTTGGAACACTAAATCCAACATGGTTTGTAGTAGCTCTTTGAAACTTGACAAAATAAGGTAGTTCCCAGTTTTGTCTTTATGGTTTGTTTCCTCTTTCAGTAGCGCAAATAAGAGACTGGCGAAAAGCACTTTCATGAAAGGGATTGGCAAGCTTCCAAGAAATTACGAGATTACGAAATAGCAGCAAATATTTTTTCACCCAATCTTGATAATACTTGGTGGTAATGATCAGTACAAAAATCCCACTTGGCTCACCAAATTTTGTTCTTCTAGGTTGTAGCGTTCGTTTACAATAGCATTTTTTATTTTTAGGTTTTACTCTTTTCTCTCCTATATAGATAGATGATTTTGGAACTCTAAATCCAACATGATTTGTAGTAGCTCTTTGAAACTTGACAAAATAAAGTAGTTCTCAGTTTTGTCTCTATGGTTTGTTTACTCTTCAAGTAGCTCTAGGCACAGACTATGGAAAAGCACTTTCATTGAAAGGGGTTGCCAAGCTTCCAAGAAATTACGAGTTGCGAAAAACCAGCAAATATTTTTTCACCCAATTTTGATGATACTCTGTGGTAATGATCAGTACACAAATCCCACTTGGCTAACCAAATTTTGTTCTTCTTGGTTGAAGCGTTCGTTTACAGTAGCAGTTTTTATTTTTAGGTTTCTCTCTATTCTCTCCTATATAGATAGATGAATTTGGAACTCTAAATCCAACATTGTTTGTGGTAGCTCTGTGAAACTTGACAAAATAAAGTAGTTCTCAGGTTTGTCTCTATGGTTTGTTTCCTCTTCAAGTAGCCCAAGGCAAGACTGTGGAAAAGCCCTTTATTGAAAGGAGGTGCCAAGCTTTTAAGAAATTACTAGTTTCCGAAATACCAGCAAATATTTTTTCGCCCAATTCTGATGATACTTGGTGGTTATGATCAGTACACAAATCCCACTTGGCTCACCAAATTTTGTACTTCTAGGTTGAAGCGTTCGTTTACACTAGCAGTTTTTATTTTTAGGTTTCACTCTGTTGTCTCCTATATAGATAGATGAATCTGGAACTCTAAATCCAACATGGGTTGTAGTAGCTCTTTGAAACTTGACAAAATAAATTAGTTCTCAGTTTTGTCTCTATGGTTTTTTTCCTCTTCAAGTAGCCCTAAGAGGAAAATGGTGAAAAGCACTTTCATTGAAAGGGGTTTCCAAGCTTCCAAGAAATTACAAGTTTCCGAAATACCAGCAAATATTTTTTGGACCAATGTTGATGATACTTGGTGGTAATGATCAGTACACAAATTCCACTTGGCTCTCAAAATTTTGTTTTTCTAGGTTGAAGCGTTCGTTTACAGTAGCAGTTTTTATTTTTAGGTTTCACTCTGTTGTCTCCTATATAGATAGATGAATCTGGAACTCTAAATCCAACATGGTTTGTAGCATCTGTTTGAAATTTGACAAAATAAAGTAGTTCTCAGTTTTGTCTCTATGTTTTGTTTTCTCATCAAGTAGCCCTAAGCAGAGACTGGCGAAAAGCACTTTCATGAAAGGGATTGCCAAGCTTCCAAGAAATTAGGAGATTCTGAAATAACAGCAAATATTTTTTCACCCAATCTTGATGATACTTGGTGGTAAGGATCAGTACACAAATCCCTCTTGGCTCACCAAATTTTGTTCTTCTAGGTTGAAGCGTTCTTTTACAGTAGCAGTTTCTATTTTTAGGTTTCACTCTGTTGTCTCCTATATAGATAGATGAATTTGGAACTCTAAATCCATCAGGGTTTGTAGCAACTCTTTGAAACTTGACAAAATAAAGTAGTTCTCAGTTTTGTCTCTATGGTTTGTTTTTTCTTCAGGTAGCCCTAAGCAGAGTCTGTCGAAAAGCACTTTCATTGAAAGGTGGTGCCAAGCTTCCAAGAAATTACGAGTTTCCGAAATACCAGCAAATATTTTTTCACCCAATCTTGATCATACTTGGTGGTAATTATCAGTACACAAATCCCACGTGGCTCACCAAATTTTGTTCTTCTAGGTTGAAGCATTCGTTTACAGTAGCAGATTTTATTTTTAGGTTTTACTCTGTTGTCTCCTATAAAGATAGATGCATCTGGAACTCTAAATCCAACATTGGTTGTAGTAGCTCTTTGAAACTTCACAGAATAAAGTAGTTCTCAGTTTTGTCTCTATGGTTTGTTAGCTCTTCTTGTAGCCCTAAGCAGAGACTGGCGAAAAGCACTTTCATTAAAAGTAGTTGCCAAGCTTCCAAGAAATTACAAGTTTCCGAAATCCCAGCAAATATTTTTTCACCCAATCTTGATGATACTTGGTGGTAATAATCAGTACACAAATCCCACTTGGCTCACCAAATTTTGTTCTTCTAGGTTGAAGCGTTCGTCTACAATAGTAGTTTTTATATTTAGGTTACCCGCTGTTCTCTCCTATATAGATAGATGAATTTGGAACTCTAAATCTAACATTGGTTGTAGTAGCTCTTTGAAACTTCACAGAATAAAGTAGTTCTCAGTTTTGTCTCTATGGTTTGTTTCCTCTTCTTGTAGCCCTAAGCAGAGACTGGCGAAAAGCACTTTCATTAAAAGTAGTTGCCAAGCTTCCAAGAAATTACAAGTTTCTGAAATCCCAGCAAATATTTTTTCACCCAATCTTGATGATACTTGGTGGTAATGATCAGTACACAAATCCCACTTGGCTCACCAAATTTTGTTCTTCTAGGTTGAAGCGTTCGTTTACAGTCGCAGTTTTTATTTTTAGGTTTCCCTCTGTTCTTTCCTATATAGATAGATGAATTTGGAACTCTAAATCCAACATGGTTTGTAGTAGCTCTTTGAAACTTGTCAAAATAAAGTAGTTCTCAGTTTTGTCTCTATGGTTTGTTTCCTCTTCAAGTAGCCCTAATAAGAGACTGGCGAGAAGCACTTTCATTGAAAGGGGTTGGAAGGTGTCCAAGAATCTACGAGTTTCTGAAATACCAGCAAATACTTTTTCGCCCCATCTTGATGATACTTGGAATGTAATGATAAGTATACAAATCCCACTTGGCTCACCAAATTTTGTTCTTCTAGGTTGAAGCGTTCGTTTACAGTAACAGTTTTTATTTTTAGGTTTCACTCTGTTTTCTCCTATATCAATAGATGAATTTGGAACTCTAAATCCAACATTGTTTGTAGTAGCTCTTTGAAACTTGACAAAATGAAGTAGTTCTCAGTTTTGTCTCTATGGTTTGTATCCTCTTCAAGTAGCCCTAAGCAGAGAGTGGTGAAAAGCACTTTAATTGAAAGGGGTTGCCAAGCTTCCAAGAAATTACGAGTTTCCGAAATACCTGCAAATATTTTTTCACTCTAATGATCAGTACACAAATCCCACTTGTTTCACCAAATTCTGTTCTTCTAGGTTGATGCCTTCGCATACAGTAGCAGTTTGTATTTTTAGGGTTTCACTCTGTTCTTCCCTATATAGATAGATGAATTTGGAACTCTAAATCCAACATGGTTTGTAGTAGCTCTTTGAAACTTGACAAAATAAAGTAGTTCTCAGTTTTGTCTCTATGGTTTGTTTCCTTTTCAAGTAGCCCTAATCAGAGACTGGCGAAAAGCACTTTCTTTGAAAGGATTTGGCAAGCGTCCAAGAATCTACGAGTTTCCGAAATACCAGCAAATATTTTTTCGCCCAATCTTGATTATACTTGTTGGTAATGATCAGTACACAAATCCCACTTGGCTCACCAAATTTTTATCCATTGTGATTATTCTCTACTTTAAAGTAAGTGAAGGTGGTGGCTTTCAACCTTGACAGCATGTTAGAATCACCTGAGGAAGGCTTTAAAAATATTTGTGTCCATCCAAATGCAGTGGCACATCCCTATAATTTCACTGACTTGGGAGGCTGAGGCAGGAGAGGGTTGAAAGTTCAAGACCAGCCTCAGCAACTTAGTGAGGCCTATCAAAAAGAAAAAGAAAAAAAAAATCACTCTCCAAGCCCTAGTAATGAGTACTCTGCTTGTTAAGAGACGTATTACATCAGAATCTCTGCAGATAGAACCCAGGGATCAGTTCCTTTAAATCTCCCCAAGTCATTCTAATCTATAGCCAGAATTCAGAACCAGTGCTTTCAAGCAAAAGGGAATTTATTGGCTTACTTCTTTGGTTGTTCTTATTTTGTCCCTGTCTTACTACTTACCTCAGTGCCCATGACCAAGTGAATTATTTTTTTGTTTACCTATAAAAGTGTGAACTATTTTTGTCTACTTTTAAATCCTATTTTCCTCATTCATTTTATTTTTAACATTTTTATTGGCGAACTACAATTATATACAATAGTAGTCTTTATTGTATATTCAACAATGTATAGCATGATTTGTAATGTTTCATTTCCCCATACTTCCTTTTTTTCCTTCTTCCCTCCCTCCCTCTATTCCCCATTTTCTGCTTCTATTTCTGTGAGATCTCTTTTATTTATCAATTTCTCTCTAGCTTCCACATATGAGAAAAAACATACAATCCTTGACTTTCTGAGTCTGGCTTATTTCACTTAGCTTAATATTCTCCATTTTTCTTCATCTATTTTCCTGCAAGTGGTATAATTTTGTTCTACTTTATGTCTGAGTAAAACTTCATTGTGTATATGTACCATATTTTCTTTATCCTTTGATGGACACCTCGGCTAGTTCCATAACTTGACTACTGTGAACTGTGCTGCTATAAATTTGGTTATACATGTATTGCTATAGAATGCTGACTTTAATTATTTTGAATAAATTCTGAGGAGTGGTATAGCTGGGTCATATGGTGGGTTCATTTCTAGTCTTTTGAAGTATCTTCATATTAATTTCCATAATAGTTATATTAATTTACAATTCTACCAACATATGTAAGTTGAATTTTTTTTCATAAACTTTTTTATTGTAGATAGACACAATACCTTTATTTTATTTATTTTATTTTCATGTGGCAATGAGGATTGAACCCGGTTCCTCACACATGCTAGGCAAGCACTTTACCACTAAACTACAACTCTAGCCCCTCTAAGTTTAACTCTTAAAAGAAGACCTATTAATCAAAATCTGATTATGTATAGACATTTGCTTAGGGGGAAACATATAGATATCTAAGTCCATTTCATGTTATTTTATTGCATTAGGTTGTTTTGTTTTGTTGTTGTTGGGGGTACTGGGAATTTAACCCATAGGTGCTCGTCCACTGAGCCACAACCTCAGCCCTTTTTATTTTCATTTTGAGACAGGATTTTGCTAAATTGCTGAGACTGGCCTCAACCTTATGATCCTCCTGCCTTAGCCTCCTGAGTTGCTGAGACTATAGGCATGTGCCACTGCACCAGGCTACTTTGGATTCATCAAGTAGTATTAAGCAAGCATTATACTCTCTAATGAAGAAACCAAAACCCAAGCAATTAAGTAGTAAAACTAGCATGTGAATCCACATTTGACTCCCAATGATTCTGAAGAAAAAATAGAATCAGCAAAAAGATACACTTTTAAGGTAGGATGCCATAACATGCCAGATGAGCACAAGATGTTAAAACAAAATCCTTCTTGTTTTTTATTGCTTCTGTTTCCATCCAGTTAACTCTACTGTTTTGGACTTGATGTCTGTATCATTACTGTCTGGCACCTGAGTCTCAAAGTGTCAGTGTGGACTTTTCCCTAATTTCTTCACTGAGTCTATTTTCAAAAAAAATATTCATCATATCTTGTAATGGGTATTTTAACACATTTAAGTTCCAAAGCAACAAGTTGCTCATTTTTTAAATTCATTTTAATCTGATTTTCAACTCATTTGAACATTCTCTCACTTTTATATTTCCTACTTTTTGATCTAGATATTTAAGCAGATATGCCAATTAAACTAAATTGGATTCTGTTTTAGTCA
Organism: Callospermophilus lateralis; assembly: GCF_048772815.1. Lineage (NCBI taxonomy): Eukaryota > Metazoa > Chordata > Mammalia > Rodentia > Sciuridae > Callospermophilus > Callospermophilus lateralis. The sequence continues at coordinate 184,472 of NW_027514380.1, forward strand.
GCTTTTTCACTGCTGTGACTAAAAGGATCTGACCAGAAAAAACTTTAAGGAGTAAAAGTTTATTTGAAGTCTCATGGTTTCAGAGGTTTTAGTCCATTGAAAGCTGGCTTCATTCCTCAGGGCTTGAGGTTAGGCTGAACATCATGGTGGAGAGAGTGGCAGAGAGAAGCAGCTCACATTCTGGTGGCGAGGAGTCAGAGAGACTCCACTCTCCAAATACAAAATATATACTTCAAAGCCATGCCCCCATTTAACCACTTCCTCCAGCCACACCCTATCTGCCTCTAGTTACCACTCAAAATTAATCCCCAACACGGGTTTAAATCACTGATTTTGTTAGGACTCTTAGAACCCAATAATTTCTCCTTTGAACCTTCTTGCATTGTCTTATGTGAGCTTTTAGGAGACACCTTATATCCAAACCATAACAGATCCTTTTCCTTCTTGGGTGTGTGCACATGCTTGCATGTCCATACTGTTTTACATTTATGATAATGTTTTCAATCTCAACTAAGATTGAGACAATACTCTAATTTTTTTTTTCTGTTTAACAATTGATGATTTAAGGCATACCACTTACTTTGAACTTCTAAATAAACAATTAGGATGAATGTTTGAGATTCTTTTTTTAAAAAAACAACAGTATGGATGTCTTATATTAGGAAAGTCCAGAATGAGAACTAAGGAATGATTACCTTCTAACTAGGTGCATAAAGTTGTAAATGTAAGGGAATTGTTGGGAGAGATAACTAGATAATAGAGGAACTGTTATTTGTTGTTGTTGTTGTTTTCATGTATGTTGTAAATTTTTTGCTTAAGTATGTCATTTTTATACAGTATTTATACTGAATGGTATAAAATACAATGATTACTTCTGTTAAGGAAAAATTATTTGGAACCATGATAAAATAGTAAGACTATTCAAGAATGTTGCCATAGAGGAGACATTAGGCTCAACTCCTAATACAATAAGATAGCAGGGGATTTATAGCCAATGAATAGAATGATACCTCTAATGAGTGTGTTATCAAAATATGGAAAATAATCAGGAAGAGACTGGGTAGACCAAAGACATAGCAAAGTTACAGAAATTAAGAACTTGATCGGATATCAGAGGTAGGCAAATACTTGCTAAGACTGGGATAGGCAGTCCAAAGACAGGGGAGAAGGGAAAGTCAAGGCCTAGTTGAGAAAACGGTTCTCACTGAAGTTTGTTGTTAATGTGTGTGTGTGTGTGTGTGTGTGTATGTGTGTGTTTTAGTTATAATTACTTTAACAAATCTTCACTGTTTACGAATACCAGAAAATAGTTACTTCCTAGAATTGGTAGAATTTTTTAAAAATAAAATTGCTCTACCATAAAACAAACTTGCCTGTCTTCCCTACTTACTTGTCTATAATCACTAGAAATTTATGTCTAGTAAATTATTACCCTAGACAGTTTATTGTTGCTCTACTAAAAACATTTAAACCAGATTAAAAAATGATCCAAAATTGAGGCAAGGCATGTTCTTGTGCCAATGGTGGAAACCAGAGCCTTGCACATGCTAGGTGAATGCTTTACCTCTGAGCTGTATTCCCAGCCAAACATACTTTCTTTTCTCTTGTCAAAAGTAACACACTGGACTAGGGTTGTGGCTCAACAGTAGAACACTCGCCTAGCACATGTGAGGCCCTGGGTTTGATCCTCAGCACCACATAAAAACAAATAAAATAAAGGTATTGTGATGTTATTATTAACTTCACAACTAAAAAATAAATATTAGGATAAGTAATATACTGTGGGGCTGGGGTTATGGCTCAGTGGTAGAGCACTTGTCTACCATGTGTGAGGCACTGGGTTTGAACCCCAGCACCACATTAAAAAACTAAATAAAAGAAAGATATTATGTCCATCTACAACTAAAAAAAAAAAATTTAATGTGTGGCTCCTGGGAGATGCAACATGCCTTATGTCCCTCCTTCACTTCATTAAGTAAATAAATAAATAAATGTCCTTTCCTGAAGTATATAGCCTCTTTGAAAAACACAACTGGGCTGGGGATGTAACTTGGTGGTAATGTACTTGCCTAGCATGTGCAAGTCCCAGGGTTCAATCCTCAGCATCACCAAAATAATAATAATATCAACAACAATATCTTGATTATCTTCAAATGAGAAAAACTCCATTAAGAAACAGTATTAATTGTATGCAAAACTTTCTTTTTTACCGGGATAAGAATAAAGTATACTTCTTTAAAAAAAAATAAATGTAACTTTCCTTGAATATATCTGAAATGGAGTAGAATTAAAAAATAAATTAAAATAAACAAAGTAAAAGAAGAAGTCAATCTTTATTTGCTGATGACATTACACTATATCTAAAACACTCAAACATCTACCAGAGGCTGAGGTTGTAGCTCAGTGGTAAACACTTCCTTTACACTAGAGGCCCTAGGTTCAATCCTCAGCACCACATAAAGATAAATAAATAAAATTAAGTTACTGTATCCATCAACAACTACAAAAAAAATTACCAGAAGATTTCTAGATCCAATAAACAATTACATCAAAATAGATGCAAGACTAATATAAAACTCAGTATCCTTATTTTTTTCCTTTAATTTTCTACCAATCTGAAGGGGAATGCTAAAAGCTATTATGCTTGCCCCCCTGTGATATTTTTGGGAGCACTTGCCTAGCATGCACAAGGCCCAAGGTTCAAGACCCAACACGGTAAAAAAAATGTGTGTGAGTGTGTGTGTGTGTGTGCGTGTGTGTGTGTGTGTTTATGTGTGTGTGAGAGAGAATATATGTGTACATATGTATGTATATATACTAAAAATAAGTAAAATAATTTGCTACTGCTATTGTCTTTTCCTGAAGTATAGAGCCTATTTGAAAAACATAAGAAAGCTTCAAATGATGTATTGTCACTTTCAAAGGAAGTTGGAACAAAAACGTTTTGTAAAACTTTTTTTGGTCAGTAGAAAGTTATAAACAATTGTAAAGTTATAAAGTTATAAACAATTATTATAAACCATAACTAATGAGATGTACTTCTCAGAAAGAAACAGAACCACCCATGTGTAAATTGTTTATAGTTATTGCTGAAGATAATAATGATGGAGAATATAAGGTGATTGGGAAGCAAAGAATTTCTAAAAAAAGAAGAAATTGTGCCTCGGTTATTTGAAGGATTAGCTCAGTTGATAATTTAAAGCAACATTTTTCTTACTGTGACTAGTTAAGATAACAATAGTTGACATATTGATCTTGTCCAATTATATTTTAATTGTTCTAAAGTCGTGACAGATATTATTATCTTACTTAATTTCTCAACAATTCTTAAAGAATAAATAATATCCTACTTTAGGGACCGAATGTGGTTCAAGAGATTTTAAGAGAATGAAATTAAGAGGGGGGGGCTGGGGTTGTGGTTAAGTGGTAGTGTGCTTTCCTGGCAAGTGTGAGGCACTGGGTTTGATTCTCAGCACCACACATAAATAAATAATAAAATAAAAGTTCATCAAAAACTAAAAAGAAATTTTTTAAAGAGTAAAATTCAAAAACATGTCTATCCCAATCCAAATCTTGTATCTTTCCATTTTGCTTATAGTACATCATAATAATCTTTATTAAAAACCGGACTCTTGGTGTCAATTTGTTCAAAAGAAACTTTGTAAATTTACTAATTTACTAATTGCCTGCTGTGTGCTATTTTATTTGCTTGACCCTATATATAGAAAAGGAAAGTAAATTTCCAAGTTGCCCAAAACAAAGCTTGAATCCTTGGGGATAGAATGATATCTGTAGAAATAATTATCAATAGCAGTTATATTCTAGGTGCTATGACAAATGTTCCAAGTAAAATATAGTAGGAGTACAGAGGATTCTTGAAACTAGAACTACTGGGATATAATTCTCAGAAAGAAACAGAACCACCCATGTATAAAAGATGGGAAAGATTTAAACAGGTGAAAATAGGGAAAGTAGCATAACTTTCAAGGAGAGTGTGAGTCAAGGCCAAGAAACAAATTTTAATACACACAATAGGTAAAGATTTTGGTAGACAACAGAGATAGATGAAAGCAGAGATTTGGCTCCTGGATTATATAAAATTTTGGTGATATATACTGACCTGAGTCTTGCTGATAGTGGAATGTGAGTATTACCTAGTGAACGAATTCTTCCTTGCCCATCTAGAATTATCTGCCCAATATTCACTAAGAGGTATAATTATTAAATGTTTGATTTGAGGTCCTTTGATATGTTATTGTTAAGTAAATCACTTTAAAAATTAGTTATGAGTAGATATAATGTTTATGACTGTGCTGGATCTGTTACTGAAATAATAATAGTAAGCTAAAAATGGGTTTCACACATTTTAGAAATTCCTTTTTTAAAAAAGTACACTTTCCAAAGTTTCTTTCCAACTATGGTATATGAAACAATCTAATGAAAAGCATTTATGGGGAACAATGTGATATGATTTTCTGTTTTTTTAATATATTGGGGATTGAACTCAGAGCCACTGAGCCACTGAGGCACATCCTCAGCTCTTTTTAATTTTTATTTTGTACAGAGTCTAAGTTGCTTAGGGCCTCACTACTGTGATCCTCCTGCCTCACCATTCCAAGATGCTGAGGTTATACACATGCACCACCATGCCTGATTTTCTGATTGATTTTTAAATTTTTAGTACAGATGATAATGCAAAGATGAAATTTTGAGTCTTGCAAGGGTTGGATATTTTTCTTTATTTCCTCCTTGTAAAAAAGTGAGAGGATTTTCTTTCATTGTTATATTTAGATTTTTAAGTTTCTCTTTTTGTTTACAAACAAAGTACAATGGATTTTATAATATTAACCCTATTGTAATATTTATATGAGGGAATGTAATTGTGATAAAGTTTGAGTTAGTTTAAAATGCTGCCTATGGGACTTTCCTCCACCACCTCTTCTGCCATGATGTTCTGCCTCTCTTTGGCCCAGAGAAATGGAATTGTCTATTTATGGACTGAGATCTCTGAATCCATGAAGAAACGGTGCCACAGTCTGGCTGGGCATAAATCATGAGCCACTGAAGCAGGAACAAACTTTATTTCTGAACTCCACTAGCACAAACCACAAACCAATCCCCAGAAACTTTCCGAATGCCACCCATATGGCTCCTCCAAGAACACACCACACACCAACCAGAACTCCCACCCCCCGGAACTTCACCAACCAATGCGAACTCTTCAGGAATCCCTGTGAGAGCTCAGCGGGAACGCAAAGGGAACTCCGCGAGAATTCAAAAGTCATCATCTTAATGGCTCGCTGGCGTCACCTCTCAACCACTACTTCTGACAAAAATGCCATGCATCATCCCAACTCGGCTGTGGCCCTCAACATCTCCCCACTTCTGTTTAATTAAACAACAAGCAATGTGGCTTAGGGACTGTGCCTTTCTTAGGTTGTCCAGTACTACATATGGTCTTTACCCATCATTGGATGAGCTGACTTCAAAGTGTCAGCCTCCTGTCTTAGATTGGTACCATTACAATTGGATCTTACCTGACAGTGACTACAGGTCCAGCATACAGCCATACTTGTGGATAGGCCTATGCACCAGTATGTGGGGGGTGAAGTTCTTTGCCTCACCTCTGTTGGTCCCCAAATTTGGCCTTTGCAACAGTGGGGGGGTGAGGTTCTTTGTCTCACCTCTGTTGGCCCCCAAATTTTAGACCATGTAGCAGAAGGGAGGAAGATGCAAAATGCCATGATACCAAGCCAAATGACGGCTCTTTTTGGAAAAATTGTACCACCGATGACACCTTCTGCAAAGATACACCAGCACTACCACAATTTGCTGCACCAACAGATAGTTCACAATGCATACAAGTGATACATAGTCCACGCAAGTTCTATAAGCAGTTCAAAGCAGAGGATTCCATCAATATGTCCATTTCCTCTCAAAGTAAATCAACTCCTTGATTGAGCATCACTTGTTGAGTTATTATTCATTGATGAACCAGTTTATACAGTTTACTGTGATAGCTTTTGAGGAAGCTGTAGTTTGGATTTACATTTGTCTTCACTGGCACTGGGATGAAGATAGAAATTCTGGCACTGATGGCTAAAAAAATTATGTAACATTCCAACAGGTACTAAGAAAACAATTTTTTTGAACAATTTACATTATCCTGAAAAGAATTATTAAATATAATGAAAAGGAAAGGTGAAAGTAAACAAACAGATCTGATAACCTCCCTTTTTGTTCACATATTAAAACAATCCTTGCAGCTGTTTACCCAATTTAAATAAAACCATTTAAATCACGTGAATGAAAAAAAAATATATTTGGATACATTTTTTCATGAGCGCTCCTCATATATGATATATGACATACGCACATGCAGACATACAACACAAAACAGAAGTGTACACACATAACACAATACATACAACACATAACATAATAGTAAAGGCCTTGAAGCTTTTCACAGGTGAAATCTCCATTGCAATGTCTAAAAACTCCACAGTCAAAAAACATAGAACTGATCAGAAAATCATTAACCTAAGTCTGTATGAGCTCCAAAAATAAAATAGAACTTTATGATGTGGAGGCAATAATAAAATAGACAAGGCAATAATAAAATAGACACTGAAAAAAACATCCTGGTTACCAACTGGGTTTCACTCTTCTTTGGATATCCCATCCTTTTTCCTCTAACTTGCATATGGGTCTGAAGGTAATCCGACAAGCAAGCCCCAAGGTTTTTTTTTTTTTCATATTTGAAGTAGGTCTTAATGGTGTTCATTATTCATTAGCCTCCAGGTGTGGGAGAACCACTGTTGCAGATGTAAGGATATCAGCTGTTATGGATTTGAGCCAAGACATCTTTTTTTGGTCTGTAGAAATCACTTTGGTTAGTCTCTCTGAATCCAATTTGGTTGCTGTTCTCCCTGTGGAAACACAAAACAGAACCCCAACACCAGACAATCACTTGATCAGGACCTTCCCATTGTCCTGTTAGAATATCATTCCAAAGTACCTTGGCTTATGGACATTTTTTGGATACATATGCCTTTCTGCAGCACTAAGCCCTGATGAATCCAAATTTAAAAAGTTTAGGGTAAAAGGGATTATTTTATGTTTATCTTTGGGGGATATATAACCCTTTCCAATTTCATCTTTTTGCTTTAATAAGTACATTTTAATAGTTTGAAGAGCTCTTTCAACTATGCCTCGTCCCTGTGGATTGTATGGAATTCTTGTTATGTGAGTAATGCCAAATGATGAGCAAAATTGTCTAAAAAGGGTAGAGGTACAGTCAGGGGCATTATCTGTTTTTAACTGTTTTGGAACATCCACAGTGGCAATATTTTGTAAGCAATGAACTGTAATATCTTTAGTTTTTTTCTCCAGCATGAAGAAAGCCCATCAAAAATCCGGAAGAAGTATCAATTGCAATATACAAATATTTTAATTTTCCAAATTCTGGCAAGTGTGTGACGTCCATCTTCCAAATATCGTTAGGTATCAGTCCTCTAGGATTGTCTCCAAGATTAAATTGTGGTAAAAAGGTCACACAATTTTGACATTGTTTTATTATTTGTCTAGCTCGTTTCTTAGTTATTTTAAAATGCTTTTTCAAGTATTAGCATTGACATGGAACCTTTTATGAAAATTTGTAGCTTCTTCTAGTGTAGAGAAAATATGTATTTCATGTGTAGTTTTATCTGTTAAATCATTGCCCAAACTAAGGGCTCCATGCAATCCTGTATGTGCCCTGATATGTCCTATAAAGAATGGATCTTTTCTGTCCCAAATTAGACTTTGTATAGTGGAAAAAAAGAGAAAACAGTAGAGGAAGGAGAAATCCTACCAGCATCTTCAAGGGATACTATAGCATTAACTATATACTATCAGAAAATAAATTACATACAGATTTTTTAAACATCACAAAAGATTGTAATACTGCATTAAGCTCTACCTTTTAAGCTGATTGTTTGGGTACTAAAAATGTAAAAGTTTGATCAGGGGTAACTACTGCTGCTGTACCATTATTCGACCCATCAGTGAATATATCTGGAGCATTCATGATAGGTGTTTTTCTTGTCATTTTTGGAAAAAATACAGGATGCAAAGACCAAAAAGACAATAAAGGATTAGATGGTAAGTGGTTATCAAATGAAACATTAGATTTGCGCATGATTATTGCCCAAGTATTTAACTCATTAGCTAACTCATCAATTTGATTCATAGTATATGCAGTAATAATATTATTGGGAGAAATTCCAAACACTCCCTTTGCGGCTTTTATTCCTTTGAGTATTAATTGTCCTACAGCCTCAGGATACCTAGTAAGAATAGTGTTAGGGGAATAAGATAAATGTATTCATAATAATGGACCTTCTTGACAAAATACTCCTGTAGGAATATTTTTGCTGGTAGTACAATAAATAATAAAGGCAAACTTATATCAATTCTATCCAAATGCATATTTTCCATATATGTTTCAATAATTTTTAATGCCTTTCTTGCATCAGGCATTAACCTGCGGGGTGAATTGGGATCTGATGGACCTTTTAGGATATCAAATAAATGTCCCAACTCTCCTGTTGGTATTCCTAGATAAGGACTTATTCAATTTATGTCTCCTAATAACTTTTGAAAGTCGTTAAGTGATTTAAGTTCATCTTCTCGTATTTGAATTTTTGGTGGACAGACCATGGTTGAGGATAATAGAACTCCTAAATAATTAATTGGAAAATTTAATTGTACTTTATCTATTGCTATCTCTGGATTATAATTTTTTAATAAGTTTGTAAGTGTGGCATAATATTCTAGCAATGTGTTTAATCTTTGTGTGCTAACAATACATAGTCCATATAGTGAAATATTTGTAGTTCAGGAATTTGATTTCTAAGTGGCTGGATTGCTTTGTTAACATAAATTTGACACATAGTTGGGCTGTTAGCCATCCCCTGAGGGAGTACTTTCAGTTCATATCTCTGATCAGGAACTTCAGGATTCAGTGCAGGGATAGTAAATGCAAAACATGGACTATCCCCAGGATGAATTGGAATTGAAAATAAACCATTTTTAATATCTATAGATTAAACATACCAGGTTTTTGGCAAAGCAGATGATTGGGAAATCCCTCATTGAGTAGGTCCCATAATAATCATCTCATTATTAATGGCTCTTAAATCTTGCAATAATCTCCATTTACCAGATTTCTTTTTAAATGACAAAAATGGGAGTACTATGGGGAGATACAGAAGGTTGTATACATCCCTCCGCTAATTGTTGTTTGACCAAGTCATGGACTGCTTGCATCTTTTCTTTAGTCAGGGGCCATTGAGGAACCCATACTGGTCTTTCTGATTTCCAAGTAATTTTTATTGTCTCAGTGACCCCTTCTGAAAACCCAATCCAAGTCTATTTATTCCTTGATCTATTTGAATTGGTGCTGCTATACCTTGTTCTTTTTCTCCTAATCTTTTTCCTTTTCTAAAACCTTGTCTAGCCCTAATAGTGGGCACATTGGATTGATGTTATTATCTAGGACATCTCATCCCCATATATTTATAGGAAGATGATCCAATACATATGGCTGTATAGTTCCTTCACATCCTTCAGAATCTTTCCAATCTAATACCATTGCATTTCTATGGGGATTAGTTGCCACTCCTATGCCTCAAAACGTTTGAGTGGCCTGTTGTAATGTCCAATGTTTCAGCCATTCTTGACGAGACATCATGCTAAGGTCTGCACCTGTGTCCAGTACCCCATTAAATTTATATCCTTGAATATTAGCTTTAGCATTTGTAAGAATCTCAATTTAAAGACAGCATAGCACAATCTACACCTGTGGAGTCTAATCCCCTGGAACCTCTTTCTATAGTACTATTAGAAAATTTATCATGCAGGCTGGGTTTTATTAATAACTGTGCTATTCTATCTACTGGGGAAATTATTGATATACCTCTTGCAGAAATAGCTATAATTTTTATTTTACCTTCATAATCGGAATCAATTACCCCAGGACTTATCATAAGTCCTTTTAGAGTAGAAGAACTGTGTCCTAACAATTGTAGTATGTTTTTGGCCTGGCATCTAAAGCCTGTTGTACTGCAGCTGGCAAGACTTGCCCTTGTTCATTAGTGTCTCTACATAATGTAATATATGTGTTTAAATTTTCCTGTTTCCATGGTCTAATTACCTCCCTGCACCCTTTGTTTGCTTGGTCAGTGGCTAGCTGTTTAATTAATGGCATTGCTTGCTCTGTATCCCCAAAGACTCTGGTAGCTATTTGAATAAGCCTATGTAAAAATTCAGTGTAAGGTTCACTAGCTCCTTGTATTACCTTAGATAATTGACCTTGTAAATCTCCACGTCATGTCCTTGTAATGTCTTCCATGCCCTAACCGCATCTGCACCAATTTGTGAGTATATGGCAGGATCATGTACAATTTGTTGCAGCTGACCTTCATAAGGTCCTTTTCCTAACAACATATCTAGATTTCTCTGAGGATAACCGGCTGCTGCATTTTGCCTAGCCGTCTCCTTGCAAAATTCCTCATTGGCAACCTTCCATAACAGGTATTGTCCTCAATTTAGCACAGCTTTACACATGCTAGCCCAATCTGCTGGCGTCATGTCCAAGTTGGTAATGGATTCGACCATGCTTACAGTGAAGGGTGCTTGGGGACCATAGGTTGTTACAGCCTCCTTTAACTGCTTCACTGTTTTGAAACCTAAAGCATGGTGAATTTGCTGCCCTCCTGCCTGCTCAAGTACAGGGCATGCTAATCTTTGAGGTCCTGTCTCAGGATCCCATCTGTCAACTACTGGGTTTGGGGGTCCCATAGAATATGTTGTCTCTATAGGTGGAGCTGTTGGTTGGACACTTATGCCTTCTGGCAATAGAAAGGTGTTAGTAGCAGCCTCCTGTTGTAACTTTTTTTCTGATAGTTCTTCCTTCTTTAAATTTTCTTCCTCTGTCTGACTAGTTCGAGAGACCTTCTCTTTTAGTTGACCTAAAATGTCTTTCTCCATAGTCTGAACAGCTAACAATTTACTTAACACTCTTTTGGTTTGTTTTTTGCTAATTTCTAATCTACTATAAAGATAATGCAACCCAACAAGATAACACAAAACAAAACTGAAACAGAATGAAACAAAAAAAGGAACAAAAAATCATTGTATCAATTTTCCTGAAATGTATTTTCGTGGTCTATCTCTATCTCTTCCTCAGGGCTGAACAACTTCAAACCTTGAGCCAACCATTTTTCCCAGTTTGCCAGAGAAAGTTCTAGGGATAGGCACTTTGAAACAAAAACAAAACAAATCAAAACAAGAACACATTGGTTTTTGAAATGGTCACCCATTCTCTCACCTTTCCTCAGGGGCGAGAATTTTCACGATCAGGCCTTCCCTGCAACGGCCACCAAATGCCACAGTCTGTCTGGGCATAAATCATGAGCCACTGAAGCAGGAAGAAACTTTATTTCTGAACTCCACCAGCACACACCACACACCAATCCCCAGAAACTTTCCGAATGCCACCCACATGGCTCTTCCAGGAACACACCACACACCAACCAGAACTCCCACCCCCCGGAACTTCACCAACCAACGTGAAATCTTCAGGAATCCCCACAAGCACTCAACCGAAACTCAACGGGAACTCTGGGAGAACTCAAAAATCATCTTAATGGCTTCTTGGCGTCATCTCTCAACCACTACTTCTGGCAAAAATGTCATGGGTGATCTCAACTTGGCTGTGGCCCTCAACAAAACGGAAGCACAGGTGGGTTAATATTTTTTTCATCATCCCATTGGTGAAGAAGCCTGAGCTTTATACCTTAGTCTGAATACAATGCCATTGAAAGTAATCTTTCATTAATAATAAAATTCTAATGAAGAACAAAAATGATACAAATGCAATTATATCCTTTATTGCAGATATAGAGTAATGAATGCTTTGTATAGTTAAACCATTACTTTATGAAATAAGGACAATTTTAAATCTTTTTATTTTAAAACAGCAGGGTTTTTTTGTTTTTGTTTAAAACCCCAATGTTACTGATTCTCAAGTAGGGGTGCTGGCATACCTTCACTCTATAGAAAATATCTGTTTCCGCTTTGTATCCCTACCAAAATCTTGAGAAAGACTAACAAAATTACTGTTCCTGAAAATGTCATACCTTGGGGGCTGGAATTGTGGCTCAGGGTGGAGCTATTGCCTACCATGTGTGAGACACTGGGTTCAATCATCAACACCATATAATAAATGAATGAATAAATAAATAAATAAATATATGTATTGTGTACATCTACTATGTGTACACACACACACACACACACACAGACATAATGAAAATGCCATTCCTTGCAACTAGAGACTATCATGCTATGTGAAATAAGCCACTACCCCCCAAAAAGGCCAAATGTTCTCTTTGATATGTGGATGCTAACTTACAATAAGGGGTGGGGTGAAGGGAGTAATAGAAATGCTTTGGATTAGAAAATGGGGAATGAAGCAAGTGGGGGAGGAATTGGAAAGAAAGTAGAATGAATTGGATATTACTTTCCTATTTTCATATATGAATACACAATCAATATATTTCTACATCATGTACAACCAGAAGAATGGTAAGTTGTACTCCATGTATGTGTAATGTCAAAATATATTCTACTGTCCTGTATAACTATAAAGCAAAAAAATTTTAAATGTCATCTCTCACTTACACTGCAACAAACATTTTTACAATTACTAATTGTTTAGCTATTTTGTTTTTCCTTTTGCTCTTAATTTTTATCTTAGTTTTGGCCCACTTTTTTTTCAATGCTATGATTTAAACTCAGGGCTTCACATCCTCAGCTACTTCCCCAGCTCTTTTTTAAAAATTTTATTTTGAGATAGTTACCCAAGTTAACTTCAAACTTGCAGTACTCTTGCCTCAGTCTCACAAGTAGTTGAGATTCTAGACATGCACCAACAAACCCCTTTGACCCACTTTTGCAGGTGGATGATAACATTTTTGACCTTTAAACCTAATATTTATCATTTTACTTAGCCCTCCCAACTTCGTGAAAATTGTACCTTTCACAAACACAGCTTTACCTCAATTCCTGGTTTTAGAAAACTAATATTCTAAAAGGACAAAGCCAAATCCATGTGACACACTAAAGATTATCTTCTGGAGTTTTACTTCTTGTAAAATATACATTATATATTTCAGTATGTAAGTTCTGATTGTAGCTCCATCCTTTATAAGCATGTAACCTTGGACAAAATATACTCTGAACCTGTTTCTTCATTTTCAAATGGGGAAAATAGTCTTCTCTGTGTACCTTAATAAACAGTTTTTAAAAGAGAAATGGGTTATAAAGGGTTTTATAAACAATAAAATAAGTACTCATTTATTTACATTCCGATAGGATGTGTACCAGGTCTCAATGTTAGGTATACAGCAGTGAACAAACATATCTAGTTCTATGTCCTATGATTGGTGAAATATGACCCATGAGCTAAATCCAGTCTACCACCTGCTTATATCAGTTCTATGAGCTAATTTTTTGAATAATTTGAAACAAAATTAAAAGAATAATAATATTCCCTGTCATTAAATTACATGAAATACAAAATCATGTTTCATTGGAACACAATCATGCTTATTTATTAACAGTTGAGACAAACTATGTGGCCCACCAAGCCCTAAAGTATTTACTGTCTACTCTTTACATTAACAGTTTGTTAACTCCTGCTCTGTGTTCTTGAAATTCTTTTCACGGTGTTGGACAGTAAACTTATAATTCTATATCTAATGGCTGCAAGTTCTTTGAGAAACAATAGCACAGTTAAAGAAGCTAGAATTGTGAAGCATGGGAAGGGTGCAGCAATAGATTTTATATACAAAAATCAAGTTCTTTGAGAAACAATAGCACAGTTAAAGAAGCTAGAATTGTGAAGCATGGGAAGGGTGCAGCAATAGCTTTTATATACAATAAATCATTATTTATTCAGTGATATTAAAAGAGACCTTAATGAATGTGAAATAACCATCGGTAGAAGAGTATTTTTGCCAAAAAGGGATAAAAGATTCAGTAGCCCTGAGTAAAATGTATAGCTGTAGGACTAGGAAATATGTGGTAAGAAAGAGTTGCTGAGGTGGGTACAAATTATGAAGGGACTTGTAAATCACGAAGCATACATGTTATAGATTTTATAGTGAGTGTAGAAATGTATTATTATGTCTTCTACTCCTTCGGATTATTATTATAATTACAATAATATTATTAATATAATATTAATATAATATTAATATTATTAATATAATCATTGTATTTAGTCATAAATCAGCTTAACACTTCAAAGACTGTAAAATATTTAATACCTAGTAATCTGTCATTTCAGTGACTTTCTCAGTAACATGGTATTTCTTGCTATGAAAATGTTTTAGGATTCCACATTGGCATATGCAGATGATCACATTCCTTCTTACCACTCATTTGGCATTTCACTCTTGCCATTGCATGTATCTTCAGATCTCCCCACTTTCACCTAAAAACTAGGAGATGTTGTGGTTTCTATAATTAAATATTTCTTTCCTTTGCTCTTTATCTTATCAGATGCACTGGAATAACTTTAACATTTTGAATCTGACTTCAAATAATACTACTTTTATGCTCCGCTCTGATTTTTTAAAAAATATTTTTTAGTTGTAGATGGACACAATACTTTATTTTATAATATGTGGTAGTAAGGATTGAACCCAGGGCCTCACACATGCAAGGCAAGCACTCTACCAGTGTGCCACAACCCCAGTCCCCTCTCTGACTTTCATATATTTCAGTTTCGTTTGTTTTCTTTAGAAAAATGGAAGTTAGCTTTTAGATTACTTGTCTCTATCAATGCAATCACCTCATTAAACAATTTGTCGACCTTTATTTTCAAGCATAAGACATTATGTAGACATGCTGTGAATAAGACAAAAACTTCTGTCAAGGAGTAACTTTAAAAAGCCAACTGTAGAGTGGGGGATGTGTTTGTAGAGGCTTTGCCTAGCATGTGTGAAACCCTGGGTTCATCTGCAGCAACACCACCCCTTTGGGGGCAGGAATTGTAACTTTAAAAAGCCCTCTTTGTTGCCTTTAGCATTTTGACAATCTCCTTTTATTGTCCTTTGCTTCCTTGTGGTGGTTCTTAAATTTAGATGTCTTTCAGTAGCCTTTATCTTTATGGCCCCGTTTTTTTTTTTTTTTTTTTTTTTTTTTTGTGGTGGTGGTGGTAGTGGGAATTAAACCCAGTGGTCATCCTACCACTGTGCTATATCCCCAGCTCTTCTGATTTTTTAAGACTGGGTCTTGCTAAGTTGCCTACTTTTGCCTTGAACTTGGTGACTCTCCTGCCCTAGCGTCTTGAATAGAGTAGCTTGGATAATAGGCTGCCACTATCATGCCTAGCTCCCTTTCATTCTTTTTTTTAATTGAAGGATAAGAGATGTTGACATGCTCTTCTGTTTTTATTTTTTTAAGAAATTTAAAATTTCATTATGCAAGTAATGTATTCTTTTGGGTAGAGGTAAACCATAAAAAGAAAGAAAAATATCTTTTCCAATACAACTATTAGAGAATAGTCCCTGTTAATATTTAGTAGCTATATATTTGTGTAAATAAAATTTTAGTAATTATACATCATGCTGTAAATCCTTTTCACTTAAGAGATATCATTAACATTTAACCACATCAGTGTATAGAGCTCTTCTCAAACTTTTTGCACTAGAAACCTCTTTACAATCTTAAAAATTGAATATTTAATCTATGTGGCTTCTATGTATTATGTTAGATATTTAAAAGAGGCTTAGTTCAGTTTTTATGACCTGTTTGAGTTTGTATGTATTGTTTGCTCTGCCTGAGATGTCCTCCTGGCTTTACCTACTTCAATCCAGCTCAAACATCACTGACTTTGAAGACCACTGCCCCTCCTACATACATAATAGAACTCATTGGACCTTACTTTGTGTCTAGTTCTGCATTTAATTCCTGCTTGGTATATTCCTTTCTAGGTTTTAGATCCTTAGGGTAGTAACAGTATATTATTCAGTCCTCAATCTCTTTTTATTGATACTTCTCTTCCTAGTTACTGAATTGGTGAACTACTTTTTTTTATATGCAGGTACAGTTCATCCATTATTTTATCTTCTTTCTTTCAATTGTACCAATTTCATCAGATTTTGTAACTTTTTGGAAAATTTTGGTGGGACTTCAGAAATATAAGTATCTTGAATTTTCAGCTTAGTAACTTTTAAAAAATATTTTTAGTTGTAGATGAACACAGTACTTTTATTTTATTTATTTGTTTTTTATGTAGCACTAACCCAGTGCCTCACACATGTGAGGCAAGTTCTCTACCACTGAGCCACAACCCCAGCCCTCAGTTTGGTAACTTTTATTATTATACATTTAGATGTTATTTTATGAGGCTGTCTATAAACTATGGCTTGTGTCTTTTCTTTTGCAGAAATCTTTTGTAATGAATGGATATGTATATGTTTAGTTTTCCACTACAAACACTTTGCTGAGTTTTCACAGTTGTGTAAGAACTACAGGAAATGCAGCTTCATAGAAAATGGTATGGATTATAGCCCATTTGCCATTTGGCATATTTCCCACAAATGAGCTAGAAAAAAGGTTTATTATTCAAAATAGGTTTGCTAGGTTCTTTTTTCCAGTACCCAGGATTGAACCCAGGGATACTCTACCAATTAACTACATCCCCGGTCCTTTTTTTTTTTTTTTTTTTTTTGAGACAGGGTCTAAGTTGCTTGGGCTGGCCTTGAACTTATGATCTTCCTGCCTCAGTCTCCTGAGTAGCTGGGATTTTTTTTTTATAGGCATCACCATTATACCCAGCAGGTTTACTAATTTCTTAACTAAGTGATTGACACAAACATGTGATGAATACAGAACATTATTCAGTATATATATCAAAGAAAATAAACAGTGGGAAATCCATATTGTAGCAGGTAGTCTCATTTTGTATAATTTTCATGAACACTCTTCCTAATCAGAACCCATTTCTTTTTTGTTTTCCTCAATTAATATAGGATATTCCTCATCCTGATCTCTACCAGTTATCACTATTCTCATAAAAATAATATTTTATCTAATTATTTCATCATGGCAGGGTTCTCAAACTTCATGTACATGAGAATATTCTGAGGTGTGTGTTTGTGGTATGTACTCCTCGTGCCTGTTGCTAAGTAGTTCACATGTCAAATTTTGTCTTTCAGTACTTAAAATTTTAACTCATATAGGATTTTGCTGAGCACAGTGGCCCCTGCCTATAAACCTAGCTACTCAGAAGACGGAGGCAGGAGAATCACAAGTTCAAGGCCAGCCTCAGCAATTTAACAAGACCCTATCTCAAAATGATAAATAAAAAGGACTAAGGCTGTCACTCAGTGGTAAAGCATCCCTTGGTTCAAACCCCCGTAACAAAGAAAAAAAAAAAAAACAGGAGATTCTAACATTTTAATTTCCATTTTTAATAAGTTATCCAGAGGAGAATAGCTATTGGGGGACAGAAAAGGGAGGTCTGGATGATTTAACAAAAGAGATATTTTCATGACATTTTTCAGGACTTATAGGTACAGTGTATTTAGTAGAGGCAGTAGGAATCATTCTTGTCCTGCCTTTAAAATTATTAACAATGTTTATCTTTCATTATGAATTTTGTTATAGAATTTTGGCCCTTTCTCATGTCCAGGAAATTTATTCTATTCCTAAAAAAGCCTAGTAGTTTTTGTTGTTTTATGATGGTGGGATGACTGTTGAATTTTGTCATTTTTTCTAACATGAATTAGGATAATCACAGTTTTACTTCTTTTTTATTTTTTATTTCTGCAAAGCCTGAATTTTTTTTGTTTGTTTGTTTTGGGAAGTAGGGGGTGCTTTACCACTGAACCACATCCTCAGCCCTTGTTATTTTTTAGTTCGAGACAGGATCTCACTAAGTTGCTTTGGACCAAGCTAATTTGCTGAGCCTGGCCTCAAACTTGGAATCCTCCTGCCTAAGCTTCCTGAGTAGCTGGAATTACAGGCCTGCACCACCACACCAAGTCAAAGCCTGAATTTTAAATATCTGTTCTAGAAGTCTACTAAAAATTCTTAAGTTTGTCCTGTACTTAACCTTTCAACACGGTTTCCTCCTCAGATGTCCAGCTACTACTTAACAATGACAACTCCTCAGGGAAGGAACAGCACAGTAAGTGTCTTTTCTAAATCCACATACAATATTATTCTAACATTGGGTAAATTGGCACCCTGGAAACTAAGTTTAAAAATACTTCA
This sequence comes from Callospermophilus lateralis, assembly GCF_048772815.1. Taxonomy (NCBI): domain Eukaryota; kingdom Metazoa; phylum Chordata; class Mammalia; order Rodentia; family Sciuridae; genus Callospermophilus; species Callospermophilus lateralis. Next base: position 202,805 of record NW_027514380.1, read on the forward strand.
AAATAAAGCAATTTGTCTTTTTATTTTTCTTAGAGAAAACATGTGCCCCACAAATGTTCTTTACTTACTTGAAGCTTATTATATGAACTTATTTTTTATTCATCCATTCATTTATTTTTGCTGTACTGGGGATTTAATCCAGGGCCACTCTACCACTGAGCTACATTCCTAGCCCTTTTTATTTTTTTTACTTTAAGATGGGATCTCGCTAATTTGCCTCAAACTTACAATCCTTCTGTCTCAGGCTCCTGAAAAGTTGGAATTACCAGTGCACACCACCATGCCAATTTATTTTTGTCTTTGTCCAGATTCTCCCTATTAGAGCAAAATTTAATGTTAGCTATTATGTTTTCTTCTATTTCATGTTGTTGTGTTTTTGTTTTCATTTTTGTATTGGTGGTGGTGATGGGGATTGATCTCAGGTCCTTGTGCATGCTAGGCAAGCACTCTACCAATGAGCTATATCCCCAGCCCATGTTTATATTTTTAAACTGCTGGCTATAGAAGGATTGGGTTGCTAATCAGGATTGATGTATCTCAAATTGCCAAATAATAACAGATATTCATAAAGTGCTTTAATAAATGGAGAAAAGTCTTGAACAGAAATTTCATTAAAGAGGCATATTTAATGACTAGACAGCACATGAAAAGTCCTAAAGCTCAGAGGTCATTTGGGGAATAGTAATTAAAATTACAATGATAGTGGGGAATGCAGCTCTGTGGTAGAGCACTTCCATAGCAAGCATGAGACTCAGGGTACAATCTCTACTATGCAAAACTAAAACAAAAGAAATCACAATGAGATGATTTCAACAACAAAAGGTATAAAAGTAAGGATTAATTATACCATGTATTTGTGAGAATATAGAGCAATTATAACTCTTTATATTGATTGTGGGAGTATATAAGTAGTCTACAAAATTTAAGAAATTGTTAAATATCTATTGTATGACTCATCAGTTCTCCTATTGGGTGTTTACCATAGAGAAAGAAAATATATGTTCATGAAGAGGCTGTTATGTCAATGTCTAACCAGTTTAATTCTTAAGACTGGTAGACTCACAAAATAAAATACATAATCACGAATTATTGATACATGCTATAACATAGCTGCAATTCATAAAGCAAAAAAAAAAAAAAAAGCCAGATTCAAGAGAGTACCTTTTTATAAGATTTCATTTTAAGAACTTTAGAAACAGGTAAAACCAATGGAGGTAGAAATCAGGATTGTGATTGCCTATGAAGGATGAAATTCAAATATAGAAATGGTTTATAGGGTGATGTAGAAAATGTTTACAAAATATTTTCACTCATGAAATTGAAGAGGCATGGTGGTACATGCCTGTAATCCCAACAGTTTGGGAGGCTTAGGCAGCAGGATCACAATTTCAAGGATCAGCAACTTAGGAAGGCACTAAGCACCTTAGTGAGAGCCTGTCTCAAAATAAAAAAAATTTAACAATAATAAAAAATAGCTGGGAAGTAGCTCCGGTGGTAGAGAGCTCTAGAGTTAAGTTCCCAGTACAAAACTAAACAAAACACATGCAATTTTAAACTGAAGATCTGTGCATTTTATTGGATACAAATATTATTTCAGTAGATAAACTTTAATCCAACGTATTTTTGCTTAATGATTAAAGTACATCTACCTGTAAAAGTATGTGTGCACTAGTGTTCAAATATTTGTTTTGCTTTAAGTACATTGGAGAATTTTTAGAATTGTATAAATACTAGTACAGCTTTGGAAAGTTACTTTTGTACAATACTATTTACATTTTCTTTCTTTTAAAGATTGTTTATATAATAAATTAACAATTTCCAGTATGAAGGAAAAAAATCTTAATTTGTAGTGATAGATTTTTTTCAAGGACCCTTGGAATTCATTTATTTCCATATTCTCCACTATAAGATTTGAACTTAAAATAAATACAATGAAAGAATACTTTCAGTGGCTAAAGTTGTTAAAGCATTTTGAATATATATATATATATATATATATATATATATATATATATATATATATATATATAAGAGTGCAACTGCTGCAGGTAGACAAAATACATTTTTTAAAAATTTATTTTTATGTGATGGTAAAGCTAAAACCCAGGCCCTCACACATGTGAGGCAAATGCTCTACCACTGAACCACAACCCTAGTTCCCTTGAATATAATTTTAAAAGTAGGGAACTTTGCCAAGTTGATGTTTGATTCAGATATCAGTAGTTCTCATTATTTGTGTCAATCACTATATAAATTTAATATTCGGTGAGTCACAGAAGCTTGAAATGTTTTTGGCCAAATCTGTATTTCCTTAGTCATTCTTAGGTCCCACACACATGTTTCTGTGGCATATGTTCTTATAAATTGTCTTTATTGAAAACACTAATATTAGCCAGGCACAGAGGTGCATACCTGTAATCCCAACAACTCAGGAGGCGGAGGCAGGAAGATCGAAGGTTGAGGACAGCCCCAGCAACCTGGCAAGGTCCTAAGGAACTTAGCGAGACCTCAGCTCAAAATAAGAAATAAAAAGGGCTGTGGATGGAAATCAGTGATAAAGTGCCCTTCAGTTCAATCTCCTGTACCAAAAAACAAACAATACAAAAACAAAACAGAACCCTGTTTTAGAAGGAAGAGAAAGGATCTAAGTTATATTCTGCCAAGTGCTTCAGATACTTCCAAGGGCCATTACAAGAGAGTGAAATAGAAAGAACCAAAAAAGGTGGAAAAATGAGTAGTAAGAACAAAAAGATAGGAAATTACTTTTTTAAAGTGGATCAGTTTGGGTGATCAGAGGACTTATAGGGAGATAATAAAAGAAAAGGGTAGATGAGTCAGATGGCAGTAGTAAGCTAATATTAAACCTGTTTTTATTCTGTAGGTTATGGAAACCTGGTGAAACTTTCTGCCTACAAAGCTCCATTGATAAAAAATATCTGTCAGTTAATAAGAAAGTACTGGCATTAGCACTAGAGCTTCTCAAAACCTGGAAATCAGAATGCTCTCTGGAATTTAACTGATGAAAAATCAAGACGAACTGTTAAAGCAACATTCATTCACTCATTCACTCAACAAAAATCTAGGCTTACTATGTTTTAGGCAATAGTTATTCATTAGCATGCTGTCCTCATGGAGCTTACATTCTATTAGGTGGAGAGACAACAGATAACAAAAAAATAACTCAAATACATAGTATGTTAGTAATAAATGTGAAAGAGTAAAAGATAAGGCAAAGAAAGGGGATGCAAAATGTCAGAATTCGGAATTGAACAGTGTAACCAGATGAGTCTTCACAGAGGAGGTAATTCAGGTAAAATAACTGAATGAAGTAAGGGATACAGAAGGAAGGGAACTCCAGAGAAGAGAGAAAATAAAAGACCCTTAGTGAGAATGTACGGATGGAACAGAGAGTGTCAGAGTACCAGAAATGGTGGGAGATGATCTCAAGAAAAGTAGCAAAGAGGTAAAAATCCCAAGACAGATGGGCATGGTGGTACACTCCTGTAAGGGAGTCTGAGGCAGGATGATGTCAAGCTCATGACCAGTGTGGGCAACGTATCAAGACCTTGTCTCAAAATAAAATAATAAAAAGGGTTAGGAATGTGGCTCAGTGGCAGAGATCCTGGGTACAATCTCCAGGGTAGGAGGTGGATGTCAGGGTAATAACTTTTATTCTGCTGGAGGGTTGTGAGCAGGAGTGACATATTCTTATCTACATTCTAACCAGATCATTCTGGATGCTTTCCTGAGAGGAGGGGTTGGAACAGGAGTTGCGAACAATAGTAAAAACAGGGAATCAGAGAATGCTTTGTAAAAATCTAGATTAAGAGATTTTAGTGGCTTCTTTAAGAGTGGTGGAATAAAGGTGTGGTGAAAAACAGTCAAATTTTGAGCTAATTTTAAAGGTGGAGCTACAAGATATGTTAATGGCTCACACACAGAGTGAGAGAAAGAACAATAAAAAATAATACCAAAGTCGTTCCTTACCACCCCCCTGCCAGCAACTGAGCTTAGGAGGAGGAGTATGAATCAAAGCTAGACCCAGCAACTTAGTGAGACCCTTTCTCAAAAAATAAGACTGGAAATGTGGCTCAGTGAATGAGCCCCTGCCTGGGTTCAAGTCCAGGTACCAAAAAAACAAAACCAGAAAAATATTAAGTTAATTAAGTAATAATATATGCAGTTATCTCCAGATAGCCTCAATCTTTTATTTTCTATAAACACATTCATGTTACTACACCATTAACATGGTTGCTGTTTAAGACTATGTCATTATATCAATAGAACTGCTCACTATCTTCACCATCTACCCCAAAGAATAAAAATAAACAGGATCATAGGCTCTGGAAATAGTCTACTTATGTTACCCTGCTCTATTAATTATTCTACAAAGTTTACAAAGTTGGCTTTTTTAAAAACATTAAATGTGCCTCAGTTTATTAAACTGTAAAATGAGGACAAGTAAGTATCTGTCCTACTGGTATAATACAAAGTACCTAGCACACAGAAAGTACTTAAATGTTACATAGATACAAAACAAAGAATCCACAAGTCAAAATTCTCTCACATTAAAAAGATCCTGCCACTTTTCTTTATTGCAGTACAGTATTATACTAACTTCTTATTTATATGCTATACCCTGACTGATATTGTGGTGATATAATATGATTCACAGAACTGAAAATTACATCCAAAAAACATCACCCTAAAATACATATGTAGCAAAGACAAATTTTACATACTCCTCAAAACTCATTAATATAACTGTGAAGAATTTATAATAAATCAGCTAGAATGTAGAAAGAAAGGAGAGGGTAGAGGCAGAGAGAATAATTAAGAATGTTATTTAAAAAATTCAAATAAGAAAAAGTCCCAAATGAAGACAGTGTTAGAAGAAATGTGAACAGATCAGAGAAACTTTTAAGTACAAAGCATATCTTTTTGTCTGAATATGCATAGAATAGAAAAGATACAAAAAGAATTGTTAATATTGGCTGACTTTCAGCAGAACTGGGTGGCTGGAGAAGATAAATAAGAGGGGACTTTTAACTCACACCCTTTCCCACCACTTAAAGCATGTAATTATAGTTCTCATATGCATAAAATAAAAAGTTTTTAAAAATTAATGGAGATGGAGGAGCAGAATCTAATGACAAGAAGGAAGATTTTATAGGAATAAATACTGAATGAACAAAAGTAGAGGCTAAAGGTGTAAAAGATGATAGGAAATGTTCTACACCTCTCCAAAGAAGACTCATGGTATGATGCATAGAAATGAAGAGTTCCAAAGGAGCAGAAAGGAAATATAATGAAGGGAGGTAAGAGAGGAAGATAATAACACTACACAGATATTGAAATTAGCAAGTTAAAAATGCCCAATCATTTGTCTTCACTATCATGACTAACTTCCCCCATTCAGAGTTTTAAATTTTGTGATCAACTTCAGGATTTATTTGTTTTTGGCAAGGAGGTGGGAAAAATTTATACACCAGACAGAGAGAGAAAAGAGAAAATAATGCCTGGTCCTACAACATGTTTTTCTGAATTTATTACAGTAGAAGGAGGAAATACTTTCATTGTTTGCAAGGCTGCTGGCAAATATATATATATATATATATATATATATATATATATATATATATATATATATATATATATACACATAGTCATTTTGGTATCCACAAGACTAAATGGGATCTATTAGGAAAAGGCCCCAGGGGGGTTGAATGTTCCCAGCAGTGGTATTGCACAGCACCTGTGATGGCAGCAGGTATTTATTTAGATACTGTAATGCACAAAAAGGCACCCAAAGTATAGACATATTCCTGAAAACGATACCTAGAGATTATCCGAAACAATTTGAAGAGGGGTGTTTTATTGGGGGGTACGTGCATGAGATCTGGGGAAATACAAAAATTATCGAAGCTGTGATCTCTTTTGCATCAATAGGCTGTGTCTACACTGTGTTCTTGATGCTGTGCTAAGAACTAGATAAAAAGACATGGTCCAATTACTAAGGAACTCAGTCTTGTTATCAGGGAAATATAGGCAAGCAGACAATGTAAGAATCTCCTAGAACATTATAATGTTTCAATTTTTAAAATAGAGATTTCTTTATTGGAGTTTGAAAAATTTCATCAAACTTTGTTGGGCCGGTTTGATTCAATTCCCCCTACTTCCCTAGTTTAGAAAGAAACGTGTGGCCCACTTATGTAATTGATTTTTCCAAAACCACACATCTAGTTGTTTAAATGAACACCAGGGAGAACCCAAGTCTTCTAACACTCTAAACCATTCTTTCCACTACATCACAACACCTCACTTGTAATTCCTTAAAAGGATATACCTATTCTGTTATTTCATTCATGGTATGTGAAAAAAAAAAGTGTAGTGAAAAAAAGCATGGGTCTGAATCATACAAACCTGGGTCTTAAATTTCTGGCTAACTATACTACTTTGTTTAGCATTAAGGCTGATTGTAATAAAATAATTTAATGCTTTATAAGAAATTATGATAAACCTGTACTCTTAACAAGGATTGTACCTGCTTAGGCTTTGTGCTCCTGACCCTGAATTTTGTAAGACATTCTATGAATACTACTCAGCAAAGCTAACTAAAAAGAAGTGAAAATAAAGACTGAAAGTACTGTAATAAGTGTGGTAGCCCAGACTACTACTCCCAGCTACTAGGGAGGTTGAAACAGAGAGGCTGAAAAGTTCAAGGCCAATTTGGGTTATTAGCGAGATCCTGTATCATTAAAAAATTTTAAAAGGGTTAGGGATATAGCTCAGTAGTACAGTATTTGCCTAGAATGCATTAGATCAACCCCCAGTACTACAAAAAACCTACTGCCCTCCACCTTCCCAAAAAGAAACCCCAGAAAGTAAGTGTTAATGCTAATTGATGACTTGTCATAGCAAATAGCTTTAGGGCTTACTTCATTGTACAAGAGTAATGACTCTAGTAAATTGAGGAGGGAATACATAATCAAGGAAACCTAGTTTAATATATTTCCATGAGCTCTATCAGAGCCCTCAATCCCTGATTGTATTTATAACATTTTTTTACATCTCTACTAGTGATTTTGATACATCTGTTTCCCAAAAGAGATAAAAAAGGCTTACAAGAGAAACTATTGTCTAAACTAAAAACAGTAAATTTATTTTTGAAGTTATATACAAATATTCTACTAGTAAGGCTAAAGGGAGGGGGACCCACCTTTTTTCAGCCCTAAAATTCTCTTTGTAGTTGTTTAAAAAATGATGAATTTTGAAATGAAGGAAACAATTCAAAGAACCCAAGCAAGTAGTTCGTTCCACATTTCAAGCTTCCTAAAAACCAAGATACCCTAAGTAGGGTACCTAGAAAACCAAGATACCCTAAGTAGGGTACCTAGAAAAGAACTCAGGATAAAGCTAAAAGCATATATTTCTGCATGTTATTACATTTTCTACTTTCTATTTTATCTAGACAACTCATTATGACCATTTCAGGTAACAATGAAGAAGTTAAAAACCCAACTTCTGGTGGGGCACAGGGGTGCAGACCTCTCAGTGACTCAGAAAGCTGAGGCAGGAGGAACCCAAGTTGCAGTCTAGCCTAGGCAACTTGGGGAGACTCTGTTTCAAAATAAAAAGAAAATAAGAAGAGCTGAGGATGTAGCTCGGTGGTAAGGAACCACTGAGTTCAATTCCCAGTATTGAAAGAAAGAATTAACAAACCAACTTCCTCTTTATAAATGTGATAAACCCTCAGCAGTTAGTTATAAGAATGAATGATTTTATTAGCTTTTTTCATAGAAATGATTGCAAGAAAATCAGAGACCATCATCAACAAATTTACCTACAGGTCCATTGTTTTCATGTAACAAAAATAAAATATTAAAAATATTTTAAAAATTAAAAAATATATTAATACAATATTTAAATATAAAGTCAGCAATATTAAAACATATCTGGCATCATTGCTTAGATGTCTTAAAATAACCCAAACCAAATACAGTTGAGTCTTAGGAGGGGAAGAAAGAAGAAGAGAGTGAAGGGCAGATTTTCAACTTGCTTTAACAATAATTAAAAATACAAATTAAGGATGAAAATATCTTGATTTTAAAAAATCAGTTTAATAGTGCTATGGTTTGTATACATCTTATAAGACAAAAATCTCATTATTTACAGTTTATGACTTCTAAGGCATTCATGTCAACAATTCCTGTTAGAAAGAATACTATCTCATTTTTTTAAATTCAGTTAAAAGATATCTCAAGGGTCTGGGGTTTTGGCTCAGTGGTAGAGCACTTGTCTGGCAGGTGTGAGGCACTGGGTTCAATTCTCAGCAGCACATATAAATAAATAAACAAATAAAGGCCCATAAACAACTAAAAAAAGTTACCTCAAGTCTAGAAGAAGCTAACAAGTTAGGAGGACTCATATAATCTTTCAGGTTCATAGATATAAATAGGTTTCACCCCTGGGAATAAAAACCTAATAAAATTTTAATAATCTCAAATCATATGGATTTTATAGTATCAGCTATAACTTAATTATACACCCTAAGGAAGGCAATGTTGTTAATCTAAAAAAATCTTTAAAGTCAGGAATGGTAGAACATGCCTGTGATCATTGGGAGACTGAGGCAGGGGGATCACAAGTTCAAGGCCAGCCTCAGTAACTTATCAAAAGCCTGTCTAGAGATTTTGAAAAGAGCTGTGGTTCATTGATTATGTGCCCTTGGGTTCAATCTCCAGTACCCCCCCAACAAATTTACTAAATATGAATGAAATTCAACAAAATTTTTTGGCATATTTACCAATTATGGCTTGCTTATTATGCCATTATTAGAATTAAGCAACAAAAGAAGTACACTAGAAGAGGAAATTAGTCCTGGATTTGTTATAATATCTAGGCTATTAATGTTAATGATTTACACACTTCATATCTAAAGACATTTTAATTTGCCCATTGAAATACATACATATTTTTCCAAGTTTATTTAAAAAGGCATTGCTGCCCAATGGCAAAGACAAAAATCCAATATTGGCTAAATGTGTATCACTTCAACACAATTAACCTCAAAGTTTATTTTTACCTAAATTCCTTGTGAAACCTTTTGTAACAATTTTTTGCTTAAAATAAGTGGATCATCAGTTGAACTACCAAATATTTTATGCCAGAATTTTTATATAATTAAAATATATATGCACCATTAACTATTTGCCTTACAATAAACATTATTGTTTTCTTTCCAGTATTGTTTTTTCTCTAAACCTTTAACACTTATGAGAATAAATTTCCAATAAGAGAAAACCTAATGATAAAGTGTCGTTCAATTGCTTTTAAGTGTTGAGTATCTTCTTCTGCATTTCAAAATGGCATGCCATATATAGATATATCAAATTATTCTGTAGAGAGAACTCCAGGATCATAAAGAATTCCCCTCTTCTCTCCAATCTCTATCTAAATAATATTAATAATAAGATAAATCTGGATAGACTTACAGAACACTCAGGGGTGCACATTTGGAACTAACAGTCACTGTTGGAAACAAAAGACACAATTCTTGTTCTATAAGGAGTTATCTGGTGAGAATATTCTAATTTCTACAAGCCTTAAAATGCTGTATTTAGTAAAAAACCCTGACAAACTTTTTAAAAAATGTGTGCAGTTGTCAGGAAAAGAGTTATTCTACCTCACTCGGGTCCTGCTGTTGTACTTAAAGACACTTTTAAACAAAAAAAGTATATAAATTGCACATTGACAAATACAACAATAACCAAAGACACCACCATGGGGCATCAAAGAAGGTAGGATGCTTTGTCCAGACTTGATTATGTTAACATAAGGTTTATGCATTACGTCAAACCTTTCTAGAGTTTAAAAAAAATTCATTGGTTATTCTGGATTGGTTAACAATAAACTGAGAACTATTTTTTTTTTAATTATCATTAAGAGGTTGCAAGATGCAAGGGAGAGAGTCACTTAGGGGGCCGTAGGCACATGCAAACAATCATGAGAGCATCTGCAGAGAAAAGCGGTGCTCAAATTCTGAAGTAAATGCCCTGAGGCTTACACATTTATTGTAGGTAATTTGTTCAGCTTACAATACAGAAGAAAATAAGTGGATGTGTAGTGAGAGGGACAATACTTGGGAACCTCTCCCAGTAGAGAAGTCATGACAGCAAAATCACTTCCTGAGGAAGGAAGAGCAAAAAGGATATTAAGAGTCCACCCTGACCTGGAAGTGACTCACCCTAAACTAGCCCCAAACACATTGAAAAATGGGGGAATGGGGTGAGCCCCGACAGCCTGAGGCGGTAAAATAACTGCTGATTAATAATTCTCAACATCACCAGCGCCCACTCTCAAAACTACAGAAAAGAGTCCAAAGTCACAGTTCAATAAGGGAAGTCTCTTCTCATACAGGAAGGTCACTGGGCTGTGCCCCAGGTCTGGAGGGAAGAGAAGAGAGTGAAAGAATGGGGAACTGGGAACACTGTGAGGCAGAGGAAAGTCCCTTAACAGGAAAGCGTCCAGACTTGCTGCCTCCAATTCAGCCTCTATACTGCAGCCCAATAGATCTTGAAAAACAGAAATCAGGTCATGCCAGATTCATGTGGACTCTACAAGGCACTGAATAGCAAGAACAATACAATACTATTTTGTATAAAAACGGCAGTGTGTGTTGTGGATTGAATTGTGTCCCTCAAAAAAGATATGTTCAAGTTCTTATTTGGAGAGAGAGTTTTTGTAGATATAATCAAGTTACAATGAGGTCATGCTGGACTAGAATGGGCCCTGAATCCAATGATTTATAATTCCTTATTAGAAGAGGAAAATTTAGACACAGAAACTATGTCAAAGGCCATGGAATGATGGAGGCAGAGATTGGGATAATTGAGTTACAAACCAAGATGGTTGCCAGCAACCACCAAAAACTGGGAAAAGGCAAGCAAGCATTCTTCCTGGAGCCTTCATAGAGAATGTGATTTGTCAACACCTACCAATTCTGGACTTCAAGCCTCCAGAAAGGTGAAATAATAAATTTCTGGTTTTTTCAAGCCAATTTGTTTGTAGTACTTCATTACCAGTACCTTAGAAAAGTAATAGACAGGGAAATAGGAATACATGCATGGGATTGCTTATGTTCTAAATACTAACAACAGAAGGAACAACTAGATGATGGGTGATCTCAGTTAGTCTTGCTGGAATAACTGAGGGGCAGGTTACTCAGCTCTGTTCCACATCAATCTATTGAAGATCTGGTTTGCTCAGGTGTGTTCTCAGGATCCTGATGGAGGTATAAGTGAATACATAGAAGTGGCCAAGAAACTTGGATGTCTGGACTTGGAGGCAGGCACATAATCAATTTTGTTTCATTCTGTTAACCAAAGCTCTGCACAAGCCCAACCCGGTCTCAAGAGGTGGTAAAACAAAATGAACTTTTTAAGTGAGAAACTTAAAAAGACATATGAAAAAGGGTATAGTTGTAGAAAGGGTAAAGAATTAAAGCCACTAATGCAGTCTCCCACACTAATGTGTGTATCTATGTATACATGTGTAGGTGTGCACATATACAAACACATACACACATGTGTGTACACACATGTATATGTAATAGAATAAAGCTAACAAGTCATTATATTCATGTTTCTAAGATTTAAAATTTTCAAGATAAGAGACAAGGCATGGGAATCAAACAAGATACAAATATTAAAACCAAAGGAGTAAAAATAATTTTTTTTCCTTTTTGGTATTCCTGGGGAAAAAACCCAGGAGCTCACTTGTGCCAGGCAAGTATTCAATCACTGAGCTATACCCCAATCCCAAACTGCAAATTCTGTCAAATTTATTTGGAGTTGGAAATAACAGTATGAACTCAGAATATATATCTTTCTTTCTAAGAAATGTGTATTCCTCATCTCTGATTAGTAAAATGATCCAGAAGTGGTGACGAGTTGGTAGCAACAAAAACCTCTACTGTTAATGTTGTACTCTCAAACACCCAGGGATGTTCCTAGAAATGGTTTATTCCAGGTAGAACTGGAAATGTTCAAGAAAATCTGGGTCTTCTTGTCCTGTCTAAAATCATGCTATTGAATCCTTTGAGGTAATGTCAAAATGACACAGCAAGTTGGGCATGGTGGTGTATGCTTCTAATCCCAGAGGGTCAGGAAGCTGAGACAGGAGGATTCTGAGTTCAAAGCCAGCCTCAGCAATTGGGCAAGACCCTAAAGAACTCAGGAAGGCCCTGTCTCTAAATAAAATATTAAAAAGGGCTAGGGATGTGGCTGAGTGGTTAAGTGCCCCTGGATTCAACCCCTAGTACCAAAAACAAAAAATGACATAGCAGTCAACTTGGTGGGGCTCTGAAAAACCAAAGCTTGGAAATAGGAGCATCAGAAACAATGACAGCAATGATGTAAAAATGTCAAAAATATAAACTCTAAGAGTACAATAGATTCTACTTATGAAAAGCTATAATTTATCACTTTTGGAGGTTACTGGGATACCAACTCACTTTTGAATAAAAAAAAGTCAATGAAGTATTTATCTTGTTGTTCCTAATGATATTCCTTTTCCTTCCTTCCTGACTTACCCCAAGTACAGGTAAGTGGGCTTCACATTGAGAAAAAGGCCCTTTGGCAGCATGATGCTAACCTTTGACCTGTAGAAATGAATGCCCAGAGGAATGAAGACACATCAGCTGGGTGTTCTTCATAAATCAGCACTCCAGGTCTAATGGCTGGTTTACAGTACCATGAGAGTACAATTAGGCGAATTCAGGATGTGAGAAATACTATAGGATAAAAGACCAAGTCTCTTCTACAAGTTAGTTGCTTTAGGGAATAACGGGGGGAGGGGAGTGTTATAGATTAAAAGAGACTTAAGAGATGCAGGTGGACCAAGGGCAATGTGTGAACTTTACATATCCATTTAAATATAAGAATTGTATTTTTATAAACCAGGGGAAAAAACCCAAACTGAACATGGACTGAATATTAGGCAAAATGAAGAAATTTTTTATGTAGTTGGCTGTGATTGTGATATTGCAGCAATGCTATTTTGAAAAATCCTTGTTTATCAGAGAATTAAAAAAAATAGATGAACAGTATGGCAGTAACAGTTGTTAAATTGAGGTGATGGGTGTGGGGATTAATTATAGTATTCTTTCTGTTTAAATACTTATAAAAGTGAAGAAGAAAAAAGTAGACAATGAGAAGAGGAGAAGGAGGGGGATGGGAAGGGGAGGAGGGGGAGGGGATGGGGAGGAGTCTGAGGGGATGGGGAGGGAAAGGACAGGGAGGGGAGGAAGAAGGAGAGAGGAGGGTACACATCAGACAACCTGGGTTTGCATACTGACTCTATCACTTTCTAAACAAGATGAGCAAGTTACTTAAACTCTGTGTGCCTCAGTTTCTTTAATCTGCAAATTAGGCTAACAACAGTAGTTAATTCATGATTGTGATAGTGAGTTAATATCAGTAAAGTGTCAGAACAGTGTTCCATAAATATTAGAGCTTCCTATTCCAAGCGTGAATTCCAATTTGTAACAGCAGGTGGGCGGGGGTGTGGGGAGACCATCCAGGGACTGCTACCCTCTGGTCCCTTCGCAGGTGGCAGGGGGGAGGTGATTATGCAAAAACCTTGCAGCTGCATTTGGTAAGAAAGTAGAGAAATGCTGGGGGAAGGAAGCCCCAAGGGGAGGACAGTATTAATGGACAGCTAGTTGGTTTGGAGAGGAGGTGTGACTTCCTGGGTTTTTGCTTCAGGGCCAGGAAAGAGGTGGCATTTAACTGCCAAGAGTGGTGAGGCCACATGAGGCAAAGTGGGAGGGGGCTGAAGGAAAGCAGAAAGGATTAGCCAGCGCTAACCTGGGAGATCACCGGGAAGGGAGACCTGGGGCTGTGAGTGCCTCTGCTTGGTTCGCTCCTCCAGCCAAGGGGTCCCAGGCTCTGGAAGAGGAATCATCAGGGGCAGCGCGTACCCATTAATTACTACCCATAAATAGTTCCCTGGGAATGGGTGGACGACATAAACGTGCGTGGGAGTGGCTGATTACTCATCTAATGGTTCTCATCCTGGAAGATGAGTAGTGTGAAAATTTCAAAAAGCTCATGGGACTGACGTTATATCTTCCTCCCTCAACGCAAACCTCCGAAACCAAAGGAAGCATTAATGTCCCACCCTGGAAAAGAGGTTTCTGCTTATAGTTTCTCTCCAGCAGCCTCAAGACACTTAGCCGAAGCGAGGATGAGCAGCTTTTGCGGAATTGCTTGAGAGTAGTCCGGGTTTCTCTCTCTCCCAGTCAGCTCTTGGCAGGGTGGAAATGTCTCTGAGTTCACCCCTGCGGAGTCCTGGATGGAATATTGGGTTTGCTAGGTTCAGGGAAAAAACCTGTTAACACTTCCTAAATAGCCTTGCTGGGCCTGGGGAGAATTCTCAGGGCCCAGAAGCTATTTTTCCTCTGCTGCTTTTGCATCCTTCCACCCTCAACTCAAAGGGACCATTTTGCCAATGGCAGACTTGAGAGCTCTTTGGGTGAGGACCAGCTATAATTATTCCTAGGAATTTGGAAATGAGAAGAGCCAGAGCAGCTTGGTGCAAGGGAAAGATGTTGGAATTTGCAGTTGGAAGAACTGGTTTTCAATTCCAGAATTGCCACCTTCTTGTTTGTTTGATTTATCTTGGACCAATCAGTTAACCTGTCTGGTCCTTATTTGTAAAGTGAGAGTAATAATCATATCTTGACTACCCAGGGTTATTGTGAGATCATTTGACATAAGGGGAGAAGAGAACAACTTTTTCCAAAATCCAATTTTATGCAGAACGTCAATATCTAAAACAGATTAAAACAATGCTTATATGGATAAATACATTTCATAAGTTAAAATTTCTAATATTAACATCTTAATAACTATAATAATCAAGATGTTGCTTTCATAAATACAAAGTTTTAAAATTGACATGTTGATTGATAGTTACAATCCCATGTATCCTGTTTATTAATTTTATTTTGGTTACCCAGAACAAAAATTCTGATTCCACAAATAAATAGTTGTAAATCATAGCAATATTATAAACCTTGTAATTAGAGGATACTAATTTCAGAACTTTCAAATAATAGTGGAGATTTTCCTCTGAAACAAAATCAACAACAATATTCAACAACAGCTAACATTCTTTATTTTGATACAAGATAAATCTTGTTCCACTCACATTAAATGTTAACCATCGAGAAGACAATATCAGCCCAATGACTCATTTGTTAACTTGTTATACACTGGCAATTATGTCATGAAAAAAATGGGCTTCAAATAGATATGCTTCAAGCCTCCCAGGTTCAGGGTGAAAATTTATAAACACTCCATGTACAGTACCTAATGCTGAATGGCCAAGAATTGCTAACTGCCTTTGAATGTAATCTGCCCTAGAATACAAATCCTTCCAACATCCTCATAGATTCTGGGAGTGGGAGAGGGGGAAAGTGTGAGGAAGAATTTAAGTAGCAGGTATTCAATCGCTATACTGCGGAAGTT
Organism: Callospermophilus lateralis; assembly: GCF_048772815.1. Classification (NCBI taxonomy): domain Eukaryota; kingdom Metazoa; phylum Chordata; class Mammalia; order Rodentia; family Sciuridae; genus Callospermophilus; species Callospermophilus lateralis. The sequence continues at coordinate 218,338 of NW_027514380.1, forward strand.
GAATGTCCCCCAAAGGTCCACATTTAAAAGCTTGGAGGGCTGGAAATATAGCTCAGTTGGCAGAGTGCTTGCCTCGCATGCACAAGGCCCTGGACTCAATCCCCAGCACCAAACACACAAAAAAAGTTTGGACCCCAGGGTAGTACTGTTCAGAGGTGGGGCCTATGGAAAGTCCTTAGGCCATTGAGGTTGTGCCTTTGAAAGGGACTGTGGGACCTAACATGTCCCTTCTCTCTCTCTCTCTCAGCTCCTGTCAGACATGTGATCCTTTTACTCCAGCACCCATTCACCACCACTGCCACCCTTACATGAGATGGATGAAGTCCAAGAGCACCCCTGATCAAGACTCTGTTAGGCTCTTTGGACCTTGAATCTCCCAAACTGTGGGCTAAGTAAACCTTTTCTCTTTATAAAATTAATTGCCTCAGGCATTTCTCTTGGTAACACAAAGCTGACAATTACAACAGTCCATAGTAGCCATTATTATTTCACTTTCAAGAACAGAGTAACTGCTCAATGCATCCACAGAGGTGTGAGAAATCATAAATGCTTCTTTTAAACCACTGAGTTTGGGAGTGATTTGTTGAGCAGTAAGTGTGATATAAAATGTAACGTCCATTATCTTTCATCTTTGCCTCCCTTGCATCCATTTTCCTTTTATGCTTAAAGTATCACATGTTCCTCAATCATTTTCAGTCCATGTTACTCAGTTTCAGAGGTGGGTGTGAATCAGACCTGGTCAATCTATGGGAGACATCATTGATAGGCAAGTAACTTCCCTTCCCAACCCTTTCTACTTAATCCACTTAAAGTGGCTTCATGATCCATGGCCAGTAGGTTATAAACAGAAGTCTGTCAAGTATCTCTGGAAAGTACCAAAGAAAAGGAAAATTAATGGCAGTGCTTCCTCCTTCTTCTTACTACACTTGAACATGACAATAATTTTTGGAGCTGCTTCAACAGTTATTTATTAAGTATGAGGCAAAAACCAAAAGCATTTTCAACATGTTGATTTGTTCCCAAGCCATTAAATCAGCAGCAGCAGCTGTCTACCTCCAGACTTTCTATTACATAAGTAAAACAAATCTCTATTTAAAAAATACCTTTTATCTTTGTGTTGGTGATCAAGTTGTATTTCAACTGAAAACATTACTAACAGCGTCTATCTATAATAATTATTAAAAGTATAAAGAAGAAAATAGAAATCACTACAGATTACAAATGATTTTTATATACTTCTTTGTAACTTTCAGTATTTTAAAAATGCCTTTCAGTAAGCATGCTTTACCTGGAAACCAGGGGGAAATGAAGATTGAAAAATTGAATAGTAACAAACTAAACTTTCAAGACCCAAAAGATAGAAGTTGCTGTAGTTTGAGTTAAATGTCCCCCAGAGACCCACGTGTTACTGTTAAAGGACTGGTAGTCAGCAAGATAATATGGGAAGCAGTGGAGCCTTTAGGAGGTGCTAAAGGGAGGTTTTTAGGTCATTGGGGACATGCCCTCAAAAGGGATAGTGGAACTCTGGCCCCTTCCTTTTTCTTTCTCTTTTGCTTCCCAAACATAAGGTGAATAGGTTTGTTCTGCCATGCACTGCTACTATGATGTACTTCCTCACCACAGCCACAAAACAATAGATAGACACCATAGAATAAAAACTTCAAAGTAAACATTCTTTCTTTATAAGTTAATTATATCAGGCATTTTACAACATTAATAGAAAGGTGACTAACATAGAAGCAGACTAATTCACCATTAGGAGCCAGACTCAGGCATTACTTCCAAGTATGACATTTGTTGTTGGATTGAACCCAGGGAGCACTTAACCACTGAGCAACATTCCCAGCTCATTTTTATTTTTTTTTAGTTTGAGTCAGGTTCTCACTAAGATGCTTAAGGCCTCGCTAATTTGCCGAGGCTGGCTTTGAACCTGTAATGCTCCTGCCTCAGCCTCCTAAGTTCCTGTGATTACAGGTGTGCCCCCCACACCTGACCAGGCATGATATTTTTTAAAAAATATTTTTAATTGTCAATGGGCCTTTATTTTATTTATTTACATGTGGTGCTGAGAATTGATCCCAGTGCCTCACACCTGCTAGGCAAGTGCTCTATTACTGAGCCATGACCCCAGCCATTTCATTTGTGTGTGTGTGTGTGTGTGTGTGTGTGTGTGCGTGTGTGTGTGTTGCTGGGGATTGAGCCCAGGGCCTTGTGCACTTGAGTCAAGCACTCTAACAACCGAGCTATCTCCCCAGCCCCTAGACATAACTTTTTGGTGTTCAATTTTCTTGTCTTATGCCCCTGGTTTCCATCTCTGGTTTAAAAAAATACTTATCTATAAATTGGAGGTCCTATTACCTAATTCTCTACTTACTATGGACAGTGTCAGAATTAAATAAGCCTAGTATTTGTGAATGTTTCTGGTGCTAATTTTTTTCTTCCTAATAAAGTAGGACTTTAGATAGAAGTGACTGTGGTTAGTTAATAGATATAGGTAAGAGAGATTAGGGGTGAAGGCTGCAGTGCCCCCCCATTTGCAGTGCCTAGTGCTTCCCATTTTGTGGGGCCTCTGTCCTCTCTGTGAGAGGACAATGCAGCCAGGCCACTCCCTGTGCCTCTTTGTACAGGGAGATCCCCAGCTGGGCTTCACCTCTATTTCTACTTACTCATCTCTGGGCCCAGATCCTTCTGTAATTGTTCACCCCTAGTCTTCCTCACCTTCATGAAGCATGTGGATCCTTGAAGTTATTTTACAGAATTTGGGAAGTAACTCCCTTTCCCCATTGCCTTGGCAGCATTTTTCTGGCCTTCTACAGCTCTGGGTCTGTGTATTATTCTCTCCTTCCTTCTCTCTAGAGACTAATTAGCACTCACAGACAGATGTGGTCTTTAGGGTCAAGTCCTCCATGTTAAAAGATGTGAATGGCAAATGAGGTTCCCAGTCTGAAGTTTCTCCTTTGAAGTCTTTTAACAGGTCACCAGGGATTGATAGAGGCATAAGAATGGGAGCCCAAGAACTATTTTTGCTGCAAAGGGTGGGTACTGCTGCCAGACAACCCCTGAGGAATCCCCTCTGATAGATCTGCCCACACTCATCTGGAGACCTCTACAATAAGACTGAACATTTTAACCTGTTAGTTTCTGATTTTTGAGACCTGGTGTCACTAACTGGTCTTGAATGCCTGGGCTCAAGCCATCCTTCTGCCTTGGCTTCCTGAGTAGTTGGGCCACAGCACACACCACCACATGATTGAAATGCAGACTTCTTAGCCCACAGAGAAAACACAGCCCCACGGACCTCCATCTGCACACAGCTGCTTGCCACACACGCATCCTCCCAAGTCAGACCTTCTTTCCCTCACACACGTACATATTCCTCCTACTCATAGATAGGCCTGTGCTCAGTTCATGAAACAGAAAAACATGACAATATTTATTTAATGTGTGCCTATTACCTGTGAAGAGACAATGCAGAGGGAAAGTATGACCCTGGGCAATATAATTGTAGGGTAGCCTGCTAGGATCCTCTCTGACCCTTGGTTTCTTTATCACTGCTCTCTTCTTCCTTCACATTGCTTCCTTTGACTGGGGAGCAGCTCTATCAATGTGGGACAACTGCCCTTCAACCCTCTAGTCTCCACCCCTGCACCACTTTGACTTCTCAGGGGGAGGAGGTGAGCTGGGATCTGAAGGATCAGGGGGAGACAAGCTATTACCCAGACAAAGACTTGGTAGGAGCCCAGCCCAGAAGGCCCTGGAAATTGGGGTACAGAGAAAGAGTCACTTGCTGAATGAATGTCCCAGGTGCCTTGATCTTTGGAGACAGAAAGTCCTAGTCTGGTTTTTACAAGGCTCAAGTTTGCACCTGTCCCTAAGATCCGGCTAGCTAAGTGCTGAGCACCAGGGTCTGGGTCCAGATGCTTAATAGATATGTATTATCAGAAGAATGGAATCATATCAAAGAAAATTGTGTGCTTACACTCACTCTGGATCTCTAGTTTTGCCAGTCTTTTCCATCTCTTCTCTTGGGTCAGGACTCTCTCTTCTCCTCCATTTCCACTGGCCTGTCAACTAAGACGCAGGTGTCATTTTTTAATGTACCCAACAACAAAACACTTCCCCTACCCTCTACCCATACTCCCTTCCATTTGTTGTAGAGGGTAAAGGAGACTATATTTTGCAAATGTAGAAAACATACCTAGACTTGTACAAGCCTTTTCTATTAGGAGTTTCAGGAAATCAATGAGTTCTATTTGCCTTCCCTGCCAGATGTAGATTGGAGACCTCCTGTGAGAAGGCCTACCTCACCAGGGCCTCTGATCTGCCCAGCACCTACTCCAGGCTCTATAATGTCAACCATTCAAAATAAGGTACTCCCCAGTCTCCTGGCCTGGATAAGCACATCACTGCAAACCCAGGTTTTTTTGCAGCACAGAAAACTTCTGCTTCCTTTGTGAAGGATTAACTGCTATGACAATTGACTTAATGCTAAAAAAAAAAAAAAAGAAAAAGAGACTAAATATATAAAATAACTATTTTAAGACCCTGAGTAACAGTGCAGGTCAACTGAAAAAAGTGTTTGACTGCATCATTTGATGTTTCACTGCTAACAACCTTCAATCCCCATTCATTCTCTCTCCTTTTTTGATCCATCTAAGCAAACCCAAAAGGACACATGCTTCCTTCCTTGGGACCAGCAGGGGTAGTTCAAAACATGGCTCAGGCTGGGGACATAACTCAATAGAAAAGTGCTTTCCTAGTATGTGGGAGGCCCTGGGTTTGATCTCCACTGGAAAAACAAAATATGGTTTATGTGCAGGAACTTTTATCCTGATTCCAACCACATTAAATATCAAGGTCATTCACTCCTCCTCTTGCTCAAGTTATCCCAAAAGCTTTAGCACTAGTCTGCTGTTCTCTTCCCCAGAAAGTCTTATTGTGTGAGCAATAAATGTTTTCATACCCTTTAGGTCCATATGTGGCGTCATTCACTTTGACATCCAAACCCACTTAGGATGGGGACTGAATCCCCCCCAATGGAGTAACCACAGAACAATAGAGAGCCCAGAAAGAAAAGAAACAAATGGAGTGAGACGTGTGATTTCATCCACTGACTTTCCAGACAGTGTTTCAGGGTACAGTGGAGAAGAAACCCAAAGAAAGCTCAGCAATCTCACAAAATTGAGGACTCCATGATCAGATCTCTGAGATCAGTAGGACCACCCCTACCTAAGAGCTAGAGAACCAACAATATGCAAAGGTGACAGCAGGCTGTGTGCCATTCAACTTCTTTCCAGACAGCCTGGAGAGACCATGCACAGGCTGAATTTTAAAAGTATGGCTAAATAAATCCTGGAATAAAGGCTTCTCAAGGACCACAATAAAATACTCTTCTAAGGATGAAATTAACCCACGAGTAACTTAACTATCTACCAGTAACAACCCGACAGTTTTTAAAGGAGTACAACAAAATGCAGCAAGCCAGCAAAGTCCCAAAAAAGGCAGAAAATTCACTATGACAGCAACCAATCAAGATTGATTGATTGGTTGATTTTGCCCAAAGATGAAAATCGGTCCATAAAAATAGATTTCAATTCCATAAATGAGCATGGTGTACATGCCTGTAATCCCAGTGACTCCAGGGCCCAAAGCAGGAGGATCACAAGTTTGAGGCCCACCTTGACACTTCAGCAAGCCCCTACCTCTAAATAGAAAGGGCTGGGGATGTAACATTGATGCAGTGCCCTTGGGTTTGATCTCCAAAACTGTAGAAAAAATATAGACCCTCAAATGACAAAAATAATGTATATAGCAGTCACAAATGTTATAATAGCTATCATAAATATGTTCCTTTTGCTTAATTAGGTCCAGAAGAACATAAATATGAGAGAAAGAAAAGTATAAAAAATTCAAATGGAACTTTTAGAAATGAAAATGATAATAGCTTGAGTTGACAAGTACATTGGATAGAAAGAGCAACAGGTTAGACACTACAGAAAAAAAATCACAAGCAGAGACAGAAAAGACTGAAAAATAATGGTATTACTCCTCTGTGACCTGAGGAACTATAACAAGTGGTCTAGTTTTATGTATGACTAGACATGTGTAATATGTGCAAGGTGTACCTGTGAAGTCCCAGAAGTATAGGAAGAAAGAGGGAGAAAATAGTTGATAATTTTCCAAATTTGACAAAAACAATAACCCTAATGATCCAAGAAGCTCAAAAAATCCTAAGCATGATACACATCTTAAAAATCCCATACCTCCAGACATGGTGGTGCATGCTTGAAATCACAGTGACTCAGGAGGCTGAGGCAAGAGGATCACAAGTTCAAAGCCAGCCTCAGCAATTTAGTGAGGCCCTAAGTCACTCAGCAAGACCTTTTTCAAAATAAAAAGATAAAAAGGGCTGGGGATGTGGCTCAAAGGTTAAGCAATTCCTGGGTTCAATCCCTGGTGAAAAAGAAAAAATTCCATTCTAAGACAAATAATAACCAAACACTAAAAATCAGTAACAAAGAAAAAAATCTAAAAAGCGATCAGAGATAAAAAGACACTACAGAGGGATTAAGAAAACAAAAATAAGTATGACAGCAATACGTCATAAAAACCATGTAAGTGAGAACACAATATTACAACGCCTTTAAAGTATGGAAAGAAATTAGACAAAGAAAACCTGTCAATAATTCTTCACCCACATTTTCAATTCTGAATATGTTTCAGAAATGCAGGCAAAATAAAAGGCTTCTTCAGACAAATGAAAGCTAAGAGAACTCATTTTGAGCAGAATTACAAAAAACATTATTTTAAAAAAACACGTTAAGCAGAAAAGAAATCATGTTAATGGAAATCTGCATGTACACCAAGGAATAAAGAGCTCCAGAAACAGCAGATACAGAGGGGAGCACAAATACCGAGAGGAGAGAAACCTGACTGAACTCTTGTAAGGATGTCACAGATACTTAAAGGAGTATGCAATTATGAAAAGGTAAACTACAATAAGTTAAAGACATGTATGGTGGGGCTGTGAGGATACCCAGTGGTAGAGTGTTTTATCTAGCATGCATTAGGCCCTGCATTCAATGTCTGCACTTCAAGAAAAAAAAACACAAAAAACATATATGGATGGGCTGGGGATGTGACTCAAGCAGTGGTGCGCTCGCCTGGCATGCATGCGGCCCGGGTTCTATCCTCAGCACCACATACAATGATGTTGTGTCAGCTGAAAACTAAAAAATAAATATTAAAAAATTCTCTCTCTCTCTCTCTCTCTCTCTCTCTCTCTCTCTCTCTCTCTCTCTTTGTCTCTCTCTTAAAAAATTTAAAAAAATATGGAAAACCTGGGTTCAATCTTTGGCACCATATAAAAAATAAAATAAAGGTATTGTGTCCATCTACAACTAAAAAATAAATGTTTTGTGTGGCTGGGGATGAGGCTCAAGTGGTAGCGCACTCGCCTGGCATGCGTGCTGCCCAGGTTCAATCCTCAGCACCACATACAAACAAAGATGTTATGTCCACCATAAATGAAGCAATAAATACTAAAATTTTCTCTCTCTCTCTCTCTCTCTCTCTCTCTCTCTCTCTCTCTCTCTTAAAAAAATAAATAGTATTTTTTAAAAAGAGTAAGATGTTAGACTTAAATTTAACCATATCAATAATTACCTTAAATGAAAATGCTGTAAATATACTAATTAAAATGAAGAAACTATCAGATCAAATTAAGGGGGGGGAAGCAAGATCCAACTATATGTTCTTTACAAGAAATATGCTTCCAATCTGAAGACTCAGTTACAAGGAAGCTGAAATAGCTATAATATTATCACACAAAGTAGACTGAAACACAGAAAATATGACCTCATAGGATAAAAAGGAAAAAATAGGCAAACCTACAAGTATAATTGGAGACATCAACAATCCTTTCTCAGTAATTGTGGAAATGGACCCCCCCCTTACATACAAAAGCAGTTAAGACATAAAAGACTTGAGCAATCCTACAAACCAAAGTATTTAATTGAATTTCTACACAATGAAAAATTTTTCATATTTTTCAAGTGAATACTAAACATTTACCTAATAGACCATATTGGAAACACTTACCACAAACTTATTGGAAAATAAGTCCCTAAATATATGAAGTAATTAAAACCATGTAGAGTATTCTTTGTCTACAAATGTAATTAAAATCAATAACAGAAAAATAAGCGGAAAATCCCCAAGTATTTGGAAATGAAGCAACATGCTTCTTGATGACCTATTTGCCAAGGAAGCCATCAAGAGAGAAATTAGAAAATATTTTAATTGGATAATAATAAAATGTAACATATCAAAATCTATAGGAAGCAGCTAAGATTTAGAGGAAATTGAGAGCATTATATATTGACAGTAAAAAAGAATAAAAATCTCAAATTGGTATTCTAAGATTTTACCTTAAGAAACTAGAAAACAAAAGACAAAATAAATCCAATATAATGTTAAAAAAAGCAAAAATAAAGGTGAACAAAATAAACTGGTTAGAAAAGACAGAAAGTAGGGAAATCAATTACTGAAAAGCTGATTCTCTGAAAAGACAATATTAGAAAAATTTCTAGCTAGTATGAATGTGAAAAAAGATAAAAGATTCACTTATGAACATCAGAAGTGGAAGAGGAAGCATCACTACAGTTTGTACAGTTATTCAAGAAATAAAAAGGGCATATTCTGAATAAGTTGATGCCAACAAATTAAATGCCTCAATGAAATGGAAAAAAAATAATTTTGAAAGACTGATGACTATTCATGAAGAAATAGCTTGAAAATTCATTATAAGTATTGAAGAATTTTAATTTGTGGTTAGTAATCAAACCACAAAGAAAACTCTAAGCCAGATGACTTCATTAGTGAGTAATAATCATTACAATTGAAGAAACAAAATAATATAAACTCTACCTAAAAAGTAGAAGAAGAGTGAATACTTTTCAGTTCATTCTATGAGGCCAGCATTACTCTGTTTTCCAAACAAAGACAAAGATATTATAAGTAAAGAAAACTTCAGAACAATATCACTCATGAACACAGATTGTTAGAAATTCTTAACCAAATATTAGCAAATTTTAGCAAATAAAATCCAGCAATATATTAAGGAACTACATTATGCTCAAATGGGATCTATTCTAGGAATGCTGCACAATTAGTTTAACATTCAAGAATAAACATTATTAATTTACCATATTCCTTACCAGAAAAAAAGAAAATCATATGATCATCTCAAGAGATATAGAAAATCCCATGGTAAAAATCAACACCCATTCATGATAAAATTTCTCAGCAAACTCAGAATAGAAAGTGACTTCTTCAATCTGATAAAAAATACTTAAGAAAACCTACAATTAATGTCATATTGAAGAGTAAAGGCTGAATGTTTCCTCCAATATCAGGAATAAGAGCAATATGTCTGTAGTTACAACTTCTAGTAATTATTGTATCAGAGTGTCCAATCCATAAAGTGAGGCAGGACAAATAAATAAAAATCTTCCATAATAGAAAGCAAGAAATAAAATTATCTTTATTCACAAACAACATGATCATTTATGTGGAAAATCCAAATGAATCTTTTTGAAAGCTACTATAAGTAAAAAGGGTGTTTAAAAAGTTCACAGGTTAAAAAGTCAGTATAGAAATATCAATTGTTTATCATTACTACTACCACCAATCAAAGCAGAAATTTAAAACATTGTATCAGCCATTTTATTATTAAAAAACATAAAATATGTAGAGATAAATTTGCCAAAATATATTTGCAAGACCTAAACCTGAATATTCAAAATTACAAAATATTGCTTAAAATTTTTTAAGAAAACCTATGTAAATGCAGAGACATTCCATGTTCATAGACCAGAAGTTTCAATATTTTCCCCACATTAAAATTTAATTTAATGCAAGCCACGTTAAGATCTCTGCAAGTTTTTTTTAAAAAAATCAATGAGCTAATTCTAAAACTGGTATAAAAGACAAAAAGCCTAAAATAGTCAAAACAATGTTAAAAGAAAACAAGATTAGAGGGTGTCAGTACTCACCATAAAGTCACCATAATAAAGACAATGTGATATTGATGTAAGGATAGACATAAATCCAAGGACCAGAAAATTATAAGATTCCAGAAGTATTGTTTCTGTATGTTAAGAATTCAGAGGCAGTTTAGATGTGTGGTTCTGGTTCAGGCTCACCTGAGGTTGCAGTCAAGATGTTGGTTGAGACTAAGCATTTGAATGCTTGAGTGCAGTTTGAGGAGCTACTCCCAAAATGGCTCACTTACCTGTCTGGTAGGTAGATGTGGGCTATAGGAGGCTTCAGTTCCCTGCTAAAAAAAACTCTCCATAGAGTAGTTTGAGTATCCTACTGGTTTCTCCCAGAGAAAGTGATCCAAGAGGGCAAGGTAGAAGCTAATGGTTTTATGATTTAGCATTGTAAATCTTACTCCTCAATTTCTGCAAAATTATACACTATTGATTGCAATACAACCAAGGTAGTGGGAGATTACACAGGGGCCTGAATATAGGTGTTCATTTGATGCCATCTTAAGATCTAGCTGCCAAGGTGCTAAGATTATTCAACAAACGAAATGATGCTGGAGCAATGGGACATCCACGTAGAAAAAAAAAAAAATGGTCCTCAACCCGTACCTCACACCACATATTAAATTTACCCTAAAATAAATTATAGACATAACGATATGAGCTAAAACTGTAAAAAAAATAAGAAAAAGAAGAAAAATATGCACAACTTAATTTAAGGCAAAAGATTTCTTAGCTAAGGGCTGTGGCTGTATCTCAGTGGTACAGCACTTACCTAGCACAGCACATGTGAGGCACTGGGTTCAATTCTCAGCACCACATAAAAATAAATAAATAAATAAATTCATTAAAAAAATATGTCTCAGCTAAAATTCAAACATCACAAATCATAAGGGTAAATTATCATCAATAGGATTCACCAGAATTAAGACTTTATTCTTTGCAATTCAGAGTTGAGCTACTGAGGCTGCAGCAGGAGACTTGCAAATCTGAGGCTATTCTTGGCAAGTTAGTGAGACCTCCTCTCAGAATAAAAAATAGTGGTGATGAACCCCTGTAATTCTAGCGACTGGGGAGACTAAGGTAGAAGGATCGAGATTACAAAGCCAGCCTCAGCAACTTAGTGAGACCCTAAGCAACCCAGTGATACCCTGTCTCTAAATAAAATATAAACAGCGCTGGGGATGTGGCTCAGGAGTTAAGCTCCTCTAGGTTCATTCCCTGGTACCAAAAAAATAAAAAATAAAAAGAAGCTAGAAATATGGTTCCATGGTAGAGAGCCCGCTGTATCCAGTACCAAGAAAAAATGAAAGAAAGAAAGAAAAAAAGACAAGTCACAGACTTAAGAAAATACATAAAAAACATAGACTTACTTATATCCTAAATATACAAAGAACTTTTCCATTCAATAATACAAAGCAAATAACCTTATAAAAGCAAATGAATATTTGAACAGACATTGCACTAAAAAGATATATGAGGTGTTAAAATAAGCAGATAAAAAGAAACCCCACATAGTTAGAGACTTAAAATTTTAAAAAATAGTAAGATACCACAAGACACCTACTAGAATAACTAAAATACAAATGTTGGTGAATGTGTGAAAGTGATCAAAACTTCATATACTACAAGTGGGAGGGTAAAATTCTCCAACCACTTCAGAAAAATAGTTGGACAGTTTCTTGTAAAATTGAATGCATTTTCTGATATGACCTAGCAATTCCATCCCTAGATAACCATCCAAAAAAATGAAGTTTTATTCCCCACAGACTCACTTGAATATTCATAACATCTTAATTTAAATAGCCAAAACTGTGGGGAAAACCCAAATATCTATAGACAAGGAAAAGTATAAACTTGCTATACAACCAGACAATGCAATATTAGCAATAAAAAGGAGTAAATTAATGACATACAACAATATGGATGATTCTCAAAAACATTATGCTAAGTGAAAAAAATTACGCAAAGTTAAATATAAATATGTATCTATAGTGTTCAGAAAGCAGTCCATTGATTGCCTGGAACCCAGATGCGTGGATGGGTTGGAGTGGGGGCTGAGAGTAGTCTGGGATACCGCACAGATAACCTTTTTTTTTTTTTTTTTTGCGTGTGTGTGTGTGTGTGTGTGTGTGTGTGTGTGTGTGTGTTACTGAAGATACATGGCAACTTTTAAGGAGATGTACGTGGTATATAAATAATCATTTCAGTGGTATGTAAATGTGTCAAAACTCATCTAAATATTCACTTAAAATGGGTGCATTTTATTGCATGCAAACTGTACTTTGATGAAGTAGAGTTTAAAAAAAAAGAAAAGAAAAGAAAAAGGAGACAGCTTTCTACTGAGCTTCAACCTGGACAGGCAATATTCTGGCACCTTTGTATCTTCATTTTCACCTACAGAGCCCAGGTTTTCTGCTTGGAGACTGTCGGGGTGCCACAGAGCCCAACATCGAGAGGAACTCTAGTTAATACCTTCAGCCCAGGTGAACTCCGGACAGTGGAGCAGCGAAGGTGGCGCGGGTTGGGTCCAGCGAGCACGCCAGGGAAGGGCTAGAGGTAGGATGCAGAGCTCCCTCGTCGCCCCTGCCGGGTTGGGCGCCGGGAGCACCACCGGATCCCATCGCTTGGGGCCGCTGATTCTTCTGAGGCTGGAGGACCTGAACACCCAACCAAAATGCGTTCCCCTGACTATGCGTGGAGGCCTGATGGCCCTGGAGGTAGTGGATCCTTCCTTGGGTCCGCCATGCCTCAGCCTCGCACCCGCTCCTGCACTGACCGCCGCCGCGTTCCACTTCTGAGTCAACCGAGTCCTCCAGGAAGCTGTGTATGTCTTGAAGCAATGATCAATATGTAGAGCTTTTTTTCCCCCATAGTCAGGATTCATGGTCTGAAAATCAAGAGGTTGAAATGAGAATGATTCCTATCATTGTCATTCTTAGTGATCCACCAGGAAAATTTTTTCATTCCAACCTCACAACTTTGTTCTTTTCAGGTTTAGAAAAAATATAACTGCCTAGGTTAATGGCATGTAAGTAAAACATGTAATACAGATATCTTTCTTTTTTAAGATAGAGAGAGAGATAGAGAGTATCTTTTTTTGTAGATGGACCCAACACAATGCCTTTATTTTTATGTGGTGCTGAGAATCGAACCTGGGTCCCACCCATGCTAGGGGAGCCCTCTACCAGTAGCCACAATCCCAGCCCAATAATACAGATATCTTTCAGTTATGACATTTAGTGTGTTGGAAGCAAAGGGAATATAGATTGAATAATAGAGAATGAAGTTAAAAACACCAACTATGACCACATAACTACCTATAAAAAAGAGAACTCCAATAGTTAAAAATGTTTTCTTTACATTAATATGAATATTATTATGACCATAATTATACAATTATAACATAATTCATTATATGAATACAATATATTAACATAAATACTAAAATTTATTTTCTTCTCTGAAACTCATAAAATTGATCAGGGCAATTTATTATCTGAAAGCAACCAGAAATACATACAGAAGCTGCCTGAGATTCATCCAGAACCACAAAAATGAGTGCATAGGTTGGGATTAAAGACAAAGGTGTGGTAAATAATGAAACTATTTCCTGCTTGAGCCCCCACCCCAAGTCATTATACTTCATCCAACTGGAAAAAATTTTTCAGTGAACTGATTACATGTACCTTGAAACATGTAATCCGCTCAAGACCTATGAGGTAAGTGCTATTAACACCATTTTACAGATGCATAGAGGGAAAAAAAGCCTTTGGGCCTTCATTAGCTTTCATACTAACTGGGAGAGAGACCAGGAAAATGCATATGGAAAGTGAGAATTGGTGGGGGAGGATCAGGCAATGTGAGTTGTCTCATTTAATCCTCAGAACAATTCCATAAGGTAGCTCTTACTATTCTCATTTTATAGACAAGGAATCTAAGACCCAGAGGCTAACTAATTTACCCAAGATCACAGAGCCCACCAGCAGAAGAACTAGGATTTACCCAGGACTGCCCAGCTCTAGAGTTTGTAGCATTTTATAACATGTGGGCTGTGTCCTGGTCATATCCTTGGGGACCCAATTCTCCATAGTCCAAATACACCACAAGAAATGCTTAGGGAAGATAAGAAGGCCTAGGGATAGGCTGAGTAGAAGCTGACAGCTGTAGAAGCTGACAGTTGGCCAAGGGTGAGCTTGGAAGAAGCTAGACACTGTGTAGTTTGAATTCTACACTAAAGACAATGGAGAACCACACAAGAACTCAGGAGCAAGAGCCAAAGTAGATTTGCACATCAAAGACAGAGTTGCTAAGTCCAGATGAGGGGTGAAACTGCACAGGAAAGATCAGAAGTTTTGACAATAATCTAGGAAAGAAATGATAAGCCCTTAAACCAAAAGTTTGCCTGGGGGTGCAGAGATAGGGGAGAGGAAGATGAAGATGTTTTCCATCTCCAGGCTCTTTCTATAGTCAATGCTTGGGGTGTGTGTGTGTGTGTGTTTTCTCTTCGCAATTGATGAGTAGCAGCCCTAATTCCATCTACTAGGCAGATGAGTGGCTGCTTACATACTGAAGTCTCAGTATTCCAATATACTGCCTTCTGCAGAGCCTATAAACCCTTCATGTGAGTTATTTACTTATTTATTTTTACAGCTCTATTCATAACAAGCAAACATGGTGGAACTGTTTAATGACATCTTTAGGAGCTACCATTTGAATCTGAACCAACTGTGAGGAAAGACTGAAATGCAAAAGTTTTGATGGAATGGCCATTCTGGAAGACTAGATGTCCAGGAATTCCCAAGAAAGAAAAGAGTCCACTCTGCCCCGGAAGGATGGACTGCTGGGGTGGGAAGGGGATTCCTTGAACACAAATAATTTTTGCCCTTTGGCTTCTAGGAATTTTGAGCTTTGTCTTTTCCCTCTCATTCTGACACAGCGTCAAGTTTCTCCTTAAGTTCTCTTAAGGCACAAGGATTCCCAGAACAAGATCACTACATGCCAGCCAGAGCTTGGATGGAGCTGGAGAGGCACATGATAGAACATTTGCTCTGATGCATTTTTCCATAAGAAAGGAGTGACAGATGTGGAAAACGTGGCCCATTTAGACTTGCAAGACCTATCAATGACCCGTCAAAATCAGAAGCAGTGTGAGCAGCTCAGTATCCAAGTCCCACCCTGCACAGTCCGTAAGCTCTTATGTAGGACTGAGCCCAAGGCATCCAGCTGAGAGGAATAGAAAGTGTTCTTGTTTTTTGTTTTCTGCTTAAGAGTGATATCTGGGAAAGTCTTCATAGCTGGAGGTCGAGGATAGCTCCCTTTTTCCCACCTGAGGGGGTTTTTCCTTGCTGTTCTCCACCAGCTTGTGCCCCTTGTCTGGGTTGTCCAACACAAGCCAGGGGACATGCAAACATCGTTTGCTTTTATTTGCTGATTGCTAAAGATTAAGCTGCTGGTAAGCTGATTGCACAACAATAATCTTCCAGAAAAAAAAATCTTTTAATTATGTTTACATAGAAACTATTGGTTGCAATCATGGACATTAGTCAATTAGACGTCTGAGGGATAGGTGGGGGGTTGAAAAGGTGGAGGTGGGGAGTGGGTGAAGGATATGTACAAGATGGGGGGGAAGGTTATCTCTGGGTTAAGCAGGGCTATAGCTCTTCCAAGACAGATTCTGCTTCCCTGTCGCCCCCATCCCCTTCTGGTTGGACAGTGACTCCCAGGAATTCTATTTTACTTAGAGGTGGGCAGATGCCTCTGATCAATGAAGCAGCACCGACTGAGGACCGTCGGAACTGAACCGGATCGGGCTAGGCTCTGTCAGTACCCCTCGGGGAGCTGCAGAGCCCGCAGATCTGGGTTCTGGCGGCGTCTCCCAGAGGACATCCACTGATGCTATTCACCCTGGGGAATGGCACCACATTGAAGGTTCAGTGTTGGTCTAAGCTGTTGGCAAGTTGGCCTCTCAGCAGTGATTGTAGACAGATCAGACTTAATGAATAGAAGCCCATATTACTAAGCCATGCACAATTTCTGTCCCTGAACTTATATAATGGAACTATGAGACACTGGTCAAAGATAGAGATGGCTGATAAAAACAGCTGGAGAAAGAAATTTGCTATCTTAGTGCCCTGATTATGAAGATCATCCTCCACTAAGATTTCACTTCAGTGGACATTCATAAAGACACAAATATTTTCACTTTGTCTCAGTTCATCATGGTTCATTCACATACCTCTTCCCCAGATTTCCTTATTACCGATTTTCCAAATGTGTATTTCCCTCTAATACTCTGAGTATCAGGTAAAACTTTCAGCCACAGCCCACACACCCACACAAAAACTTTTTTTAAGTATATATTTTTATCACTGGCTATCTGGCCTTTCAGGAAAAATGAGCAACTATGTGTATTGCTCAAACTTCTGAACAAAGGGAGGATTTTCCAGCTATCTTTCTGCGTCCCCTCTGAGTGGGACAGTAGTACTGCAAATATTTTCCTTTAGGTCAACTGGGTCAGAGAGAATTTCTCATGGAAGCACATGACAGGGAAGAGACAGTTTAGCAGGGTTAGAAACCTAGGGAATCTGGGGTACTTGTTCATGCAATATTTTTTTCACCTTTAAGGCCTGCTCAAGTTCTAACAGATATACATACCACTTCCACTTGATAGTAGAATATTGCTGTAAATAATATCCAGCTCATGATAGGCAGCTCAGGTCTCATGGTAATTTGGTAATCCAGAGTCAAACATTGAGTTTCTAGTAGCCCCTCCCCAATGAAGCCAAAAAGGGAAAGTATTATCTGAAGAGAATGGCATAGTTCCATCCAAAATCCTAAAGGTTTGTTCTGTGATTCATCTTTAGCATCTGCTGAAGTTTCCATACACTTGTTCATAGTTCTATACAGTACCAGACACTTGAAGTGCCATTGAACCTGACAGCTTGATTCAGGAAGCAGATAAGTTTGCACATTCTGGGTCCTACTCAAAACTGCCAGACATTTGAGTTATTTGATATATTAAAGTTGCATGACCATAGGAATTGAATGTTACTTTCCAAAACTAAGAGGCTCACCAAACACTGCACCCCTTTCTTAGTGTAGAGAAGTGAGAGGTAGCAATTTGTTTTTCACCTTAGATGTGATACTTTAAAGTACCTCAAATCTCTGGGCCTCAATAAATTTTACCCAAATTTCCGTGGTACTTATTTCCAACCATCTGGATGCATGTGTCTTACCAAAGCCTCTGAATTACTTGCTACTTGCTACCTACCGGGTCCATTCAGCATCATGTCATTCCTATAGTAGATAAAGCCCTGAGGAAGGAAGATGAAGGCATATTGCTGACTTTGCCAGTTGGGAGTAAGCTGAGTCTGGTGATCCTTCCTAACAGGCATAAAGAATAAGCATTTTGCCAGGTCAACACCTGTGAACAAGATGCCGTATGAGGTTTTAGATCTACAGGCCGGAAATCCAAGAGCACAGCCACCAGCTGCTCAGTTTCTGTGAGGGCCTCAGTGTGGCAGGGCATATGGGTGTGTGCAGAAGAGGCAAAACCCACTCCTAATAGAAAGGCATTAACAACCAAATCTCCTTTTAGAGGTTCCATCTCACATTACTTCAAATTACAACATGAGCTTTGAAGGGAATAAACCATAATCAAGCAATAGCAATGATTTTTGGAGACACTGGGGTAATAAGATTTGCATAGAGAAATTGGAAGATCATAGGAAAGCCTTTCAAACATTTTGAGCTCAGGCAGGCCAGCTACTAGAGCAGGATCCTAGAGAGTCAATAGAAGTCTTGTTGTCTCTGCGTCTGAAATATGGACTGGTATTTTTGTGGGTCAAAAGGGCTGGAAGTTGCTACTACATCTGGTAGTGGCATGGGGCAGAATAAGTACAACCTGGAACATGCTGGAAGTAATTGCTGCTTCTGCTAAATTTCTCTGCCTTCCACATAATTTAAAAATATATCTTTTTAGCCAACCCTAACCATGACAAGAAGATGATTCTGGAAAATGTAGTTCTAGCTTACCCAAATTGACCCTATACAAAACCACCATACACCGTTTATTAGCTTCTTGATATTGAGTAAATTATTTAATGTCTATGAAACTTTCTCTTTTTATCAAAGTTTGGCATTGTCTCGAGGAACATTGTCCTGGGTTTCTGGATGATGTCCTATTGCAGAAGATCTCTTACTTATAGGTATAAGTAAGAGGTTCTCTGCAATTGATGTGGGCAATGCCTCCTTCCAGTGGCCACTTAAGACCATTTGGCCATGTGGCTTCTGTAAGTCTTTCCCTAGTTAGGGTCACCTCTCTTTTCCAGGCACTCCCAAGAAGTCTGCATCTGGCCCATGGAAAATGCAAACATCTGCTCTACTAAGCTCTCAGGGGTGCACTCACCCTGAAGGTAGTCATCTGGACTCACTATCAGAGCAGCAATCCTGCCACAGCCACTTGCCTTTAGATCATCTTTAGGCCTGAGTCCCTTAACCCCCACACATATACCAATGATGCCAGTCAAACTCTCAGGGTTATTCCCTCTGGAATACCCACCTTAAGGGTTATCGTAAGAAAGAATCAATACCCTTGGCTAAAGGGGGTAGAAAGTGACATCTCTCTGCAGACAGCTCTTCAAGTGCACCTTTTAGCCTCAACTGTTAGCCTTCTGAGAGGAGGCAGGTAATGAGCTGTTGACCACCCACTTTACAAGTCTGAACAAATAGTCTTGCATCTTGATTTAGAATATAGGGTTGCTTGAGAATAATTCATACCCCACTTTCTTTTTCCAACCTTTAAGATTTCTCTCAAAATTTTAGGACAGGAGGGTTCCATTTGTCAACCAAAAATAACAACTCTGCTCTAAGGAATAAGAAAAAGATTTATTCTGAGCCAAACATAAGTAACCATGGGCTGGGAACAGATTCAAATTTCCTGGAATAACATGGTTCTCCTGTGGAAGAAGTTGAATGGGCTTTTGTAGTCACAGAAGAAAGTAGATGGGGACTACAAACAGATGGAGAAATCTCTTCTAGAAGATTCTGGTGTTATCTTTCATTAACTGAGGAAATCTTGTACAAGATTCAGATGTTATCACATTTTTACCAAGCTTAGTATTCATTTCAAGAGTTTTTTTTCATAGTCACAAGAATGCTAGGGTCGGATACACAGATCAATAATAAAAAGCTATTAAAAGAGATTAAAGATAGCCCAAAATAACTTGGCTCTTGATCTGCAACATTCCATCTCTCCACTCAAGATATGTTAGATGTTCAAGATCAAACAGTCTTCAGGCTCTTTGGAGATCTTTAGTTCATATGTTTAATATATGGTTACCTCGCATGGTACTTGATACATGGTAGACATTCATTAATAGCAGTGATGATGGTACATTGCCAATCACCCAGCATGTAGGTCAATCCAACTTTTGAAAATGCATAATCATTTTCAAAAGTTGAACTCCCTTTCAGAGTTAGTACTCTCATGAATGGTTTAAAAGGGGCTATCTTTTACCTATTCTACAAGTCTATTCCAAATACATTAATAGCCATCTGGGTCCAGTAGCTGCTGTGCCCATGTCCACCGCAGAACCACACTTAGTGACAAACCACAAGCTTAAGGATAACGGGATCCAGTTCAGCTACTTGCCTTGGGGGAGGAGAGAAATGAGTCCTCTCTACCCTGTAATGGAGTCCCATCTTAGCCCCAGCAGGTGGAGGAGCAATGTACAATTATGTGCTGGGCTGTGTGCAGCCAGTGTGCCCTGGTCTAGCCATCTGTCTTGATTACTCATCTCTGTGCTGAACTAGTTTGTACGTATTTTGAATATCATCCTTGCTTGTAGATATGGAAATACAAAAATCCACAGATACCCCAAACACCAGCAGCATACATGCATGTACAATTATATCATTACCCCAAGCTACATATGCAGTTTATTCGTTTTAAAGAATTTTTCTAGTTGTAGATGGACACGATATCTTTATTTATTTATATTTATGCGGTGCTGAGGATCGAACCCACTGCCTCACACGAGGCAGGCTCTCTACCACTGAGCTACAATCCCAGCCCCTGCAGTTATATTCTTTAAGTTTAAAAGTAGAAACAACAAGAACTTGGAAAGCATGAACTGAACTGATATATGGAGTGACAAAACCTTAGGGAAGGCTCTATCTGCTCCAAGTCTACTCTTGGCATCTCTCTTAGTCTTTCTTTCTTTCTTTTTTTAAAATTCATTTATTTGTATGTAGTGCTGAGAATCAACCCAGTGCCTCACACATGCTAGGCAAGCGCTCTACCACTGGGCCACAGTCTCAGTCCCTCTTTCTTAGTCTTGATGTCTTCAATTCTTTTCAGGTATCACAAGTGACAATGGAAGGGAATAAAGAGGACACATGCACACTCAGTGTCAGACAAACAGCCCCCTCAAAGCAGGAATACAATGCAGTCTTATTTTCCAGATTGTGAAGTGTGCGTATTAAGAAAGCTTAAAAAAAAAAAAAAACCACTTTATCAGAGATTGGCAAAATTTTTCTATAAAGGCTCAGATAATTATTCAGGTTTTTTTGAGGAGGGGGGACATATGGTCTCTTTTAAAAAAATTCAACTCTGGGGCTGGGGATGTGGCTCATGCCGTAGTGGACTCGCCTGACATGTGTGCGGCCCAGGTTCGATCCTCAGCACCACGTACAAATAAAGATGTTTTGTCTGCCGAAAAACTAAAAAATTAAATATTAAAAAAATTATATATCTCTCTCTCCCTCTCCCTCTCCTCTCTCTTTAAAAAAAAATCAACTCTACTGTTATAGCACAAAAGCACCCAATAATAAGTAGGCAATAATAAGCAAATAAACATGGTTCTGTTGCAATAAAACTTTATTAATAAGAAAAGGTGAGAAAGGAGTTTCATTTACAGACTCCTGTAGCAGAGTGTAAGAACCTAGAAGCCATCAGGGCTGGCTTTACATCTTTCAGGGGTTGACAGGGGCTCCATCCCATTTCCTCCAGAAAAGGCAAAAATGAATTCTGTCATGGCATTAGTTTTGTTTTATTGTGTCCTGTGCTCTGGTGTTTTGATGCTGTGGTGAAGTGATGCAGTACTGGGCTTGAACCCAGGGGCACTGACCACTGTTATATCCACACCCCTTTTTACTTTTTATTTTGAGACGGAGTCTTGCTATGTTGCCTGGGCTGACCTCAAATTTGTGATCCTCCCACTTCAGCTTCCCCAGTCACTGGGATTACATGTGTGCCCACTGCACCTGGCTGCTTCTTCCCTCTTTCTGTGTGTGTATATCTAATGTTTCCATTTTTTTTCTTCTGTCATCTTGCACTCAAGCCATGAAAGTGTCCAGACTCTTTCATGTTTATAATTCTCCTCCTCTTTCTTTCTCTTCTTCTTCTTTATCCCTCCCTCCTCCTCCTCTTTTTCTTCCTTTGTTCTGGATATTGAACCCAGGGGTGCTTAACCACTGAGCAACACCACCAGCCTATTTTATATTTTATTCAAAGACAGGGTCTCAAGAAGTTGCTTAGGGTCTTGCTAAATGTTAAGGCTGACTTTGAACTTAGATCTTCCTGCCTCAGCCTCCTGAGCTTCTGGGACTACAGATTACATTTAGCTTCACATACATTCTTGCTAACTACTTTCCAGGTCCCTCATCAGTTCTGGGGTAAGAAGTGATGTGCAGTAATGAAAAGATCACTTGTCTGGGTGGGTCATTGGGCAGAACAAGCCAACAGTCTGCTGCGTATCTTTGGGAAAATTACCTAAGCTCTCCAAGACACCCTTTCCTTATCTAATAAATGAGCGAGTTAACTAGCTGGCCCCTGAAATACCTTCCACCTGTGAGCTTGTGATTTTAGCAAGCTACAGCATCAACTCTGTGCAACTGTCTGGGGCCATTAATTAAGATGTCACTCACAGACCTTAAGGAAACTGGCAGGAGGCAAAGAAATCTGCTACGTGATCTGTAACTAGCAACCTTCCTAAGGCCTTCACAGCTGAGGGGCAGAGGGTGCCTGTGAACTCAGAGGATGTGAGACCCAGCACATGAAGGGGAGACGAGAAAGACAATCCATGGAAACCAATTTACATTCTAGGCTCTCATTGTACAGCCTCAAAATACACACAAATATTGACTTAGTTGGAAACAAGATCCCAGGGAGCTACTATTGGAAAGTGGGACACCTTCTCCATCAGATCCTCTCATGTGGGGCTTTTATGGCCATGCAAAGGATACCCTTCAAAGCCCTTCAGATAAATATATGAATAGGTTTGAAGAAAATATGCCCTTGAGGAGCTAATAAAATAAACTACCAGATACCAGCATGTGTCAAAGGAAAGCAGTCTCCTCTGAGCAGGGGTGAGGGAGGCCAGGGAAGGTAGGAGAATGAGGTTGGCTGGTTTAGAGGCTGGCACTGGTTGGCTTATGATGAGCAGGGGCCTGGAGCTCTGTCCCTACTGTCTAGACACAGTCTTGAGGGTGAGGAGGGAATGGAGGAGACCACATTCTGGCCTCCAGAAGAGCTTTTATTGCCTGACTCTGCTAAAGTTGTCTCACTTGTAGTCTAAATAATTAACTTATCCATCCCTAAAGGGGCATTCAGAGAAAAACAAAACCCACCCCTGCCCTCAAGTTCAGGTTTCCATGACACCCAGGGCAGGCCAGGAGCCTGGGAAGCCATCCCAAGCTGCAAACGTGGCCTGATTTCAGAGGTTCACTGGGGTTAGTGACCTTCTGAAAAAGACCAAGAGTTGCTTTTTGTATTTGAGCTAAAATTTTTTGCAATTTTGAAAGTTTTTTTTAAAACCAAATGACACAAACAACAAAAACAAAGAATGTGCAACAGAGACTTCTGTGGTCTGCAAAGCCTAAGATATTTACTCTCCAACTCTTTCCAGGAATAGTATATCAACCTTTACTCCCTCCTCCAGGTCCTTTCACAGCCCTGAAGGAGGCAAGAATGGCTTTGATCAGCTCCCTGATAACCCCACCCAGGAGCCCACTGTATGCAGAGATTATGGTTGTCACAGCACTGATATTTACAGTCCAGCAAGAAGCTGGCACCATTGTTCACCCCATTAACAAAAAAAGAAAGAAAAAGAAAAAATACACTAGGGTGGGGTGAGGGAGACATCAGTCTTGATTCTACTGTATAAAGAGGTAGGCAGAGAGGGAAGAACTGAAACTAGTCCCAAAACATCTTATTTGCCTTCTTGAGGATCAGAAAGTGGCAACATCCCAGTTGGTTTCTGATGACACCCTACCCCTAATGCCCTGTTGATCCCCACCGTCACAGAGGCTCCATCCAAGATATCTTATGGTGCCAGCTGACCCTCAGCCCTAGACGAAGGCTCCAGCCTACCACCTCACCAGGTGACTTTGAAGGGACAGGACTTTGGCCAGCCATTCACTCCTCCCAGACTTTCTCCTAGACCCAGAACCTCTGAGAGCATCACAGGCTAAAGACCATAAAAGACATGGGTCAGAGCAGGCAATGGGGATGTGGGGATGCCCCACTGCAAGTGGGCTGAGTGTCCTCTGTGTTATCATGGAGTCTATTTGGAATTTGGGGGACTTAGGGCAGAGTGGAGACAAAGTGACTCTACATCCTGGTGTGTGAAGATTCTGGGTTATTGCAGATAGGAGAACAGAAAACTTGGTCAAAGTGTCTATCATGTTCCAAGTAAAATGTTGCTACTGTCCAGCCAATGCTTTACAGGGTCAGGTGTAATAAGGAATGTCTATGTTGGAATTCCAATGTCAACACTAGTGAAAGGCTACAGTCTTAGAGATTCGAAAGACCAGGCTGTGAGCTCATGGGATAATCATCTCAATCTCAGCACTCTGGGGCTCAGTTTCTCTCTCTCTCTCTCTCTCTCTCTCTCTCTCTCTCTCTCTCTCTCTCTCTCTCTCTCTCTCTCTCTAATGCTGGGGATCAAACCCAGACCTCACATATGCTAGGCAAGTACTCTACCATTGAGTTACACCCACAGCTCTTTTTATTTTGAGATAGGGTCTTGCTAAATTTCCCAGGCTGTCCTCAAACTTGTGATCCTTCTGCCTCAGTCCCAGAGTTGCTGGGATTATAGGTATGCACCACCACATCCAGCTTTCTTATCTGTTACAATAAGCAAATGAACAGAAAGGTGAGGGGCTTGGATAAGGCTGATTCTAAGGACCTGCGCATTCCATACCCAACAAACAGCTCAAATATGCCATGACTGCACAGATGCTTTGCTGGAAAAGTTGTCACAATCATTGCTTTCCTTTCTTAAATCAATCCAATCCCATCCAAATGTGAGATCACTGGCCTGGCATAAGGGTGAAAGCTTTCCTTCAACTTGTTAGCAGTTTACCAGGGAATCAGGATGCATGGAAAGGTGATGAGTGTGAATTCTTATCTTTGTGTCTTGTGATCAGGGAGTAGCCAAAGAGCTTCAAAAATTTCATCCCCAAACTCCTACCATGCCCACAGCAGGTGGTTCAGAAGTCATGGTGCCATAGACTCTCAATGACCCAAAGTATCTGACTTCAATTCCTCAGCCTGACTGGATATTCCTTAAGGGCAGGAATTGTGTCTTGACCTTCTTTGTCTCTAGCAGAGCACAGTTTTCTAGATATGTGGTTGGAGATCCTTCCATATCTGCTTAGCGACTTGATTAAAATCAAGAGTGGTAATGCTGAATTTGACATGGAGCATGAGTCCAGGTGACTGAATCTCTTAAATTTGCTGGGTGATGACTGGATGCCATTCTTCAGTCCAAGGCTCAATCAAGTATCTCCTGTCCAGGCTGTGATCCCTAAGAGCTATGCGTGACCTAGACAACAAATAATAGAGGAAGGTAAGATGGATCCATTCCAGTGTGCCAGAGACTCTCCAGGATATGCAGGTCACAGTGCTGCTGGCCCCTGGCTCCTGAAGCAGGCCAGGCTGGGAAAGTTAGCCCAGGTGGACCATGCAAACATAAATCAGGCACACTTTACCCACTATTTGATTCCAGGTCACTGTACAAATTGCAAGCACAGTGTAGGCTTTATGGGCTACAAACCTAAACATATAATGTGTTGACAAATGTCACAAGCTCTGTGGTGGGTCTCATTCTCATCTAGGCTTAGGTATATTCAGAATGGCTGTCTCCTTTCTCTGCCTACAGATAACATGCTCTATATCTAGTCAAACTCCCTGCTCCATTTGTTCTGTGCTCTGGGAAAATGGTTGCTTTCTTCAAAACTATTGATGCTGCCTTTCCTTCTCTTCTTGTTTGTTTGCCTGTTTGATGTGTGTGGTGATGGGCACGGAATGTAGAAGGCAGTGCCTTGGCTTGCCCCGCAGTGTCACTAATCTGTACAAATGGTGATGACAAAGAGATGCAACTAATTAACTATGACACACATGGAATTGCTAACAACTTTGATAAAATTTTAATTACCCTTTGTTTCATGGGACAGGCAACAAACCATGAAAATAATAATCCTCTTGGGTGCTGTCACAGCATACAGAGCAATTTGACTAGAGGAAGGGAAGTATGAACTGTAAGGAGTTTAGAATTGTGAGAAAGGGGAAACAGTCCATGGAGAAGTGATGGGCAGAGTGGCTGCTATACCTGGAATTCAGGTAGGAGGAGAGACTCCTCCCTGAATTACCTAGATAGCTTCCCCAATTCCCCACTTTGTTTGTATAGACTTGATGTTTTCCAGAAGCAAACTCTCTGTAGGCAAAGAAGAGAAATCAAGGCATATGGACCATCAAAAAATCTGCCAAAAAGACACACCTGGATTTCTGATCCAGAGCCCTAACGCCAGTCCCCAGAGTCTGACTGTATGTGGAAGGACCACCTGGGGACGCAGTGAGTATCTCACTGCTCACAGATACCACCTTGGGTCATGCCATCCTGCATCCCCAGGGCTCCTGTTCCCCCTTGGCTGCCCCAGGTGAAAGGGGAAGAAGAGGAGTAGAATGAGGTGTCCACCTAGATACCTTAGTGGTTTTGACTTTGTGTCCACTGCTGCAGCTCCATCCCAACAGGTCCGGGAGCACCTTACACTCCTCCCCTGGCAGGCAGGGCTCCACCACCTCTGCAGCACGATGGAGGCTGTTGGGGCAAGAGGCAGGAGTGCAGCTCTAAGCTCTCTGTGAGCACAGCCAGCAGTCAAGAGGGGGGGGTCTACGAATGAGGCATACATTTCCACACACCCCTGGCATGAAGTTCCGTGTTTCCCTTGTCTTCTGCCTACTCTGGGCTCCCCAGAGAGGCAGAACGGTTGAGGTTTGGGGACATACCCCTACCAACTTTAATCCTATAGGTCCCAGCATCTCATCAAAGACATTGAGGGGGAAATGAGGAAGTTGAAGTTGCCTCTGAGGCAACAATGTCATTGGCACAGAGGCACCAATCTTCAGCTTGGTGTGTGTGAGCAACTATGCACCATGTGCAGAGGTCCACAGACCAGGAGGGCACAAGCTGGCATGCATGTGATCATGCTGGGCATGGTTACTTGGATGCCACTTAAGCATGAGAACAGAAGCCAGAGTTGGTAGGTGGGAAAGGGTGATGTGAAGGAACACACGTGTCCAAGTAAAGGCAGGGTTGAGAGTAGAGCATGTGGAAGAGGCTGGGGAGAGAACAGTAGGTGAAGAGCCCACGTCTGAAAGGCTGTGTGTGGCAGATAGCCTAAAGTATGAGGGAACGTGTCTGTCGGTGTGGGCTGGGCAGTGAGGGACAGCACACAACAAGAGCTTTCCTTGTTTACGACACAGAGATAGTCATATCTGCCCTCCTGTCCCCCAGAGGGTGCCCCATCATTTGAGACTCTGATCATGAAAGCCCTGAGATGGGTATGAAATTGGATCCCCAGCAGATGGCAAGGCCCAACCAGACCTCCTTATCTCTCTGCTCAGAGTCCTCCTGACCAGGGCCTAGATTCTCACTCACCTTCCACACAGGAGGGGTTTGCCCGCATAGTACCAGCCACCTGGCCGGAAAAGCAGGAGCATTTTACAGTCTGGGAGTGCTCATCAATACGGTTCCTATTGCAGCAGTGGTGAGAAGCAATCACCTCACAGGTGCCCTGCTTTACAAGGACTGATGGGGCCAGCCACATCAGATCAAGTCCCCAGCCCAGGCCTCCAGCCCTGCTCCCCTCCCACCCACCTGCTGGTCCTTGAGCCCCTTCTACCTGCTAGGGAGAAGGCCTTTCCTTCCTTCCTTTCTTGTTTGTGTGTGTTGGGCAGGAAGTACTAGGGATTGAGCCAAGAAGCCCTCTACCACTGAGCCTCACCCCAGCCCCTTATATTTTATTGGGAAACCAGGTCTCGCTAAGTTGCTAAGGCTGGCTTCAACTTGCTTCAGCCTCAGAAGTCACTGGGATTACAAGTGTGAACCACTACACCTGGCAGGGGGAAGGTTATTTAAGAAATTTCCAGGGCTTTGGTTTTAGCTCACTGATGGACCACATGCCCATCAGCATAAAGTCCTGGGTTTGATCCCCATCATCACACACAGAAAAATCCAATGGCAGGGGAGAAAGAAGCAGATGAAATCTTCCTGTTCCTCCCCAGTGAAGCCGCACTCATCACCCTTTGGTAGACCCTGGGTCTGAGCAGAAGAAAGCTGAAGTCCCGCACCAGGTCTTGCCCTGACCTCCCTGCTTTCTCAGGGTGAGGACAAGGGCCCCAGGGCTTACAGTGCGTGGGGAGGATCATCCGCTTATATAGGCTTTAGCAATCCCAGAAGGAAAACCCCAGAATTAGGCCAGGAGGCTAGACTTAAGCCCCCACCTGAGGGCCTCTCTCTCTGCAGAACACCTTCTGGCCTGGAAGGGACAGAGAACAGTGTGTCTGCCCAGGCATCCTCCTGGTGGGGATAGCAGAAGGGAGCAGTTGCCTGGGTGATAAACAGAGGAGGAGTCAGAACTCTGAAATCTATGGATTTTACTTTGCCTCTGAGATCTGCTCGCTGTGTGGAACAGGGTGGGGTGTTATGCAGTTTTCCAGGTGTGCTGGAAAACCTCCTTCCCAGTCCCTGCCACCTCCCCCTAACCTGTGGCAGTTGGATGCTGTGAGGAAGCAGAGGCCAAGAGGGTCCACAGCCACATCAGGCACAGTGCCAGCAGCCAGTGGCCTGCATTCCAGTTTTGCAGGGCCCTTTCACTCATCGTGTGGAGAGAAGGGCACACTTGGCATAGCTCCAGGCAGAAGGGGCTCTCCTAGTGCCCAACCCCAGTCGCTTCTCTGTGCTATGCCATCTGGGAGGCAAGGGTGGGTAAGATGCTCACCTTGTCCCCTGGCAGCTCAAAGCCTGGCACAAAGTCACTGTAGGAAGCAATGGATGCCACAGAGAACAGGGGAGCAAGAAGGGAGAACGTGAGGAGGAAGTGACATTTAAAAGGGGTCTTAGAGCTGGACAATGTGGCACACTTGTAATCCCAGCTGCTTGTAATTCTGAGGCAAGAAGATCCAGAGTTCAGAGCCAGCCTCAGCAAAAAGCAAGGCACTAAGCAACTCAGTGAGACCCTGTCTCTAAATGAAATACAAAATAGGGCTGGGGATGTGGTTCAGTGTTTGAGTGCCCCTGAGTTCAATCCCTGGTATCCCCCAAAAATTAAAAAAAAATGGGCTGTGGTGTGAGAGGAACAATCATGCTAACTCCCATTTTTTTTTTCAGTTCTTAACCCAGGAATGCTCTTGAATTTTTCATGACTATTCCAAAGAGTAGGATAGTTATTACCTATTTTATAGATGAGCAAACGGAAACTCAAAAAGTCTGGACACAACCCAAACAGCCACCAGTGAAGGACTGGCTAAATGCATTGAAGAGAATCTGGGCAGTCTCTTCCAAACAGCTGTGTAAACACAATGGAAAATGCTTTATATAATGATGCATGCAGTGATCTCCAATGATAATCCACAGTTAAGAGGGGGCAGCAACATGTGGGATCATGTGCATAAAATGTATAAAAGAAAGGGATTATTTTTGCTGCTTGAATAGGCATAAACTAGATCTGGAGCCACATGTGGTGGTCTGTACCTGTAAATCTCAGCAATTCTGGAGGCTGAGGCAGGATTGCAAGTTGGAGGTCAGACAGGGCAACTTAGTGAGAGCTTGTCTCAGAATACAATAAAAAAGGGCATGCACTTTGGAGGCCAGATAAGTCTGGCTGAAGATTCCTTAAATGGTGTGTCCTGCAGTGTCCTGTTAGTAGGTTCTATACCAGGCTCTGCATGTCATTGATGTAGGATCCATATTTTAATACTGTTCCTAACATTGCATTTAATAGCAAGATGTCTTTGACTTGATTTTATTCTTTGTAATTCTAGGAACAAGATTTTAGTTTAGCCATTACTGATATTTTTAAAAAAGGGATATGATTTCTTGCACAGCACTTCAAAAGAGAAACAAGCTTCGGTTCTCAATGCTGACCTTTCTTTTTCAGGTACAAGTTTTCTAGCTCAGACAACTGAGA
Source organism: Callospermophilus lateralis (assembly GCF_048772815.1). Taxonomy (NCBI): domain Eukaryota; kingdom Metazoa; phylum Chordata; class Mammalia; order Rodentia; family Sciuridae; genus Callospermophilus; species Callospermophilus lateralis. Next base: position 247,866 of record NW_027514380.1, read on the forward strand.
AAAACTATAGACCATTCTTGAGGAATTGGTTACACATTGTTTTTCTATATTGCAGGCAGATTGGGTTGTGATGGTGGTGTGCAGGCAGATACAGGATCTGATAGCCTGGGATGTTCTCTACTAAAATGTTTCTTTGTATCAGAAAGTTTTAGTACAACAAAATAAAGGACAATTTCAGAAATAATAATTAAAAATAAAAAGTGCCAAGGAAGTAGCTGGCAATAGAGTAGCCCTGAGTTCAATCACTAATAACACACACACACACACACACACACACACACACACACACACACACACAAAACACCAAACCAAACAAAACCAAACCTCACCAAACAAAAATGTCAAAAAATTAGCTATGGAAAAAACAGGAATAACATTTTTTTGCCATTTAGAAGGAAAAGTGGTTGGCTGAGAAAGAAGATGACTTATTTTTCTACCAATTTCTTTTTTACTCCCTATTTATTTTTTCCTTTTTTGTACCAGGGATTGGACCTAGGGATACTTAACCATTGAGCCACATCCCCTGACCCACCATTTATATCTATTGTTTGTTTGTTTTGAGAAAGGGTCTTGCGAAATTGCTTAAGGCCTCGTTAAATTGCTGAGGATGACCTCGAACTTGCATCTTCCTGCCTCAGGGAGTTGCTGGGATAACAGGTGTGCACCACTATACCCGGCTCTTTTTCATTTTATGAGTTTCAAACCTGGGGAATGTAATGGCCATTTAATTTAAACAATATTTAAATTTAAAAATGAAAAGAAAGCTAATGGAAGTCAGATGATTTGCCAAGGTCAGGCAGCATGGGGGTGGCAGGCGCCAGAACCCAGCAATCTTCCCTATGCCCACCTTGCTTCTGAGCCAAACTCTCTTCCCCTTTCCTTATCCTCCTCCATCCTTGGTGGTTCAAACTCCCAAATCTGTTCCAGAGAGAGGGCTAGAAATGGAGGGAGTTCCATCTGGGAAGTAGAGGTACACAAAGGCTGAGAGCTGCCCAGCCAGATCGGGCAAAAGCAGTCTCAGGAGGCATCAGAGTCTCAAGCTCAGGGACAGACCCGGGTCACTACCTCTGTTGCTCACCTAGCCCCTTGGGTCACTGTTGACCTCCCTCAAGTGCCAGCACAATTCTGAGAGTATCAGGGATCAAACAAATGCCAGGACCCAGCTGCTCTCTTAGAATAAAATGCCCGATCTCTGCCCACCCCTCACACTTCATATCTTCAACTGTTTCTTAACTTACCTTTTGTTTGGATCTTTTAGATTCAGTCTGCTCATCTGCTGGTCTCAGACTCACTCCACCTGGACAAGTAGGAAAGATTTCAGTGAGCTGTGAGGTCCAGAGGGAGCCCAGGCCCTGGTCTGGTAGGGTAAAGGAAAGCTTGGGAGAAGGCAAGGGGGTGGGCTGGCTGGAGTCCAGTTCTGAAGCTGTTCTAGGCAGGGGCTGAGTCTCTTCTTATGGCTTGGGAATGACCCTTACAGAGTCAGCATGAGCTTGGGACCATTGTCAGGCAGGAGTGAAGCAGCTTTGGGAGGAGTCTAAGAATCAGCACTGTCATCTCTCTGATCTTGGAACAGAGCTGAGGATCAGGGGAGGGTTCTAAGCAGAATCTGCCAGATAGATCCCTGCTGGGAGAGACCTCTGGGGAGGATTCCCGAGCCCTGAATCCTCTTTGCCTGTACCACCAATGTCCCATGGCACTTGCTTCCTGGACTTATATACAGCTGGCTTAATTCTGCCACTGTCACCCTCTTTCACCCCACAGAGCTAGAATGGGGGTACAGCAGGTCTCTGAACTTCAGGCCACAGCTCCCCAACACCTTCTCCTAAGTACTTTTTCTTTTTCAGCCTCCTACATAGGCAGAAGTGAAACACAGGATGGTGAGGCCCTGGAAGGAAGAGAACACTGCCTTCTAGCTCCCAGCAACAAGGGTCCTACAAAGGGGGAATGAAGGTGTTCAAAGGAAGTAATGGCAATATCCTGGGGATAGGTAAGCTCCCACCTGTCTGGATGTATCTCTTTCCTGAATTGGTCTCTCCTCTCTCCACCCCTATCAGGAAACCTCATTTCAACTATTAGAAATGCAACTTCTCCCAGGTGAGGGGTGCTGGGGATTGAACCCAGGGCCTCAGGAATGCTAGACAAGGGCTCTACTTCTTAGCTACATGCTCAACCTCTCTCAGGTGATCTTGTTTCTGAGCTTCCAGACCCTTCAGTTCCACTCACCTGGTCTCTCTTATGAACCCCAAGACTCAAAAGATCTCGGGGAGGGGAGAGGATTGGGGATAGAGGAAGCTGCAGAAAGCTCCTGAAAATTTTTCTTCAACTTCTATGCTCTACCTCAGTTTCTCAACCTGTTTCCCCCCTCATCCAACCCATGCTATAGTGAGACTGAGTGAGCAGCCTGCACACCAACAAGAAGTTGAAGACGTGAATCACAAGAAGCTCCAACCTTCCACAACCTACCCTCACCCACCCCCAGTGTCCATTCAGTCCTCCATAATTCTGAGCACTTTCACAGGGATCTACCTGCCCTACAGCAGTGCCCACTGTTTACCTGCTGGCCTGAGGTCCGCACTGCCTCTGAAACTGGGACCAAGACTCAGAAAGCAGACTACTGTCGGGTGCCTCCAGTTTGAATGCAGTCCAGTTCAGGGCTATGTCTGCGTCCCTCACCAAGTTGCTGCACCCCCAGGATGGCGAGGCTCTGGCCAAACCCATATCACCCATGCAGCAGTGATGAGAGCTCTGGGCCTGGCTTCAATCAGTCGGATCCTCTCTGATCCTCTCGCCTGAAGGCCAGGGAGCATGCTGCGGATGCTGCAGTCTAGGCTCAGGTGCCTCCCCACTCCTCCAGCCCTGCGCCAGCACCGCCGCTTCCTTCAGGGCAGTGTGGGGCGCTCGGCCGGGCTGGCGGGCACAAAGGCTCAGGACAGGAGGAGGGAGGGGAGAACCACTGGCCCCTATGGATTTGGTCAGATAGGTAACCCTGAGGAAGTCCTCCAAAACCTGCAGGTCTCCTGACGCCTAGTTCTGTGGCACAGGGGAAGGAGGTGATGCTCAGAGGTGAAGGGAAGCAGCGCGATGGGGGTGGCGGTGGGGTGCTGGAAGTGAGGAGTCATTGCCTGGACCTGCAAGGTGTCTTTGAGCTTTGAAGATTCCAGAACTGCATTGTCCAGTTGGGTAGTCGCTAGCTGCATTTTATTTAAATTTAAATCTAAACTCATTAAAACTTTACTTAGCACTCAAATGATATTTAAAGTGTCCAGTAGCCACAAGAAACTAGGAACAAGTGTATTGGGCAAAGCAGATATAGAACATTCCCATGGTTGCAGAAAGTTGTTCCATGACCTCCTCCTACTAGGGCTTGATTAAGGGGCCTTCTACTAGAGTTACATCCCTCATCCTTTTTATTTCGAAAGGAGGTCTTTTATGAAGGGGATATATGTGTGTGTGTGTGTGTGTGTGTGTGTGTATATATATATGTGTATATATATATACACATACCCCTATGGATGATGGGTGTGAGTCTCAACTTGGGAACCAATTTCTGGGACCCAGTGTCTGCATCAGAGAAAAATTGTAATATAAATTTCCACTGTAGATTTATTTATTTAGGTACTGGAGATTGGACCTAGGGGTGCTTTACCACTGAGATACATTCCCCAGTCCTTTTTAATTTTTTTTTTTATTTTGAGACAGGGTCTCACTAAGTTGCTTAGGGCCTTGTTAAATGGCTGGGGTGGCCTCCAACTTGCCGTTTTCCTTCCAAGCCCCTGGGATTATAGGCATGTACCACTATGCCTGGCAATTGTATAATTCTTTGTAAGGTTATATTTTGTATGTGAAAAGTACTAGGAAAATAAAGGGCACAGAGGTTCTGTGAGTTTTTCTCTTCATAGGAGGGACATACCTCTTACTGAAATAGGGCTCTGGGGTTGGGGTAATATGGAAGGAAAAGGCAAGGATGAAGAAATGGTAAGCAAACTATCCCTGAAACACCAAATAATAAAAATAATAGGCCCTGAACCCCTGCATGTGGACTGTGAAAAAGGGGCCTGGCTTGAGGCTCTCCAGTCCCCCTTTATGGCTAGACATTATCAGTCTGAACTAAGGAAAACATCCCACAGATTTGCTTCTTCCCAGCCTGCTACCTTTCTCCTCTCACCTTCTGCCACCTTGATATGGGTAGGGGCAATGACCATGTTACCAGGTCTGGGGCAGTCTGAAGATGGAGGAGGTGTGATGATGTCAGGAATGGGTGGGTAGCTCAGGGAGATGAAATTCTTATGGTCTGGGCAGGCTGGGGTGCTGTTCAACAGCCCACAGATGCTGCCAACTTCCCTGGGGATCATCTGGTACAGAAGCAAGGGGTCTCCAGGCCCTAACTCTTTGGCCTATTTTGCAGCCACTCCATAGATGCTGGAAAGAGCAGGGAATAAGGAGCTGTGTGACAGTGAGAAGTGATAAGTAAACTATCCCAGAAACACTGAATAATAAAAATAGCCAGGAGTCATATTTTTCTTCAGTCTTTGAGCTGGCAGTGATGTTATGTCATTTATCAGAGAGCTGGTTCCCGTTTTTCTAAAACAGGAGAGGAACACCCATAACAAGCAGCAGCGTGTTCTTTATCCCAGTCTTTGCTGCTCTGTGGGGTCTGATGTTTTTTCCCTCTTGTGACTTCATTTGCTCTGGCTTTCTGCCAAAATCTCGGGCATAATTACAGAAAATCCATACACCTGAGTGACTTTTGTAGGCCAGGAAAGCCAACCCTTCTGGGAGCACAGTTTAGCCTGGGGTACAGAGTATGCTATTGTCAGGAAGCACTCAATGGACAGAGCCGAGAGGTAGGGTCCCTATAATGAACTTGATTCTAGAGGCCCATGGCCATGGCTAGCCCAAATTGCATTAGGGCACAGAGACCTTGGCCTCATTTGAACTGTGTGTTGTGTGGGCGTACCTGGGACCTAAAATGATCTATTCCCTGATACCAGGTTTAGGAATAGAGCTCTTTCCAGGTCAGGTCAGTACCACACTCCCCCAGGAGGCAGAAAGCAGAAAGAATAAGCATCCCACCTGGTACTTGGTCTAGTTTCAGTCCTGGAGCAAGTGGGCTTTTAATCCACTCAGGCAGGAGTTTAACCTGGCCTCTGTATCACCCTGGTGAAAGAGAACTTGCCCAGCATTCCAGGATTCCCCAGCCTCTGAGCAAAGAGAGAAAGGCAGAGGAGGAACCTCATCCCTCTAACTGCTGTCATCTTCTTCCTAACTCTCCCTCCCTGATTTAGAGAAATCAACTTGATTCTCAAGTCAGAACCAGGTTTTGGTATCAGGAGACTGATGTGGTTATGAATCTCTCAATGGCCATATGATCTCTTCTGACACGTCATATTAAATGACAGGTACTTCCAGTCCCGTCTCATTTGTAAAATGGGAGTGACAAATTGGTGTATAGAGTGTGCTTTGTAAAAGGCCTACTTCCCAGTAGGTCTTCTATAAATGGTATTTATTTGTTTATTATATTACGTTGTTATTCTTATTAACTGATGAGAAGTCTAAATCTGAGTGTACGGGGAAGGTTCTGAGAAAGTAAGTGGGGTAGGAGTGGCAACCGCTCTCCCACACGTGGAAGTGGCCTTCAGAGATAACAGTAGCGTAAAGAGTCCAGGAATTTACCCCGCCTCTCTGATCCAAGGTGATCAGCTGTGACCTGCATGGTTACCATTGCCTCCACTCTGCACCAGCTGGCTGCTCTCGCTCTCACTCCAGTATCTCCAGAGGTGTTGTCACACCAGCTGTTTCACACCCAGCGGCCCCGAAGCGTCTGTTTCGCTCTGAGGTCATCAGCTTAGTTGCCCTGAAGGCAGCCTGACCACCCTGAACCAGGAGCGGGGAGACCACCTCCACCACCCTCGTCACAATAAGGAAGGTCTAATTGATGTCTCTCCTACAGCACGACTGAAGTAAAATTTCCTTCTCTCAGACCTTTCCCACAACAAACCTTCTCCCTCTGAGAAACTGCTGCAGGACGAAGCCAGAATGAGGTGGAGAAGAGATCGGGAGCCAGTGGGGCGATTTCCTGGGTGGCCTACAGCTAGGGGAAGTTCTACCTGGCACAGCCCCAACCCGGCAGGGAGCCAATGGCCTCAAAGGACCAACAGGGGTAAGCACCGCCCACGCCGAGCCCTAGGGGCAGGGCCTAGGCCGTGGCCAAGAAGCACATTGCTAAACCTGGTGCGCTCGGCAGTGGCGCACCTGGTGAGCTCTAGGGGTGCTTCACCTCCGCGCACCAAATCCCCAGACCTGCCCAGCATGACCTCGGCGCCCCCGGCCACCGCTCCAGAAACGCCCAAGAGCCCTCCAGCCAGGCCAGGGAGCGAAAGCGGGGCGTCAGCAAAGACCGTAGAGGCTCCAGCGAGCTTCTCCAGAGCGACCTATCTGCAGCTGAGTCCGGGGGGAAGGGGGGGGGCTGCTACGCACAGAGGACCACGCGGGCCGGGCTGTGCAAAGCCCTCCGGACAGGGGCCGCAGCCTTCCCTGGAGCACTGGCAACACCGAGTGAGCGCCCCCCCTCCCCACCCCCGCACCCAAATCTGGATGGGACTACCACTTCTCCCCAACTCTGCATCCCCGCACCAGGGATGCGCCCCCCCCGCCCCCGTGCTGCGCTTGGAGCCATGAACCCCCCTTTCCCAGGACCTTTGCTATCCTCTGGGCTTCGGGCACCACCCACTCCAGGCCCTCTCTTCAATTGGGTGCAGCCTGAGTCAACTTCCTCAGGACTTTGTAACTCGTTGATCACCCTCATTCTCTCCCCTCAAAACCCCGTTGTCTCCCAGAGCTGGGGGGTGGGGGATGGGGGCCCCTGCCAAAGATGAGTTGGCCAGTTCCTAATGGCGGCTTGGCAGTTTAAAGGCTAAGGGACTGCCGGGTGGAGGCGGTTGTTCAAAAAGGAGCGGAGTTCCTTCTAACCAGGGGATAGTGGTTGGAAAGACTATAAGCAGCTTCCCAGCCCTAGAGCTCCAGTTCCCTGTCCCTCTTACCGTTCCCCTCACCCTCCACACCCAGAAATAGCCTGACACCAGAAGGCCACCGGCTCCCAGGGTGGGGGAGGGGACAGCCCACTGCAGTGGGAGGGTACCCTTTGGACTGCATTCTCCAGGTGGACCTATTGGTGCAGCAGATCAAGGAAATAGACGCCTTGATCAGGACGGCGGGCATGCTCCTATGCTACATGGTTTTTTTAATGTATCTACCAGAAAACCTAACCCTGAGGGAGTTGGGGATACTGAGATTGCTGAGAAAGGTGGCTGGTGGTCTCATGGCCCCAACATCACCTCTTTTAACTTCCTACAAGGGAGAAGTTTGTGGTTAAGTGGCTCCTTCCCAGTCCAGGTGGGCCTATACTCTTACTCTACTTTCAATTCCTCTTTCCGGATCTGGGCTGAAGCACTTCCTCACTGCCAAACAGGCAGAAACTTTTGCTGGGTAGTTTTAGGGTGAGGGTGAGTGGGCCCATCAGTTTTGGATTGCTGGGGACAAAGTACTGGGAGAACTGATTGAGGTTGGAGGTGGAATGAAAGGTCTTGGTGAACAGAGAAGTAAAGCTTCTTACCCTCATCTTGGCTACTCCAGCAGAACCCCTGAGGGAGCCGCTTTTGCCACTTAAGGGGGGATCTGAGGCAGGCAGGTGCTACTGTCTACCTTTCTATGAAGTAGGGCCTGCCACCAAGACAGTAATCCTCATCAGTTCTACCTGCTCCTTTTCTCTCTGGCCTGAATCTCAGGTGGCTGTGACCTTTCTCAGCTTGGCCAGCCGACAGGGGAGGATGTGTATATGTCTAAGGTAGGGGTTATTCCAGGACCTCATCTGGTGTCCAACCTGATGTGGTCACTCTGGCCTGGCAGGGTCATCAATGCTGGAAAGAACCTGCACAATGAGGACCAGGCTTGCTGTGAAGTGGTGTATGTGGAAGGATGGAGGAGTGTTACAGGGGCCCCTAGGGAGCCTAGCTAAAGCCCAGTAAGACCTCACCCCTTCTCTTAGCCTCCAGAGACACAGACACTCATCCTAAGGGATATCAGGCATCTGGTTTTATTTCTGAGACTGCCTCCTAACTCACTAGCTTTCTGTGTTTGCCACAGAACCCTTATGTGGCATTGAATCATTAAGTCCTGCCATGTCAGATGATTGTTTACTTTTCTACTTCAAATGTAGATGTTTGTGTATTAGGGATAATTTAATTAATTACTGATGCTGATTTTTGCATCTTTTATCCTCAGAATTTGGCTTTTTTGAGGCTCTCCTTTCTTTTGACACATAGTGTGCCCTGGGTGAATAAGTGAATAAATCTAATTAGCCTGTAATGCCAACCTCTCTGATATTTATTGGATGCCTACAGTCTTTTTCTTTTCCCTATACTATACTATACACACACACACACACACACACACACACACACACACTCACACACACACACACACACACACACACGCACACACACACACACAGATTTACTCACCTTCAACTTTTCCCCCCACCAGGGACTCTGCTTCTATTATTGGGGCCTGTTTGATGGACATGCCTGTGGTGGAGCTGCAAAATGGCCTCATAGCTCCTGCATCGCCACATCCGGGAGCAACTAAAGGACCTAATAGAAATACTTCAAGACCCCTCACCACCTCCCCTCTGCCTCCCATGCACCTCAGGGACCCCAGGTTGCTCTGATTCTACTCACTTGATTGGTCCTCAGTCTTGCCGGTCTTCACAGAAGGAAGTGACTCATGAAAGCCTGGTGGTAGGGGCCATTGAGAATGCCTTCCAGCTCATGGTGAGTGGGAGGCCTGGGCCAAAGGCTGGCTAGGCAGACACTCTGGCCAACTGTGTGACAGTCAGGTGGCCTTAGGGACTGACCCTGAGAACCTACAACATCATTGAGAGCCAGAGCAGAGTTTGGTTCTGAGGGGAGGCAAAAGGGATAGTGTTTCACTATTTTTCAGTTGTGGTCTGGCTGTGCCAGATGATTTCTGCAGATGGGAGTGTGGAGGGTGGCCCAGTGTCTGCAAACTCTTCTTTTACTCTCCTCCCTCTTAACCCTTACTCACTTGGCAGGATGAGCAGATGGCTTGGGAGCGGGAGTGTCATGGCCACCAAGTAGAGGGGGGCTGCTATGCACTGGTTGTGGTGTACCTGCTAGGCAAGGTATATGTGGCCACTGCAGGTGACACCAGGTATGGAGGAGAAGGGCTTTAAAAGTGGCTACAAGGGACCATACTCTCTAGGATGGGTGGATAGAAGAGTGAGGTGGTGGGGTTCAAAGTCAAATATTGGACTTGGCATGGTGGCACATGCCTGTAATCCCAGAAACTCAGGAGGCTGAGGTAGGAGGATCACAAGCTCAAAATCAACCTCAGTACTTTAGTGAGACCCTATATTAAACTGGGTCTCAAAATAAAATCAAAAGGGCTGGGGATGTAGCTCAGTGCTAAAGCTGCCCTGGGTTCAATCCCCAGTACTTTAAAAAAATAAAATATAATATTTAAAGAAACCCCAAAGATTGAAGGAGCTTGGAGGACCATAGATATAAAGAAAGGCCTGATATATCCACAAGGAGAGGAAAGATGGAGTCCTGGATAAGGGGTCCTAAGTGGAAGGCCTTTTCCCTCTGGAATTATCCATGAAGGGGGCTGAGGAGAGCCAGGTCTTTTCTGTCTCTGGGCAGGGCCATCATTGTCTGGAATGGTAAAATCATTCCAATGTTCCGGGAGTTTACCCCGGAGACTGAGCACCAGCGTCTTCAGCTGCTTGTAAGTTGGAACCAAACTTCCTACCCCCATTGTTTACTGGTTCTTGTGCCTCTCTGCACTCTTGTCCCTGAGAATACCCCCCCAACCCTACTCTCTCTCTCTCTCTCTCACACACACCACCACCACCACCACCACCACCACCAGCAAACACAGAACACTCCCTACTGGGAGCTTCTTGGGAAGGCGGCTGTGTGGGCTGTTGAGTGCAGGGCTGAGCCCAGGGGATAATGCTACAGGAAGGAGCCTGAGCTGGCTTGGAGCACCCACTGTGGCCCCAGCTGAGGAAGGAAGTAAAATCATAGGTGGGGGAGGGAACAGAAAAGGCCCCTGGGCTCTGGAACTGGACTGCCTGGATACTGAATCCTGGTTTGTTGTTCTCTGCTAATTATGTGACCTTTGGCAATTCCTTAACCTCTGTGTGCAGTTATAGTTCCTAACCCATGGGTTGTTTTGAAGAGTAACTGAGTTAATATGTGTATCAGAATAGTGTGTAGCATGTGGAACTATACTTAAAGGTCTGCTATAATAAATAACATCTAGCCAATACAGTGTGGTGCACCTGTGATTCCTGCAACTCGGGAGCCCGAGGCAGGAAGAGCATAAGTTCAAAGACAGCCTCAAAAAATTAGCAAGACCCTGTCTCAGAATAAAAATTAAAAAGGGCTGGGGATCTAGCTCAGTGGTAAAGCACCCCTCAGTTTAATCCCCATTACTGCAAAAGAAGAGAAAAATAACATAATCTATATATTGTACCAGGGTATGCTGTGAGTGCAACACCCTCTGGCCCTTTGCTCTGTTTGGCCATTCTCAACCCCAGGGCTTCCTGAAACCAGAGCTACTGGGTGGTGAATTCACCCACCTTGAGTTCCCCTGCAGAGCTCAGCCCAAGGAGCCCGGGCAGAGGATGCTGTACTGGGACCAGAACATGACTGGCTGGTAACACTTCCCTCAGAGCTGGGTCGTTCCCATGGCAACCCAACCAGTCCCTCACCAGTAGCAAGATGGAAGCTGAAGGCTGGCCAAAACTGGGAGTTGGGGAATGGGGCCCTTCTAAGGGTTTGTGTGCTTGTGTGCAGCTCCTAGAAGAGAGGGGGCTTTGATGCCTAGGTGATACATCTACTCCCCCCCTCCCCATGGCTACAAAAAGATCGAGCTGGAGGACCTCAGGTTTCCTCTGGTCTGTGGGGAGGGCAAAAAGGTAAACTCCACAGTAGAGGTGGGAGAGGGCAGGAGGACCCACCACAATTTGTCTAGGGAGGTGGAGGTTCTACCTGAGGGTAGGTGTGGGAGGGCTGTGTGGTTTCAGAGAGCCTGGCAGAGGACTAAATAGAAGTCCCCCTCAATGTTTCCCTCAGGCCCGAGTGATGGCCACTATTGGGTTAACCCGGGGATTGGGAGACTACAACCTTAATGTCTGCAGATCCACCCTGCCCATCAAGCCTTTCCTCTCCTTCTTCCCTGAGGTGAGCTGTATGGGGGCCTCCTTAACTATACCTTCCCTCCTCTGTGGGTCTCAAGCTGGCTTTCATTCAGGGTCCTATTATCCCCAAGCTCCCTGTCCAGCAAACCCCACACCTCAATCCTCCCTATACTCTTTTCCCACCAGTTTCGAGTGTATAACCTGACACAGTATGAGCACTGCCCAGACGATGTGCTAGTCCTAGGAACAGATGGCCTATGGGATGTCACCAATGATTGTGAGGTAGCTGCCACTGTGGACAGGGTGCTGTTGGTCTATGAACCCAATGACCCCAGTAGGTAGGGGTTCCATGGCATGATGGTAAGGGGATGGCACTGGCAAAGGAAAGGGCAAAGGGAAGCAATGCTTGGTGACCTCATGTGGGCCTCTGTGTCTATTTTTTTATATACATGAATGTGCACATGTGCTCCTGGCAGGTATACAGCTCTGGCCCAAGCTCTGGTCCTGGGGGCCCAGGGCACCCCCTGGGATTGTGGCTGGCATCTCTCTAACAACAAGCTGGGTTCTGGGAATGACATCTCGGTCTTTGTCATCCCTCTGGGAGGGCCGGGCAGTTACTCCTGAGGGGCTCAGTCCATCACTCCCACCACCATCTAGCCTCTCCATGCTTACCCTCTCTCAGCCCAAATTCTGCAGTTGCCTCCCTTTAGTGGCAGTTTAACCAAAAAAGGGATATCTACTAGACCCAGAATTACAGCTCTTGGCAAATAAACCTGGTGGATAAAGGTGTGTGTCTTTATTTGCTTTGATTAGAAACTAAAAGTTAAGGAAAAGTTATGTGCCATGGTGGAAAGGACATCAGAACAACCCAAAAAATGAATTTTTTTCCAGGTTCTTCTTTCTGCCCTCTCCTCTCCTCAATCCACTCACTTGCCCTGAGTGTTCTCAGACACTTCTGTAGCTTCATCCATCTGCTGATGTTTCTTCCATGTTGGGGTCTCTTCCCAAATCTTTCCTGAGCTTTAGATTCAAACATACCAGTCATCTCCCAAACATTTCCATGAAAGCCCACTGGCACTTCACCTCAACACATCTCAATCCACTATTTTCCCCATAGCATGTTTCTTCTCTTACTTCATCTTCTCAAAGGGCATCAGCTTGGCTGCTCAAATTAGAAATCTTGGAGTTGGCAACCCTTTAATTTCCTCTTCATCATGCTAATCAATAACTAATACCATCATGTGCTATATGATGACAATGAACTGCATTTATGATGGTATACAACATATAGCCTTGGTGTGTAGTAGGCTATGCCTTCTCAGTTTGTGTAAGTACACTCTATGATGTTTACACAACAATAAAATTGCCTAATGATGCATTTCTTATATCCCCATAATTAAATGATGCATAACTGTATTGTTGAATATATACATTTATGTATCTGTGTGTGTGTGTGTGTGTGTGTGTACCTTTTCCCACATATCTTCACTCCCACTGTCACCTCCTTAGTTTTTCATTATATTAGTTTCCTAACTCTAGCAGCTCCTTGCTGCACCTGAGTAAAATTCACAGTCAACTCCTGGGCATGGCATATAAGGACCTTCATGGTCTATCTCCTGTTTCCTTCTCCAGCCTCATCTTCCGTCACCTTCACTGTCTTCTGGGGAGTTCTCATGACTCTGTAGGCCTGCAGTAGCTTCAACTTGTTATTTAAAATATACACATCAACCTAATTTGAATACTTCATTTGTTCTTCAGGGCTGGGCATCCCACAGCTAATGCATTCTCTCCACCCCCCAACAGCAAATGCCTCCTGTATGGCCACCTGCAAGAGTTGTCCATAGGGAGTGGCAATTAAGAGCAAGGTCTCTAGAGTCCATTGGTTTGAATTCTAGGACCAGACCCAACATCAACTCTGCAATCTCTCTGAGCCCTCATTTGTTTTCTCAGTAAAATGGAGATAACACTACTAGGCCATCAGGTTATTATGAGGACTGAAATACTTAACGTACATAGAGTCAGGTTCCATAAGAGTTAGATATCTTGAGATTGTCTATATTCCTCATTTAGACTGTAAATTATTTGAAGGCATAAATCAATCTTCAGCACATAGCTCTCACTTCATATGAGTGAACTATTGAGTTGATTAAGAGGCCTGGGGACCAAACTGGTCTTGAACTCAGTTTGCTCATTTACCAAATGTGTTGCCTATACTTCAGATCTTTAAAGTCTGTAAGACTTCTAAAATGCATCCATTCGGCAAATATTTCTTGAAAACCGATCATTTGCCACACACTGTGCTAGATGAGGGGAGGGGAAGACAGGAGGAGCACGGTAGCCATCAGAAGACAGCACCAGCATTGTAGTCACACAGGCCTGACTGTATAAATTCTTGCTATCAGAAATCTCAAACATTTGCTAAGCTGCATCTTCAAACCTCAGTTTCCTTACAGGCAAAAGGTTATGGGTATACTTCCTCTGAAAGGATTGTGACAAGTATTTAAAAGGTTGAGTTATGTAGTTCCTAGAATACACAAGTTAATAAAATGTTGATAGATTTTCTCCTTCTTTGCCCACCTCCTCAGTCATTTTTACAAGGAAGATCTACATGTAGGTAAATACGGTATGTAACAAATCATAAGAGGCTAAGTGTCACTAATGGCACAATAATACAATAGGAGTGGGAACTGTATTCTCGGTTGGGGATCCAGAAGCACTTCCAAGAGTACCCTTGGAGAAGTAGGTAGGAATTGGAATCAGGGAAATTCCAGGCAGTGGAAGGAAGGGAATATGAGGCAGAACAGTGATCTTGGTCTGCAGGTCCCAGAAGGTCCTGGAGGACCTTCAGACTAGGAATGAAGTCAGGCTATGCTTGCTCCGCAAGGATTCTAGTGGCAGAGAGTGGTCTTCTGCACACACCACATCCCACTCCATCTCCCGCGTGGGCTCCCGGGTTTCCCTGTCCTGCCTCCCGCGACCGCCCAGGTGGGGCAGGAGCAGGTGCTGTTTGGCCGCGGGAGGGCAGCAGCTGCCCTCCCTGAGGCCACCCCAAGCGCCTCTCAACTTTCCCGACGCCCATCTGCCCCTAGGGGCTGGAAGGCGGGGCAGAGGCCGAGTCCTCCGGGGTCCCACCCACTCCGGTCACCACCCACTCCTCTGCAGTCCTGGCAGCTCACTGCGACTCTCCTTCCAGCCTCTCCCCCAGCCCGGGACAGGCGCCCCCAATCCTCCAGCCGCAGCCAAGGCGACCTGTGGCCGCCTGGGGCTGGGGCCGGTGATGGGCCAAGGGCCGCCACCGGGCCGACCCTCCCCCTGCTGGCCCGCCCTCCCCGCCCTGGCGCTGAAGGAGGGCGGGGCGGGCCCCGGCCCCTAGGGTCAGTCTCAGACTCCAGCACCGGCCCGCGCACCTGGAGGCGATAGAGCGGAAGGTACTGGGGTCAGGGCAGGGGGAGAAGGGTGTCCCAGTTCCCGGGAGAACACTTTCCTCCTCTCCACTCGCAGGGAGCTCAGGCGGGGTAGGCGAGGGGGCTTTGGCCGGAGTGCGGACCGCGTTCCCTCCCCTTGGAAGGGCTGCGCTGGGGTCAGGCCTGCTGGGCTCCTCCCTGGACTGCAGCGAGGGGCCCCAGGAGCGGCCTGGCAGGGGCTCTCTTTTGCTGAGGTACAGAACAGAGCCCTTTCCCTTCCCTCCGGGCTTCCTTGAGTCTCCTCCGCGGAATAAGGGGGCGGCCTTGATCTCCCTCCCTGGCTAGCCCAGAGGCCCTGGCTAGTCCAGGCTGGATGGCCCAGCGCGGACCTGGCCTGGGCTGCTGGGCATGGGCTGGGAGTTCTCCCAGGCCCAGATGGTGGAATGGCTCTAATAAGGGCACAGTGTGACTCTTGGGGGCTGCCACTGCTCGGTGGAGGTTGGACGACGCTGCCATCGACAGTCCTTGGAGATTGCCTGGGGTAGGGGAGACCCGGAAGGATCCAGCCCGTGTGTGTTAGTGTGTTTGTTCATGTGAGTGTGTGAAGAAATCTACCCTCCACACTCCCCAGCTAGGCTAAAGATTTATTTTAGGGGTGTCGGCTGGGGAGTCCGGGGCACAGAGTTCTCTCAGTTCTGGCTTTAAAGTTGAGAAAGAGATGTCACTGAAGAGTGAGTCTTTCCCAAACTTCAGGGGGAGTGAGCCTGGTAGGAGGCCCACTGGATCTTCAGGAAAATCAAGAGAATGAGCTACATATCCACATATCTTGTCTCAGGGGAGGAGCCAGAAGTTCCAGGCTCCTCCATTCCAGTTCCACTTCAGTCTCTGCGTGGGGTTTAGTTGCACCTTTTAGGGTCAGTGGGGCAGTTCCTCTGTGGCAGTCTCTCACAGGGAACTGTTGTTCATGCCCTCTTGCCTTGGGCCTTGTGTCCTGGCCTGGCCCGGACTGCTTGCTCTTCTGACCCAACCAGAGCCTGGAGGGAAAGTCTTCTGAGCTGTGGGTTCCTGGTCACTTAATTCTTGTCCTTGTCCTGAAGTTCTGGCCTCTGCCTCCCACCATCTGGTGCCAGTTGCCTTGCTGGGGGATGGCAGTGGTGCACTCTTGCCTAAGTGACTGGTAGATCAGTAGTGATTGCTCTGTATCCGCACTGCCTGGGTGGGAGTTAACCCAGTCCGTGTTTACACAGCTGAATGAGTTGAACTAATGGGAGTAGGTGGGGGAGTTGGAAGAAATCCTAGAGTCAGTCACCTAGGTAGACAGGGATGTGCTGGCAGGGCACATCTTCCCTGTCATTTGCGGAATCAGGAAGAGCCCCTTTGTGATCTGGAGAGTGGCTCCTATAAATTCTCAGTGACTCATATCCTCTTCCCCCACATCCCAGTTTTCTGAATGTGTAAGTGGAGGAGAGGGAGGGGCCACCTAGCATCCCACTGTAGAAGAGAAACAGCCTGGGGCTGGAGTATCCTGCTTCCCAAAAAGCAGACCAAGGCTATATTGTGTGAAGTGGTGGGATGCAGGAACTAGAAGAGCTCAGCCCAGCATGACAGGATGTGGGACTGAGGAAAACCTAGGTTTGAGGCAGAGATCAGGTTACTTACCATACTCTGTGCTCCCTGCCTAGTTGGTGCAGGCACTGGTCCTCATTTGTCATTTCTTTTGTGGCTCCTCCCAGCCCAGGCTCTAGCTCCCTCGCTCTTCCCAACAGCCTAGATTTCATTTGAGCTCCAGAGCCCACCCTCTCTTTCTCCCTGACTGCAGCGCTGGGGAATCTAGCTGGGTGGAGTTTGGCTTCCCTCCCTGGGGAAGGAGGAAGTGAGGGGAGCTGTGAAGGTGTGATGAACTGCAGGTGTGATTAACTGCTTGTTCATGTGTGTTGGTGACTAGGGACAAATGCTAACACTGGGAAGCTGACTCCTTGCCCTGAGTCACAGGGAGGGGTGGGCAGGGCATAAAAGTGAGCTGGATAGAGGGAGGAAGGGGCTGTTCCAGAGTGGGTAAAGGTGATTCCCTAGTGGATTATTCTGTCGCTCTGCTGTGGTGGATGAGTGACTCCCTATAGTGTAGTCATTGTCCCCTACTGAGGGCGGAGTAACCTAGTGTTGCCACCAGGCCCAGGAGGAAGTGGGGAGGAAGGCAGGCTGCCTGAATGTGAGTTGTGGGCACTGCCTGGACTGAACCTCCTTTGTGTGACTCCAGGCTTTGGGGACCGACCGGGTGGGATGGGTCAGAGAAGCTGCTGGCTGCTGCCTCTGTCTTTTGTCTGGACTTTCCTCCTCCTGCTCTTCTTTACACATCTGAGGTGACATGTAGAAAGGCAGAGACTCTGAAGGCATACATCCCTGCTTTGAGTGCTGTCCTTGACACTCTGATTATCTAACCCTTATTGTTTTTCCTTGTTGGTCAAAATGGGAAGTGCACCATTCACCTAAAAAGCCACTGGAACCTGAGGGAAATAATTTTTGTCAAAATACCCAACAAAGAGAGGGCACCTGGGGGCTTTATAAATATTCCTTCTCTTACCTATCAGTCACCCAGTAAGTGGTTCTGCTAGTATCTGGTTTTGTACAGGGACTCCTTGTTTGTGACTAGGCAGGCATGACTCAAGCTGAGGGACAATCTGTTCTAGATTACACCTTAGCAATTATTAAACCTTAAATGTATCAAAATCTTGTTACAAATGAAGTCTGTCTCATGACTTCAATATGCAAAGCAGATAAAAGCTGGCTCTTTTGGAGGCATCCCTGAACACCTTGCTGAATGTTTCCCCTCAGTTGAGTGGACAACATTGAAAGTCATGTTTTCTGGTTCCCAAGTGGGTTCTTCCACCTCCCACTGCTATATTTTAACCCATTGGAGAAGACCTGTCCCTGCCCCAGAAATTAGGAATCTTAAACTCTATTTCCTACAGAATTGGTGCTTGGCAAGAATGTGCCGAAACAACCCCCTTTTCTGTTTTCTCTTTCTTTGCCCAGGTTTGTGAAGAGGTTTTGGAGGCCACAGAGCAGTTTCTGGACTACTATTTTTTGTTTGTTTGTTTGTTTTTTCTCCCAAATCCCTAATGCCTCTTGTTTGCCCATCCCAGCCATGGCTGCAATAAAAAAGAAGCTGGTGGCTGTGGGGGATGGAGCCTGTGGAAAGACCTGCCTCCTCATCGTCTTCAGCACAGATCAGTTTCCAGAGGTCTACTTCCCTACTGTCTTTGAGAACTACATTGCAGACATTGAGGTGGACGGCAAGCAGGTAAGGCCAAGAGCCCTTTTCCATCCTGCCTTAGAACCCTGTTCCTGGTCACGTAGTATGTCCTTCCTTACCACCCACTCACATCTTTTTTTTATTTTCCTGTGGGAACAAGTAAAATTTGAGAAATGAAACTGCTCTTTTAGAAAACCTGGATATAGTCACATGTGGTGTTACATGCCCATCATGCCAGCTACTCAGGAGGCTGAAGCAGGAAGATTGATCACAAGTTTGAGGTCAGTGTAGGCAACTTATCCAGACCCTATCTAAAATAAAAAGGGCTGGAGTGTGGCTTATTGGTAGAATACTTGCCTAGCATGTGTGAGGCTCTGAGTTAATACCCAGTACCCAAAGAAAACCTGGATATATTTTTTGGTTCTACCACATACTTACTTTGTAATCAGGGCCAAATCCCTTTGCTTCAGGGTTTAAACTCCCCACCGCCACAAAATGGTGATGATGGCATGACTTACCCCAAAGGAGTGTGAGGATTAAAGTGGTATTCATGATAGCAATTCATTTGAGATCACAAAAGTCAAACACATTTTAGTGATTTTTGTGGGAGAGGGATTACTAGGGGTTGAACCCAGCAGCACTTTGCCACTGAACTACATCCCCAGCCCTTTTTACTTTTTTAAACAAATTGAGACAGCATCTTGTTAAGTTGCCCAGGATGACCTTGAACTTTTTGATTCTTCTGCCTCAGCCTCCCTCATTGCTGGTTTATAGGTATGCACCAGTACATCCAGTTTACATCTTAGATCATTTAAGAAAAACTCATCTGAGTTTGTTGTGACTGTGATTAATATGGTGCCTGGCACACAGAAGGACCAGTGGTTTGAGAGGATCTCTGGGTAGCATGTTGGGGCCCTTGGGGTCAGCTATGCATTGCCCGTTTGTCAGGTGGAGCTGGCTTTGTGGGACACAGCAGGGCAAGAAGACTATGACTGTCTGTGGCCCCTCTCCTATCCTGACACAGATGTCATCCTCATGTGCATCTCCATTTACAGCCCTGACAGCCTGGGTGAGGACTTTGAAGAGAGGAGGTGGAGACCCTTTGGAGTCAGCCATTTCTGAGGCTGTGGGGATGGAGTCACAAGGGCCACTCAGGCCCTGCTGGCTCTTTTGTTGTGGCATCTCCGGTGTTTGGAAGGGCTTGGGGGAGGATACGCTACAAGGGATGGAGTTTTGAGGTATGAAGGAGACCATCAGCCTCAGACTTCTATGGGAAGGAAGACCAGGGCTCACGTGCTAAAGCTGAGGTACCTGTTGGGACATGTCTGTGCAGAAAACGTTCATGAGAAGTGGACTCCGGAGGTGAAGCACTTCTGCCCCAACATGCCCATCATCTTAGTGGGAAATAAGAAGGACTTGAGGCAAGATGAGCATACCAGGAGAGAGCTGGCTAAGATGAAGAAGGTGGGTGGGGCTACGTGATGGGGAACTTTGGGGAGGAAGGTGCCCTCTGAGGGGTTTCAGGCTGGGGCAGAAAGGAGCTCTCTCTCCAGCCAACTGTCCTGTGTTAAGCAGTGATAGTGATATCTACCTCTTTCTTTCCCATGTGTGTGCCCTGCTAAGAACCAGAAGAAACCTCAGTATCAAATCAGATGATCAGAGAATGAAGTGACTTGTCCAAGGTCGCTTAGCATTTTCATTTATTCCAGTTTATTATTCTGTCTTTGGAATTGGGGCTACTAAGATGAATAAGGAAGTCCTTGTCCACAGGGAGACAGGTTATGTTTCACTTGGGGTATGCAGACTGCGCCATCAGGGTACCTGGGGAGGAAGGGCATCATCAATGTCTGAAGAAAGGCTTAGGGCATGAGGGAGCTGGCTTATTCAGGGTCTCACTTAGTGGCCCACTGACCAGAGGAAGAGTTTATTACAGGAAGCTGCCAGGGTATGGAATAGAGACTATCTTGAGAAGATAATTATATAAGGCAGGTATTAAACTGGGACAGCAGGCAGAGGATGGGTTCGAGGGATGATGGAGAAGGTAGGTCATTTAGGAGGTAGCCGACACACATTCAGGCAAATCATATGTGTACCATAGGGTCTGCGACTAGGTGGGAGAGGAGGGGCTAGTCTGGGAACAACTTTGAATGTAAACATGAGGTTTAGATACCTGCCTGGGGCAGCCAGGGCCTGGATGCTTTGTGGGCTCAGGGCTGGAGGAGTTACTATACTTATGGGTGATGAGGTGAGAGGTGCACCTAGCCACCAGCTTCCTCTGACTTATCTTCTGTCTTCTCAGGATCCTGTTCGATCTGAGGAAGGCTGGAATATGGCAAATCATATCAGTGCCTTTGGCTACCTTGAGTGCTCTGCCAAAGCCAAGGAGGGAGTGCTGGAGGTTTTCAAGATGGCCACTTGAGCTGGCCTCCAGGTCTGCAACAATAAGTGCTGGAGGGGCTAGATCATTCTCTAAGATCCCCACGGCTCCGGATGCCCCTTTCCTTCACAGGGGCTTAGGGATCACCCACCCACACTGAGCTCCACCCTTAGGACTCCATGCTGAAGGCTCCTTTTTCCAGTTCCCTCTTGCCCAGGACTGCATCGTTTCCCTAGCCCCCAGAATGGTGGCGGGCCTGCCCTCCCTCCCTGTCCTCTGGGAGCTGGGTCTGTGCCCTGCCTTTCTTGAGCAGTCCCTCAACCTGCTGCCTTGGTCCAGGGGTAGGGCTCTTGCTCCCTTTGGCCTTCCCCAGAGGATGGTCACACACCAGCACTTTATATACTTCTGGCTCAGAGGAGCATTTCTAAGGTTGGTGGATTGGAGTTTCTCCTTTGGGCAGGGGCCTTGTCTCTGACTGCACTTGTTGGGGGGCATGAATAAAGGCCACAGGTTCCAACACATTTGTGGCAGCTTTCTGTTTCCTTTGTTTGGTTCCTATCTTGGCTGCAAGCCCAGAGTACAATCTCTCTCTTCATTTCCAAGTTGCTTGCCAGACTGGCCCCCTGTTGGCAAAGGCATGACTAGGGTGGAAGGGTGGAATCTTAGAGCAGAGATGAGATCATGCCTGGCTCGGTCTGTGAGACAAGTGAGGAGCATGGTCTCTAGCCTGGACTAAACTTAGAAAACGGTGGGTGGCTTCCCTGCCTATTGAGTTTTCTCCCCTGGACATGGAGGCTGTGAGGAGATGTGGCCTTGGACTGGGTGTGACAGTCTCACCCTCTTGCACGTCAGCTTGGGGAGAAAGGAAGCTGGGGCCAAGCTGAGGTGACATGATCAAGAGGCTTTTGCATAGAACAAGATTTTTTTTTCAGAGTTTTTCTTCCTCGCCCTTCCCCCATAACAATGCTAACAAGCAGCTTGATGTGTTATTCTTCCCAGCAGGGGAAGGGGTGGAATGGCTGGTTTGTAAACACCCTCCCCCAGCCTTCCTGTCCCTTAGAGGGGCAGCTCAGCTGGGTTCTGGTTCAGGGTTGGGTGCAGCGGGCTAAGGCTTGGCTTGGTGTGAGAAGGCAGGCAGCTGTGTCTTCAGAGCTCATTCCTCCACTCAGGCTCCACTTGCAGGGACAGGCCCCCTTCACTCTCCTGCTCCTGGTGGAGGTAGTCATGACAATGGGGCCCTAGATAGAAAGGACGTATGCTTTGTCTTCTTTACCTTCTCTTTCACCACTGTCCCCTGCCTGGCCCACCCTGGCCCAGCCATACCTGAGATAGAGGGGCTGAGCCTGCTCAGATCTTGAAGTAAGTTCTGTCCGTTCTATAGGTCCAGTTGGGCAGGAAAGGGACACCCTGTATACACTCCATTTTCTTTACAGAACTCCAGGAATCTGTGGGGTACAGAGGTGTTGGCACACAGAGCTGCGCAGGCCTGGATGAGGAGTACCATCACAGGCTGGAGGCCAGGCCTGGGCCTGCCACATCTGAGCCTTGGTTGCTAAAGCTCTGAATGTCAGCTCACTTACAAATAAGATGGAGGTTTTATGAAGATTAACTGATCCTGAGGATTGAGCCATAAGCAGGTACTAATGAAGATATACCTGCCTAAGCTGGGACTTGTGGCCACCAAGAGGGATTACAGGGCAGCAATGCTCAAGCTTTCCAGTCAGGGTCATGGCCCAAGGGAAGGGGGTTGCCCACTATGATGAGCAAAGCTTTGGCCTGGGTCACAGCCATGTTGAACCTCTGGAAGGAAGAAGTGGTGTGGTCATGGGAAGGAAGGGCCAGAGGAAGGAGGAATTCCTGCCACACCCACCAGCCCTCCAACCTTGGGGTTCTTAAGGAAACCCAGGTTAAAGTGCACAAAAGCAGCTGGCTGCTTTGCACAGTAGAGATCAGGACCACGCTGTGTTCTTGGCCTTGGAATTCTTCCATAGAGCCCACCTAGAAGAGACAGAGGAAGAGCATGAGAATAGGTGGGTTCAAGGGGAACTTAAGGGGCAATGTCTGCCCCATGGAGCTTGAGCTGCAAGGAGGGTACACTGGGCAATTGTCGATCAGTGGGCGAGTGCCACAGCCCGGCTGGCTGGGCAAAATAACCAGGGGGTGACGAACAACTTGTGTACCTTGATACAGCAGGAGTAGGAGCCGTTTATTGTAGGACAGGAGTGGTATTTATACATTCCACACAGCTTATCTTAATTAGCATAAAATAGATACAGCAGTCAACCAATAAATAATCTCCAAACTTAATGGTTCGCTGGCCTTACTTCACAAACCACTCCCTCTGGCATTTTGCCAGGCGCCATCCAGACTTGTTTACAGACTCTAACATTTCTCTGGCAAAATGCCAGGTGATATCCTGACTTGTTTACAGACTCTAACATGTGAGTGCTGCCACAGGGGACAGGAGGCATGCTGTGGAAGCACAAACCTCAAGAATGAAGCCAGCTCTGGGATCGGGCCTGTAAAGCCATCAGAACAAAGCAAACAGTGTTGCAAAGAACACAGTAACCACAAACAGTGTTTCTGAAACTTTCTGGAGATAATCAGCAAGTACTTGTTAAGACTATAGAACCTTGGGCCCTAACCCAGACCTCCTGATCAGAATTTTTCAAGGCAGAGGTCTCCAAATCTCAAAAGAGTAGGTTTCAGGCTTGTACCTGAGGAGATGTAAAAAATACTAGTGCCCTGGCTCAGCTTCCCCCCATAGCAGTGTTAATTGGCTGGAAGGAGCCCTGGCAGTTTTAAAAGCCCTCCAAGTGATTTTTTTGTGTACTAAGAGCTTCAAATCACCACCTCAGAGCAAGTGGTAAGCTACTGAGGGTGGAGATGAGGCAACAATATCACATGACAGGCGGGAGTAGGCTGTGGCATTTGGACTTCATTCTTAGGGCAGGTTTGAGTCTTTGCCCTATCACAGTGATGTGGGAGCTTGTTAAACATGCAGGCTTTCTGATTCCATGCCAGAACTATAAGCTGGAGCTCTGAGGAGCAACAGGCTTGAGAAAAACCCAGTTCTGTCCCAAGGCAGTGGAGGTAGGACAGGGACATGGGCCAGACTAAAGCAGTGGCATAGGAGCTGAGGTCTCTGATTTGGGAAAAAGAAGGGTACAAAGGTGAGAGTGAATGTGGAGTAGTGTGTCACCTTCAAGTCCTTTATGTCATCCAGTCCCCAAAGCTCCCTGTCAAGTTTGGTGATGCAATAATGGGGTTTTTTTTCACCTGGAGGGAAGGGAAAGGCATCTTTTTCTTATTGAGTCACCTCAATTCAAGAGGAACCAGGCAGGAAGGAGGCCAAGGAGCTAGGGAGCAAAGAGGGAGGAGGCAGCTGACCTCTGCACTCTTCTGAGATATAGGGCCAGCAGAAGCCAGAGGTGTTCGAGAGGTATCACCTGGGGGAGGACCCATCCTTGCTGGGAACTGAGGGCCTGACCTGCTTCCAGTATGGTGAGATGATTCCAACACTTGGTGGGCTCAGGCGGGCTTTCTTCTTCTTAGAGGAAGGGGCCAGGAGCAGCTTCAGGTAGGAGGTCACCGTGGCAGCTTCTTCAGGGTTGGAGAAGAATGGGCTATTGCCCTCACACTCATCTTTGCCCATCACACCATGAAAGATGATAGGAAATCCCTGGTCACAGGGTCAGAAGAAACCCTCAGCTGGACTTCCCTGCTTCCCTTCCCTCCCAGTCCAAAAACCTTGCAGGGAATAAGGAAGCTCAGGCCAAGGTGACAACTGGAGGGAACCCTGGTGTCCAGTCGAGCCTTTTCCTACCTTCAGTAAACAGTCAAGATATGGGGGTGGGGGCCTGAGCCCTGCTCTGTCCAGCCTCACCTGTTGAGGCAGACCCTCCCAGCAGCAGATGCACTCTCAATCCACCACATCTGCACAGGCCTGCAGCTCTCCATCATAGTAGAGCTGGTTGGGAATGTCCAGGATGGTGGGATGGGACCTGGGAGGAAGGAGGGAGGGAGAGCTAGACCAAGACCTGCATTACTTTTGTCCTGCCCTGGGGGGACAGGTTTTAGGCCCACACATGACCATCTTGCTTCCTGCTTCCTGCATAGCAGGACACATTCACCTGCAAACTCTCCTGCTAGGCATTGCACACCACATAAAGCAGAACTTGTGGGTCTATAGGGATCTAGTGACCAGTGAAATTATTATTATTTTTTTCAAATTACTTTTAAAAACAAAGATTTGCCAGGCATGGTGGTGCATGCCTGCAATACCAGTGGCTTGGGAGGCAGAGGCAGGAGGATGACCAGTTCAAAGCCAGCCTCAGCAAAAAGCAAGGCACTGAAGCAACTCAGTAAGACCCTGTCTCTAAAAAAGACAAAAATAGGCCTGGAGATGTGGCTCAGTGGTCACATGCCCAGTTCAATCCCTGGCACACCCTACCCCTCAAAGAAAAAAAAAAAAAAGAAAAGAAACCAAGAAATTAGGGACTCAGCTTTCAATTTTGCCAGGGAAGGGCAGTGCAAAAACAATGTATCACTTCCCATTACCCTTATTTGATATAATATGTTAAATCCAAAAATAAAAGAAGTAATGACACAATAACATTTACTTTCTGCAACTGTCCTATATGGTACTCATCCAAGCATTTTTAATGTCTAAACTTATTCAGTAAAAGAAGTATATAAACAGGGTGTGGTTCTGTGTGCTTGTAGGTCCAGCTAGCCATTCAGGAGGCTGAGGCAGGAGGACTGCCTGAGGCCAGCCTGGGCAACAAAGAGACTCTTAAAACAACAAAACAAAACAGGGCTGGGGATGTAACTCAGTGGTAGAATTTTTGCCTAGCTTGTGTGAGAGCCTGGGTTCAATCCCCACCACTGCAAAACAAACAACCCTGCCTAGCCCTCTAATTTGATAATGTTTATGAAAAACTATTCATTTTCTCATTTCTCCTTGCATTGCTTAGAAATGCCATCTGAGACAGACATCAGAAACATCCTTGTGTCTGACCACCCCCATATCTAGATAATCTCACTAGTACAGAATGAAACCACTAGCTAAAGGAGGCCTCTGACCTTCCAGTCTATAGTCCTTTCTGCATCACAGAGGTGCAGAGCACCAGTAATGAGGAATGCAGACCAGAGCCTCCTGCTGGGGCATAGTGGGTGCAAAGGCATGAGTTAGCAGTGGAAAGAGATGAGGGTGTGGGGATACCTGTAGTTGCGTAACAGCTTGGTTATGAACTGAGGGTCATAGCCATCAGGGCCCTTTTTGTACAGGACATTGTAGGTGAGCAGCCGTTCCAGCAGCGAGTACCCCAGCCCATACTTCTGTGTCAGTGGGGACCACAGCAGAGGTCCCAACTGTTGCGGGTCTCCAGCCAGCACCAGCTGCCCTCCTGAATTGCCTATTTCCTTAACTTCCATCAGTCCTAGAAGGCAAGGGTGGTATGAGGAGAAAGGTAAGTGGTGGGATCTCCCCATGCAGGGTGGCACACCTGCAGCCCACCCTGAGCCACTCACGTGCTATGGCCACCAGACTCTCAGGTTCCATGCAGTGGCCAGCATCATCAATGAAGATGTGTGTGAAGTGATCGATGGGAAACTGGGCCGACACCAACCTGGGAGGTGTCAGGCCAGGCTGGTCATCCCCAGGCACCCAACTACCAAACCTGAATGCTCACCCAATCTGGTCCCTCACTCACCCACTGAGAACCCTTCCCCATCTTCCCAGCCCACTACCCTTTTATTTACAAACACACTCCCCACCTGCTGGCCGTGATGAGAGTGGTAATTAAGATGAGGTTTTCCTGCAGTTCCTTCTTGGCAGGAAACGCATACTCCCCCTTTTTCGCATCCCCATTAAACTAGGGCTGTGGATTGTGAAGCAACATGAGACATCAGCTTGACTCTACCAATTCCCACCCTCACTCTGGCAATGGGCCACTTTATAGACAAGGAAACTGAGGCCTAGGGAGGGTTCTCACCCACCCAAGGGTTAGGATCCAAGTCTCCCTAGTTTTCTGGTTTACCCTTAGTGTCTCCCAGACATCTGCCATCCCTTGACCCTCTGCACTTCCCTTACCTTAATGTCCTCAGGTACCATGTGGATGTCCCTGCTTGAGGCCAGGAGGCAGTAGATGGAGCTGGGCAGGTGGACCCGGAGCCGCTGACAGAGAAGGTCAGCACCTGAGTTGGACAGAGCACAGGCTAGGATATGAGCTTCAGGAAAGTGCTTCACCACCTGAGATGCGGACAGGTAGAGTGTGGGAAGCACCTTCACAAACTCTGGTGACTCACACTGGGGCAGTGCAGCATCTGCCTCCCACAGCTAAGGGAGGCAGTGATATAAAAGACAAGTTCTATCCTGGAGCCCTGCTACTCAAATTAACACTTTGACGTGCGACAACAACTGCAATAAACACACAAGTCTATGAAGACCAAAATGCAAAAGGTCACTCCAAGAGCCACACAGTGCCCAACCTACCGAACAGTGCTCAACAGCCACATTGACTCTAGCACCCCACCTCTAAAAAAAATTGTAGTTGTAGATGGACAGAATGCCTTTATTTTATCCATTTATTTTTATGTGATGCTAAGGATTGAACCCAGTGCCTCACCTATACTAGGCAAGTGCTCTGCCACTGAGCTACAGCCCCAGCCCTCCCCACCTCCTTTTGATGGCTGCTGAGAAGTAAGAACTTTCAGGGTGATGAAAGAAAGCAGAATTTGGCCAGAACCACTCCACCTGGGGGAGTCAAGGATATAGGTCCCAGGTTTATAATCAAGCCTCACCTGCTTAATGGCCTCCACTAATGTGATGGTCTTGCCAGTGCCTGGAGGCCCAAAGATGATGTAGGGGGCTAGACGTGTGGTGCCCATAACAATGTGCTTTGTGGCCTGCAGATGCTCTGGGTTTGACTCCAGACTCCGGTCATACAGCCTGGCAGGGAGGCCAGAAATCCGAACTTCAACTTATCTAGCATCCCAGAGGCCTCTAGGACTCCATCCCCAATGCCCACAACCCAACCAGCCTTGGAGTCCCCTGCCCTCAGTCTCACTTGAGCTTCGCTTCTGAAGGCAGCAGCGGGACCCCACGGGAGGCAACAGGAAAAAGCATGGACCACAGCAGCCAGCGCCCTGTCAGTTCCAGGGCCTGATGCTGGAACCACAAGGGCTGGCGGTTGAAGGTGAAGTTTACCTTGAAGGTCAGCCCATCCACAAATCGGCTCAGGAGGCT
Source organism: Callospermophilus lateralis (assembly GCF_048772815.1). Classification (NCBI taxonomy): domain Eukaryota; kingdom Metazoa; phylum Chordata; class Mammalia; order Rodentia; family Sciuridae; genus Callospermophilus; species Callospermophilus lateralis. The sequence continues at coordinate 275,373 of NW_027514380.1, forward strand.
TTGGATAGGGAGAAAGGTAGAGGAGCTCCAGTTAGGTGGGCCAGGCAGTAAAAAGCCAGGACCTCCCTCCACCTTCCTCTGCTCCACTCTCTCTTTCCAAGACTTCCATAAAAGCTCTCTCTAGCTCAAAGTTCCCTGGAAGAAAAGTCCCTGCCCTGTGCTTGGGATCCACTCATCTTAGGAGAAAGCCTCTCGTCTCCCCTGGCCTGAGGGAGAAGACTGAAGAAGCATTCCCCCCACACCCACCTCATGGAAAACCTCAGTTTGACACAGTCCAGTTCTACCTTGTGCACGAAGCCCTTATAGGTGATGGGGTCCTCCTGGTGTGTCTTAGAGGACAGAAGGGCAAACAGGTGGTCTCCCCACAGAACTGAGGGACAGCTCTCAGTCACACCAGGAACCTACAGGGTGTAAACTTTAGCAAGCTTCTGTCCCAAGCATGGTCACTGAAGGACCCAACCCCCAGGCTCTCCAGACCTCTGAGGGATGAAACCTGAGGCTCTGGCCTTCTAACCCAAGACTCAGAGAACTGCGTTTTCCCTGTTCCCCTTCCTCTCCCACCAGACAGGAGTTGTGGGGAGAGGAAGGAGACAACTTTCCCAAGCTGTTCATAGGTGCAGAACTCCAGGGTGCTAGTTTAAGGCCTGGCAGCTGCTTCCCACTCTACTCAGCTGCCCTCTCACCAGCTCAGTTCTATACTGCCTTTAAAATCTTGTTAAAACTCATCTTCTATAGTCATCTTGCCCTGATCATCCTTGTTCTCTCTTCCCACCTGCATTTGTGTGCAGAAATTCATTCTCATGGGTAATTCTGGTCTAAGGTACACACATTCAAAATCTGTGAGCTAGAAAGGGCCCTAAGAATTATCCAGTCTAGCTCAAAGCTTTTTAGATAAGGGACCTATGGCTCAGAGAAAGCAAGGATCTTGCCCAAGATCACACAGCGAGTAGTAGCAAAGTCTAGATTAAAATCCCAATGTCCTTCTCTGACACCATTTTGGACAAAAGATGCCCACCCTACCCCTTGCTGACCTCTCTGGGACAGGAACCATTTCATCCTTCTTCTAGGTTTGCCCTGTATTTAGGAATGGCCTATACAGGTTGGCTAACTTGAGCCTGCCCTCTCTGCACCTGATCTGAGCCCCAATCTCCAGTGTAAGCAGGCTGGGGTTCTGGTTGACAGGTTCCCAGGTCATGGGCACCGATTCCAGGTCATAGTGCCGGATGTCATGCTCCATCCGCAGCTCCTCTAGGTACAGCAGCAGAGTTTCACCTCATAGTTCCTCCACATCAGGGCTGTCTCCAGCTGGGCCCTGGCAATGATGTTTGGGAGAGGAAGTGGGAAGGGCAGGAAAGGGACAGGTCAAGCACCCCCATCACCAGGAGTATCTACCCTCTCCCATTTGCAACTAGGAACACACCAGGAAGCAGAGATGACCAGAAGGACAGAGAAATGGATGGGGTAAGAGGCCTTGAAAAAGGGAGCCCCAACTCTTATTTCCTCTGATGTCCTTGACCCAACCTCAGACCTGACTTGAGTATCCATGGTAAACCTTATGGTGGAAACATTCTCCCCCAGATCCTCCTTCCATGACTCACACCCTAACCTCATTCAAATGTCATTCTCTGTTCAAATGTCACCTCCTCAAAGAGGCCAGGACTGACTGCTCTCTGTAAAACATCACCAATTCATCCCCTTGTCCTGCTTTGGTTTTACTTTAGCATTATGTGAGTTATTCAAAGCACTCACAACAATATGGAATGTACAATATAAAATAAAAGAAATGATCAGTGCTCACTGTTCCCCACCAGAATGGGCAAGACCCATTTGGAACAGCACCTGGCAAGTGGGCATGCTCAGCCAAGGTGAAGGATTAGAGCCTGGGAGGCTGGACAGACATCCAAAGCAACAGAAAGAGGCCAGCAGGGAGAGAGAAGACGGGAGTGTGGTACCGAGGGGAGGCACTTACTTTATCTCAGAAATTTCCTTTGGGGCAGTGAAGACACTTGTTCCCTGAAGAAGGATGGGGAGCAGCTGCCTGAGGTGTGGGGGTGGGTAGTCTGTCCCCAGTGCCATACTTAGCTTCAAGTCATAGCCTTTAGTACTGCAGAAGTGGGGGGAAATGCTGTCATAAACATTGAACTTGTCACCTTCAAAAATCTGGGAATGCCCCTCCATGGAGGATGCACAAGGACCTCTGTGATGCCATTGCCAAAGGGTGGTCGGCAGCTTCTGCCCAAGGACATGGAGCTCACTAGCTCATGGGGCTGCTCTGTCCAAGGCTGGACCAATTTTGGAAAACCCAATACTTGGAATATTTAAAAAATATTATTTATAATACATTTTCATTATTAAAAAAGAATCTGGCAAAAAAATTATAATAACATTTTTACCATCCTGGGACAGCCAATGTTAATTTTGGGGGGTATGCAGGCTTCCAGATTATATTATATGTGTATATATATAGTTATTGTTTTGGGGTACCAGAAATTGAACCCAGGGGCACTTTACCACTCAGCCACATCCCCAGCCAGCCCTTTTTAATTTTGGTTTTGAGACAGGGTCTCAGTAATTTGCTTAGGGCCTCACAAAGTTGCTGAGGCTGGCTTCAAACTTGTAATTCTTCTGCCTCAGCCTCCTAAGTCACTGGGATTATAGGCATATGCCACTGCACCTCGCACCTATATATTGTTAACAAAAAGTGAACAATTATCTAACTGTGAAGGTCCTACAGTATTTTGTAACTAGCTAGCTATGTCGAAAGGATGTTTACACATGAGTCAACTTGCATGACATGTCCAGCATAGGAAAATTTATGGAGACAGAGATAAAGTGAGTGGCTGCTAAGCACTGAGCAGGTGAGTAAGTGATAAAAGGGTGGTAGCTGAAGGGTATTGGGTCTCTCCTTTGGCATAATAAAATGTTCTAAAACTGACCGTAATGATGATTGCACATATCTATAAACATACTAAAAATCACTGACCTGTATAATATGCGAATTATTTCAGTAAAGTTGTTTTAAAAAATAGAGAGATCTGGGTGTGGCAGTGCATGCCAATAATCCCAGCACCTCAGGAGGCTGAGACAGAGGATCAAAAGTTAAAGGCCAGTCTCAGCAACTTAGCAAGACCCTGTCTCAAAATAAAAAGGACTGGGGCTATAGCTCAGTGGTAAATTGTCCCTGATTTCAATTCCCAGTACCACAAATTTTTGTTTAATTTAAAAAGAGAAGAGAGGGGGCTGGGTAGAACATGGGCTTAGCATGCATGGTTTTTATCCCCAATGCTATGACAGAGAGAGAGAGAGGTGTGTCGGTCTATAATGGGCTGCCTGATAATCCATTACACAGTGAAAACACTTCTTAAAAAAAATGTTTTCATACTGTCCTTGGACCTGCTACTCTCCTGAAATTTGCTTCCTAGGCAAAAAAAGGTTCTGAGCCCAGAGGAGGGTCAGGTCTTTCTCCTTCCTCTATCTGGTGGGTCAACACAGGGTTTCTAGTGATACAGGTGCACTTGAAGGGAGTCATGGGCTTCAATTGTGCATCCAGATGGCTGTGGGTGACGGCAGCCAAGAAATGGTAAATGTAGAAAGTGCTAGCTCCTTCTGAACCTGACTCCCCAGGTCCCAGCAGCTCCCAGAGCACCATGGCTGGGAAGTAGCCCACAAAGCTGGTCTTACAGTGCACATGCAACTCATAGCATTCACCTGCAGGAAGAAGGCTGAGTGAATGGGAGGGGGGAGGAAAGGCAGGGACCCTCCCACCAACATGCTGACCCCGACACTCACCCAGTCGGCCCCATCCCGAGAGAAGACCACTGGACAGCCAGAGTGTGTGCTCCAAAGCTGCAGCCCTGCTAGGACAAGCCCTGCCCACTAGAGTTCTTCCCTTTGGAAAGCTACTCACCTGGGCCCGGTGGGCAGGGAAGCTCCTGGTCACCATCGTAGAAGGCAAAATGGGGTGTCCGGCAGAGTAGAAATAGGTGAGTGAAGGTAACAGGTTTTTTTCCTCCGTTTTGGAGCCTCAGGGTCAGCACCTTTGTGCAGTTCAAATCCAGGTGGATAAGGAGCTGCCCCTCTCGTGTTTCATGTGGCCCCTGGACTTACATGTCTACCCCATGCTTCCCGTGAAGATACTCAGCCCTGGGTAGAGTGGGAGTCAAGGGTGGGGGCCAGGGCAGGAGCGGCCTGGGCTGGGGGATGCCCTGGGGAGAGTGCCAGCCATGCTCCCACCAAGCCCCACACCTGCTTCCCCCATTCCTTAAGGAAGAGGCCTCCCCACAACCTGAGCAAACTACTCTTTTCTTGGCTAGACAGCCCTTCCCCCATGCCCTGAGCACCCCTCACCAGCAATTGTGTGTGCATGAACAAACACACACATGAATACACACCTGTTATCAACGTTCTTGGCTAGCAGTGACTTGCGGTGCTTGCTGATATCTGAGCTCAGCTTCATTCTCCTCTTTTCTGGGAGCCGCGAGTCAGTTCAGCAGTTGAGTTTGAAGAACTTGACCCAAGTCTTGGTGATGTAGGCCAGATTTGCAATCTTCATTCCATACAGCATGAAGGTGAAGTCAGGGGAGGGAATCCCAAAGCTGCCAGAAGAAGAGGAGACAGGTAATTGAGGAGAAGGCAGGGCCAGGAGACGGGTGTGGGGGGAGGGGGGGTCAAGGGTCTCTGAGGGTCATTCTGTCCTGGACACACCAGCTCTGCCGCAGAGCAGGCTGGGGTTCAGGGACACAGAGATTCAGGCTGGAGACAGGAGAAATTTTTAACGTCTTCAGGCAAGGCAATGGGACTTCCCAAGGCAAAATAAAACTGGTTTAAATAGCACATTGTGGGTTATGCACTTCTGAGGAGAAAACCCCACTGTGGGCTGTTGATTGGGAGGACTTAGTGAAGAGACATAAAGAAACAGATTTTTTTGGAGGGTGGGGGTGGGGAGCGAACTTTGGGACAGGGAAAAAAACCCAAACAACAACAACCAAAAAAAAAAAAAAACAGTGGAAAGACTTAAGGCCAATGGGGAGCCAAATAAGTTGATTGAGAGGAGTAGATATGGGGTCCTGCCTGTGGGTGAGAGAGGGGATGAGAGAGAGAGTAGAGATGTCCAGAGTGTGGGCAGCATGGCTGATGAGAGAGGAGTTTCACCCGGAAGTCAAAGGGTGCAGGTGGGACCCAAGCAGGAAGGGAAAGATCAGATAGCTTTGTGCCTAGAGAGGTGAAGACAGGGAAAACTGGTCAGCGGGACAATGACCTCAAGGTTCAGCGTCTGGAATTCAGTTTAGTCAACTCAACAAGCACTTACAGAGGTCTATTAGGTGCCAGGCAGTGTGCTAGATGCTGGGGGTTCCAAGATGCAAGAGGCCCAAATCCTGCCTTGAGAAGCACTTAGTCTGAGCCAGAGATTCCAGTGTGTGACTGCAGTGCAACCTCTGAGGCTCCCAGGGCAGCCTAGGGGAGGGGACAGGTCTCCCAAAGATAAATGGGCACTACCCAGGCAAAAGAGGGAGGGCACAGTGAGTCAAGGTGAGGGGTGTGACCTCGATACTTGGGCCGTTACTGCTCTGGGAGCCTCGCTTCCCTCTGTTATGAAATGGAAATGACAAGGCTTGCCTCTTTTAAAGGTTGTTGTGAGCCTCACCCAAGATAATAGCATTGCGGCAAGCCACTTAGCCCAGCACCTGGCAAATAGGAGACCTCAGGAATAGTGAGTGATGATTAGTATCACATACAGTTTGGTTGCACTAAAGTGAGAATTGTGAGGGGAGTGGCAGGAGGCAGCAGAGGTAGGCAGGGACCAGATCAAGCATTTTTGACCCTGAATGCCAGAAGTCCTTCACTCCCCTTTCCTGGTACACCCCAGGAGCCCAAGGACACTCCCACGTGTGGTGTACTTGATGGACACGTTCAAGATCGAGGTGACAGACACCCTCCCTTGATGTTTTGTAGGGATGGAAAGCAAATCTTCATTCCTAAGAATTATGGTAATCCCTAATAACTCTTGAAGCTAAATCAGCATGGTCACTTTCTAGGGCATATGATAAGATTGCTGATGGCTAGGAACAGTTCCCTGGTGCCCCCTGCCTGTAACTCTGCCCCTATCCTTCACCCCAGGCAAACGAGAGCAGTATCATTCAGAAAACTGTGAATTGGCTATAATTTGTTTTAAAAAGATAATCATTTGAAAGCATAATGGAAAATGATCAATAAATGTTAGCTACTATTATTAGTATTTATATTAGTAGTAATAGTAGTACTAATAGTGGCAGTAGTAGGAGTAGTAACAGCTTACTTTCAGCCCTGATCAGAGACTACCCTGCTGTTACAGAACCACTGCAGTTGGTGGGTTTTAAGCAGGGGAGTGGCAAGAACATATTTGCATTTCAGATCACTCTGGCATCAGGATTGGAGGGTGGATTTGCTGGAGGCAAGACTGTAGGTTAGGAGACCAGTTAGAAGGAGGCCATTGCAATTGTCTGGTTAAAAGAAAAAAGGCCTCAACAAGGTAGTAATAGGAACAGAAGAGGTGCCATATCCATCAGATTTAGAATGTCAATTAGCAGAATTAGGTAACTACCAGGAGGGACAATAGAGGTTGGAAAGAGGAAGGAGTCTAGGATACCCAGATCAATGGCTTGGCTTTGGGAAACATCCCTGAGACAGGAGGCAAAGAAAGGAGGAGGAGGTGGTGGAGGAACAGACCATGACATTTGGATTTGGACATGCTGGGTTTGAGATTCCTCTGGTCCAAAGGCAGCTCTGCCTCCATGAGTCAGAAATTGAGAATTCAGGCCAAAGTCAGTGTCAGTGCCTAATGTTAGGGAGTCCTCAAGTGGTACTTATGACCCAGAAAGTGTTTGGGATCTTTCCAGGAAGGAAGGGAAAACAGAAGAAACCCTCAATAGAGGGAGGAGAATCAGGAAATTTCTCAAAATTATATGTCAGGACCAAATGAGGGGACCAGTAATAAAAGAACTGGAATCTAGAGACCATCAGGAACTTTACCCAGGGCTCCTGAGTCTTTTAATCACCAGGTTCATGGGTTAGGACACAAACTAAAATTCTTACAAAAGCCAGGTATCTTAACACCCATAGCCCCAGCCCACAGCGTCTGCAGTCCCATTTCTGAGTCATTCCTGTAGGAATGACTATATGTCATGGTGTAAGAAACCAACAGTGCAGGCACTTTGAAATGTGGCTTTGGGCTCCTCAATCAGTGCTGGGAAAAAAGGGGGCTTTGTGGGACTGAACAAAATGGAAACAGCATGCCTGCCTTACAGGGGAACAACTGCTCCCCACCCCCAGCCACCATGTGGCCAGCAGAGGACAGAGGCCCAAGATTATCTGATCTTCTGTCTTTTGGGACAAGACAAAATTGAAATTTTAATGTGAAATTTATTTTTGGAAACTTCTGCATGAGCACAGAGGTATACAGAACTCATATTTACAACTTCTAGTATCAATGTGAGCCCTTAAATACTTTTCAAATAATTTTCTCTTACTCCTTCTCAAATTAATTTATCCCTGGTATAAAGTGATAGCCATTGTTATTATTTTTTAAATCACAAACTTAATATTATTGTTTTCTTTTTTTTTTGGGGGGGGGGCTAAACACTAAACCACATCCCAAGCCCTTTTTATTTTGAGACAAGCTCTCACTAAATTGCTAAGGGCCTCACTAAGTTGCTAGCTTTGAACTTGTGGCCCTCCTGCCTTACCCTCTTGAGCTGCTAAGATTTCAGGTGCATCTGGAAACACATTATTGTTGAAACCCCCACACTTTGTGTTACATACATCTAGTCACCTAGGTTTCTAGGGATAACTTTCTAGCCAAGACTGAAAGCCTTGGTTTTTAAATTTATTAAAAAATACACATTTTTAGCCAGATACTAAAGTTCAATTCCCACTACCCTCCAAACAAACAAACAAACATTTTTTAATATTAAAAAATATTTTGTATGTCAAGAAGTAGGATAAACAGGGCCTAAGGGTCTAGCTCAGTGGTAGAGCACTTGCCTAGTGCCCAAGGGTCTGGGTTACATCTCCAGCAATGAAAAAAAAGTAATATAAACAAATTCAACAGATAAAAACCAAAAAATATTGAAATGCAGTTGACAAAGGGTTAAGTTTAATTTATAAACTGACAAGGTGAGCAATTCGATAGAAAAATCGAATATTTAATTTGAAGAACAAATTTAGGTGACCAAAAGAGTATGAATATGCCCCAAATGTAGAGAAATGCAAACTAAAATAAAAATGAGATCTTGTTTTATTCCAATTAGGCTGATAAAAGTGAAAAACAGTTCTAATATTACTTGCTATTATGGTTTATGGAAAAGTGAACTGATGCATTGCTGGTAGAAATGTAAAGTATTATGAGCTTTTTGGGGGTAGTACTATGGAAACATTTATGATCAATAAAAATACAGGGATCCTAGCCAAGCATGAGGAGCACTAGTAGTCCCAGTTACTCCTTACCTTGAGGGAAGAGGATCACTGAAGCCCAAGGGTTTGAGGGCATCCCAGTTAAATAAAATAAAATACAGGTATCCTATTAAAAAACTAGATTAAAAACAAAGCAAAAACAAAATATATATATATATATATATATATATATATATATATATATATATATATATATATATGTATTCTTAAGATCCAGAACCCATTCCTATTAAAGTATCCCACAGAAAGAAAAATATCAATGCGAAAGACCACATGCACAGGTATACTGAAGTCATCCACATTTATTTTCATACTGGAAATGAAACCAATGTCCATTAATGTAATGGTGGCTGACTAACCTGTAAACACTCACACTGTGGAATATTATGCAGTCATTATGAAGAATGCATCACAACCAGTCACACAGCTAAAACTTTAAAGGATGTCAACAGCAAACACTGACAAGAAACCTGGGGCTCTCATTGCACTGTTGGTTGGCATGCAAAATCGTACAATCACTTTGGAGAAAGATATGATGGTTTCCTGAAAACTAAACATATACCTACCCTGTATGACTCATTAATTCTGCTCCTACATCTATCTCTAAAAGAAATTACAATTTATGCCCACAAAACAATTTTATTTGTTCAATATGTTCATAGCAGCTAGATTCAAAATAACCTCAAAAAAAGGCAGAACTGGGGATGTGGCTCAAGTGGTAGCGCACTCACCTGGCATGCGTGCAGCCGGGGTTCGATCCTCAGCACCACATACAAACAAAGATGTTGTGTCAGCCAAAAACTATAAAAATTAATATTAAATTTCTCTCTCTCTCTCTCTCTCTCTCTCTCTCTCTCTCTCTCTCATAAAAAAAGGCAAAAATAGGAACAGATACACAATACAGAACTCATTTATAATCATTCAATGGAACTCAGTGAGAAAAGGAATTACTGGTACACACATCATGGTGAATCTCAAAAATATTACCCTTAGGGGCTGGGGTTGTGCCTTAGCCCTAGAGCGCTTGCCTCTCACATGTAAGGTTCTATCTTCAGCATCACATAAAATAAATAAATAAAGATACTGTTTTGATCTACAACTAAAATAAATAGATAGATAGATAGATAGATAGATTAAATAAATAAAACCAACTGATGATTAAGACAATGAAATTGGATAACAACAAGAAAATATTATGCTGAGTGCAAGATGCCTTACACAAAAGAGTACAAAGTATAAGATTCTATTATATGAAGTTAATTAGTGGGAAAAATCAGAGCAAGGGTTGCCTCTGGGTGGGTAAACGTGAAGACTGACTAGGAAAGGATATGAGGGACCTTCTGGGGTGAATAGATGCTCTGTATCTCCATCTGGGGGATTTAAGTGTTACATTCTATGAGTTTGCAAACTCTGTCCACTTTGCTGAATGTAAATTTTACTAAAAAAAAAAAAGTGGCTCGGTGGTAGAGTGCTTGTTTAGCATGCATGTGGCCTTGTGTTTGAACCCCAGTGCTACAATTTAAAATAAAAAAGAAGAACCCTGATGGGCATGATGGTACACACCTGTAATCCTGAGGCTCAGGAAGCTGAGGCAGAAGGATCCCAAGTTCAAGGCCAGCCTGGGCAACTCAACAAGACCCTAAGCAACTTAGCCAGAGCCTCTGAGTTCAATCACACTACGAAAAAAAAAAGAAAGAGAGAGAGAGAGAGAGAGAGAGAGAGAGAGAGAGAGAGAGAGAGAGAGAAGGGATTGAGAGAGAGAGAGAGAGAGAGAAAGGGAGAGGGAGAGAAAAGCAGGGAGAAAACCACAATAAAATTTGAACTCTCAATGATAATCATGCCTATGTGTTAAGGGGAAAATTATAGTTATAAATTACTTAGAAATGCATCATGAAAGACTAAGATAGAGGGATAGATTGATAAGCAGACATGTAAAATGCTAATTAAGAAAAGTGAGGCATGTGCTTATAACTCTGTAGCCCCAGCTACTAGGAGACTGAGGCAGAAAGATTGCAAGTTCAAGTCTGCTTAGGCAATTTAGCAAGATCCTGCTTCAAAATAAAATTTTTAAAAAGGGCTGAGGATGTAGCGTAGTGGTAGAATACAAATGTGCAAGGCTCTGGGTTCAATCCCCAGTACCAGGAAAAAAAAAGAGAGGTAAGAAAAGCAAAGTGAGATGTTGAAAATATGCATCACATAATCCCTTTTTATTCTATCTTATTTATTTATTTGGTAGTGCTGGGACCATATCCAGACCTGCATGCTGGGCAAGCACTATACACCAGAGGCACATCTGCAACCCCATAATCCCTTTTTAATAAAAACAATGATCAAAAAAATACCCTGGTTGATACTACCTGAGTGTAGAGTAGAATGTGAAAATGGAAATGGGATGTGAGACGCTGAGAGGCCCACAATAAAAAGCATATATGAGGTTCATAGGTGTAAAATAAGTATGAATGCATAAGGAGATAAATGAATGGTCAGTCACCAAAAGTGTTAAAACAGCACATTTAAACAGGACAAATGCCTAAGATAAAATGATAAAGGCCTTCATCCCCTCACTGCAAACTGCTTGCTTAACTGAGAGGTAAATCAAACAAATTTCATTTTTTGTACATATATAAAAATAGATTTTTTTACACACACACACACAATGAGATTATACATCTACCATACTATTCTGCAGAAGACCTCCACCAACATGGTGCCCTTCCATGACCCCACCCTTTAGAGGCTCTTGGTTCTTTTGAACAGCTGCAGAGGAGAGCAGGATATAAACACATGTGATGTGTTTATTTCTGCAGTAATACACAGTTAAGCTGCCTATAATTTTTTGGATTTTCAAAACATTACAATCATTATCCTTGCACAAAAATCTTTGTACTTACAGGCAAATATAACCAACAAATTCCTTGAAGTAGAACTCCTGGGTCAAAGAGACTTTACAAGTTAGATAATAAGTTCTATCAAGATGCTCTCTAAACAGATTGTACAAATTTCTGTTCTAACAAGAGTTTGAGAATGCCCTTTTCCAAGTCTCTAATCCCAGAAATTTTCAATTTGTAAAATTTTGTACATTCTGGTAACAAAAATTGGTAGCTTCTTTAAGTTTGTATTTCTCTAACACTAATATAGTCAATGATCTTTCCTTCTGCTTATCAGTCATTTGTATTTCTTCTGCAAACTGCCTGCTCATATCCTTTGCTCATTTTTTGAGGACTTCTTGACTGTTGTCTTTACCTCTGGCTTTGCATCCCTTCTCTGACTCATCCCCTAAATAGGCAGGATCATCAAACACAAATCCAATCATTTCTTTTCCCAATTCACAACTCCACACTCTACAAAATTAAATCTAACTTTTTTTTTTGGTACTGGGGATTGAACTATTGAACTCAGGGGCACTCAACCACTGAGCCACATCCCCAGCCCTATTTTGTATTTTATTTAGAGACAGGGTCTCACTGAGTTGCTTAGCACCTCACTGTTGCTGAGGCTGGCTTTGAACTCCAGATTCTCCTGCCTCAGCTTCCAGAGCCGCCGTTTCATAAGACACACTCAGATCTTCCATGATAACAATGATAAATACAGCATACTCCTCCTCCTCATGAACAGAAAACTTTTCCGCCCCGCCCACCAGTACTGGAGATTGAACCCAGGGGCACTTTACCAAAGACCTACATTCCCTAGAATTACTGACAATGATGGCATACTATTCCCTCTTACCTATTCTCCTGTAAGCATTTAATGAGCATCTACTATATTCAAAGTCTATGCTGAGAACTGAAGGCAGATGCAAATATGCTCAAAGATAGAAAATCTGAAGTCAGACAGAGGGCTCGCCTGTAAGCCTAGTGGCTCATGAGGCTCAGGCAGGAAGACTGCAAGTTCAAGGCCAGCCTCAGCAAATCAACAAGATCCTGTCTCAAAAAATAAAAAAAGAGCTGGGGACACAGCTCAGTGGTAAAGCACCCCTGGGTTCAATCCCCAGGACAAATGAAATAAATAAAAAAAAGAGTAGAAGGGCTGGGGATGTGGCTCAAGCGGTAGTGTGTTTGCCTGGCATACGCAGGACGCTGGGTTCGATCCTAAACACCACATAAAAATAAAAAATAAAGACATCGTGTCCACCTAAAACTAAAAAAATAAATGTTAAAAAAAATGAGTAGGAAAGTTCTCTTTAATCATAACAGAAATCTCCCCTCCTGGTGGGCAGGAAGAGAAGGTCTACAAGGTCTATTTTTCTTTTTGGAGTGACAAAGGAGAATAACATTCTTCCCTTGACAGTCTGTAAAAAATTCAAGAATATAAAAACTACCTTGTCCTCTCTGTTTTTTTTTTTTTTTCTCTTTTTAGGGCAAACGTTTCTGTTTCTTTGACTGGGTCTTATAATAGGATATGAACCTCCTCCTCCTCCTCCTCCTCCTCCTCCTCCTCCTCCTCCTCCTCCTCCTCCTCCTTGATGTACTGAAATTTTATCTATCCTTCAAGCCCGAGGTCATTGTCACCATCTACATCACATTCTAATATTTAAAGGGAGTACTATCTTATTTGCATAAAAAACAAGTGCATACAATATATCACTGAGAGGAAGAGCAAAACAGGAGAGCCCTGGATTCTACCCCAAGCACTGCAAAATAAATAAATAGTGCTCATGGTAGTCTCAGCTACTTAGGAGGCTAAAGGCAGAGAATGACTTAAGCCCAGGAATATGAGGCCTGCCTGAATTGAGACCCCATCTCAGCAGCAACAACAGAAGCCTAAAAATTACTTAAAAAAATCCCCCAATGCACCCATCCATGGTTTTCAGTTTGCAATCCAACAGAGCTGGTTTTCTCCCTATAGTGAAACATATTGTCTATCTTCAGTTTAAAGTGTCAAAGACTCTCCTTGATGAAATGACAGCCAAACTCCTCTGAACCCTATTCTAGACTATCTCAGTTTTAGCTACAAGTCTAAGTTGGCTGAGTGAGAATTCTCTCACACTTGATATAAAATCACACTTCACAGCTGAAGATCAGTTCCTTATTCTCCACCTTTGATATATAAGTATTTGGTCTGCCTTTAATAAGAATCCTATAGGTCATTTTACTAAGATTCCCACCTCTGCAACTCTTGATGATTCCTCTTGGTAAATTCCTATACACTGACCCCTTCATCCGCTCACTGACTATAAATCCCCAGCTGTGCTTGGCAGTGTTTGAAGATGAGATCTGATGTCTCTCCCCTTCTGCAACAGTTCTATTGCCAAAGAAGTAGCTAACCTGTATTTAAAGCCATGTACTTTGTGAAAACAAACTAATTCATGTATAGAAAGTATTGATATGAAGTGATCCAAAGGTAATTGCTTTCTTTCTTTTGTTTTTATACTGAGGATTGAACCCAGGGGAGTTTTGCTCCTACATCCCCAGTTCTTTTTATTTTTTGAGACAGTGTCTCACTAACTTGCTGAGGCTAGCCTCAAAATTGCCATCATCCTGCCTCAGCCTGCCGAGTTGGTGGAATTACAAGTGTGGCCCAAAGTGTGTGGCCTCCAGCCTTTTACTATCTCTATTATCATTCTTTTAATTTTATCATATAGCATAGTATATTGCATAAGTTGATATTATATGCATATCACAGCCTTTATTGCTCCCCTTGGGATTGTGTATTTTTTCTTCTTTGAAATCCCTAAAGTGCCTAGCACCCTATGAGGGCATGCAGCAGTCCTTGTCATTTTTGTCCCTTCCCCAGATGATGCTCACACCTATTAATATTCCTCTAAAAACGTGACATCCATTATGAAAAACAATATTCCAGATATGATCTATTTGGTCAATATGAATCTCTACCTCCTCGCCCACCCCAAACCATATTCCTATTAAGTCAGTCTAAGACCTGCACAAAACCATGGCAGCCTTATCTCACCCATCTTGGCCTTTCCGTCGGCTACAATGCAGTCTTTTTCAGGAGACTGTTCTTAAGCCCCCAATATCATTCCCATATTTATTTGTACAATTCTTCATATGCATCCCTGTTAAACAGTTTCTTGGTTTTCTGCCCAAGGCAGCAGCCTGTTGATAGAGGTGTTTTAGAGGTGGTTTGACAGAAGTCTCTTTGATTTTCACTTGGGTGGTAACAGGAAAAGGAGACCAAATACCTTTAAGCCATAGGGTAAAAGGGGCCTCTAGGAGGCTGTCCCTGGCCCTGGTCTCCGTGGAGAAGCCACAGGTGCTAATGGAGGTTTGGTGCCTACATAGTTTGTCCCCTTTTCTCTTTACAGGGCTCACTGAGATTTTCCTTCCTACAGTGGGTCTCCCAGACAGTGGACCCCCAGGACCGCAGCCCCTCAACACTCAGGGGGCGGTGCCCGACAAGCCCGCGCAGCCAGACAGTGCCTTTCCTGCCCTCGCATGATGCTGGGCCCCTAGGCAGGCGCCCCTCCCCCACGGTGAGCACTGTGCCGGGCCACCGACAGCGCATGAGCACTGGACCCCGTTCTGGGCCAGGTCCGGGGGTAAGGGGCGGGCTGCCCTTGAGGCTCTCCATGGAAACTCCGCACAGGGGGCTGGCCCTTGCAGAACGATTGGGCTCTGGGCGGGTTTGGGACCTAGGTCAGCTGCAGCTGGACTAGGGCAGATCATCCAGCACCTCCCCCAGACTGGCAGAGATGTAAACCAGCACGCCAGCCAAGTGGTCGTCACGCCCCCTCCCCCATATTCCCTGCTCTGGCTTAGATACAGGGAGGAAGGCATGAGTCAAAGAAGTTTGGGGTGAAAGAACTAGGAGTCTCTGAGATAAAGGTGCGTTTATGTGGGAGAGAGGGACAAGGGGTTCTGCCAGGACAAACAGTCATTTTCTTCACCGCACAGGCTTCATTATGTTGAAAGGCTGGTGATTGTTACCCTTGAGCCACATATTTGGGCACTTAATTACACTTCAGTCTGTATTGCTCTTTAATTGCTAGTAGTATTTAAGTAAGGGTTGCCCCTTAAAAAAAAATAAAATTAGGTCCCTGAGAAAAAAGTACATAACATAACAATGTTAGGCAATAAATGGTTAACAGCAACAGCTTCAGTACCAGGAAAAGAAACTGTTTAGAAGAATAAAGGGGTGGAGCTACCACCAAAACAAATATAACAAGCCTTTTGCGTGTTTATCCTCTAGAAAGAAATAACAGAAACCCACAATAGGATGGGATAATGATAATTAAATAAAAAATTAAATCAAATATACAAATACACCATAAAGAAGTTCCAAATATATCACAGCTTGTGTTGTTCTCAAGTAGTTTTCCATAGGAGACCACACAATCTAACCTAGTGTGAGGAAATGTCCAGAAACCAAGTCATTCTCCAGCTGGGCTAACCATGTACCTTCTTCCAGGCCAACAGTATAGGAAAGCCAGGAAAAAGGAATAACAGGCTTTAGCAACAGGAAATGTAATGTCAGTGAGAATCAAAGCACAAGGATGGGGAAGATTAAGCAGGGGAAAACATCATGTTGTAGAAATTGATTATGCAAAGTAGAGAAAAACCTGGGAGTGCAGCCAAAGATTTTACCCTTTTTTTTTTCCCTCCCCCAACTACTCGGTAAAGCCCCAGAGGAGGACGGATGATGAACAAAAAATTGCTATTGCTTACCATCTCAAAAACTTAACCTACTATCTACCATACCCAAACCCAAGGTCTTGCTCAATTCTGACCAGCAAATCTAAGTCCCCATTATTTTTGAACACATAACCTTCTTTCTCTGGGAAAACCTATCTTCTGGATGTCCTTAAAACAATTGTTTTGTAGTTAAAATTGGTAAAAATTTTGTTACTATGTGGCTTTGTTACAGTGGAACTTTTTAAAAATCAGTTTCATCTGGAAAGTCTACTTCAGGTGAAATTGTAATTGTTATTTTCACACAGGGGGCTCTAGATGTCTAGAATGTTTTTTGTTATAGCACAGATCACTCTACTTCAGGTGAAGGAAAACCCCACCCACAAACTAAATGGCCTCATTCAGGGTCAAATATTACCTTCTTAAAACTAAAACTGGGGGCTGGGGTTGTGGCTCAGTGGTAGAGCACTTGCCTAGCATGTTTGAGGCACTGGGTTTCATCCCTGGCACTGTACAGGCTTCATTCATTAAAGGCTGGTGATTCTTACCCTTGAGCCACATATTTGGGCGTTTAGTTACACATAAAAATTAAATCAAGGTATTGTGTCCATCTAAAACTAAAAAAACAAAAACAAACTAAAACTGAGTGTCACCAGATTAAAGGACTTTTTCAATTTTGAAGCATGCACAGAGCACTGAGAGCACTATCATTTGGAGGATCCCAGATTCATTGTAATATCATTTACATTGCACAAGCCAATGATAGAGAAACCTCAAAAACTGCCACAAATACATAATACTGAGGTGAGAGGTTTTCAGGTCAATATAAAAACCCACCACATGGAAAAATCCAGACGGCTTCTTTCATTAAGTTTTCACTTTTCACATCCAGCTGCTGCAGAGCCTTCCTTAAATCTATTTGCACTTCAAAGTAGTTACAGTTTATTTTAGTGAGTCCAAACAGCACTGAAGACAGTTTGAAAATTAACTTTGGCAAACATTACTAATGGAGTAAATCTCCTAATAACACTGCTTTGCAGGTAGAAGCTTTGTTTTTTCATTATTCGAACTGTTACTTGGTTTGAATAATTCAGAATTTATTCTCCAATCTTTTTCAAACTATACTCCCTAAGTCAACTAGAAATAGCTCTTAAACCTAAAATACTGAAATTGGTCAGTCTACCATAGACCAAAGGAGAAGCTGCAACAGTTGAGCCTCATTGTTCCAGGTTCCTGTATTTACAAATTCATGTATTTAGTAAAATTTATGTGGAACCCAGTCTGGCTCACATCATCTTTCAGTAATCTTCTGGTCCTTCATGGACATGTAGAGCAGTGGAACATTGCCAAGTTCCCAGTTACACACGTTCCCAACTGAGGCACAGCACTGTGATGCTCTTCCTTGTTTTAGCCCTCATATTATAAAAAGTGTCCTTTTCTGCCTGTTTTAGCCCTCATATTATTAAAAAGTTGTCCTTTTCATGGAACATTTGATGCTTTTTTGCCACTTTGTGCTTTTTGCTGCTTAAAATGGTCCCAAAGGATAGTGCTGAGTACTGTTTAGTGTTCCTAAGTACAGGAAGGCTTTCCAGTGAAAATTCCTCAGATTAGCTTTATTCAGGCACAAGTCATAGTATTCACCCATTCCAAGTCCACAGACATTATAAAATATAACTACTGTGAATAATGAGAATCACCTGTATATCCATATACATAACAGAATACTTTTATCATTGGTACTGTGGATTGAACCCAAGGGAGTTTTACCAGTGAGCTACATATGCAGTTCTTTTTTTTTTGACAGGTTCTTACTAAATTGCTGAGATTACAGGCATGTACAACTGTGCCCAGCAACAGAATACTTTTTTAAAATATTTTTTTTAGTTGTAGGTGTACACAATATCTTTATTTTTATGTGGTGCTGAGGATCGAACTCAGAGGCTCACATGTGCTAGGTGAGTGCTCTACTGCTAAGCCACAAACCCAGCCCCCCAATCTTTCTTTGATTTTCCTCAGGGTAGATTGCCAAACAACTTGAAGGTGGTTATGAGTTTCTGATTCACTTGATAGTTCCTTTTTATTTTTTGGTCAAAGGGATTGAACTCAGGGGTACTCTACCACTGAGTCACATTCTCAGCCCTATACTGTATTTTATTTAGAGACAGGGTCTCACTCAGTTGTGTAGAGCCTCGCTTTTGCTGAGGCTGGCTTTGAACTCTGGATCCTCCTGAGCTGCTGGGATTACAGGCATGCACCACCATGCCTGGCATCAACTTGGTAGTTCTATATAGAAATTTAAATTAATAAATTGGCATTCAGATGTATAAATTGGTCTTTTCTGAATTTAGAATGTGTCAAAGTTTGCCAAGTTATCTCATGAACTTAGATGATTCTAGCATCTAGAGCTTTGGTTGATTATAAAACAGAACTGGCACTAGAACTAGGCAAACAATAGAGACAAACATGAAGGCTCAGATGAAACAAATAGCCTTCAGCAGTGTCATTTCAAACCCAGATATAGAGGTGAGGCCTCATAGGAAACTCCTTTATGGAAAGATTTGGCCCAGGATACCATAGGGTGATTTCATCAGTGTGTGCTAAAACAGGCACAATTTAAGCAATTATTCTGCTGAAGAAGGTTAAGAAAGTCAGGGGGGTCTCTGCAGGAGTTGACAAGGGGGGGTTGATTTCCTAGCATTTACACAAGCAACGGGTTTTAGATAGCCTGAGATTTCAATTTTTAAAGTCTTTCTGGAATAAGGAAATCAATAAGATAGTTTGGATAGGCTGACAAGGTTTATCAAGTTAAAGGTAAGAATGTTTGAAAGTGTTTGCAGCACAAGAATGGAATACATTAAATGTCCCTCAAAAAGGTGGGAATTTGAAATGACCTTGGGTGGAAGGTGAAGAAAATCCCTCTGGTCCTCTGTTGGGAAACAGGATAAAAAGTCTTTCCCACAGGTCATCAGTAGCTAAGCCAGACCCGGAGAATAGGAAAGCAGCATTTAAAGTTAAGGCAATGTGAAATATTACCCAAATTCCATTATGCCATCCATAATGGGTAGAGAAGATAGCTTTTCCTTTTGGGCATTAATATAAATCTCAAACAAAACCTTTGACTTGCTGGTAGCTTTTGGGTAGAGAGTGATCCCTACTTTGCTAACACACACAACAACAACAACAAAAAAGCTGTCTTTCCAAGTCTTTGATATTTACTGCATTTATAATAGTTGAAAGTAGGGCTCTTCCTGCAAGCAACCAGAAGTGATCTGTAAGAATGATTTCTTACTCAGGTGACCTAGAAAATCTTACAAAATCATCCAAGAGATTTAAATCTGCATATTCACTTTAAGAATACCATTAAACTGCTCAAACCATCAAGGATATGACTATTCAAAAAGCCATCAAGTATCTGAAAGTTGTCACTTTAAAGATATTCTGGTATTACAGTGAAGTTGGTAGGTGTGCTCAGGCCAAACAGTGGGGCTGAACACAGGGTTGGTGGCACAAACAGAATGAAATTTTGTTGATATGCTCAGAGATACAGAAATTAGCTGGGTCCAGTTGTGCACACCTGTAATCTCAGAGGCTTGGGAGGCTGAGTCAGGAGGATTGCCGAGTTCAAACCAGCCTCAACAATATAGTGAAGCCCTAAGCAACTCAGTGAGGCCCTGTCTCTAAATATAATACAAAATAAGGCTGGGGATGTGGCTCACTGGTTCAGTGCTCCTGATTTCAATCCCTGGCACCCCCCACAGCGTCCCCAAAATGCAGAAAGTAATGCTGAACTTTAGGTGAAGATTCTTAGATCACTGAACAGATCCAGGTGAACAAAGCACCCAACATGTATTGCTGCACACCAGAGTTCATGGTCAGATTAACCTAATTATAAACTTCACTACAGAGATGAAAAGGAACAAACTATTCCTAAATCAAAAGAGGAAGTTGTACAGAAGAAAAACATATCCCAGAAGAAATAATAGAAAGTTAAAACAAGATCAAATACATTGAATTTCTTATCTGGAGAAGAAAGGTTGAAGAGATGCATCGAAAAAGAGAGAGGCTCAGTCACTTTTAGAACAAAATTGGAATATTTCTATTGAACTACTGGATACAGAAGATAGTGTGATATGAATGGATAGTATGAATGACAAATAATATAAATATATTTTATTTGAAATAAACAAAAATTCTTACACAGCATTCACTTGGAAATAAACTCTTGCTTGACTGTATTACTGAGCAAAGACAGAGCTGAAGCACCAACACCCATCTTGTTTGACATGTATTTGGAGACAGGTAGAAAGAACTACTTGGTTTTTAAAAAACTGACCTTCCCTTAAGGCCTGCTCATAGAAGTGTAAACAATGTAAATAAATCCACCATTACCAGTTGTCCTATCATATCTATGTCACCTGTGTTTTCTGAGATCAGATACATACCTGCTAATATACCTGGGAAGGGTTGCTATATCACAGTTACACTTTATTTCTTGGCAGGCAGGATTGAGGAAGAGTAATTTGGAACAAGTTTTACATCCTATTTAGAAAACACTAGTATTCCCTTAAATAATAGGTCACAGTAGAAAGATACTGCCTGGAAGTTATCTTTTCACTTTGGTTCATCTTAAGTTTTTGTGATTTACAGAGTTGATTCATTTGCCTAGAGTATAATCCTGCCACAAAGTGTTAAAGCATAAGATATGTATTATTTCTTCAGCATCTGCATTTTCAAGTTTTATATTCTACTACATCCACAGTATGTCCGTAGTTCTTGGATACTTAAAAAATAATACATGAATAAAACTCTTCTAAAAATGCAGATGTCTATAACTACAATGGTACTAAGTGGGAAGAAGACAATGAGGGAATAAAGAAAGCAAACATATTTTATGGGCAGGCCTTGCGCCAGCAGCTTCCAGTTACCCACACCAAAATTGACTGGAACAAGATACTCAGCTACAAGTTTGGCAAAGAAATGCAGAATACTTAAAGGCTGACTGTAGGATTCTTCAGTATGTAGAAAGAAAAGGATTCAACATGTGGTCATATGATAAATAAGTGAATTATAAACAAGAGTGATATTTTGCCAGGGCTTTCAAAGTTAACAGATTTTTGTAGCCTCATGAAATACTGTTGAACCTATAGCATTGACTTCATCTTTTTGTGTTCTGTGCCTTGTATTTTCCTGTTATCACTGCATCTACTTGTAAATCTTTTTTTTTACTTTTTGTTAATTCTGCTACAATTAGTGTTGAAGAAAGATCCATCTATCCTGGGGTCATTATACTCTTTAGAAAATTTTCCTAGCCATGAAGTTCTGTTACTGATTTAGACAGATAATATGCTTAGTACTTTTACCCTTTGCTCCAAAGCACTTCTGGTATTTCAGTGCTATTGACTGATCCACCAACAGCCAAGGAGGCTCTGCCACAAATCGTAGCTAAATGGAAGACACATTCATCCTTCTCCCTCTGACTGCTTTGATCATCATTTATAGCATCTCATAACTATAGTTTTCAAAAGTTTGAATTGAGGCTTTTCAAGTCCATTTGGGGGGGGGCAAAGGAAGTTTTCTGGAAATTCCATGACAGCCAGCTTCTCTGGGGGGGCACTCATTTTTAAATTAAAAGACAGGATAGATTATATTATTCCTAGTGAGCTCCTCTTCAATTTCAGAAGTGAGCCAAGAAGATAATCTATATTGTTTAAACTAGAGCTATGGTCTCTTCCAAACTTGAATTTCAAGCAGAATGCCAGATTAACAGGTCTGACTGAACAGCACAGGCATTCAAGTTAAAAGGGAGAAAGGTCTAACACATATATTAACAGAAAAATATGGCACTAGGATCTATAAAAATTAGTTCCAAGTCTTACCTGATATTCATTTTCTGCACTCTCTATGTTTTTAATAAACTCCTTGGCAGTTTGGACTTCATTCTAATGGAGAAAGAGGAAGAAAAACCTGAATGAATTATTTGGTTCCTTGTTTATTGGTTGAGTACAGCAAAAGGGGTTCTCTGCCACTGAGTACAGCCCTTTTTCTAAATTTTTAGACATGGTTTCACTAGGTCATCAAGGCTGGCCTTGAGCTTGCATTTCTCCTGCCTCTAGATTCTGGAGTTTCAGGGATTATAGGTGTGTGTCACTGAAGCAAGCAGTGCTTATATATTTAAAAATTTATTTATGCTGGATACAATGGCAACTCCAGAGGCTAAGGCAAAAGGATCAAAACTGCAAGGCCAGCGTTGGCAACTTAGCAAAACGCTGCCTCAAAATAAAAATTTTGAAAATAAATACAAGGGGCTGGAGATAATAGTTCAATGATAGAGCAAATCCCTGGCCTCAATCTCTAGTACCACAACAAACAAGCAAGCACTAAGTAAAAAGATGCTTAAAACTTGATCCATATTAACTAACTCTGGTATGATAATTCCTAGTTTACCAGCATTCCAATGAATATTACCTACTTTGATTCTTAGAATTATCCTGTGAAATAGATAGTTTATTATCATCACCTTCATTCTGCAGACAAAAAAAGAATCCTCTCAAATGATATGACCAAAATTATACAGCTTTTGAATGATAAAAATAGAATCTGAATCCAGGTCTTCACCAAAACTAAGAACCAGACAAACAAACTCCATGTACTTTCCAGTCTATCACAATATGGCCTGAAAAGGTAATTACTGTGTCTTTGAATCTTAATGCCCTGAAAAATATTTTTGCTTTAAGATGAAATAAACAGGGGTGGGGTTGTAGCTCAGCAATAGAGAGTTTGACTCACACACAAGACCCTGGGTTCGATCCTCAGCACCACATAAAAATAAATAAGTGGAATAAATGTGTTGTGTCCAACTACAACTAAAATAAATATTTAAAAAAAGATGAAATGAACAATGCTATCAGGGCCACACCCCAGGACCTTGGCTTGCTAAGAAAGTACTCTGCCACTGATTTACATTCCAGCTCGATGTCTGAATTTTCCACTCTTTAAAAAAAAAAAATAAATATTTTTTTAGTTGTATATGGACACAATACCTTTATTTTATTTGTTTATTGTATGCGGTGCCAGGGATCAAACCTGGTGCCTCACACATTCTAGGCAAATGCTCTACCATTGAGCCACAGCCCCAGCCCTGCCTTTTCCACTCTTACTCTCATGCTTCTACAATACAGTTTCTTAGAAACTTCATGATGTGCAGTGACTTTATTGCCGTGAGGGTTACAGACTCTATGAAGCTGATATGAGAATCCAGCTGACTTTTATTAAGGCAGATATTACACAATTTGCGAAGACATAAATTAATGTTAATCTTTTTATTTATTTATTTATTTATTTATTTATTTATTTATTTATTTTTATTTATTTATTGCTTTGGAAAGTTATCCCCCACAAAAAAAAAAAAAATGTTTCTATTGCTCGATGTTGTGGTGCATGCCTATGATCCCAGCAACCTGGAAGGCAGAGGCAGAAGGATCACAAGTTTGAGGCCAGACACAGCAAGGCCCTAAGCAACTTATCGAGATGGTGTCTCAAAAAAAGGGGGGTGGGGTGGGGATATGATTCAGTGGTTAAGTGCTTCTCCTGGGTTCAGTCCCTAGTGGGGGAAAGGGTATACTCATACATTACTGTTGGGACTGCAAATTGGTACAACCACTCTGGAAAGCAGTATGGAGATTCCTCAGAAAACTTGGAATGGAACCATCATTTGACCCAGTTATCCCACTCCTTGGCAATGTTCCAGAGGACTTAAAATCAGCGTACTAGAGTGACATGGCCACATCAATGTTCATGGCAGCTCAATTAACTAACTAAGCTATGGAACCAACCTAGGTGCACTTCAACAAATAATGAATGGATAAAGAAAACTCAATACATATACATAATGGAATAATACTCAGCCATGAAGAAGAATGAAATTATGGTATTTGCCAGTAAATGGATGGAACTGAAGACTACCAAGCTAAGTGAAATAAGCCAATACCAAAAAATGAAAGGCCAAGTGTTCTGATATGTGGATGCTGACTCACAACTGTGGGGGTGGGGGCAGAGGTTCACTGAATGGGAGGAGGGAGTAGGCTGGGAATAGGGGAAGGGAGGAGATTTAAGAATGGGAAAGACAGTAGAATAGATCGGACATAACTTTCTATGTTCATATATGAATACACGACCAGGGTAACTCCACATCATGTACAACCATAAGAATGGGAAGTTATGCTCCAGGTACGTGTAAGTCAAAATACATTCTATTGTCATATATAACTAAACAAACAAACAAAACAACAACAAATAATGGATGGATTGCACTCCAGACCAAAACAAAACTTTTAAAAGTAAAAAAGACAAAAGTGAAAAAGACATCAAATATTGTATACTCACCAAAACAGTTACTAAATCTTATACATCTTTATGACTAATCAACTGAACATTGCCATCTTCATAATAGTGAACTGTGTGAGGAAGTATTTGATCAAGTTTATGTTTATGTTTAGTTCATATAGAATCCTATTACTTAATGCACAGATTCATGCTTTAGGCTATCTTTTAAGTTCACGATCCATGTTTAGCAATTCTGAATAATTAACACAATCAATGATAATTCATAGTGGTATTAAAGTAAAATTCACAGAATATTTAAGAATTCTTTTTTTAATATTTATTTTTTAGTTGTTGTTGGACACAATATCTTTATTTATTTATTTATATTTTGAGAAAGGGAGATAGATTGATAGAGAGAGAGAGAGAGAGAGAGAGAGAGAGAGAGAGAGAGATTTATTTTTTAATATTTATTTTTTAGTTTTCAGCGGACACAACAACTTTGTTTGTATGTGGTGCTGAAGATCTAACCCGGGCCACACGCATGCCAGTCGAGCACACTACCACTTAAGCCACATCCCCAGCCGCATTTTTTATTTATTTTTATGTGGTGCTGGGGATCAAACCCAGTGCCCCACATGTGCTAGGCAAGTGCTCTACCGCTAAGCCACAACCGCAGCCCAATTTAAGAATTCTTTGGGCTTGATGGTGTATGCCTGTATTCCCAGTGACCTGAGAGGCTAATGCAAGAGGATGAAAAATTTGAGGCCAGTATTAGCAACTTAATGAGACCTTGTCTCAAAAAAATTAAAAGGGCTGGATATTATTCATTGGTAAAGTGAACCTGAGTTCAATATTGTACAAAAGAAAGAAGAAACAAATCCTCTTTTCTTACCAGATAAAATTTAAGTTCAAACAACATTTGTGTGGGGCTGTAGCTCAGTGGTAGCATGCTCACCTAGCATGCATGAAGCACCGGGTTCAATCCTCAGCACCACATAAAAATAAAGAAAATAAAGTCCATCAACAACTAAAAAACTATTTAAAAACAAACAAAAATAAAAACAAAAAAAAATTTGTGTTTTTGATTCCAGGCACTGGGCCAGACATTATGACGACAAAGATAAAAAAGATTCCACTTTAGAAACATTAAAAATAATAAAAATCATGAAAAATTAGTTTCTTTCTTAAAACCAAGGAGTTTTAATGGATCCTAATACTTAACACGTGCATGAGACATGGCCATACAAATATCATCAATATGCAGGAGGTACATAGATCTGACTGGCAGGAAAAACCTAATTGGGAGTTAAAAGAAAATCACTGAAATCCAAATATTTGATGGGAAATTACACTATAAAAATAAGTGTGACATAGTCTAGATGCAGTGGCACATACTTGTAAAACCAGGAACTCTGGAGTGTGAGGCAGAAGGTTCTTGAGTTCAAAGTCAGACTCAGCAATTTAGCAAGGCCCTAAGAAACTCAGCAAGACCCTGTCTCTAATAAAATAAATCATTGAATTGCTTAGAGCCTTCATTTTGCTGAGGCTGGCTTTGAACTCTATATCCTCCTACCTCAGTCTCCTGAGCCACTGGGATTACAGGTATGTGCCACTGTGTCTTGCTAGGCCTAAATATCTTAAAGTCTCTTTCAAATAATTTCCATTGTGACTTTTAAAAGATAATAAAAATGAAATAAGCCTTCTCCCAAAGTGTGACCAGACATTCTATATTAAAAAGTATATATGTATAGGGCTGGGGATATAGCTTAGTTGGTAGAGTGCTTGCCTTGCATGTATAAGACCCTGGGTTCAATCCCCAGCACCCCCCTTCCAAACACACACACAAGTATAAAACAGGGCTGGGGTTTTGGCTAAGCAATGGAGAGCTGGCATCACACATGTGAGGCACTGAGTTTGCTCCTCAGCACCACATAAAAAAAAATAACAAGCAAAGAGTATTCTCTACATAATTATCTTTATCAACCCAAAATAGATCTCTGTTTAACTACCTCCCCAGGAAGGCTTTTATTTCTACTCACTTCCATCCACCTCTCTTTGCATCTGCATATAATTTAGTACTTATTTTAATTCTAGAAAAAAGACCAACTTGCATGTTTATTTTAAAATGTGAAGTTTTATTTATTTAGGCAGTGATGGAGATTGAACCCAGGGTCTTATGCATATTAGGCAAGCACTGAGTCATACTCCCAAACCAAAAATGTAAACTTTTTATCATGATCAATGAACATGTTGGAATCTTACCTGAATCTTGAGTACTCCAACCACCTAGGCTGTAGGTGGTGTAATAGTGAACTTCCACTCTGATTTCCAACAACCATTCCTATTAAAACATACACATACAGTGCTGCAGAATTAGAAAGAGGCACAAGAAATAGGTGATTTACCACTGAGGACATAAGTTGAAAAACATTTTGAGGGGTTGGGGAGGAGGGGACCAGTCATTTCCAATTTGATAAACCCAAGGCATACTCAAACCTAAGTCTGGAACCAAGTGGCCTGACCATAATCATTTTCTAAATCATCTGGATTTCCACTTTTCCTTAGTTTGCTTTGAAGTGATCCATGCCCATCCTGTTCATGGTAGGCTCTTCTGAAAATGGACAGGCTGCTGAGTTACATAATCAACTCAAGTATTACTAACACTTACCCAAGTAAAACTCAATAATTTCAATTTCAACTTAATATTAATCATTTGTTCTCACTCAATATAAAAGTAGTTTTTAAAAAGATATGGCTATAGAATCTTAGAATTGGAGCTGGGCGTGGTGACACATTCCTTTAATCTCAGTGACTCACAAGACTAAGACAGAAGGACTGCAATTTCAAGACCAGCCTCAGCACCTTTGTGAGACCCTGTCTAAAAATAATAAAAAAAAAATAACAAGAAGTAGAGATGTAGCTCAGTGGTAAAGCACCCCTCAGTTCAATCCCACATATTGGGGAGAAAACAAAACAAAAAAACAAAA
Organism: Callospermophilus lateralis; assembly: GCF_048772815.1. Classification (NCBI taxonomy): domain Eukaryota; kingdom Metazoa; phylum Chordata; class Mammalia; order Rodentia; family Sciuridae; genus Callospermophilus; species Callospermophilus lateralis. Next base: position 302,716 of record NW_027514380.1, read on the forward strand.
CCCCCAAACCAAATTAGAATTGGAAGGAATCTAAATAATGTCTAAATTCATAGATGGAGAACTAAAATCTTGTAAGTAAAAAAATGTACCCTGCTGAGGCAGGAGAATCAGAAGTTCAAAGCTACCCTCAGGAACTTAGCAAGACCCTCAGCAACCTAGTGAAACCCTGTCTCAAAAATAAAAAGGACTAGGATGTATGATAAATTAATAAATGTTAGGAGCAGCAAATGAATCATATAATCCTTGATCTGTCCGGCGATGTCCCTCCTGGGAACTCTCTGCTCAAAGGCCTAGATTTGAGACTGCCCAGCTGCTGTGGCAATGCCCTGTTCAAAGGGAAATTCCATGCTAGCCAGGGACTTATCAGTTCTTAACCTTGGGTTCTAATTACAGCTGTTCACAGTTGGAGAATTATGGGCACAAGCTGATAGTTCTAATTGGGTTGTTTATACCCTCCACTTTGGTTCTTTTTATCTTTAAGAAAATTTCTCACAACAAATCTTTTTGATGTTAAAACCTATATAATAAACATGCTGAACTGGCTCTGGGTTGTCCATCCCTCATCAGGGGATGGAGAACCATGGGGCCCCATCTTTTTCTCTATTTGTCTTGTCTTCATCTCCTTATCACCTGGTCTGGTATCTGAATTAACTGCTGTGCAGTTTGCAGCAAAAAAAAAATTCTCAAAATAGATAAAAATTGCTGATTTCTCTACAAAATAATTAGATGGAAACAAAACAGAATATCTATTTCTTGCCAGAAGTTTTTAGGCTGAGACTGGTGTCTTTCAATACATGCAATAATAGTCTGTTGCCCATCTATACTTTTAGCATAAACCTATTGGGGAAAAAAATCAGACTAGAAAAACACAATTAATCTAAATGATAGACAATGCACATAAGCAGTGTGTTAAATTCTTGAGACAGATAGAATAAGCAAAACATAGCACTCACAACCAGATCCTGCTAAATTCTTAAATATATATATATATATATATATATATTTAGTTGTAGGTGGACACAATACCCTTATTTTATTTTTTGATGTGGTGCTGAAGATTGAACCCAGTACCCCGTGTATGCTAGACGAGCACTCTACTTCTGAGCCACAACCCCAGCCCTAGATTCTGTTAAATTCTAACAGAGACAGAGGTACAATGAATAGAGGAAAATATTGCTCCTGGCTTAGAGTTTAATGGAGGTGCCATTTAAGCTGAGCTTTACAAAGCAGATAAGATTCTGATAAGCAGAGACTGAGAATAAAAACCAATAAACAGCTCAGGCATGAAATCAAGGATTTGTTAAGTGAATGGCAATTAGGTCATCAGGTTAGAGGGTATGTGTAAAGTAGACTAGTGGGAGAAAGAATTGTAGATTTAGACCATACAGTAGTATATATAAGTAAAAACTTTGGATCTCATTCTGCAGGAAGCAGAAAGAGAGTAAAACAACATGACCAAAACTATTATTTTGGGAGAATATGACCAGCATTATTATTTTTGGAGAATGACCAATACTGTTATACAGGAAAAAATGGAAGAAGAGCTGGAGGCTGGTAAGAAGACCACATAAATTAATTTAGGTCATAATCTAGGGTATTATCAAATGGTAATGAAAAGGAAGGGTTGCAGACAGAATGCATAAGTTTAGCAATATATTGTAACTGAAGGGTTAAACAAAAAAAACAAAGTATTCGTACATCTGGATAACTAGGAAGATGGTGGCATCAGTAACAAACTGGGAAATCTAGATGGAAATGTCTAGCCAGTAGTTACAGAAACACCAACTCTTCCTTACAGTAGAAATAAATGGAAACAATTACTAGGGAATGCAAAGAAGCCATCGAATTTTAGAGTTCACATAATGTTTTTACATATTATCTTCTATTTGCTCTAATAAAACTGGTAAAACTACAACAAAATAAAACAAAAGGCATGTTTATCATCCACAAAAGGTAAAGCTGAAGTTTATAAGGGTTTCTGTCCAAGGTCTCTTAAGAGAATAAGTGGTGAAGACAAAACCCAAACATATTGTTTTTCTAACACTAAGTCTGTGTTACTTTCCCTATATTTAGTGGGCTATGAACTTTCAAGAGTATTTTAAAAGTTTTGGGATATTAGAAAATTAGAGACAAAGTAAAAAGAATTAATTGGTATTGATAATAGCAGTCTAAGCAAAAGATCATTTCTATTTTCTGGGCTCAGTATGAAACAGCCACAGAAGTCAAGGACCACAAAAATGGTCACTGGATCAAGTGATTCAGGAACTATTAATACTCTCAGAGAGCACTTTCTATAGGATGGAGACTAAAGGAAAACTCAAAGGCTCATAAGTGGATAAGTAATGAGGACATGACACTAGAAAGAAAGAAAGAAAGAAAGAAAGAAAGAAAGAAAGAAAGAAAGAAAGAAAGAAAGAAAGGAAGGAAGAAAGGAAGGAAGGAAGGAAGGAAGGAAGGAAGGAAGGAAGTTATCTACCATTTAGGCAGGCCTTACTTTGTGCCACTGTTTTAAGCATTGTAAATGCATCATTAACTCATTTAATCTTCACATCAATACTATGTGGTAAGAAATAATTCCATTTTAAATGAGAAAACAGACATAGAACTATTAAGTCATTTACCTAAGCTCACACAGCTAGTTAGGTGGCAGGGTTAAGACTCAAACCAGTTATTAAAGTTTAAATGTAAGTGCTCTTAACTAACTTTCTATATTGCTATTTAACTCATCATCATCACATATATAAATAGTCTAGTTAATATATTGATTTTGAGAATTGCTTAGAGATTAGATTTTCAGCATTCTCATTAAAAAAAAACCTGTTAGTTAATAAATGTTAATTAGCTCAGTTTAGCCATTCCACAGTGTATACATATTTCAAAACATCATGATTTTATTAATTCATGTAAGTTTAAAATACAATAATAAAAAATTATTTAACATTCTGAGGCTGGTGATACAGCTCAGCTGGTAGAGTCCTTGTTTCACATGCACAAAACCCTAGGTTCAATTCACAGCACCACCAAAACAAACAAACAAACAAATAAAAAATTAAACATTCTATACATATTTTTTCTTGTCACAATATTATAAAGGGGAAATCATGTTAGAGCCAAATTTATCAGTTAGAGCCCAAGAGATGGTAAAAAATAAAATAAAATTACTCTGGGTTTCTAAAGTTTATTTCAAAACAGTTTTGATTATCTAGTGAAAAATATATTAACTATGCAGAAGTAGATTTTTATATAAATGCCTATGCCAAAAAGACACAAATGTGGACAACAAATCTCTCAACAATTTTAACATATTTCCCTAAGTCTAAGTTAAAGTATTTAAAAACTTAATTTTTGATATAAGGCAATTTTTTCATAAGTAAATAAGATAAATATGAAATAGAACATATAGAAATTCAAAATTATTATGCATTGTGATTTTATAAAGAAAATTTTCATGTATTTATACTCCTTTAAAAAATGATTTAGGGGGCTGGGGTTGTGGCTCAGTGGTAGAACGCTTGCCTAGTATGTGTGAGGCACTGGGTTCGATTCTCAGCAACACATATAAATAAATAAATAAGTGAATGAATGAATAAATAAATGCCCACTGACAACTAAAAAAATATTTTAAAAAAGATTTAGGGAATAAAATACAGAGACCATAACTAAGGAAGAAGTGATGTTTGGTTGGCCAAAATTCCCAAGCGAAATGGTAAATGTAAGAAATATAACACTTTGATAATGAAACAGGCAGACAGATACTTAACAGTAGAGAAGCCGTTGGAATAATGATATTTCACATAGGCTCTTAAAGCATTGTCACAGGATTCTCTCCAAGACTTCAAACCTCCATCTACTTCCTCTCGTTGAAGGTCACTTGCTTCTTTCCGTAAGTGATCAAACTTAAAGGAAATTTTGTTTCCTGGATCTAAAAATCGGCTATTACCCAGGTCACCATGCTCTGTAATTAAGACCTTCCAAAGAAGAATTAAAATTATGAGTAACTATAAAAAATATAGTTATCACATTTTGCAAAACAAGTAAATAAAATTGAGGAAAGCAGTTTTTCATTAAGTCAAATTTCTCTTTCATATTGATTTTTCCAAGTCTCATCTTTATTCTTATGAAAACATTATATTTATGGTAAGTCAACTTTATCCTATAAATTGCCCCCCTCCTAAACACCCATCATTTCTTGGTTGGTCTAATAGTTATGTAAGTACTTTTGAAAACTTTAGTATTCTTTTTTCTATATTTTATGAAAAATTTTCAGAGTCATTATACTGAACATTTAAAAATATATAAAGGTAAAAATGTCCTATGTCCCAAATATCAAATTCCTAAAGGAATTTATTTATTTATTTATTTATTTTTTAATTAATTTTTATTGTAGGTTGTTCAAAACATTTCATAGTTCTTGATACATCATATTTCACACTTAAAGTAGCCTACATTTCAGTTTGAATGCTTTTATTTCCCCATTGAATAAAAATGTCTCCTGTTATTCCTACCAAAAAGAATTATAGACAGCTAGAAAACCTTTAAGTTCTTTTGATTTTCTCTCTTCATATTAGGGGCAGCTCTCTTTCTCTCTCTCTGTCTCTCTCTCTCTCTCTCTCTCTCTCTCTCTCTCTCTCTCTCTCTCTCTCTTTGTCAAAGATAACAACTAGTATCAGCAGAAAGAGAAAAGAATTTCCTAATGTGTAGAATATTTTTAAAAACTTTGAAAATCAAGACATAAATTTATTCAGCACTTAATTCATACATCTGCTTTGGTTTCTATCATCTCAACTACGTGTCAGGCATAGTCTATCTAATGGGTGTATTTTTTTCATATATTTTTTGGATCTTTTGAAAATATGTGAAAAGGCCATTTATTGGGCATATAAGCTGGAAATAAGCCTACCTTCCTTTGTGAGGGCTCATAGTGCTCCACACACTGGTCCGGATATTTGTGGTTCGGAACACCAACCACAACCAGCCCCATCACCATGGTAACCTGGCCACCCTCACGTGCACATTGTGTTCCTTTTCTTTCTGATTTTTGTCAGTGAACTTTTAGCCCATTGGATGCCACTTGTAAATGTGTTGCTTGCTCACTGAATTATAATGGCCCTCAGCTAAATTTACTAGGTAACAGACTATGCATAAAAGGCTTTCTTATGCAATAATAATGTGGAACAAATTCTGTGAAACTGGTCACCAAAGGCCTCTTTTTGACTTTGTCACCACAACCTCCTTAGCTCTTCAGTGGGCTTTGGCTGGACCGAGTGAGCCCACAGCCATTGAGTACTCTTCTTCCTAAAACCAAAAAGTAAAGTGTGTGTGTTTGTGTGTGTGTGTGTGTGTGTGTGTGTGTGTGTCTGTCTGTCTGTCTGTCTGTATTTTTGTATAATTTTAAAAAATCATGGATACTTTGAAGTCAATTAATACTGCCACCAGGTTAAAAAATCCCAGCAATAAAGGTGCCTCTGAAAAAAACATACTACTACACAAATCATACAGATGCTTTTTTAAGTAGGTGCTACTCAAGTTTTATAATGTTGCTCACTGTCATCATATAACTATGCTGAACCCTTTTTTTGGATATAAGAAATACCATAAGTAACATTCCCTATTATATATTAGGTGTCTTATCAGTACTTGTTAACTGAATGCATGTATTTTCTTAAACTTTTATGGCATGGTATTAAAAGGATATTAGTACCAATGACCAAGAAATAAACAAAAAAATCCCTGAAATCTTTAATAATCTCATAGTTATTTTTAAAATTCAGTTGGTAATTAAATTCAGCCTACAAAGAAAAAGCATGAAGTTGACTCTTTCATTTAAATTCTCAAAATTTAGCACAACATTCTCCCTCATATCTGGATCATGTACCCACTATGAAACCAACGAATACCAATTAATGAATGGCTTATGATTTAGGATTTACCATTTTCTGAGTGGACCTTCCTTGAAAAAAATCAGTGCAAAAGCATTTAACATTAACAAAGTATTATAGCCTCTTATATAAGTATTAAAATAAGTCTTAAAAGACCTATAATGAACTCCCTTCCCTCATTGCTAATATTAGTTATTTGTATGTCCATTCTGTTTCTTGATTTAGTACCTCAAAAGTTTATCAATCTTGTGAATTTTTCCAAGAATCACCTCTTGACTGCATTGATATAAATTGTATTTTTATTTATTTCTGCTTAATTTTTATTATTTTTTCTGTTTTTCTGTTATTTTGCTAACTTGCTGTTCTTTTGCTAACTTTCTGAGATAAATACTTAACTCATTGTTGTTTAACCATTCTTCTTTAATATGAGCATTTTCTCAGACAACTACTTTTGTTAAAATCAACAGATTTTATATTTTTAGTTGTAGAATTTGTAAGGAAGAAAGTAATTTGTAGTTAATTCTATTGTGCCTTGTGATAGCTGATTTTAGGTGCCTAGATATTTGGTTATATATTGTGTCTGAGTATCTGAGGGTTATTCTAGATAAAATAAACATTTAAATTGGCAAAATTAGTACAGCAATATACCCTCTTCTATGTGAGTGGCCTCATCTAATCTACTAGAGACCTGAATAGACTTAAAAGAATGAGTAATAAAGAAATCTTTCTCTGTTTGTATTTGAAGTGAGATGTCAGCCTTCTGCATTTGGATTATGACTCTCACTGGAACTCAGATCATAAGCTCTCAGGAGAAAGCCTCAGTCTGGCCTTCAGACTCAGACTGGAACTATATAATTATAGGTCTCCAACTTGTCCAATACAGATTTTGGACATCTTAGCCTCCATAACTGTATGAACCAATTCCCTTATAGTTAATGTATTTTTAAATGTCTCTATTTGTGTGTGCATACTATTAGTTTAGCTTCTCTAGAGACACCAGATTAATACTCCCATACAAGATACACCTGTTATACAGATAAGTTATTTGAATTCATGAAAAGTAAACTTTCATTTTTATGTACCAGCTACAAAGCTAACAGATAAAATTTTCAAATAATAACTCTTATAATAGAATAAAATATCATGTACTTTGGACTGAATCATCTAAAATAAGAAGACTCCTCAGGAGAAAATTATACTATTAAGAGAAATTGAAGTTCTAAGAACAAGATACTATATTTGTGATTATCAGATTTAATATTTTCTGAAGGGCTATGTTAATTCCCCACAGGAAGTTAGCAAAATTACAATCAAATCAAGCAGCCTGTATTGACAAGATAATTTTTAAAATAACATACGAAATTCAAAAGGTTAAGAAAATCAGTAACATAATCTTTAAAGAAGCACAAGTATTTGCTTCTCTAGTTGTTATCATTTACTACAAACCTGCAGCAATTAATGATATTGGCATAAGGATAAAGAAATAGATTGATGGAAAAGATGAGATTGTTCAGAAGCAAGACCATTTATACCCTTGGTTTACAACAAGTGACATTAGAGTATGGGAGAGTGTAGACAACGGAGAATTGGGGCAAAGTGGATGAATGATACTGAACAATTAAAGACACCTATATGGAAAAAAATCAACCTCAATCCCTACTTCATATTCAAAATACAAATCAATACTTGCAGGCTTTCATACCTCTTAACTAAACATATTTATTAAAGTTCTGATAATGTAAACATATATCTTTATGACCTTAGGTAGAAAAAAGACTTCTTAAATAGAACACATATGTTACTAATCATACAGGGAAAGGATAACACACTTTAACCACATTTAACTGAGATTCATCAAAAGCCACCTCAAAGAAGAAAAAAATTAACTTTCAGAAGTGGAGATGGATGTGACACATATAACAAAATTATTCATATCCAGAATATATGTAGGACACCTAAACCTTCAATAGGAAAAAAGGTATCAAAACCCTAATAGAAGAAGATGGGGGTATGCATAGGGGATACAGCTCAGTAGTAGAGTGTTTGCCTAGCATGAGCAAGGCCTGGGTTTGATCTATGTTCTACAAAATAAAGAAAAAAAATTCAAGCACTTCACATTTAAATATACATACGAAGGTGCTCTAACTCTTTAGGAAATAAGGAAATGCAACTCAGACAATATTGAAAACTATTATCCACTAACCAGTGAGCAAAATTATTATCAAATATTGATGATAATTTGGAGCAATAGGAACATTCTTACACTGCTGTTGGAGCATTAAATGGCTCAAATTCACCATTTCATACATACGTGAGTCACATGAGATTCTAATCAGCAACAGATCACATATATGACAGTGATCCCATAAGATTATAATGGAGCTAGCCAGGTGCAGTGGTGCACACCTACAATTCGAGCTAATAGGAGGACTGAAGTTTTGAAACCAGCCTAGGCAGCTTAGCAAGACAATGTTTTAATTTTTTTAAGTAATAACAATAAAAGGATGTACATGTAGCTTGGTGGTAGAGAATCCTTGGCTTTAATCCCTAGTACCACCAAAAAAGATTATAATCTAACTGAAAAAAATCCTTAATACATAATGAAGTCGTAGCTGTCTTGACATCAACATGATACTCATGTGTTTGTGGTGATCTTAGTATAAACAAACTTACAGTTCTTCCAGTCATATCAAAGTATAGCACATACAATTCTAAAAAGTGAATAACATTTGATAATTATAATGAGCATGTATGTTATTCATTTGTATATTTGTTCTCCCATACTTTTTTTTAATTTTGGAGTCTTGCTACTTATTTTAAAAGTGCATAACCAGGTGTGGTGTTATCCACATATAGTCACAGCATTTTGGAAAATGAGAAAGGGGGATTGCTAAAGCAAAAAGATTACTTTAATCCAGGGGATTGGTGACAGTCAAAGTAGGACCCCATCTCTTAAAAATCAAACATGGCAAGTTTACTATAAAATAATATGCAATAATAGGCCACAGTGGGCCACAGTATGTGATTATCTAATATTATCTATTTCTGTGTATGTATTCTTTATGATGTTCAAACAAGGACAAAATCACCTAACAATCTGTCAGAATGTGTCTTATCATGAACATATACATATATATTCTTTACAGTTAAGCATTTAATACAGTAGACATTGGTCAAATATGGATAATGCACATCTACAATGTAGCTCCACTGAATTGATACAGGCTCTAAAGAGTATAAAACACAGGCCAGAGTTAAAATATTTAGTATAAAAATGACAATTATCTTAATTTTTTTAATCCATCATATGTTGCAATGATTATATATTTATTAGGCTGAATAAAATATATCATTAAAATCAACTTTATCTCTGTCTACTTAATTTTAAATGTAGCTTGGAAAAAATAAATTTTATATATATATATATATATATATATATATATATATATATATATATATATATATATTTCACATTATATTCTACTACATATCACTATTTGAGAGACATTACTTACATGTATACTTGAAGACATGCACCAGGAAGATTGTAAGTAACATTATTAGTTATAATTCCCAAACTGGAAATTATTACTAGAGTGTAATAATATATTGTGGCATATTCATACAACATGTAGCAAAAAATAACATTAATAATAAAAACATGGATCTATCTTCAAAATATTATTAACATAATGAAGCCAGATTAAAAAAATAAAAACACATATGATTGAACTCATTCTAATCTCTTTAAAAAGTTCAAAATCAGACAAACCTAACTATGGTATTTAGGGACACCTTATTAGATGAGAAAATCATAAAAAAATCAGTGACTACCATAAAAGTGGGGTATCTTTTAAAGAGATATGCTGAGAAAATTGCTGACAGTGTGCTAACTTCAACACACATCATGCTCAGTGATGGTTAAATACTGGTGTTCTGTAAATTGTATATTTTTATTTATATACATTTTCTGATTGGGTTACAATTCACCATTAAGAGGACTTAAAAAAGAATCATCAGGCACAAAAAAAAGAAGGGTAAAGTTATCAATAAAATAAGTCTAAATGGTCATTCTAGTACCCAGTTCCAAGAAAAAAGGACAATTTTCAAATTCTGTAAGGGTATAGCAGAATACACCCGTAACACCAGGTTCTCAGAAGAAGAATGAGGTAGGAGGATCAAAATTCAAGGTCAGAATCAGAAACTCAGTGAGACTCTGTCTCAAAATTTAAAAAAAAAAAAGTAAAAATTAACAAAGAGTTTGGGATACAGCTCAAGGGTACAGTGCTCCTGAATTAAATGCACACACACACACAAACATACACACACACACACACACACACACACACAAATATAAACACTGTCACAGCTTCAGAGACAGAGAACCTTCTCCAAGACTGGGGGTTAGGGAGAAAAAAGAATGGATGATATACAAGTAGCAGTGAAATATTTCCAGATTTTAATAGTAATACTAAAAGCTAAACAACACTAATTTCCAAAACAGAATTCAACATTCAAACAAATTATCAATGACTTGTCATAGTAACATACTCCTATATACACCAAGGTAAAAAATCTTATCTCCCATATATTCTTTCTCATTAAGCTTATGTGGGTTCTGCTATCGTAAAATGAATATAAATATTAATAAAAGAAAAATCTGGAATATAAGAAATGAAGAAACCATTATGGAAGAATGGCCAAAAGAATGCCCAGAATGAAATGAAGGAAAATTACAGGATGAGAACTATTTAATAAACAAAAATATCACCAGTCCACATTTAGGTCAGAAAAATAGAAATATCACCAGTCCACATTCAGGTCAGAAGGCCCTGGAAGAAACTGTCTCAGAAAAGAAAATTGATACAACGACTGAGGGAACTAAAAATCTTGAGAGAATATTTGGAAAACTGGTAGAGAGTTTGAGAATCAAAACATAGAAAACTATACAAACAAGAAAACAAGGTAATTTTCTAATCAAAAACTTCCTCCAGAGCCAATCTTGAGCAACTTAAGAGGTATAATACCTCCAACTCTTAGCAGGCACTACAAACGTGCATGTGACAATGTCCCAAATAGCGTAAAACTGAATATAATCTAAAGTACTTCACCAAAAATTTCCCAAGGTTTTTAAAATGTTTCTGTGGGAATGTACATTAATTCTATTAAAAATATTAATAAATTAATAGAAATTGGTTTTATACTTCAAAAAAATGGTCAAATTTCTTACACACATTTTATAAGCAAAAGGTATACCACAATTGTTGAGTTCTACAATATAATATTTGCCAAGCACCTAGAAAACAAGCACAACATATGAATGCTACCTAATAGGACTAAAGCAAAGGACAAGGATTAGATGCTAGTCTTGGTTTTGCTCTAACATATCCTGAAGAAGAAACAAATATGGACCTGAACATGAAGATGATTTGTCAATACTACCTACACGTAAATACTATTTGCTACCACAAAGTAGTAATGGGCATATATTGCTTTATGTTTGCCAACAACATAGACCTACCTGGTAACTGAACTCACACTTCATGATAGAAGTACTATCTAAGCATTTCTCCCTTTGCCTTTAATTCAGGTCAGAGTTCATTACCACCACTCAGCACACTTCTACATTGATTTTGTCTCCTTACAGAATTGGACTACACATGTCAGAAGATCAGTTTAATACTTTAGAACCTGGTGCACCAATGAGATGACAATCATTCCACCCAGTGTTTTAAAAAGCATGGCTTGAAATTTGCCCTAAGGGAGCCAATGTCCACTTTTAAGAATCAGGACATTAGAAAATCTGAAATTCGGAATGCCTGAGAAAATGTTTTTACCTTTAAAACACACTACTGCATTCATTTTCTAGGAACTTAATGTATGAAGAATTATATTCCAGGTGCAGTCTTTTTCTCTCCTGAATCCCTCCTGGGGACAACAGATGGATCGCAGCAGAGTTTGAGAAAGGACTGCGACCTGAATCCAGTTTTATGACCACAACCAACCCTTCCTTCCAGGACCCGCCAAAAAATCAAAACAAATCAAAACATACCAAATCGAGAAAATGCCCTCCAGGACCAACAGGCAGCAGAGTCCCTGCCGCCAGCCACAGGGACATGGCTGAGCCTTGGCTGAGAGCAGGGAGGACCCTGCTTCCTGTATGACTTCAGGGACGGACAGGCACCCCGCCCTCTGTGGGCCAGCCAGGTCCCTCCCCCAGGTCTCTGGTGGCTGCCGGCCCAGCACTAACCTTCTGGAGCCCCAGGACCAGCAACCCCCACCATTTCTGATGGTTCTCTTTGCTGAAGCTTTCCGACCTCCGCTGCACCAGTTGCATGGCCAAGGTACCCACAGTGGAGCTGGGGCAGCCCGTGGGCCAAGCTGGGCCAGGATGGTGGCCAAGCCGCGGCAGGCTGGTGGCCAAACAGGCAGAGCGCAGGCCACATGTGTCGCAGGCCACCGCCTCCAGCCTGGGTCGTGACTGTGGCCAAGGAGTTCAGGGCTTCTTCCTGCGCCCAACTGGCCCTCGCCTCCCAGGAAGCACGGGAACCCTGAACTCCAGCCGCCTGCAGGGCCCTCTATTACGCGGAGCTGGGTTTCTCTGACTCCTGCTTTTTCTGGGCCCCTAGGCCCACCAGTGTCCCTCGGACTTCACCTCCTTTCTTATTCCGCTGCAGGCCACGGCGGGCTGTGGGTGGAAGCAGCAGCTCCTCTGCTCCTAGCCCTTTCCCTGCACTCCAGACAGGCAATGGCCCACCTGCGTCACCTCTAGAGGGCCAATGCCACAGACTGAACGCGCAGAGGGCAGGAGCATGCCACCAGGACATGCACAGCATGAACCCCCCTTGGGCAGCCACCCAGAGCTTTGGGGAGAAGCCAAGCTCCAGGGCGCAGATGCAGAGACTCAGCCCGCGCTGCCTGGAGAGGCCCCACATGGAGCATACCTGCAACAGAGAGAACCAGGCTGTGGCCAGACTGAGTGTGGCTGTGTATTCGGCCTCTGGGGAACTTTTCAGGGACTGTTTCAGACTCAAGGAGGATAAGTGCTCTGGGCCTCATGGCCAGTTCTGCTGTGGTGTGAACTGGTCAATATAATCAATGCCATAGGCATAGGTTATAGACTATAGGAATAAGATAAGATGATATAGAGAAGGAACGGTAAGACATAAATTCATAGACAAGTTCAAAGGAGTAAGCCTTAGTAGTGAAATCATGTAACTATAATACATAGCATTTAAACCAATGGATATGCTCCAACAAGAGAGGCTTAATTTAAGACTTATGTTTCAATTCCAAGATCTGGTGGCCCCTTGGTTTGGGCCTTTGTGAAAGGTGGCACATTATTAAGGGAGAAAATATTGAAGGGATTTCTCCCACCTCAAGTAAAAGGAGAATATAGAGGGGAGGGAGGAGGAAAAGGTGGAGGAGGAGGAGATGATGATGATGATGATGATGATGATGATGATGATGGAGGAGGAGATTGGTATTTCCCAATCTATTTTTCAAACCATGCTTCCAAACACCTCAGGACTTTTTACTAGGCCTCATCTCCTGAAGATTTGTTACAATTCCCTGTACCACCCTCGGACCAAGATTTTGTATTACACAGAACTTTTGGGAACACTTATCCAAATTTTAAGTCAAGATTACTAAACTCTTGAGTAAAAAATAATAATGATATTTCTAAAGTTTGAAGCTAACACAGAGCCAGATGCTGGATCATGTAGAAACATTATTACATAGAAATGTACAGATCAGGCATATAAATGTTAAAAGCTTCTCTTCATTAATTTAAGCATCTGTGAACAATCTCTGAAGAGTAGTAGTTTTTCCACTCAATGAATAGAAATCTCAAGGAAAATTTCTCTTTCAGACAATATAGGTATGGAGAAACAATATAGGTATGGATATGTGTCCTGAGGGCCATTGCAAGTGAGTAATCTGTACATTTCCGTTTTGGTGATGGAGTGTTCTGTGTACTTTGCCAGTAGAATGTCTAACACCATGAATCCCACCTCCATTTCCTCAGATCCTAATCTTTTTGTGCAACCAATTCTTTAGTGAATGCTCAAAAAGGGCATATATTATTAAAGCCTGCATCCAAAGATCACTGTGAGAAGTGAAATAGGCAAGTGCTCTGGATATGACTTGAGATAATAGTAAATAGCAACACAGTGTATTCTTCACAGTTAGGATGGTGATTGTGATAATCATGATTTATGAAATTTCTCTGTATAATTATGATAACAGATTATTGTTTGGCTGCATAAGAATAACATCTTATTTTGGAGCATATTGCGATTGTTTTGTTACACAATTCTGTACAAATATTATTCAGAGCTTTATCCAATTTTGAATTTTATGAGTAGCTGAGACTAATATTTATATACCAATCCTTTTGGGCTGATCAAGTGGCCAAACTTTGATCCAGTCTTCTTGCTTCCTTCCCAGGAGACAATCAGAGGAATAGGAAACACTAGGAAGTGTAGAGTGGAAAAGAGGATGTTAGAAGCAGCCCTGCACAGGGGCTATGTCCAGTCTCCTGGGCCACTGTATGGGAAAGGGACATGCCTGAATGAATATGGAAGTCCTATTTAATAATGGGCATGAAAAATGTAAAGAGTGTAAGGTAAGTTGGTGATAGGGAGTAAGGAAAATAAGACCTAGAAACATACTAGAGCTACATCATGAAAGGTCTTGAATGCCTGCTGGAAAGGGTGTTATTCAGGCAAGGGGTCTCACTGAAGGTCCATGAGCCAGGGAGGCTTAGAGGAAGGTTGTTTCAGAAGGGAATATTAAGGGAACTTGTGAGTGGACAGGAGTAGTGATGGGAAGAACTACTTCAAGCCAAAAAGTTTCTGCATGTGGCTTTTCTGGTGATGAAGCCCCACAACAACCACTGCTGAGTTTCTAGTTCCTGGACTTGAAGAGATATTCTGATGTCATTGACCTTGTGATGTGGAGAAGTGAAACTAAAGTATATAGATAGTTGTGGCTTCATGGGAAAAGTACTGGGACAAGGATTGGAGAGACCTGGCTGGGAGTGTCCTGAGTTGGAAGATTTCCCTCTCCTAGGTTGTTTTTTTTTCCCATCTGGTAAAACAAAGCAAGCGAGATGTATTAGGTTGAGCATTTTACTCCAAACTAGGAGCACTAGGAAAGACTTAAAATACAGCTTCAAGGGGTCTGTAAATTCCTGAAGTTGCATAAAATTTGGTCTATAGCTTTCCCAGTTTCTTTTGCTCCACTGAAATGCCCTCTGCTGGAGGTAAGCCTTCTTCCCCGAATTTTCCATGAATTTTATGTGCTCTTCCCATAGCACAGATCACACCCAGTATTGATGTTTTCTAACTCCTCAGAGACCATAATCCCTTCTCAGTAGGTGTACCTGTTTGCCCCCACTTCTGACTTTAGAGCTCATATACACATGTGTGTGAATCTGTAAATTTAGGGATGGAATTGAGTTCTGTCTAGGTAGGTGCTATGAGCATCCCTTTCTCTTTCCATTTGTTCCCTTTTAGCTCTTTTTCTGGTTTGCTGTATACAAATGAATATTGCTCTGTAGTTCTAGAATAATGAAGTAACTGAATTTTGTAGGCCAAGCAGAAATTGCTTAGGGACCTCTTGCTACTTGATTTTAAATTGCATTCTCATTTATCACTCTATTTAATTAAGTGGTAGTTCATTCTCAGGACCCTCATCCTAAGAATCTTCCTCAATATCATATTTATTTCACTCTTGAATCTCCTAACATTTGGAGAAATAAAATGTTATTATTGTTTCCTAAAAAGTAAACTTAGGGCCTTTGTGTCTGCTGCTGCCATTTGGAGCCACTTAGTGGTCATACATTTCCATGCAGTTTGCCTTCAGCTGCTGTAATTAAGCTGGAAAGGCCTTCAGTTTTTTATGCTTCATCACTAGCTTGGAGTCAAAAAATGAACATGTTTGAAAACACGCAATCTCACAGGTTGTCACTCAGCTCTTCTGAAGTCATTATTTCTTTCCTCTTTTGAACTATCATGCCTTCCATGGACAAGTCCTTCAGAACTGAATAGGGTATGGCCCCTTCCCTTGAGGAAGTTAGAGTCTAGCATGAAGAAAAATAAGTAATTAAACTATTATAGATAAAAGTTCTTGTAGGTATGCAGAAATAATTAAACTCCTTGTTATTATGCAGGTAAAACTATAAATCCCTCCATGATGTGTCTGACAATTTGTGCCTTAGGTTTAGTAAGTTAGCCAGGAACTTATCTTCACTAAAAAGGGAGTGGTGTGGCATTGATTTAGCAACTATGAAATGATGAATCCTCAAGGAGAAGGATGCCCTTGGGGAGCACAATAGAGTCACTGATTTATGCTGCATTGGCAAAGAGGTTTAGGTAGGAGCCTCCATTGAAAAGAGATCTATGTGAGAGGAACCTGTTTAGATGAGTAATTCAGAACCTTGGTCCTGCAAGTCTCTGCCTCATGTGTAAAATCTTCTTACATCCAGAAGTCACAAAGAATTAGAGACAAACCCTTTAAAACCCTTGTATGAGTATCAAAACTACCATAGTCTTAACTGCATCACAGGCACTGTGCTAAATTGTTTACTTATGCTCTTATTTAACCCATGTGATAACTCTAGATTTCTAGTATTTTTATCCTTCATTTTACAGATGAGGAAATTAAAACTCATAATGATCAGATAAATTCCCTTCTACATGTACAGCCCTTAAGTGATATCACCAGAACTAAACTACAGGTCTATCTGCTATCCTCCTGGTGAATGGGAGATTACAAGTAAATCTAATACCAAGAGATGTGTATAATCTCATTTTAATGATAGAAAAAAACGCCCAGGTGAAAGAGAGAGAGCTCAAGCCTTTAGCCACACAATGAGTTATTTGCTGATCTTTTCAGAAATGTAGCTAGGATTCTACCTCTTAGTCATTTCTTCTGCTACCTACAGACTTTCATGGTTTTAGCAGGAAGCTGGCTCATTTTCCCCCTGGTAATTGTTTCATTGTGTTCCCAGGAGGTAAGTTCACCATTTTCAGATGAACTAAGTGCCACAGTGCCTCTGAGTGCAACCCAGAGGGAGATCCAGTGCCTGTCTATGACAAAATGTCCTGCAGATTCCTGGGAATGAGTCAGAAATGGCCAAGGTATTTGCCTTACTTGGTTCATGAACTCAATAGTTCTCAATTTATCTTGTTCAATGTGAGTGTGGAGAGTGAATGTGAGAACTCTTGGTGAAATCCTTTTTTATATTTAATTTAGAGACAGGGTCTCACTGAAGTGCTTTACTGAATGAAGCATTACCCTATTTCACTCTGGAAATGTATAGTGTCTGGTGAATAGGGCACAATTCCCAGGCTAGTGTTTGATGTCTTTCACCATTCTCAGCTTTCTATTTTTATTTTCCTTCCAGCAATCGTCAATTCCCTTCTGCTGGGGAACAGAAGATTTCACAGACATACTCCTTCTCATCCCTAAGGGTACAACTACAGAAGTGATTTGCTATATCTGGAGTGCCTAATTTGTTTGTTTCTCACAAATGTTGTCCATCATCTAATAACATTCTTCAAATATTACTATTAAGTACCAAAAAGACATTCAAATGTTTCTTCAACATTATATGTATTTCTCTATCATTTATTCCACAAATATAATTCAGTGCTAACTCTGTGCAAGTAATTATGCTTGGCATTAAATGTCAATATATAGTTCACATTGGAATTATGATGGAAGCCAGAAATGGTGGCATACACCTGTAATCCTAGCAGCTCAGTAGCCTGACACAGGAGGATCACAAGCTCAAAGCTAGCCTCAGCAAAGTGAGGCACTAAGTAACTCAGTGAGACAAAGTCTCTAAATAAGATAAAATATGGCTTAGGGGATGTGGCTTGGAGGTTGAGTGCCTCTGAGTTCAATCCTGCCTCATCTCCAAATATCCCCAGGACAGAAATATCAAATCACCCTTTTTAGTGAAGCACTATAACTCTCTTTATTCCTGTCAAGTGTCTTGTCAGAGTGATGCTGTTGGTGTATGAATGCCAAAGGATCCTGGCTTTGATTTTTTCTTTCTCTTCCCCTTAATCAGATTTCCCTGTTCTTTCATACATGACCTTGTCTTTCACCTTTAAAACAGCAGAACTCTTCCTGTTCCTGAAAATAGTCAGCAATGGCAAGCCCTTGGGACATGGCCCGCTGTTTGTGGTTTAATGGCTTTAATATTATGTTCATAGGAAAGGAACTGGGAAACTGTGTGGTGGAAATTTGATCAAATTTTGGGGAAAAAAAAGCAAATGAAGTTTTCAGGGCCAATCCTACAGAGATGGGTAGAGTCTGTAAACAAGTCAAGATGGCGCCTGGCATTTTGCCAGAGGGAGCAGTTTGTGAAGTAACACCAACAAGCTATTAAGCATGGACATTCCTTATTGGCTAACTGCTGTATCTAGTTTATGTTAATTAAGATAAGCTGTGTATAATGTATATATACCCCTCTTGTCGTACAATAAATGGCTGCCACTCAATGTATACATGTTTTTCATCACCTCCCAGTTATGTTGCTGCAGCCAGACTGCAGCAAGAGATGAATTCCACTCACAAATAGAAAAAGCACTCACTTGGTGGTGCAATAATGTATTTACTGATTCCCATTCCTATAACCAAAACACTGCCTTTTGTTCTTAGAATGCTACACAAAATTTAAAGAGAGAAAGCAGGATGGCTATACATTTAGTTGGCAGTTTCACAACCCTGTGTGGCCACTGTGATGATGACATTGATGATGGTGATGATGTCAATGATGATGATTTGCATTCTGATTACAAAAAAAAAGTGGTTCAAACAGGTTGAGACTTTTTTTTCTTATCAGGGATTGAACTAAGGGGTGTCTAAATGCTGAGACACATCTGTGTAGGGCCACATTAAGTTGCTGAGGCTAGCCTTGAACTTACAACTCTCCTGCCTCAGACTCCCAAGTCAACTTGCCAGCCCCTGAGAAGGGGACATACTGGTCTTCCCTGTTCTCTCCTTGAGAAGATAAAACAGACATGCTATCCCTCTTCTCCCTCTGAGAGACAGAAAAACAGCTTGCCTGTCTTTTTTCCCAAGAAACAAACTTGCTTTCTCTAAGATCAATGGATGCTTACTATATCAGTCAAGATTAAAGCCACCCCTAGTGTGCGGCCACGATTCTAGCGTATAAAATGTTACATTCAAGGAGGATTTGGGGCTTCTCTCCACCCTTACTGCTGCTGTCACTCTCTTTTTTGCAGAACAGCCTTGTCAGCTCCTGATAATAAACCAGCTTCTTATCCCAGGTGTGTGTGATTAGTCCTGCACAACCATTGTATCTGGTTTTCAAGCTCTTAGAAAGTGGCTGCTATTACATAGAGATGTATATATGAGTTATATCCATACATTAACTTTCCTCTGTATTCCTATGCTGTTAAAAATATTATTCTTCCTTCACATTCAAGTTCACATGTTAGCTCCTCATTGAAGGTTTCCATGACCTTTCAAAAGTAGGAAAACCTGGGCCCCAGAGTCTGGCAGTGTGGTCTATCTTGCTGACTTTTTTCAGGGCTCATTCTTTTGGGCCTCCAGTTGCCCAAGTGCACCTAGATGAGGTTGGGTTGGGGAGGCTCCCAGGACCAATCTGGCCTGGCAGTTGACCCTTTTATTTTTACCATGGAGTGGGCTCTTGATGCTGAGCACGAGACCAAGTCCTTTAGCACTCACTCCTGCATTTTCATTTTCTCTCCCTTCTCCAGGACCAGCCTTGATTTTCCTTGCTGGCCTTCTATGAATCT
Source organism: Callospermophilus lateralis (assembly GCF_048772815.1). Taxonomy (NCBI): domain Eukaryota; kingdom Metazoa; phylum Chordata; class Mammalia; order Rodentia; family Sciuridae; genus Callospermophilus; species Callospermophilus lateralis. Next base: position 322,397 of record NW_027514380.1, read on the forward strand.
GTACAGAATGGAGCCAGAGCTAGATAGCTCCCATACCATCTCACTAGGGGTAAGATCTACAGAGTGTGTGCCCATCAGGTAAGAGGACAACAAGGGGCAACTTGGGGTGAATTTTATAATAGTAAACTTCCTGAGCAGGGAATTGGATACAACTCATTCTTTGGGGGGTTGCAACTTCAGTCACCTAGAAGGCTGTGGATTAGCTGCCCAAGGGTCAGGTGCCATCATTTGTGCTGGAGATGGAGCTTGCTTCATTCACCAATATATATTTATTAAGCACCCTACCATGTGCTAGACCACGAGTCATCTTTTAAGTGTACACTGGTGAACAACAAAGGTTTTACTCCTTTGATTTTCATGCCCATCGAGAACTGGCAAGAAAAGTTTTTGAGTTATCACAGCTGTGTGGAAGAGGGGGCTGGGGGTCACACACCTTTTCTGTCGCCGATCTCACTGCCCTTTAGATCCACCAAAAGTTGATGAAGTAGATTTTTCCAAGATGATGACCTCCTGTTTCCTCATGTCCAGTGAGGAGGAGGGAACTGGGCTATTTCTCTCCTAAGTCCAAACATCAGTCCTGGGTCTGGTGCCCTGTGGAGACGCAGTTCACAGTCTGGTGTGCTTTATCTCCATAGGATCTGAGACTCTGTGTCTCTACACTGCCAGATCTCTTTAGGGCTCAATTCCTCCCATGTGTGGCGAGTTGCTGTTCTGCGGGCAGGGTTCTGCGCATGGAGGAACTCAGAATTTCTCGAGTAATGGACTGCGTTTTTGACCTGCCGCTGTTTAAATTCCTGTCACAGGCTCCATGAAGCTTAAATTTGTAGGTGGGGGCTCCTATGAGGGGGAGCGTCTGTTCACTAAATCAGGGTCAGGCCAGCAACGAGTTCTCCTCTAATCCTCCATCCAAGAGTAGTTTGTTGAAATCAAACCTGCCTGTTGTTCTTAGAGGAGAAGACCCTTGTGGATCATCCAGTGGTGTTTGTGTCATGAAGCCCCTAAACTCACATCTACCAATGCCTGAGCAGTTGAGTCTGATTTGCCATCAAGCATGAAAGAAAAGGCCAAGGTGAGTGTGACCACTCTGCATTCCATGCCTGTGAGAATTGAAGTGCCCTATAGGAACAGTCCCCTAGGCCTAAAATGTGTATTGACTAAATAGATCAGGGGTTAGATTCTGAAGGCTGACCCTCAGGTGGCACCTACCAATTCATGGTCCAGTGACCCTTGTGGTGTGTGAGAGGAAGTGGGCATCTGCAGGCTCAGTGGCTAAATAGGGGCATGCAGTCCCTCAGAAAAGCTGATCCCTACTCCATTGCTCTGCCTCTAGGCTCAGATCTGGCCTGGACCAGTGCTTGAAACAGCAATGCTTCCTCTTTCTTAGGAGAGTCATCCCTGGAAGGTGAGAAGATGAGATGGAAAAGTCACTATACTTTGGGATTTTATGGCTTTACTAATAAAGTGCACGTGTAGAAAAATTCAGAGAGAAATCATAGGAATCTAACAGTGTCATGTCTACCCTGGAGCCATAGGACATGATCCTGTCTTGCCTAAATTTCCCCTACTGGGAAAAATATTAAAAGCAGAATGACTGAATTGATAAGGTAATCTATGTAAAAGAAGGAACAAACCCAGCCATATGCTCAAAACTTATAAATCAACCTTTATTATAGACACTTCAATGCCATTTGTTAGACACTTCAATATTTTACATGATTTTCAATGTACATTGTACCAAAATTTCTATAACTAAGTAACTATGTACATAAAAGTAATACTTCCTGTTTCACTTTGCCTCTCAGAAGCAGCAGATTCACATATTTTGTGAAAGTAACATTAATAAGTTAACTGTTGAGGACCAAACTCTAAATGTGCTTACCTTCTGGAACAATGATAACCTCTGATCGGCACATGTTACACAGGTAGCCATTTGGCTAATATCTCCCCTTCAGCTTTTTGGCTAAAGAAATGTACTTTGAGATTTTTTTAAGGACCTTATTTGTTTCAATGTAATTTTCAGTGAATTGGCACTCATAAGATGGTTAGCTACAGGTCTCAAAGTGAAAACTCACCCAGGTCTAGGGCTAAATCTTACGTAGTCCACACCCAGTTCCATCTGGGTGAGGGAAGGGTGCAGAACTAAAATGTCATTATTGAAAAATGCACAGCTCCCAACACCAGCAGCCTTTGCCTTAATAAAAAGCCTCAGCTAACAATCCAGCAACATGAACAAGACCACATTTGCTTTTAACAAAAAGTGAGGTTCAGAGAAGGAAGAAAGACTAACTGTTCTGACCCATGGTGTGTGTGGTGGATTAGCAACATTCACTCCATCTATCCCTAGGCACCACTGCAAGGGTGAAGTGGAGATTCTCCTCCATCAGGCTGGCTGGGCTCCTGGCCATGCAGTGCACTTGGCTGTGTGCTGTCTGCTGTCTGTGGATGTGGGCTGAGAATTTTGGGCATGCTCCTTGAAGTAACTGTCCATGTCAGCATTGCAGTCACTGCACACCAGAAGGCCACTGGGTTTTGAAGGAGAGAGCAAGCCAGATCAGAACCACTTCTAGCTCATCTCCATCCCTGCACAGGCCACCCACTCAGACCCATGTGAGGTCCCGCTCTCCCACCAAACATCTTCACAGAAAAGTCTGGGGACATGCCACATTGTTAGTGGAGATGAGTCTTTCATGCTCACATGCCCATGATCAAGCAAATCTCGTACTTAGAGAATGTACATTACTTTGATCACAGCCAAAAAAAAAAAAAAAAAAAAGAAAGAAAGAAAGAAAAAGAAAACAAAAGCAAACCCCAACAGTTGAATTAGGTACCATGCAGGGTTAAGAGTTTTCTGAAAAACTAGAAATTTAACCTCAAAACAGCCTTGGTGAACAGATACTAAATCTCTCTATGTTGCTTATTATTCTGGAAAATTCTTGCTCTGGTTTACTGTACTATAAATAGTATCTAAGAGACACACTCTTCTAGAATTAAAAGGACACCAGGCCAGACCTTCTTGTTTATATACTAAATACCAAATTCAGAGAGAGTACTAGATGGAAATGTAGGCATCTCCCCTCTTCATTTAGTAAGTAGGTCAACCCAGATTTTGATTTCAAAAAGGCACTGCTTTTCCTGATGAAAGCATCACCTACCCATCTCAGGTGGACCAGGTGTCCCAGTAGCTTTCACTGTCAATTTTCCAGGGTCCTTTACTGTACCTAACACAGAGCTTGGGCTGCCTGCATGTGATACTGTGAATATCAACCTCTGGGAAAAGGCCTGAATCTCTCAGACACACAATTGGAAAAGACTCCCCAGTTTAGAAACTGCTTAGGAAGTCTCAATAAGCCTTAGGAACAGAATGGACAGAGTTGATGCTACAATCTTTCTATCAAAGATGGGTTATTACTGTGCAACCACAAAGCTGGAATTGGGCCTGTTTTCTAGTAACATTTTCCCAGCAAGCAGTCCTTCAGCATCTGCAACCATGTTAGAGGAGCAGCTCTCACAGGCTCAGCCTTCAGCCCAGCAAGTGCTCATAACTTCCACCAACTGAAACAACGACCTCTGTAGAGTGCTCTCCCTGTGACACTGAAATACAGAGTATATCTGGGTACTGCCCCTGGACTCTCATCCCTTGGTATCCATGAGGGGCTGGTGCCAGAGCCCCATGCAGATACCAAAATCTAGGGATGCTCTAGTCCCTTGTATACAATGACACATCATTTGCACATTACGTACATATATCATCCCATATAAGTTACCTCTATATTAATCATCATGATTAGTAAAATGTAACTATATACATAGCTGTTGGACTGTATTCTTAGGGAATAATGATAAGGAAAAGAAGGCTACATGTTCGTGCAGCTCCTCTGCCCTGAATATTTCTAGTGTGTAGGTACTAGAACCCACAGACACAAACAGCCAACTGTGCAAGCAGTGGCTTGGATTCAGGGCATGGGTTGTCCCTTGCAACTGTTTTTACAGCAGTACTACCTTATCCCGATTGGGAGACGCATTAGTAATACCAGGCAGTGACTTTCCTGAGACACAGAATGTTAAAACCTCTGCAGAATTTGACAGACCAGGACTGAGCCAAAGAGCAGAGGCCTTGGCAGGGCAGCCACCTTTTTCACCTGATGCTGCCCATCTAATGCCAGCTGCCTGTCTTGGGAGGAGCCTAAGCAACTCAGTGAGACCCTGTCTCTAAATAAAATATTAAAACAGGCTGGGAATGTGGCTCAGTGGTTAAGCACCCCGGAGTACAATCCCCAGTACCAATAACAGAAAGAAAGAAATGAGACTCATTTCACATACACATTCACACACAGTCACTGTCATGATAAGGAAAGACCCAAATGGAAGGAAGAGATAGAAATGGTGAATATATTTGTAGAAAAGCCAAAACATGTACGCATACATATTTCAATACATAGACGAAAAATTAGGAAAAGATGTACTTCACAGGTCCCCAAAATGAAGTAGGGCTTCTACTTTTGACTTTCTGCATTTCTGAAATATCAGATTTTCTTTGAACCAACAAAAGTTGTCTCTCAGTATTTGTGTAGGTTTGGCTCCATGACCCTCCTAACCCATTACCAAAATCTGTGGAAGCTCAACACTCACATAAAATGGGATCTTGCATAGGACCTACCTACAACCTCCCATATAATTTAAATCATCTCCAGACTACTTATAAACATCCAATAGAGTGCCTACACAATACTTCACTTGTGTTCATTTAGGGTGTTATGTAGGATGTAGTCATTTCAAGTTTTGCTTTTGGGGAGTTTCTAGAATTTTTGATTTTGAGGAGTTTCTGGAATTTTTGCTTTCTAATTATTTTTATTCTTTTTTAATCTCTGGAGGCAATTTTCTCAGAGGTCTGACATCTCTTAATCTTAAAGCAGTTTTGAGGGCAGGTAGGGTCCAAATCCGTTCCAGTTTCAAGACGTTTGTTGGATACTCAGTATCAAGGCATCAATAATTATTGGTTCCACGAGTATAATTAGAGAAGCAGAACAATCAGTTCTTCCCCCAAATCCCAGAAAGCATCTCCAGTTGTGGGTGCTCTCAAGAGCTGGGAAGAATGTAGAGACACTGTGAGGAGCCTTGCGCTACAGGGCAGGACCATGGTGCGGGTGGTGAAGGGCCTGGCCAAGGGTAGAGGGACTAAGATTTGCAAGAATCTGAGGCAGGGCCACAATCCTCAAGAATCCTCATCCCAGCCCCACTACCATGAGTCAGGCGATTCGGGGCACGTGCAAGGCAACACCTACCTCAACAGCTCCTAAGAAGCGGCTCAGGCAGCAGGCGGAGGGGCGGTGACCGCAGCGGCAACAGGCGGTGGCGGCAGCAGGAGGAGCAGCAGAGGTGGCAGGAAGCAGGGCTGAGGGAGGCGGGGCCTTGGCAGCCAGGGCAGCCCCAGGATGCGGGCTGCTGGCAAGTGGGAAGGCGGCAGCTGAAGGCTGGGAGGAGGCAGCAGCTGCAGGTGGAGCAGCAGTGGTTTAGGCTTCGGCAGCAGCAGCGGGCGCGGGATCATGTGGAGCGGCGGCGGCACGCGAGGCTGCGGAGGCAGCATTGGCGGCAGGAGGAGCGATAGTTCCAGGGGCGGGAGGCGAGACAAAGGTTGCAGCAGGCGAGGCCGAGGAGGTGGCGGGAGGCGGGGCCTTGGCAGCCGGGGCAGCCGCAGGATGCGGGGCGCTGGCAAGTGGGAAGGCGGCAGCTGAAGGCGGGGAGGAGGCAGCAGTGGCGGGCGCGGGAGCATGTGGAGCGGCGGTGGCGGCACCGGAGGCTGAGGAGGCAGATTGGCGGCAGGTGGGGCGGTAGTTTCAGTGGCGGGAGGCGAGGCAAAGGTAGCAGCAGGCGGGGCCGCGGTGGCGGCAGGCTGGCCGGCGGTAGCCGTGGTGGCAGAACTGGAGTCGGTGGCAGGCTGGGCGTCGGTGGCAGCAGGCAGCGAGGTACCACAGCTGCAGGCAGCGGGGCGTGGGCGTCAGGCGGCCTGGCATCCGCAGCAGGAGGCGGGACGTCCGCAGCAGGAGGCGGGGCGTCGGCAGCAGGGCTTCCTTGGTGGTGGCGTGCAGGGCTTCATCTGTAGTGACAGGTGGATAGGCAGCAGCCAAGGCAGGCCGGTCAGAAGCAGCGTCAGTGGCGGCAAGTGGGTCGGAGGTGATTGTGGAGGCAGTTGGGTGGGAGGCAGAGGCAGCTGCGGCAGGCAGGTCAGAGGCATTGGCGGCAGCAACAGTGGGAGTGGCGGTTGCGGTGGCGGCAGGCCTGTGGGTAGGTGGGGCGCTGTGGCACTGCTTGTTCTGTCCTGGCCTGTCAGGGCACAGGCGGTGATGTTCTGGTTTCTGCCACCGTGTCCCTGCAGTATGGGCTGGAGGAGACCCCCTGACATGTAGTTCCGACTGAGTGGATTGGTTCCCAAAGGTCTTCTTCTCTGGTTGACAGAAGGATGAGGTGATGGCCCTGGCCCGCTAACAGCTCACAGCTGAGGATTCCGCTCTTGGGGAAGCTGCACAGCCGCAAGTCCTCTGTTCAGAGGGTGAGTTGGTGGTGTTGGGTCTTTCTGTCGTCCCTTGGCTCCCCTCCAGTGTCCCAGGTGGCCGCTACCTGGAGGCACAGAGGAGGGTGATGGTCACGCTGGCCTACACCTGGGTCACAGCGCACTTTCTCTCACACTCCCACAAGTGGGCATGGAGCCAAATGCACGGGGATCCGAACTTTTGCAAAACTGACTGGAGACAGACCGAAACCTCCCATGGGGACACAGGCCCTGGGACATTGACGAGGGGAAACACACTCTCCAGATCTCACAAGCAGAACTTGTTGGATACCATCTCCTGCCCTTGCTTGCTTTAGGTGACCTGAGTTTGCAGGGATTCCCAGCCAAGCCCTAGGGAGCAGGGTCCAAAAGGGTTGTGAGTAAGGCACCAGGTATTTAAATACTTTACTACTCCAGAAGAGTCTTGGCTCCAACACTTTTGGAAATTGGGTACTGTCACTACATCTACTTAAATCCTAGTGACATGGTGAGTGTAGTTACTGGTGGTATTCGCCTTGTAGATTGTAATTAGAAACATCTTTGAAAACTTTGAAAATGTTTTGCAGATACATATTTGTCAATTTGTTTTCACTTTGGGTCTGTCAGAAACGAATGGAGGACTATCTACTATTAGGTAAAGAGGAAAATAAAGGCAAAGTTGACTTTTTTTATTGTTGGTTGTTCAAAACATTACATAGTTCTTGATATATCATATTTCACACTTTGATTCAAGTGGGTTATGAACTCCCATTTTTACCCCGTATACAGATTGCAGAATCACATCAGTTACACTTTCATTGATTTATATATTGGCATACTAGTGTCTGTTGTATTATGCTGCCTTTCCTATCCTTTACGATCTCCCCCTCCCCTCCCCTACCCTTCCCTCTTCTCTCTCTACCCCCTCTACTGTAATTCATTTCTCCCCCTTGTATTATTTTTCCTTTCCCCTCGCTTCCTCTTGTAAGTAATTTTGTATAACCCTCATTACACACAGAACAAACTTCTAAACTATTATTGTGCACACCTAGTATTTCCCCCTTTCAACTCTGTTGAAAAAGTCTATGCAAGAAAAAGTCTGTGTGATATTTTATAGTTGTCATGTTTTTTAAAAGTACCCTCTTGAATTTGCTTTTTACTGTGTTTTATTTACTTTGCTTCTCACCTCTACAAAGGCTTGGGTGTATTTATGATAGGTTTTTAGCAAACTGATTCTAGCTCCTCCCATTTGTTACAAAACCTTGGAAATCATTTTCTTTTCTACAGTGTTACGGTGAGGCAAATTAATTTAATGTTATGACTGTATGGATTGTGAATATTGTAATTCTTATTATTTGCATTTACCATTTCTTTTCTCAAGAGAATTGCCTATCTAACCTGTCAGCTCCCACAAGTCCCCCTTATGTTTTGGACATTTTCTGTATAATTATATTCCTTGTTTATTTTGTCCACAACAGTGCAAACTTAATGAGGGAAGATTTCTTGTTTATTATTCCTCAGAGCCTGGGGTAGGCATTGGAGTAATTTTTGAATGACCAAACTTCTGGAAATTTTGCTACAAAAGTTTCATTAAATTATATTAGAGTTGGCCAAGTTTAAATCCCCAATAAAAGCAAACAAACAAAACCAAAAAATAACCTCCAAACAACAACAACAACAATGTGGGTACAATAGAGTGCTAAAGCTAGTAATGAGTATGTTGCAGAGAAAATAGCATAAAATATTTCAGCTTTAAAATAGATTGAATGGAAAATGATTTAGTGTTTTCCTGAGCTCTAAGTAAAAAGATAGTACCAATGCATTTATAAACATTAAGTATTTATCTTAGATTGTTTGTTTGTTTGTTTGTTTGTTTATGCCAAAAGATCAAGTTTTCTAATGGTAATCCAGGATGGAGTTTTAAATTTAAATTCTGAAGTTGAAGACACATAATATTTTTTTTTCTCCTAGCAGGTAGTGTTTTATAAGATGTTACCCATTCTATTTGGAGAGCACCAACAAGATTTATAAAGATGACATTTCCAATAGCTACTTTGTGAATTTCCAAATTTGGGATTTTTCTGGGCCGATGGACTTTTTTGACCCAACCTTTGACAGCGAGATTATATTCAGGGGAACAAGAACATTGATATATGTTATTGATGCACAGATAGTTAGAAATAATTATGTTTACTTGTCTTCCCTGGTGGCAAAAATATGTAGAAACAATGGAAAATTGTTCATCTTATTTTCATTTGTTTGCATCTCATTTCTTTACCACCAGATTCCATAACAGTATTTGATGCAATTGCAGAGGTGCTTTTGGAACAGGCATGTCTTTGTAATTTGAAAGAATAATTTGGTTAGGAGGTTTACTTTACATCCTGAGCCCTAGTTAATGAACACTTAGCATTGGCTTTCCAGTAAATTTTGCTACACATTACTATTAGCTATTATAGTAGTACTACAACTAATCAAAAAGATCCTGTCAGTGCCCATAAGATGGACTATGAGAAAAAACTGAGTCAATATATACTAGAGTGATTAGTTTCCTTGAGTGTCCAAATTGAATTTAGTCCAACAAGCATTTTTTGAGGGCCTACTGTGTGCCACAACGTCAGATGAATGGTACTTGTCCCTATTCCTAAGAATCTTACTTTTCATAGCTGATATATTATTTAGGAATGCATTCTGAGTAGTAGACCATATATTGGAAACTTTCACATACATGATCTAATTTAATCTTCACAACATTGTGAAGTTAATATTGTAATTCCTGTTTTTTAGATGAGTAAACAGAAATCGCAGAGTTGAAGCAACTTGTTTAAAGTCACACATCTATTAAATGGCAGAGCTGGGCTTGCTTTAAAAAACTATTTAGAAGAATTGTTCATTTCCCCTTTCCTTTATATTATCAGTATTAAAATTTGAGGCATTAATTTGGGATTTTAATTTTTTATCTTGAGAAATGGAAGAACTAACTATTAGCATATTTGAATACTTGGATATTTTTGAATAAATAGTGTAATATATTTTCTGTGTTGGGGAAAGAGTTAGTTTGACACTTTCTTAACTCCTTGACCTTTATAAGATTCTTTTTATAAAATGATTTTTCTGACTTACAGGATAACTACAGGGAGACTTCAACAAGACTTCACATTACTGTTTCTAAAGTCTACAGAGTTGAGCCTGGGGTTGTGGCTCAGAGGTAGAGTGCTCACTTAGCATGTGTGAAGCCCTGGGTTTGATCCTCAGCACGACATAAAAATAAATAATTTTTTTTATAAAAGGTACTGTGTACAACTAAAATAAATAAATAAATATTTTTTTTTAAAAAAAAAGCCTAAAAAGTTAAACCAGACATGAATTTTGAGGGATTTATTCCCAAAGTTGATGGTCTGTCTGATTCTCACAGAATAGAAACAAAGAGGGACATTCGTCAGAAGGCCAGTAATGACCTTGCAGATGCTGGGCTAGAAAAAAATCCATGTTAGGTAAAAATATGTATATTTGAAATGAGATCCCTCCCTCAAAAAACAACATGTGTGTTCGATATGAGAGCCCTGAAGATATATTCCCATCTCTGTCATTACAACCTCATAGCTTTCTGTTACTGATAGGTCCATTCCTAGTTCTGAAATATTCCGGTCTCTTCTTTGTTGAATTCCAAGCTATCTTGTAACCTTGGTGAAATTGAGAAGTTATTTTTCTTTCTTTTCACATTTTCCTGGTGATTGAATTCATGTGACATGTATCCATTGGTGCTTTTGCTCCACCCCCAACCTCTAGTTGCCTTAGGCAAATAATCTCTTGTTATGTTTGTGTTAAAGTCTAGCTTGAATTTCCATACTATCTTTAATAGTAGCAAGGGTCTTTTGTAAATGTGGTACACTTTCAAGTCTGGACTGATTCTAATATTTCTTAGTTTTTAAACACTTTACTTTTATGAAACTCTATCCTTTGTGCTAGGTGGATTTATTCTATAAGTTTGCACCCTTTTTCTTTGAAATAGTTGAAAGTATGCTTATTTATAATTATTTAATTAAGAAACTACTGTTAAAGATCACCTGCTAATTAAGATTAATGATTTTGAATTTGCTTTCTATAAGCATAGAGGAAATAACTTTGCCCATCTTATTTTTTGTGATATTGATACAAATGAGCATTTAAACATACCAAGAAAATGTTCTTTAATGATAGTAACAGATTACTGGGGAAGCAGAGGAGCAACCCAATGTAGTAATTGTCTTATCCTGAGTCTGTTATGGTGTCTTCCCTATAAGCTCAATAATGTTCTCTGGGCCTCAGGGTCCAAGAGCTTTTAGTAACTCCCCTAGAAAACCATGCAAAAAAGTCTCATTGACTTCTAGTTTGCCTGGATTAAATTTTTAAATCATTTATAGGAAATTAGTGCTTAAAACATAAAATTCAGTGCTGAGGTTGTGGAGCAGTAGTAAAACTCTTGCCTCACACATATGAGGCACTGGGTTCCATCCTGAGAACCACATATAAATAAATAAAATAAAGGTATTTTTTCCATTTACCACTAAAACATTCTAAAAAATAAATTCAAACTATCTTCCTCTAAAAAGTATCCTCCTTTCTTCTCCCACTGTAATGTGTTTTGTTGTTGTTGTTTGTTTTGGGGAGTTTTTTCGGTATGGGGAAGTTAACAACTGAGCTTCATCTGCAGGCCATTTTTGCATATTTAATTTGGAGAGAGGAGCTACCTGAGCTTCTTAAGACCTCAATAAGTTGCTGAGCTGGCATTGAACTCTTGCTCTTCCTGCGTTAGCCTCCTGAGCCATTGGGATTACAGATGTATGCCACCACACCCAGCCACCAAATGTAATCTTAGCTTTATATTTTTGTATTCTTATTTTGAAGATTAAGTTTAAGAAAAAAGGATCACTTCTCCCATCCCAGTAAATTTAATATGTATCTATTATATTTTCCAAACATTAATTTGAAATTATTCAGTGTTCAGTGGTTTCTTTGGCTTTTGTGTTATGCTAGATGTTGACATCAAACTGTAAGTCTTTTGTGTTATACTGATTGCCCACATAAGAACTTTCTGGTAGCATGATCACTCAAATCAGAGATGGATTATAATTATGTATAGCTTGAGTTTGGATAATTTTTTGTTAAATTTTTTGGTGATCTCTTAGAAAATGATTCACTTAATCAAAGAGGAATAAGAAAAACATTTAACATATGCAATTATGTTAGTAAAATAGAGATATAATTCAACTTTTATTCTTTGATAATAGAAGTGTTTCTGGAACAAGTACTATTTTTGTTTTGGTATTGTGTTGTACAGACTTATATGTTATTTAATAATTTTTGGTCTTTGACTTTTTTGCTAACTTTGATTCTTAAAAGATACTGAACACTTCCACAATTTTGTTTTTTCAAGAATTCAGGTATTGGAAAATCTTTTCACCAATGTATACATTGCTGCAGACAGTCCCCCCACGTATATGCGGTATTATGAACTTTGCTGTGTCATGATTGATGTTGTAATGGATGTGTCTTCTATATATGGGTGAGTTATATACATAATTCTGCAAGACTTCAGACACGTGGAATAATAGCTCTATTTGTTCATCAAATTTCTGAGGCCTCTGGCATGTACTATATAAAATTTGCTTTAACTTGGAGCAAGACTTCTTTTAAAGCAGACTGATGGATCTTACTCTTTGAAATAGCTTGTCAAAGAGCAGTTGTAAAATGTGATGAGTGCTGACTTACTTATCTCTGAATGTTTCTTCTACCATTATTTAAGGGATTTGCACTGTGTCTTCTCACTACTGGGACTTAACTAGATCAAAAACTGTTAATTTATTTAAATGTCAGAATGACAAAGTGCTTTATTAAATGTTTGAATATTAATCTTTTAGGAGCACATAAGTAAGGTAGTCAGAATTCTAGATGTCAGAGGACTTATGCATATAAAAATTTAACCTATACATCTGAGTTTCCAAAATAAATCTCTGAAATATGAAATATGAGCATTTCCCATATGTTTACTCACAAAATGAAAGACAGAAAACAGCAATTTTCTGTAATAGGTACAAGAACCAAAGAAAATTGGGGTGAATAAGTGGTGTTTCAAAAGCCAATGGCATTCTGTGAATCTTCTGATAGCCCTGATTCCTTTGTTATATTAACATGAATTCCCAAGATGATTTTAACTGCTCTTTGGCTTCTAATCATTGTGTCCTCTGTTCATGTTCTCAGATTTACCTATGATCACATCCATCATTTTGGTCTGATTCATCGGTGTTTTTCTCCAGCTAACTCTGGACAGGAGAACATATTTATCCTTTTTTTCAGTGCTGGGCTTAGAGCTCCAAACGTTGTGTGGAATACATACACCACGTCCAGTCCTGTCTTATCCATTTGAAAAATATTTTTCAGATGTTGATGGAGTTTTATGTTTATTTTATACATTTGTACATGGTGCTGAGAATTGAACCAACTGCCTCACACTTTCTAGACAAGTGCTCTACTTCTGAGCCACAACCCCAGGTGTCTTATCCATTTTTGACCCACCTATTCTTATTTCCATTTCTTCTTATTCACTTTTGTGATTACTTGTTCACCTTGTTTTTTTTTTCTATAATGAAAATGAGACATATTACCCATTATATTACTCACTCCTGTAGAGAATCAGATGTGACTGCGTTACTATTACTCTCCTTGATGGAGTCTGCCTGCAAATGGGATATTTTGTCAAGGTATAGGGAGGTAACAGCAGACATGCTTGAAAAACGAGGTGTCTGCTGTCCTTGGGAGGGCCTACTCGAAATGAGAGGCTCCTTCAAGGTTTAGATAACAGCGGATATGCTTGAAAACGAGGTGTCTGCTGTTCTTGGGAGGACTTGCCTGCAAACGGGATGTTCTGCCAAGTGGGCTAAGAGGGCACTGAGAAAAAATTTATTAACTGTTATAAACAAGAACAGAGCTCGGCATGCTCCAGGCTGAGAGTAGATTAGTCATGAGAAGCGGGCCACTTCTGATTAGAAAATAAAACTTCTGTATGCTATGTTTAATTAGCTGAAAGACCTGATTTATTGCTGTTGGAAGGCTGTCTTCTGTGTTCATAATACTATAAAAAAAATTGCTTGTATAGAATAAAGGACTTTTTTCTGCTGCTGCTTTGCTTACTCTACTTTTTCTTTCTTTCTCATGCTGCCCTGCACGTGAATTACTGCAGCAACTCCTATTTTTTTTTTTTTTTTTGGTACTAGGGATTGAACTCAGGGGCACTCAAACACTGAGCCACGTCCCCAGCCCCATGTTGTATTTTATTTAGAGACAGGGTTTCACTGAATTGACTAGTGCCTCACCTTTGCTGAGGCTGGCTTTAAACTCATGATCCTGCTGTTTTAGCCTCCCAAGATGCTGGGATTATAGGCATGTGCCACCAAACCTGGCTTTCTCATTTCTACTTTTAAAAATGGATGAGTAGAATATTTGCTTTTTCTTTAAGACAAATAAAATTTTATAAGACAAATATTTTACAATTTGAAAATCAAATTTAATTTTAAAATTTATTTAGTAAGGCACATAATGAGATATAGAAATCATAATGAACTTCTAAAGAAAATAGGATACCACTTCACTATTCTCAACATATTCTGTACATGCAGTTTGACGAGCTTAATTGTAGTTAATTTGTTTATTAATTGATCCTGGATTTACATTTTTTGAAGGGGAACTGCATATAATTCTGACAATGTTAGCTTAATAAATGAAGTAGATGTTAGCTCCTGTAGGTCTCCCTTTGCAAGTATGAATATACCATAGAATATTTAGTAGAGCATATTTCTTTTAATTTTTATATTTAATCACTTTTTACTACTAGTAGTTTTCATATTTTAGATACTTCTTAATAGACTATGTCACTGCAGATTTATGTGAGGAAAGATTTAAAGCCTGCCATATAACATGTATCCTGTGTGAACATGTGGAAGGTATATGAATGCATGCGTGTAACAGTGCTGGTCACAGAAAGGGAAAGAATGTGTTGTTGAAACTTGGTATGCATTTTATCTCATGATGTCATCCAGAAGCTATTCACTTCATGATTTGAGTACTAACAAGTTGCCTTTTCCTTCCCCTCTCGTTTGCAACCTGTAGGGTATGCTGAATCTAAATCTTGTTCCTCATGGCTATGACCTTTGAACTTCTGCTTGGGTAAGAACTAAGCTTCAGATAATCATATTTTCCTGAAATAAATGTGAATTAGAGCCACAAGAAGACCATTTCATATAACTAATTAAAATTAAACATGCTGGGAGCAATAGCACATGCCTGTAATCCCAGCAGCAGAGGAGGCTGAGACAAGAGAATGGCAAATTCAATCCCAGTTTCAGCAACAGTGAGACACTAAGCAACTCAGTAAAACCCTGTCTTTAAATAAAATACAAAATAGGACTGGGTATGTGGTTCAGTGGTTGAGTGCTCTTGATTTCAATGCCTGGTAATAAATAAATAAATAAATAAATAAATACATACATACATACATACATACATACATACATACATAGATATAGTAGCAATTCCAAATGTTAGAAAGGATATGTATCAACTATAATTTTTTTTGTAATTACTAATGAGAGAACAAAATAAATTTTGTAAAACTGATAATTTCTTATAAAGTTAAACATATACCTAAACAATAAATCAACAATAACAGTTTTGGGAACTTACCCAAGAGAAATGAAAACATATGTCCATGAAAGACCATTCTGGAATGTTCATAGTAGTTATATTAATAATAGCATAACTCTGGAGAAAACCCAAATGTTTCTGGTAGAAGCATGAATAAACAAATTGTGGAATGGTCACATAGTCGAATACTACCTGGCAATTCAAAAGATGGGCTCAAGAGACATGCAATGATATGACTGAGCTGCAAAACCATGTTGAGTGAAAGCAACTGGCATTGTTTATATCATGTAGCTCTGTAAAAATAAGAAAAGTATAATACACACAGAGAATGTGAGCCTGCTGAAGTAAGAAATATTGAAGAACTAATGAGTTTGGCATGATGGCAACAGGGAGATGGGCTGATGTATGCTGTTGAAGGCCAGGCTAAGGGAATGGGAATTGATCGGACACTTTTGGTCTTAACTGGTTATTTAACATGGGGAGGTGGAAAGGAGAGAGTTGCCTCAGAAGCACAGCTTCGAGGTTCTCCCTAGACCTGAAGCAAGTCATGGCAATGAGGAGATTCAATCACATTCATGCCTGCTATAAAGTAAAATTTAAGAAAATAAAGAAAATGATCATATTCATTTTGTATAGTATTTCCTTCTCCAAGAGTCTATTTCAACACTGTGCTCTATCCATCAGATTAGCATAAGAGAAAACAATAGTTTCTGCAGAGAAAACTAGTTCACAAAATTTAATGGATACCAGATATTCTTTTAGAAAAAAATTCAGTGGAGACTATAACACTATAAAATTATATGCAAAACTGCACCAAGAGATATTTCATTCTCATATGGAGAGCAGAAAGGCTGGGAAAAAGGAAATAGGAGCAAACACTGTAAGAAAATACAATCTTGAATTTCTCTCTATTGATGGCAGGTGAATGGAGCAGCAAGGATGCTTCTCCCTGAGGACCAAACTTGCAGCAGATATATACTTGCTACTCAGTCTGTGGCCCGCTGCCTATGGGCTGATGAGAGGGGATAGTCAAGTCACATTTACAAGGCCCTAGCAGCTGGGATTAGAAACTCCTCTCTGTGATCTAGTCAGCATCTAATTCAAGTCCATTTACTGACACAAAAATATCCTTTAGAGGTTTCTATTGATTTTTTTTTCCTGCAAACATATGTCAATGTTTAAGTTGATAATTTTCCACTTATCCTAATCACCATTAGTTTTCAGATAAAAAATATTTTAAGAAGAATTTGCTGTTAACACTATAGAGGATAATGTCTGAACAACAAAGATTTTACAGAAATCAATTTAGAGCCCTTGAAGTAAGTTGCCCTTGACAATCTATCTCCTGCAGACAGTACAAAGCAGTATGCACTGAAATGTGCCTCTTGTTCCAGATGTCATCCTGGAACATATCCTGATTAGACTGTCATCCTCAATACAATTTTAAAAAGCCCTTTCAACCTCTTTCTGCCTTCTCTTAGCCATACTAAAGTTACCCTTAAGTTCTCTAGGAGCGCAGTACCAGTTTCAAGAGTGGAATTTCTGCATTTCAGGGTTTGCTGAGTCCAAG
The DNA here is from genome assembly GCF_048772815.1 of Callospermophilus lateralis. NCBI lineage: Eukaryota > Metazoa > Chordata > Mammalia > Rodentia > Sciuridae > Callospermophilus > Callospermophilus lateralis. The sequence goes on from NW_027514380.1 coordinate 339,172, forward strand.
TTTGTTTAGCTGAACTTCTGCATCATGTGGTGGTGATGGTAGTTTCACTTAAGTTAACACTGCAGTCTACTATGCAGAGCAAAACATGACTCATCCAGCCTGAGAGGGGAATAGAGCTGTGCATCTGGTTGCAGGTCTTTCAGATGCAAGAAAATCAGTCCAGTATGTGGTACCTGTGAGACTACCCTTGGATGGGTGGAGCCCACTCGTCTAAAATCAGATCCCTGCCAGGGGATTACACCACAAATAATTATGCCTCCAAATGGGAAATTACAATCACACAAGGGGACAATCAGGGTTCTTAATTGCACATTACTTCAAGTTTCCCCCATTTCCTCCATTAAGTTTGCTTGTCTCCATAGATTCAACCCTAAAAGGACACTGAAAGAGATTTGGCCAGTTTTAAAAAAAATTAAATTGTATACAAAGAAACGTAACAACTAGAACAAAACTACAAATCTACTCTCTCTTCTGTACTGCATAAGGGTTCCATAGAGGCCATCTGAGTAGCAAGCAATGACACTAACTCAAAGGCAGGAAGGAGGCAACAGATATTATCTAGTGGGACACTTCAGACCAAAAGTGGAACAATTTGGATAGAAGCTCCTCAATATGGATGCCCTTTGAAACATCTGGGGAGCTTTTTAAATACCAGCAGAAATATAGCTAAGAGCCACCTATAACCAAGGGGAAAAGTGGGGATGGAACTAATTTGCAATTTGTTGAATTTTTCAATTGATGTGATAGAAATATCACACAGTAGTAAATTTTAAGCTACCAGGATGCCAACTGAACACAGATTTGGGAGAATTAGAGCCAGGACCAGAAGGTTGCAGCAGATCACTGAGGAGTCAGGACCTCACCATGAGACTCTGCTTTCCATGGAAGGGTGAGGCCTGAGCGAGGGGACAGGCAAGTCTTCCCACAGGTGATGATAACAGGCAGCCAGTTTGAAAATAGCTACCCTCCTACAATTTATTCCTTCCAGATTTCTGCTTGCACCTGTCATCACACCTGTAGCAACTGCAGGTCAGGGCCTTTCCCTTCAAACACTGCTACCTTAGGATAATGTGCTTGGTGGAAGTCTCTTCTTTTCCTCCTGCTGCCTTACACTAAGTTGCTCAGAGAGGACCTGGTATGGATGGTCTCCAAAAGAAGATCATTTATCCAAAAACAAATTTTAAGATAGCATTTGAGACTTCGCTAGGTCATGAGGAAATGGTTTAAACCACCCTTCTTCACTTCAAGAAGCTTCTAATCTGGAGGGAGAAGAAGAGGGATCATCAGTGTCAGGAGAGTCGGGGAGAGAAGTTCAAAGGAACTTTGTTGAAGATGCTGTTTAGCTGCTAACCCCTTGTTGCCTCTGTTGTAACAAACAGAAAGCTAAATGCCATGTGAAGGGCAGTACTGGGCATCATGGTGGCAGCTGTGATGGTGGTCTGAACTACCAGGGCTATCTGCTGTGCCATCTTCAGAACCATGTCTAGAGTGGCTGCAGGCACAACTTTTGTCAAGGGCCCACAGCAGATAGTTGATGACATGGAGCTGCTCTCGGAGAGTCAGGAGAGGACCTGCATGGGGGGATGGGGTGTGGATGAGGGCGAGGTGTTGAGCACAGCACTACCAGAGAGCTCTTTAACACTGTAATATGACTCCTGGGGCCAGACCTTTTACCCCTTTTATTCCAAAGAAAACACTCGTGCACAGAGGATGAGAGGAACTTCCTGTTGGCACCTCCTCTGTCAGCTTTGTGCACACAACTCAGCATTCAGTTGGGTGTCAGATGTAAGGCTTTGGGCAAGAGCTGTAGGAGCAGAGGGTGATTGCTTGCTAGTCAAGGGCTGTAGCCAGCCTCATTTTGCACAGGTAATACATGGGTCATAGGTCAGGCAGAGCTCTCAGTGAAGTGACTCAGGAGCATGACAGACTTCTCCTTATCTGAATCCTCCATTTGCACATGTACAAATATGTTGTTCTCCTTGGAGCTGTCTGAGCTCTCTTCCTCTGTTAGCACACCCATGGGACTGGAGGAAGAGCTGGAGTACTAAGAAGATCTGCCCTCCTGGGGCATCCTGTTTACAAGCTGCTCCACCTCCATCTACCTCCACCAACCACAGATCTGCAGCATGGCCACCACACCCACCCTCCACAGGCCCAACGTGTCTGGTGGGGTAAACTAGGGCCAGTCCATTGCTGGTGACCAAGGTCAAGGCCAATAAGTTGAGGCCCAAGGAGTCTGACTTCCCTTTTTCCAGCTCCAGTTGAGTCTTAAGATTTTTTTTTTGCCCTCATAATGAGGAAATCATACTTAGTAAGGCTCAAAAAGTTCACTAAGGTGAGCTTCTAAAAGACAGCGTAATACTTGTGTGAGTGCAGATTTTTGAGCTAATCCAAAATTCTGTTTTGCTCCTGGGACTGAGGGGCCTGAAGACGAGAGGACATAAAAGAATTGCAGGTGGGGTGTCCTCCTGGGCCTGGTAGACCAGTACTGAGCAAGCGCCTCTGGTGTGGGAGGAGTAAGGCAAGGTAAAGGGTGTACTGGATGAAGGTTGCAAGTGGTGCTGCACTCAGCTCTGGGAGGATGGGATGCTGGCCACTTCAAAAAAAGCCTCTCAAGACTGAAAAGGTTTCTCATCTCCAATTCCCCCTCCCCCCAGCTGTGGTAACCAAAAACTTTTTCACCAGCTCTCCGTGGGCAATATCAGCCCAGTGAAACTGAGAAGGTGCCAGATCTCCAACTCCCCCTCCCCCATTGTGATAACCCCAAACTGTTCTTGCCAGCTTTCAGTGAGCATGGCTATCAGAGGGAATGAGTCAGAACAGGTTGCCATTTTTCAATTCCCTCTCTCCACAGCTGTGATGACTTGGTGACTACCCAACACAAAGAGCGCTCAGTTGACTAGACCTAGGGGACTCTTCCTATAGGGCACTTCGATTCCCACAGGCATGGAATGCAGAGTGATCCCTCTCTCACCTTGGCCTTTTCTTTCATGAGCATGGGGTGGCCCAGGTGCCGCATGTCCAGAGTGAACCCAAGAATGTGGAGAAGAGTCCTAGTAATTGAAGCCTGGTGAGCAGAAGTGAGGGGGATAGAGACCAGGAAAAACCCTGTTGAGAGCCACAGCTGAAGGGGCCCCAGCAAATTTCCAGCTGCCAGCTGATTAGCTCCTCTGTGGTGATGCTCATTGGGCTGTTTCCCTGCCCTTTCAGACCACGGAGCTGCACATTGGGGGACTTTTTTTGGCTCTGCCCATGCGACCCAGCCAATCAGCCTCAAAAGCCAGAGGAGTGGGGGGTTCTGAGGCTTGTGGGAAGCCAGTGGTGGCAGTTGGGCTCTGAGGGAATTCCTGAAGAGCTCGTGTGGTGCGGCATGTGTGTGTGTGTTCTAAAAATAAAGTTTGTTTCTGCTTGACAAGTGGCTTGTGAATTGTGCCCAGCAGGATTGCGGCATTTGGCGGCCCATATGGGGAACAATTGAGGGTAAGTGATAAGGTAAACTGCTCGCCCCTGAGGGGAGGGCGAGAGGATGGGTAGGCATTTTAAGATTCTTCTTTCATTTTGTTTCGATTTTGTTTTAAGTTGTCTGTCCCTGGAGATGTGTGAGATGAAAGAAAAATCACTCACATCTGAGGAAAAACTATTTGCATCTGAGGAATTGATAGAGAGAAAGGACGGATGGACATTTCAGGAGGATAGAAAGGATATTAAAATGATTTTCTGTTGTTCCACTTTTGTTTCATTCTGTTTTGGTTTTGTTTGGCGTCATCTTGTTGGGTTGTATTATAGTAGAAATATGGGATCAGAAATTAGTATAAAACAAACCAAAAGAGTGTTAAGTAAATTATTAAAGGAAGGAGGCACCTCAGTAAAATCAAGAGCAGTCAGGGCATACGTTCATACAATACAAAAATGTAGCCCATGGCTTTTTAAGGAAGAGTTGTTAAATATAGCACAATTGAAACATCATGTTGAAGATTTAAGGGAAAAGGAAAAGAAAAACCCAGGAACTCTGCCAGTTGGCACATTGCCATTGTGGGCATTAGTATCTTGGTTGCTTAGTCCAAAGCCTTCAGTTCAGACAATGGTAGAGGAAGGAGAAGTCATATTGATTCAAGTAAAACAGAGGGGGTCTCAAGTTAGTCCAACAGAGGAAAAGATTCAAGTAAAAGAGAAGATCTCTCAAGTTAGTCAGAGGGAAAGATTCAAGTAAAAGAGAAGGTCTCTCGAGCTAGTCAGACAGAGGAATAAAGTTTAGAGCAGAAAAAGCCATCTGGGGAAAAGTTACAACAGGTGCTGCTACTAACACCTTTCTTTCATCAGAGGGCATAAGTGCCCAACAGCACCACCTCCATATGCTGGGAGGCCCCCAACCCCCGTAGTTAATAGATGGGATCCTGAGACAGGACCTCAAATATTAGCATGCCCTGTATTTGAGCAGGCAAAAGGGTAGCGAATTCTCCATGCTTTAGATTTCAAAACAGTGAAGCAGCTAAAAGAGTCTGTAACAACTTATGGTCCTCAAGCACCCTTCACTGTAAGCATGGTCGAATCCATTACCAACTTGAACATGACGCTGGCAGATTGGACTAGTATGTGTAAAGCTGTGCTAAATGGAAGACAATACCTGTTATGGAAGGTTGCCAATGAGGAATTTTGCAAGGAGACATCTAGGCGAAATGCAGCAGCTGGTTATCCTCAGAGAAATTTAGATATGTTATTAGAAAAGGGACCTTATGACCTTATACACATATATGCAAACAATCTATTGATTCTATTTTTTCTAATGAACCTTGACTAATACAGAGAGAATAGAGGGAAGTAAGAAAACTAATTTGCCAAGTGCATGAATCACTCTTTCTACTAGTTATTTTAATTCCCCAAGAATTCCTAGAAACTAAGTTTAATTATTATTGTAATTTAAGAGGAGAAAAACTGAGTCCCAGAGAAGATAAGAGGTACTTTCCTGTGTAATAGGAAGCCATGCAAACAACCTATCATGACAGTCTTCATGCCTTCTGCCATTCTTAGATAACCTGTCTCTGAGAGGCACTGGCTAGGGAAACTTGTATTAACTAGAGACAGCACTATGCTCCAAAAATAAGAGACACTCTTTGGATTAGAGAAGGGCAAAAATAAACCTCAGAGTTATTGTTGGTAAGCTGTGATTGTTGCTGTGGTTTTATTAAGCAATTTTTTTCTGACATTGTGCTGGTTCTTAGAGATTATGAGATAGTCCCCCATTTTAAAAACAAAACACACAAAAAAAATTTCTTTATTCCATTAGTGAACTGAGAATGGTTTTTATTTTCTTTCAAGTTTTTTGCCCAAATTTCTTGATGCAGTTCCCACATTTGTAAGTTTCACTGAGTCTAGACTAGGACAAACCTTTGTCCTCCAAATGGAACATGTTTTTCTATTTCAAAGTCTGTGGCCCACGTGTACCTTGGGTAAGCACAATGAATGAAAGAGTTGCCAAAATTATATTATCCTAGGGGAAAAGCAATGTAGACTAATTGTACTCTCTAAATAGTAAAATAAGGAATAGGCTTCTTTGCTCAAAGTCAAAATTATTTCTAAATATCTCTAGTATTTAAAAGTTCCCAAGAAAGCATCCCAAATTTATTCTTAGTACTATCGAATATGGTGGCCTTAAGGCACCACACTAGAGACAGAAATGAGTTTGAGTGGATGACATCTTATTAAATAGAGAGAAAGAGTATTCTGATGTTAATATAAATGTACACTTTGATTGATTTTTTGGAGACCTCTCAAAATATTTTAGATGAAAACATGAGTTAGTTAAAATATGATAATAAAATCAATTCTTTTGTACATATTTATGTCACTATATTTTTATTTTGGAACTAGTTTTAAGACTGAACTTAAATTTTATAGCAATGAGTTATCAATTTCTTGTTTCTGCTATTTTTTTTTCTCTTTTGTATTGATCACCAGCAAAACATAAGCTTGCAAGACAAAATGTCAATATTTCAGACTAAGCACAATGGAGGCTACCCCTAACTTTTCTGACCTTAAATTCAGAAGAAATGTATTTGATAGAAAATATAGAAATCAAAAGCAGAAAAAAGAAAAAGAAAAAGAAAATTAGGATTTCTTGGAAAGCTCGGAATGGAACCACCATTTGATCCAGCTATTCCCCTACTCGGTCTATTCCCTAAAGACCTAAAAAGAGCACACTATAGGGACACTGCTACATCCATGTTCATAGCAGCACAATTCACAATAGCAAGACTGTGGAACCAACCTAGATGCCCTTCAATAGACGAATGGATAAAAAAAAATGTGGCATTTATACACAATGGAGTATTACGCTGCATTAAGAAATGACAAAATCATAGAATATGGAGGGAAATGGATGGCATTAGAGCAGATTATGCTAAGTGAAGCTAGCCAATCCCTTAAAAACAAATGCCAAATGTCTTCTTTGATATAAGGAGAGTAGCTAAGAACAGAGTAGGGACAAAGAGCGTGAGAAGAAGATTAACATTAAACAGGGATGAGAGGTGGGAGGGAAAGGGAGAGAGAAGGGAAATTGCATGTAAATGGAAGAAGACCCTCAGGGGTATACAAAATTACATACAAGAGGAAGTGAGGGGAAAGGAGGAAAAATATAAGGGGGAGAAATGAATTACAGTAGAGGGGGTAGAGAGAGAAGAGGGGAGAGGAGGGGGGAGGGGGGATAGTAGAGGATAGGAAAGGCAGCAGAATACAACAGACACCAGAATGGAATATGTAAATCAATGGTTGTGCAACTGATGTGATTCTGCAATCTGTATATGGGGTAAAAATGGGAGCGCATATCCCACTTGAATCAAAGTGTGAAATATGATATATCAAGTACTATGTAATGTTTTGAACAACCTACAATAAAAATTAATTAAAAGAAAAAAGAAAATTAGCTCAACTGGGCTTAAAATCTGAAAGTAGTATTTAAAGCTAAGAAATAAATTTGAATGAAATACATCTTAGAATAAAAGCAAAACCAAAATTCCAGTGAAGAAACCAAACCATATATGTAAGATGGAAAGAGTAACACAATTCATTTGAAAAGCTAAAGTTCTAGTAGAAATGAGATTAGAAAGAAAAAGAAGATTTAAAATTGATGAAAATGAAAACAGAAGATCTGTGAGATCTGAATGCTGTGAGAGTTTCATTTGGCAGGGCAGAGGCTCCTCCATTGCCTTCAGGTTGGATGAGTCCCCAGGCCTTTCTAACGAAAGAGTAGTACATGCCCAAGTCGCATATTGTGATTTCCTCATTTCTCTCTAAGGATGACACTTTCAAAAAGTTCCTCCTTAGCTCTGTTATTTGGAAGTTTTTCCCAGTCACCAAAACTCAAAATAATTATTAATTGGAGAAACTGTTTTTCTATGAAAACAAATGCTGCTCTTTGATGATTTTCTCTATTCATGTTAGTTTTAATGTTTTTACAACTTATTGCTATCTTTCCTCTTATTAAACATGACTATTTGTTTTAATTAATTTTAGCATTTACATGAAAGAATTCTTTGTATAGATTTATTTATTCATTGTTTTGACCTTAATAACACTCTCTGGGAATAAACTTGTTTCCATTATTTTGTTATTGTTGTTGTTTTTCCAAATGAAATTATGCTCTTTTTATGCATGGTATTATATTTGAAGAGAATGCTAATGCAATAATGAAGCCATAATCAAGCTAATTCACAGCCAAAAATGTTGTTTAAGCACCCACCAATATTATGACTTTCTTTTAAGCTACATTTTTATGCACTTTCTTTTGTTTGCTGTTATTTCTAAGGTCTTAAATTTTCAACTAGACTATAAAATCCTCCATGATAGGGACAGTATTTTAATGATTTTATGACCTCCTTTGATATTGGTATAGTGCTCAGTAAAATGTGCATTTGAATGAGTGTGTGTTGAATTGATACAGTTCTTGAACATGCATATAATTGAGTCATGTGACATCTCTGAGTTGCCAAGTTTTGAGTTAAATGGTACTTAAATGAAAGTACCTAGCTTCCTTAAAAATGATAAGATTCTTCTAAAATCTGATCATTCCTAATTCAATTTGTTAAAAAAGATGCATATTTCAAGAGCCAACAAATTTAGAATATCACTTATTCAATTGCATTTTTGCTATTTGACTTTAGAAAGCTTAAATAAATCTTATTTAGTATACAACTTTTCTTTTTGGAAAAGAATATACATAAAGAGTTAGTACTACATGCGTTCATTTTTGGCAAGAATTCTTAGTATATTGGCAAGGTTCAGGTGTTTCTTTTAAGATATTTGTATTTCTTTAGAGCTTCACAACAAAAAATAACAACATGTGAATTATGTGAAACTGAAGTTTATTCTGTATGTTATGTATAGATTTATCTTCTGATATACTAAAATATTTACCATCCTCAGCACATTTGTACTGGCTCTGGTGCAATGTAAACCTTTGGAAGCTCTCAGTTTTTCTAAACATTTTTTAAAGTTTTTTGTTGTTGTTGTTCTAGCTCAGAATTCTTTTTGTGTGTGTGAAAGTTCTTGACTTAGAATTTAAAAAATGTGTAAGAATTATAAAAACTTTCAGATCCATGTTGTTTTAGAGATTTATTGGTTAAAAAAATAACTTTTTAGTACTCAAAGCTACTCTTTTTTCAATATTTATTTTTTTGGTGTATATTGACAGAACACAATGCCTTTATTTTTATGTGATGCTGAAGATCGAACCCAGGTCCCACCCGTGCTAGGCGAGCAAATCCCAGCCCTCAAAGCTACTTTTTTATGTGAGGTTGCCTGTGTGTTTCTCTCTTTCTCTCCTTCCCTCACTGAATCTTCATTTCTTTGTTATCTATTTGTCAAAGCCATCAGACTTCCATCTGTTTAATAAAAATAGTGTAAATGAAACCTTAGTTTTGGTATAATTATGTTGGGACCTCTGCTGACCATGGAAGTGCAATCACTGGGGAAAATGAAATCCCCAGTCTTGTGATTCTGGTTTTGTGATTCTCCATGTACATGACAGAGCTTGAGAAATGGCTTCCATGTAAGTGCCTGAACGGCCCCAAGATATAGCTTCCACAAACACAAAGAATAACTTCCCAGCAATGGGGCACACATACCTAATGGGGTATTGTTTATGTAACTAGGGTAATGGGGCTCTATTTCTGTAACTAGGGTAATGGGGCTCTATTTCTGTAACTGGGGTGTCTAGGCTACCCCAACCTGGGGGACTCTCTGATCTCTGATTGGCCCCTGCCTTTGTCCCTTCTCCTTCTCCTCTCTTTATATAAGACTTCTCCCTCCACAATAAACTGAATTGCTGTGCCAACTCGGCTGACACAACTCCTGACTCAACTCCTGACTTGGTGTGATTTTTGCCAGGCAGGGTGGCAGGCCGGGTCGTGACACTCACCCTCTTGCTCAGCCCAGAGACACTCACTAGCTGGTCTAGTGATTCTCCTCAACCTCTGTCAGAGGGTGGTCCGACAGCTGGTGGCCTGTGTAAGGAAGGGAACTTCGCTGATGAGCAATCGGGCAATGGGTGAGTGTACCCCCACCAAAAATGGGTCAGGATTCTTCAAAAAACAATCCCTCCCTTCATTCCCTCCGAGTCCTCCTTAAGAGTAGAGGTCTCAAAATTTCTGACACTCAGGCATACAAGACTTGGGAGACTCTAATTAAAGCAGCTCCCTGGTAACCAGTGAGTAATTTATTTTACTGGGAGACCTGGGACAAAGTTGAACAACTGATCCAAAAAGCCGAGGTTAATCAGGGTGAAATTCTTCCTGTTGGAGTTTATCCAACCCTATCTGCTCTCAAGGGTTGTTTCCCTCCATGGCCCATTAGGCCACGTCCAGAACTGGAGGCAAAGATCCCAAAACTAGGGAAGGCACCCGGATCAACATCTCCTCTCTTTGAGGGACCTAACCGTACACCTTCAGCTGGAGCCAATCCAGAAAGGAAAAAGGAAAATAAGGAGCCCAAAGGGAGCCAAAACAAAAGGCCCCTAACCCCTTTGATGCCACTCCATGGGCCCCTAGAAAAAAAATTCTCTTTATCCTCCATTGCCTAGTTCTGAGTTTTCTCACAATCCCTTCAAGTCATCCACCTGTACTCCTGGTGATTTACACTGGACTCTTCCTCCACTGTACCCAGACTCGGGGAGGGCGGAACCTAATGCACCACCTGGCCTAGAGCCATGTCAATTATTTTCTGTTAATATTAATCCAGGTGGTAATCACCCTGCAGCCTGGTATCCCTGGGACCCAAGGGATTTTAAGAAACTAAAAATTGCAGAGCTTTGGCCCGGGTGGTTCTTGCTGCCCTGACAATAAGCAGCGAACTCCATGTTGTTTGCGTCACATGATAACCATGCAGTGCCTGGCCGGAAGAGCAGGCTTCCTGGTCCCTCTTCCCACACTTTCTTGTGGGCTTCCAATTGATTCTTTCACAGTCACTCAGACAGGACTTCCAGTCCTGCCTTCCAGCCACTAACCTGTACTTCCTCTTTCAGATTGCTACCAGAGCTACCCAGAGCCTAAATTTTTTAAAAATGCGTACCTGTAAATGCTAATGACAGATCTTTTTCAAACAAAACTTAATTCCACAGGTTTATGTGTTACAGCCCTAAATTTAAGTTAATTCTAAGTTAAATAACCTAACTTTTCTTATAGTTGTGTTACTAAATAATCTATTAATAAGAGATATCTAACATGCTTGTTTGTATTTCACTTTAATTTTGGAGGTTATGAGGATTCATTTGATGGCCACAAGAACAAAGTCAGCAATATTCCTGTGATGACCAAAAATAACCTTATTCTAGTTCCTGACTATAAAAAATAAATATGTATACACAAGGATTTTATTTCAGTTACATCAAGTGACATCACATAAAAGAGTGCACTCCTAGGTAAAAATAAGTTAAAATGAATCCAAATATTTTTTAAAAGCCACGTGGTTACATAAAGTTAATACAATTATAAGTTATGTCCTTATTCTTAATATAATCTATAAAATAATTAATACATGTTTAATTTTTAGTTAATATATATTTGCCTAATTGTTTTTCTTCAACAGGAAACTCATAATTTATATATTTTATACATACATTTATCAGATACTCTGCCTTTTCAGTTACAGATATTTGAGATAAATATATTTACTATAAATTTGCTTTTAAGTAAAAATCCAATCTTCAAGTAGTTTCTAATTCTCAAAATTATTGTTCAAACTGATAAGATGATAAACAAATATAAATCTGTCTACACAATATCTAAAAATTTTAACTATATTTTCATTAAAATTACTTATCAAAGTACAATAATTTGTTTATAGATTCTAAGGTTTTCAAAAACTGTTCCAAAGTATAACAAGAAAAAATCCTAAAAGAAAAAGAGGCTTCAACAAAGAGAAAGCACACTTTGGATCCTAAAAAGAAGAAAGAAATCATCTTTGGGTAAAACATGGTCTTTATATTCTAGATTTTAATGATAAAAATATTTTCCTAAATAAAAAAAATATATATTATTATCGAAACAGATGATATAAAAAGTTAGAACAATTAAAAAAAAAAAAAAAAATATATATATATATATATATATATATATATATATATATATATATATTAGACTGACTAAAAATTTTAACTGATTAATTCAAGGATATTTCAAGCTATTTTCCTAATTTGACTATACTGATGTGAGTTAAGATTTTGTCCCTATTGACATGATAAATACCTATTAAAATGTAAGTTTGGACACACTAGACAAATATTTTACATTTTTTTCTTAAATTGTAAACTAATCATAACTTCATAAATTAAATCAGATATCAAAAAAAATTTAAACCAGTCATCATGCCTTTTTTTACAGGTTCCCCCACTCTAGACCAGCAGGGTAAATCCCCAGGGTCTAAAACCTAATAATCTCTGGCAAACTGTTGTCACACATTTTCCCTCTTTTAAAAAAAACTAAAGTAAATCTTCCTATCAGTGGACACTTTCTCTCATACATGTTGGGCTACTGCCCATGCAGGCAAAAAAAGTTAAACATGCCATAGATCATTTTTTACAATGTTTTATAACTCTTGGCCTTCCTGATCAAGTAAAAACTGATAATGGTCCATGCTTTGTTAACAAAACCTTCAAGGAATGCCTTCAGCAATGGCACATTGGCCACATCACTGAAATCCCTCATAATCCTCAGGGACAAAAATTGTAAAAAGACATAATCATCTTCTAAAGTCTCAACTAATAAAACAAAAAGGGGGAACCCCCCCCATGATCAGCTGAAGATGGCCCTGTTTACTCTCAATATTTTAAATTTGACCAAAGGTGAGCATTTCTCACCTTTCCAAAAACATTGGACAACAACTGTCCCTTATCAAATGATCCAAGTCCGATGGAGGGGCCCAGATCCCCTTATTACAGCTGGACGAGGATTGGGCTGTGTTTTCCCCACTATTGTACAAAAGCCTATTTGGGTCTCTGCAAGGGCCTCAAATATTGTCCCCCTTTGGCAGGGGACCCCGATGAGACTAATGAAAACCCAGAAGGCCCTTTGATTTTTGAGGATATTCTCCTCTCTTCTCTTTTTCAGGACCCAAGATGAATTTTACGATATTAATTTTGCTGCTCCTGAGAAGTGTTCTGATGATCAACGCTGGATTCGGTGATCCACATCAAGCTGAAGCCCTTTTACAAAGCATCCAGGGCGACCCCTTTACAGCTTTTGCTATCCTACCATCTGTTCCCCTCTCTAATTGTTATGCTACTCTTAAGACATGTTCAAATGGAAGAATATCAGTTACCCTCATACAGGGAAAACAGGCAGGATGTCCCCTAGAGTTTTTATCCAATCTTTGCTGGCAGGCCCCATAGGTTACCTCTATTACTCCAGCTACAAAGGATCCCCCAAATTGCCAACAGGATTGCTCACCCTCAGGGGTCTTCAAGGCCTATACCTATGTCTCTACCTCTTGCTATGATCAGGCAAGCTTATGACAACAAAACTCAACCAGATACTGGTCAGGCCGACCAAACTCCAACACAAGGGCCATTCCATGTACCTGGCTAACAGACTCCCCTTCCAAGACCTATTGTTGGACTTTCCTAACGCACATAGGAATGTCAGATGGCAGTGGGGTACAAGACCTAGCCCAAGATTATGTGCAAAAAAAAAAAAAAAAACTATGGAAAAAATAATTGAACTCCAGGGTCCCCCATTTACCACCCTCTAGTTCTCCCAGCAATTCAGGGAGAGTTATTTCTTGACCCTAAAACACAATCTATCTTACAAGCCACCCTCTCGCTGCTTAACACAACAAATCCCAATTTAGCAGAAGATTACTGACTTTGCTTAAAACCAGGTCCATTACAGGCCAATGCTATTCTTATTAACTCCTCACAAACTGAGATCTATTGCCTATTCCTGTCCCCGAGGTCTGGAGTCTATTTGTCTTCTTTTTCTTCTCTGGTCACATGTTTTAGATCTGATCCTTTTCCTGATAATTCCAGTAACATAGATGTTGGCCAGATACATTACTCCTTCTGCCAACACAATAATACCATCAATGGTACCCAACTCTGCCCTCCTAATGGTACTGTTTTCATGTGTTGGGGAGAAGCTCTAAGCTTTCTCCCACAAAGTTGGACTGGACTCTGTGCTCCCGCCATCCTGTTGCCTGATGTTACAATTGTTTCTAATAATCAGAGCCTTCCTGTCCCTACATTAGAACACATTGGGGGGAAAACTAAGAGAGCTATCCAAGCTTTTCAACTCTTTTTGAGCCTCGGAGTAGTCATTGGGGCTGGAACCGGCATAACACTGTTAGGGACCTCTTTCCACTTTTATAAGATTTTATCCCAACAACTGACTGATGACTTACAAGCTGTAGCAAGTACTTGGACCTCCAAGCACAATTAGACTCCCTAGTTGCAGTGGTTTTACAAAATCGCTGGGGACTTGACCTCTTTACTGCCGAGAATGGAGGATTATGTCTTTTCTTACAGGAAGAATGCTGCTTTTATGCCAACCAATCAGAAATAGTCCAAGATAAACTAAAATGGCTACAAGAAGACCTCAAAAAGCAGAGAAAAGAATTACAAGCCAACTTCCTCTGGATGGGGCTACATGGGTGGTTGCCCTACCTCTTTACTTTCCTTGGGCCCATTCTCTTGCTGCTTCTCCTCTTTACCTTTGGGCCCCACATTGCAATAAGGCCATTCAATTTATTCAAAGTAGGATAGAATCAATTCAACTCATGACTGTTCAGGTACAATACCAGAGACTCACACAAACAAAGCACCCATAGCCTTCTAGGGGTCCAGCAAGTCCCTCCCCTCAATCATCTCCTGAGGCTAATGACGGGTGAGATCCAGTTGCAATGGTACCAACCTAAGACAGGGGGCTGGCACTTTGAGGTCAGTTTATCTGATGACTGGTAAGGACCATATACGGTATTGGACAACCTAACAGGCCAAAGGAAAAGTTTTCTAGTCACCAGGTGAGCTGTAAGGTACTCAGTGATGGGTAAGATCTGATTGCAGTGGTACCAACATAAGACAGGATGTTGCTGCCTGAAGGGCAGCTCATCCGATGATGGACCATATGCAGTATCGGACAACCTAAGACAGGGGCCTTACCCACTCGTACTTTAAAACAAATAAAAAAGGGGAAATTGTTGGGACCTCTGCTGACCACGGAAGTGCAATCACTGGGGAAAGAAATCCCCAGTCTTGTGATTCTGATTTTGTGATTCTCATGTATGTGACAGTTAGAGCTTGAGAAATGGCTTCCATATACGTGCCCGGATATGGCTTCTGCAAACACAAAGAATAACTCCCCAGAAACGGGGCACACATACTTAATGGGGTATTGTTTCTGTAACTAGGGTAACGGGGCTCTGTTTCTGTGGCTGGTGTGCCTAGGCTACCCCAACCTGGGGGACTCTCCGATCTCTGATTGACCCCTGCCATTGCCCCCCTCCTTCTCCTCTATATAAGTCCTCTCCCTCCACAATAAACTGAGTTGCTGTGCCATCTCGGCTGACTCAACTCCCGTCTCAGTGTGATTTTTGCCAGGCTGGGTGGCGGGCCAGGTCATGACACTTACCCTCTCACTCAGACCGGAGACACTCACTAGCTGGTCTAGTGATTCTCCTCAACCTCTGTCGGAGGGCGGTCCGACACTCTTTAGTCAGTGAGCAGGACATTGGCCGTGCAGCTGGCCCGCGTCCCCTGGAAGGTGCAGCCAACCTCCTGTTCCTGAGTCCAGCAGCACAAGATGCTGTACACTGTCATTTTAAAGCACTGTATAAAGGGGATATTTGGGCCCTGTCACTTTTTTTTTTGTACCAGGGATTGAACCCAGGGTCACTTAACTTCTGAGCCCCCTCCCTAGCTGTTTTTCTATTTTGTTTAGAGAACACATCTCACTGAGTTGCTCAGGGCCTTGCTAAGTTGCAGAAGCTGGCCTCTACCTTGCGATCCTCCTGCCTCAGCCTCCTGAGCTGAGATTACAAGCATGCACCACTGTGCCTGGGGCCCAGTCACGGTGGATCATGTTTTTTCTCCTCTGAAGGATCATTAAGATCCAAGCCCAGATGGAGGGGGATCCACAACAGTAAGGAGGCACTCAACCACCTGGGGAAGATTGGCACCGAGACCACTCTGAGATGAGGTGGTGGCCTCCTGGCCCCAGGTGGAGGCTGACCAGAGCTCAGGCTATCTCTGGGCCTCCAGGTGTGACAAGACCCAGGACAGAGTGGCTTAGACTGCTGAGCATCTGAGGTGGCTTGTGAAAGTTTGATTGATGAGAGAGGTCCCCCTTGTCCTGCAGCTGACACTCCCTCTGCAGGAAGTCACTAACTCTGCCACAGTCCTCTGGGACAGGAGATGGACAGAGCCAGAGCCTGGGCTCTCTTGGGGCCTTGCCAGCCTCGCCCCTCCCCGGCCCCTGGCTTCTGTTCAGATGCACGAGTACCTGGGGCTCTCCAGACCAGGAAGTATGTCCCCAACAGTCTGTGAGGCCCTGGGACCCATTTCCTCACCCCCCATGTGTCCCTGGGGTCCAGCTGAGCCTACAGCTGAAGCCACCTTGGCTGGGTGGTGGCTTCACTGACTTTTAACCTCTCTGAGCTGGAGAAACACGGGGCCTTGATTTTGTTAATTTATTTTGACATGGGGCTGAGGAGCAAGTGCTAGGCAGGCACCAAACCACTGAGCCCTGTCCCCAGCCCTCTTTTGCATTTTATTTAGAGATAGGATCTCGCTGAGTTGCTCAGGACCTTGCTAAGTTGCTGAGGCTGGCCTCCAACTTGCCATCCTTCTGCCTCAGACTCCAGAGCCCTTGGGAAGCCACTGTGCCTGGCTTGAGTAATTTCTAGACTAGGGTGAAGATGTGAAGACCAAAACTTATGTTACACTGGTGGCCTCCATGATGGGGCTGTGACTGTGATGTTCCCAGTCATGGAAACTCTGTGCTTTGCTGGTTCCACAACAACCAGTCAGAGCCTGGAGGGGGTCCAGCTGGCAGAGTCCTGCCACCCGTGGACCTGTGGGGGGAACTTTGGGACCAGCTGGACTCCTGGCCCAACTGTCCACTGCAGGTCCTTGGTGCAGCAGCTGACTCCAGCCAACCTGCTGGCCAAGATCAATGGGAAGGACAGCATCCAGCGAGAGCCCATGGAGGAGAACATCCAGCTGTTCATGATGCCAAATCCTCAACCAAGATCCTGGAGGACCAGCAGGACAAGTCCATGAAGGGACCCAGGTTGCACTCCATGGAGACTGCGTCCCCACGAAGACAGCACACACAGCCTGGGCTTGGCTTCCCTTCTCCCATGAGCTCTGCGGTGTGGTTAGTTCTGTCTGAAGAGCTTTTTATTTGTTTTAAATTCTAACTTTTGGGATTGCTTTGGTGGAATCCTCCCTCTGCTGAGGTGTTCTTAAATAAAATCTAAAATGTTATATGGATGACACCACCCCTCCCACCTCCCCCTCTCCTCCTCCTCCCCCTCCATCTCCCTCCCTCCCTGTCTCTCCCTCTTTAAAACTTTCTTTTTAGGGGCGAGAAATAACTGGGATTAAACCCAAGGACATTTTTTTTTCAGAGACAGGGTCTCACTGAGTTGCTCAAGGTCTTGCTGAGTTGCAGAGGCTGGCCTCCAAACTGTGATCCTCCTGCCTCAGGCTCCCAAGCCACTGGGATGACAGGTGTGTGCCACCGTACCCAGTTTGCCATATCTTAATTATCTACTATTGTTATATATATATATTTCTTTCAACATGGCTCAAGGCCAAAGGTGTGGGTTCTGGGCACTGTCCCCAGGAAGGTTGCCTCTGTGTCCCCCACTGTGTGCTTTTGGGATTTCTCTCAGGTCAAGCTCACTTGTTTCAGGGTACAGTGGGGGCCAGGCTGAATCCTGAGCTTCACGTCCACCTCTACCCACAATCTCCTCATCTACTCCATCCCATGTCCCACATCCTGGCAGCTAAGGTCCTGCCCATGTGGGGGATGCCTCTGTGTGCTCATACACACTGTATTCAGCCTATTGAGAAGGAACCTTCTGGAATGGCCAGCTGCAGGGGCTGCCCCCTCCCTCTCACTCAGTGGTTCTCTAGCCCTGAGATGGTCAATGATAGGGATACACTGAAAGGACCAGGAGTCAACAGAAGGCTCTCAAAGGCCCAGCTGGACCAGCCTGAGCAACCAGAGAGGCTCGTTCTGGGTTGTCACCCAGTGCACAGTGACTAGACTCACACTGACATCAAAGGAACTTGGTCAACACAGGGGGCTGGGCTCGGCCACCTGTGGGTTCCAAGTCAATGAAGTAAATGTGCAGCCCAGGACACTGAGCACATGACGCTGCCCTCCACAGGTGGATAGGAGAGGAGGGACCATGTGGGTCTGAAGCATCCCCTCAACCCAGCCAGGAGGTGGCTGTCAATGCCAACTGGATGCTTCAACAGCAAGCGCCTCGGCAGACACAAGGGTATGGTGGACTTCCCATACTCAAGGTCCCGGTCAGGTCATGAGCTCAGCTGAGGGACACAAGCAGAGCACCCTACCAGTCCCCCCCCAAACTGTTGAGGTCACCAAAGACAAGGGCCATTGAAGAAAAGGTCACAGCCCAGAGAAGCCTCTAGAGATGGGACAATAAGGCCCCTGGCTGGGATTTTAGGACAGAAAAAAGGGCATCAGGTAAAACAGAAGGCAGTGGGTGCAGGTGGTGACTGGGTGCCAACTACAAAAGATGATGGGTGACACACAGGAACGCACTGCCACCATCACACTGCTCTGCATATCTAAAACTATTCTAAAATTTTAAGCATCTCCCCCCTTGTAGCACTGGGCATGAAACCCAGGGCCTCACATGGTAATCAAAAGTTCCAAGAAGGCGTGTGCAGTGTAGCTGGCCTGTCATCCCAGCAGCTCTGGAGGTTGAGGCAGGAGGATTGCAATTGGAGGCCAGCCTCAACAATTTAGCCAGGCCCTAAGCAACTCAGCGAGACCTTGTCTCTAAATATAATATAAAATAGGGCTGGGGATGGTGCTCAAAGTTGAGTAACCCTGGGTTCAATTCCTGATACCCCCTGAAAAAGATGGAAGCCTACTGGCCATGAGAGCCCAGAGTGCCCTGGGCTGCACCTCCTCCCTTGGTGCGTGTAACTGGAATCACTTGAGTCCTGGGTATTTGGAGGTCACTGCATGTCTTCAAATCTGACCTCTAAGAACAGGTTTTGCCGCAGTCCCTCCTCTGACCCAGGCCCCAACCTTTTCCAGGAAGAGACCAGAGGCCGCAGCGACAGCAGGCCCCAGCTGTGGGTTGGTACAGAGGTGCCCTCGTGACCAGAGAGGTGTGTAGTCTTCTCATTCCTCCTCCTCAGGTGTCGGGGAGGTGGCAAGCTGGATCTGGGCAGAGGTGGCCCTGGGTGGGCAGGTTGGGTGGCCTGGATCTACTCTGACTCCCTGGCCACCGGGCCTGATGGTCACATTCATCTCCCAGAGGCAGTTTTTCGCAGGGACCCCTCGCCCACCATGGGGGGGTGGAGGTCTCCCTCCATTATGAGCAGGACACAGCCCAAGCAGAAGCAGGGAATTTGTCACATCTTATTGCTCTGACACGCCACCTAGCGGCCATGACAGCACCCGCCTTTTTTTGCACCATTTCAGCTCTAGCCTGAAAAATGGTTGTGATGTTTAGATGAAGTCAGGGGGCTGGTCCCCTGAAGTGTTTGAATTGGTCACAGCTGGGCCCAGGCTCTGGGGTGCCTCCCAGTGCAGGATTGGGTGGCCCATCAATCCCAGGTTCCTGCAGGCTCTCAGGGGCTCCTGTGGGAGTTAGAACCCAGGACAGGAGGGGCTTTTTTCTTGACACCACGCACTGAACCCAAAGTCCCCTTACCCACTGACCTCTGTCCCCAACCCTTCATATATTTATTTAGAGCCAAGGTCTCACTGAGTTGCTCAGGACTTCTCTAAGTTGCTGAGGCTGGCCTCCAACTTTCAATCCTTCCCCCTCAAACTCCCAAAATGACGGGATGACAGGTATTTGTCACCCAGCGGGGCTCCTTTCTGTCCTTGAGCCTCAGTTTTCCTATCTGTAAGATGGGCCAATAAGATAAGGGGCGATAAGATGAGCCAATGTGCACCCACAGATTGTCCGCTCTGTCACCTGCTGTCGCCGTCACCATCATGCCACCTGCTTTCAGGTCTGTGCTTTCAGCCTCATGTGATTAATGGGGACACCAGCGGCCTCGAGGAGGGAAATCGCAGGGTGCGGAACACAGGGGACGCAGGGCAGATGGGGGCCTGCAGAAGTGCAGGGGGACCCCTAGGACTCAGCTCCCACATCAGGCTCACCCAAGGACCAGAGGGACTTCAGCAGGGTTGGGAGCAGGAGCACAATGACAACCAGGCAGGCTTCCTGACCCCCACCCCTGCCTGTAACGGACTCAGCCTCTAGGGCCACCATAATTGTCCTTTGCGGGACCCCTTTCCCGACTGTCCCAGCCATTGGAGAACCCCAGGTCCTAGACGGGCGCCTGTCATCACAGGCTGGAGGCTGTGGCTAGAGGACGGCAAATTTGAGGCCAGCCTCTGAACTTAGCAAGACCCTGTGTTAAAAGTCCAAAAGGGCTGGGACGTGGAGCAGTGGCCAGCGCCCCTGGGTTCAGTTCGGTCCCAACCCCAGGGGTGAATCCCACACCCACCAGACCCTCACTTGACAGCCTAGGGGCAGCTCTGGCCACCTACCACCTGCAGTCTTCACCTTAAGAGGGAACTTGTCACACTCAGGACGCGGTGGCGATGGCAACAAGCTGCCAGGGGCCCCGGGCTCTGGCGCATCCCACCCAACTCCGATGCATTCCTCCAGGCGACCGGGTGACCCCTGAGGTGACCTGTCCCCTGGGCAGCGTCCCTGCAAACCAGTGACTCAGCGTTCGATCAGAACCCAGCGCAACCGGCCGGGGGCCACGGAGGTCTGTGGAGACCCGCAGTGGCAGCGCCGGCCACCGGGTGGGTGACAGCCGCGCCCTCCATAGAGGAGCCCAGCTGCAAGCAGGGAGGAGGTGTGGACCTTGGCCCGGCTGTGTGGGCCTCAGGAGACTTGCAGCAGAGATGCGATGTCGCCTCCTCGCAGTTCCCGGGGGCTCCGTCAGTGCCTCAAAGCAAAGCTTGGACGGCAACCAGGAGGCTGCAGTTCCAGGGAAGCACTTGCACAGTGGGGTCCTGGCTCCGCCCACGCCCCTCCCCAGAGGCGTGACCACTCCACACTCCCTTCTGCACCGCCCACACCCCGCCCACACCCCGCCCCCGGAGCGTAGCCACGCCCCGGTTCCTGCGCCGCCCACCCCCCCATGGCCACTTCCCCCGCCACTCCTGGGCAGCCCACTCCCCGCCCCTGGGGCGTGGCCACACTCGCCCCAGTTCCTTTGCCACCTGCTCCCCATCAGGAGAGGAGCGGAGCCTGGGGAGGTGCCCGTGGGGGAGCCCTCTGGGAAGCCAACATACCTGGTAGATGTTCAATGGCATAGGGGAGGGGGACGCTTGGAACGTCAAAAGGAGCTTGGTGCCGGTGGGGTGTGTCTGTCATCCCAGTGCCTCAGGAGGCTGAGGCAGGAGGCTCGCCAGGTGGAGGCCAGCCTCAGCAACTCAGCGAGGTCCTGTCTCTAAAGAGCTGGAATGGTTGGCAGGGAGGCTACCCTGGGTTCAGTCCCTGGGACCACAACCCAGGAAGGCACAGAAAGAATTCTCAGTGGAAGTTGCCCTGCTGTGCTCACCCTCAGCCTCTGGTCCCTGACCAAAAGCTCCCCAGGCCTCCTCTCTGGAGAGCCCCAAACCAGATCAAGGTGTCTGTCTGACATTGACTTTGAGACTTATCAAGTGCAAGGCTGAAGAATAGCCATTGAGCCTGAGACCCGCCATTAGGCGTTCCTGTCATCCCATCAACCTCTGGGCTGTCCATGCCACTTCCAGTGTCCTGCTTTTTGGAACTGCACACGCAATTCCTTGGTCCCCGAAGACTTCAGGATACATGCTGTCACCCAGTGTTCAGCACATTCTTTTTAATTTGTAGGGACTGGAGATTTAGCCAGGAGTGGCCGATCACAGAGCCACATCCCAGCCCTTTTTTTTTTTTTTTGAGACAGGGTTTTTCTAAGTTGCTGAAGCTGGCCTTGAACTTGCAATCCTCCTTCCTCAGCCTCCTAAATTACTGGGATTAAAGGTGTGCAGCATGGGGCTGGGGTTATGAAGGCTCTTGACCAAGTCCTTGTAGGCACGATTCTTTTCAGAATTGAGCAGAGAGGGCATGTGTCAGGGTTTTTAGCCCCCCCATTTTCTCCTGACCTCTGGGAGAAATGGGGAAAACATGCCCTGACTAGGACAAGCCAAGAGAGGCAAAGGTCCACTGCCTGCCCACACCCAGCCTTCCCTCACTGGAGGACAATCAGTCACTCCAGGGAGACCAGTCAAAGCAGAATCTTATTTATTGAGGAAGTACACACAGCTAATATACCACACAGGAGCCAATCATGATAAAGGTCAGAAGGGTGGAGTGAGTTCACATGTCCACCCATCCCATGGTCTGTAAGAGAAGGCACGAGCTGTTCATGAGGGCGAAAGAGTCCTGGACCTTCCTGGAGGTGGTATGTTTTTTCCGTCACCACACACAGCACCGCCTCCTGGCTGTGCCAGGCGTCATTCCAGCCACATGTGTGGCCCCAAGATGGGAAGCAGGCAGCAAGTCATGCCCTACAGGCATGCACCTGTTCTGGCTTCATGGAAACTGCTAGACCTTTCCTGATTCTGGTCTATTTGCTTCTCATCCAGGCTGTAATGCTTCTAGAAAGGACAGATGGGTGATGTGGCCCCAGAAGTTTTGGGGCAAGGAATAGGTGGGTGCTGGCATAGTTAGGGCACCCCTGGGAGCCTCCAAGAAGACGCATTGGTGGGTGTGGTGGATGCTGAAGCTCAGGCCGGTGTTTGACGGCCCTTGGACAACAGCCCTTGGATGGTGCTACATACTCAGGCACCAGCCCTCATCAGGAAGCTGTGCGCTTCACTTGGCCACCCACCTGGAAGCTGAAACTGGAGGCTCATGGGTATTATGCATGTGAGGATCAGGCCAGGCCAGAGTGCAGGTGGGGGTCAGCGGTGGAGGGAGTGGTGGGAAGGAAACCCAGGGGTTAGGAGCCAGGGGTGGCAGCTGATGCCACCAGGACCCCTCATTTCTGACCTCAAGCACGTCCCTGCAGGCAAGGGCCTGGGGTAGGCAGAGCCTGGATCTTGGCCTCCCAGTTGCCTCCTGGCCTCCTACTGCCCTGGGCCTTACTTTTTTCACCTGTAAAATGGGGACCAGCTGCTTCCTCAGGGGCTCCATGGTTGAGCAGGGACCACATGGAGGAAGCGGTGAGCAGAGTCTGCACCAGGGGGGAAGAGTCACTTGGCTACTGAAGATGGCAGCAGACACTAGGGGGTGTTTGAAGGCAGGGCCTGATCCTCAGTCCACCCCCCACCCCCCACACACAAGTTACCTGAAAATGGGCTCCAACTGCTCTGCTGTGAGGCATATTTGCAGTGGCCCCAGGCACAGCCCCAAGTCCCCAGGGCACAGACAAAAGGCCCAGTGCTTCCCAAGGCAGGAGGTTTCTGACTTGGGGTTTTGGTTTTTTCTTGTATCATGGACTGAACCCCAGGACTGCGGGACCATGGAGGATAACCCCTGCCCTTTTTATATTTAGAAACAGGGTCTCATGAGTTGCTGAGGGCTTCACTAAATTGTTCAGGCTGGACTCCAACTCATTATCCTCCTGCCTCAGCCTCCCGAGTCATTTGGACACAGGCGTGTGCACAAGGGGATGCTCCCAGCAGGAGGAAGGCCAGGCTGCAGGGCAGCATGTCTCTGGGGATGAGCTTGAGTGGAAACAAGACCGTGAACAAGCAGTTCGTAAAAAGTTGCCTTTATTTATCTTTTAACCACTGTATCTCAGTTATGCCATTTTGGCATCCACAGTGATTGTGCCCTGGAAGCTGGGTCAGCCCCTTCCCACCCACCCTCTGTGATCACTGCCCATGGGCTGAGAGCCCAGGCCACATGGGGCCAGCAGGACCACAAACTCCTCTGAAGTCTGGCACTCTCCAGCCACAGCCCGAGAGCCAGGGACTGTGCCTGCCTTCCAGAGGCCATGAAGTCCCCAGCGGTGGCCTGGGGGGCCCTGCCCTCTAATAGGAGCAGGAGAGGTATGGCGGTGGTCTCCATGGGCTGGGAGATGGCTGGTGGTGGGGCTGCCCTGCTGGGGACTAGGTCTAGCCAAGGCCACATGGGAGAAGGTGCTGGGACCTGGGTGGGTCAAGGGCCCCTCTGGTTCTTGACCCAGGTCTCTAGGTACAGTGTGCCACCCCTACTGAGCCATGAAAGGGCCCATGCAGAATTGGGGCACCCTCCCGAGGAAGCCTGCAGCTGAGTCTGAGAGGGGCGTCTGAGAACTCTGGAAAGTTCACCAGCTTCATGTCTATGTCACCTGTCACTTCAGACAACATTGTCTTTCTGTCTCAGACACCAGAGTATCTTCCCATGGACCCCGAGTCCCTGACTTTGAGCTCAGGCCCTGAGCCTGATCCTCCCCTCCTGGCCTCTGAGTGCGGTGGAGGCTGAATGTGGTGGAGGCTGAGAGAGCTGGTGGTATCCCACTGTCCCTTTACTAGCATTTGGTCCCTAAGTACAGTCAGAACATTCTAGAAACACAGGGAGAAACAAAAGACATCCCTTCCCAGGGACGCAGGGGCAGCTGCGCAGTGAGGATCCACCAAGGCTGACTGGAGTTTGGACAATTGGACTTGGCAGGGTGGTCCTCTGAGGGCAAC
Organism: Callospermophilus lateralis; assembly: GCF_048772815.1. Classification (NCBI taxonomy): domain Eukaryota; kingdom Metazoa; phylum Chordata; class Mammalia; order Rodentia; family Sciuridae; genus Callospermophilus; species Callospermophilus lateralis. The sequence goes on from NW_027514380.1 coordinate 363,540, forward strand.
GAGCTCGGCCAGGCAAGGGTGGAGGTGGCAACCCCAGGCCTCCCCCAGATGAGGACAAAGCTGCCTGGCCACAAGTTGGCCGTGAGGTGGCAGGGATGGCGGTCCTGGCTCTGTCCCAGCATAAGGCTCATCTGGACACTTGGTGGAAGAGCAGCTGCCCACTGCTGGGCAGGGAGCTGTTTTATCCTGAGCCCAGGGGATCCAATGCCCCCCACGGCAACAGTCTACACCAAGAGAGTGCCACTGCTAGTGATGCTGAGGACATGCTGGTGATGCTGTCCATTTCCCCAGAGGAAGTGTGAGCCGACGGCCGACCATCCTAAGGCCACACACAGAGATTTTGTGCTTCCAACCCAGTCAAAAAGCCACCATGGAGACCAGAGACACCACGGTGGTTGCACACATCACTGAGGGTGGGAGGGGAGGCCAAAACCAAAGTCAGACAGAAAATGGGGATAGTGCTCCCCATCCCTGTCAAGGCTGCAGCTGCCAATGCTAGAAGAAGGAGAGGAGCCCTGCTGAGGGTGGCTGACCCATGGTGAAGAGGAGGGGCAGACATCAGCCAGACGACAAGGTCCCCACGCAACACAGCACCACTGCCCTCGGCCACCACTGCCTTCCGAGGCACTGCCCATTGTCGTCCCAGGTCCTTGGATAGGCATGGCTCTCAGAAGAGCAGGGTGCCCATGCTTCCCAACTCACTTGGCTCCTTGACGAAAATCTCAAAGGACTGGGAGATGTTGGTGACTGCCAACAGGATCCCCGTCCCCAAGCTGATGGTGCCCAGGAAGGCAGCCAGGACTGAGAGGCCTCAAGACACAGGCCCCCAGAGGCTGCTGCCATGGGGATGTACCTGGGGGAGGGCAGGTGGTCAGCCCCAGGCCACCACAGAGCCTCCAACCTGGCCACCAGTCTTGCCCATGACTGAGACCAGAACCTCAGGAGGCCCCACCACCTCCCTTAAGTATCCTCTTCTAACACCCCACTAATGCTATGGGACCTAGTCCCTGTTAGGGGACTGTGACTAGTCCAAACTGAAAGGCTGCTGAACACAGTGGTCCATACCTGTCACCCCAGTAACTCAGGAGGCTGAGGCAGGAAGATCACAAGGTGGAGGCCACCCTCAGCTGCTTTACAAGGCCCTAAGCAGCTTAGCGAGACCCTGTCTCTAAATAAAAAATAAAAAGATCTGGGGACATAGCTTAGGGGTCAAGTGACCCTGAGTCTGATCCTCAGTAAGGGGGCTGGAGGGCTGGTTATGAGACCCAAATGCTGATGATGTCTATCGAAATGGCCACTGTCCCTACCAAGGACTCATAAGCAACCAAAAATTTGCAAATGTGGCTTTTCCCATGGTTGATTCTTTCAGGAAAGGTCACCAATTGAGAACCCACAGGAGAACCTGGGCTGCCACCTGACTTTGTAGACACAGCCCTTTTCATGGTGGCTGCTGCCAAGTGGCAGAGGAAGAGCTGCGAAAATGGCAGAGGGCACCAGGGAGGTTGGGAGCAGCCTTCAATCCAGGATGAGGTGCAGCTGCAACGGGCACTCCTTCTGCCCCAAACACCTGTGCCCTGGGGCCTCCTCCACCCTCCATTCTCTCCACCCCAAGGTGATGGCCACCCTGGCACATCTAGTCTCTGGCCTCCTCTCTGCTGTGGCCTTGTCTGCTGGAACTGACCTCCCTGCTTCAAACACCACCATCCCTCTACGGCTCTGCTGGCCTCTCAGCCACATCCAACATCTGTCTTTTTTCGGTCTTGGGGATTTAACCCAGGGGTTCCCCAACCCTGAGCCCTGTCTCCAGCTCTTTTTTGTATTATATTTAGAGAGAGGGTCTCACTGAGTTACTCAGGGCCTCACTGAGTTCCTGAGGTTGGCCTCCACCTTGCCATCCTCGTGCCTTGGCCTCCAGGCATGCCTCAGAGAGCCTGGCGCTTCAGCTCAGATCCATCTGGAGCCCCACTCTGTGCTCAGAGCCTGGGCACTGCTCCTGGATGCCTAGGGCAGCATCCCACTAGCATGAGCAGAGGTGAGGGTCCCCTGCTGCCAACACCATCCCTACAGAGCCCCATGCTGGGTCACTAGGCTGCATGCACCTGGCTCCCTGCTGAGGGCACTAGACATCTTATTCCATGTCCCCAGCATCCAGTACTTAGCAGGTTCATAAATATCCAATGACACAGGGACCTTGCCTACCCTGTGATCTGAGAATGAGACACATGGACACTGGAGACCACAAGGTCCACTGGTGCTCGAGGCCCGGTAGCCGCACCTGCTGACTGGGGGTGGGTACTGCACTCACTGGTTGAGCTCATGCACCATGGATGTCTCCCGGGGGCCCCACATCACCATCTGCTGCTCCTTCAGCTGCTTGACCACCTGCATGATGCACAGAGCAGAGGATATGTTCAGAGGTGGTTTCAGAGGGAAAGGTCTCAAGCTGCTGGACACTTAAAGGGCTCTTTCTGCAGCTCTACATCTTTACAAAGACTTTAAAAATGCCCAAAATCCTGGGATGCACCCCTGTCAATCCAGCAGCTTGGGAGGCTGAGGCAGGAGGATCGCAATTTGGAGGCCAGCCTCAGCCACTTAGCAAGGCCCTGAGCAGTTCAGCAAGACCCTATCTCCAGATGAAATCTAACAAGGGCTCAGAGGTTAAGTGTCCCTGGACCAACAAGGTGCCATAAGGAGACCAGACAATGTGTGATTTTCCACTCTGGCTTCAGGTTCTCAGACCTGCTGCTGATGGCTGAGCTCCATCCATCTGTCCTTAACGCTCTGAACTGTTTCACCAAGGTGGGTGGTCCATCTGCATGTCACAAACCACCACTGTGACAAAGCAACAAGCCGAATGCCACTTTAAGAACGTTCGTTCATACTTACATTCTTGGCAGATGAGCTCAAGACCTCGACCCAGATCTTAGAGAAGAAGGCAAAGATCCCAGCATGAACATGAGGTACACTACCACATGGACAGGGTCCTCCAACACGGAGCCAAAGTACTCCAGCAGAGATAGGTAGTAACACAGGCCACAAACTGCATAGGTGCAGGCGGGGCCTCCAGAAGACGTGTCCTTGGAAGAAGGAACAGAAGGTCTGGGATGCTGCGTCTACTGTACCTGAGCTTCAAGATGAACCCAGAGCAGATCAAAGACTGTGATTGCAGCCGGGCACAATGACACACTCCTGTCACCCCACAGCTCAGGAGGCTGAGGGAGGAGGATGGAAAGTTGAAGGCCCTAAGCAGCTCAGTGAGACCCTGAGTCTAAATAGGGGTGGAACAGGGCTCAGAAGTCAAGGGACCCTGGGTTCAGTCCTTGTTACAAAAAACTTCCTGCACAGAATTTGGGAAAGGACACAGGGGAGGAGATCTGTGGGTGAGACACTTGGTCAGGAGCAAGACACACAGATGCGGAGCAACAACACCCACTCTGTGGCCAGGAGAGCCTCCTTGGGAACATCTGACTGACAGACCAGGTGCCCAACAGACTGATGAGCAGGTGCCCGCTGAAGCGAGCCAACAGGATCTGGGAGATGATGTAGAGGTGGGGACCAGGGCGGACTGCAGGACAATCGGGACATTGGAGGTGAAGAAGAGCTAAACGGGGTAGGTGTGGTACTGGCCCTGGTAGTGTGCAGTCTTGATGGGCAGGTCCATCTGGAAGCCCTGAGGACACAGAACAGGGCACTCTTCACTGCCTTGCTGTCCCCTATGGTCCAGAGGTACAAGAAGTGGCAACAGCTCTGGGGACTCGACTTCTGACACTGCTGGAGAGCACCTGCCGCTTCCCTCACAACCACTGTGTGGGGCACACACAGAAAAAAGACCAGAAAAACTGGTTTCAAAATGTACTCAATGGCCATTCATATCTAAACAGAAAAAAAAAGAAAAAAACAATTATGCCGAAGCCAGAGACAGTGGTGCAGGCCTGTCATCATCAGCAGCTCTGGAGGCTGAGGTAGGAGGACTACAATTTGGAGGCCAGCCTCAGCAACTCAGCAAGACTCTGACTCTAAATAAAATATAAAAAGGTCTGGGGATGGGGCTCAGGGGTTCAGTGCCTCTGGGTTCCATCCCTGGTACCAAAAAAAATAAAGAAAAATAATTGCAGACTTCTTGGGCTCACATTGGACACACCTGGAAATGGATGACCACAGCAATGACAAAGATGGAGGCGATGAGGTTCATGAGGTCAGGGAGATTCTGGCAGGAGAAAGCCTCACTAATTGCTTGGACTTTGTCTGTGCACGTGGCACAGAGATGAAATAGTGCAATGATGGCGCGCTCCAATTCCATACCTGTTGGCAGAGAAGAACCCAAATGTGAAGGGAAGAACAAAGGGCTGAACCCCGCTGGGTTTTAGGCCTCCTCCTGGCCAAAGCAGAGTCAGGAGAACAGAATCAGCCAGGAGACTCAACTGGTAGACTCACGGCACCACAGTCATGGGGTCACTGTTTGGATTTTTTTTTTGGCATCAGGGATGGAACCCACGGGCCCTCGGCCACTGAACCCCAATTCCAGCCTATTTGTATTTCATTCACAGACAGCATTTCACTGAGTTGCTGAGGTCTTGCTGTTGCTGAGCCTGACCTCCAAGTTGAGATCCTCCTGCCTCAGCCTCAGCAACAGGTAGAAAGGAGCCTGGCCTGAGGAACAGGCAACAGATCATCCCAGGACACTGCAGCAGAGGGCGACAAGGTCCAAGCAATTCAGAAATTGTGTGAGAATGACTTTAGAACAAAAGGACAGTGGGAAACACTGTCACCATGGCCCCTGATGCCAGTGCTTCCCTAGACATGGCATCTGTGGGCAGAGTGGCTAATGGCTGGGGACTAAGATGTCCCAGTCTCTCCCTGGGACAGCATTTTCCTGTCACCTCAGAGTTGGGACTGCAGGACTCGCATCACCTTCTGGATGGCCGCTCAGATGGGCCATCTGTCCTGAAGACCACATGGACGGGATGTCTGTGACAGAAACACTATCCTAGCTTTCCCTGGCCCCTGGCATCCCCATGGTGGTCTTCTGACAGCCCCTCTCCCTGCCACCTCTGGCTGTGTGGATCAACAGCTGATGTCCCTGTGGTCAAGAATCTGGAGACATTAAAGCTTGAGCATTTTGTAAAGGAGGAAGTGAACCCAGGGGGGAGAAAGCAGGGACTTTTCCTGGCTGTTCTTGCTACCAATGACCTCTCTGAACTCCCCTAACTTGCTCCAACCCTCAAACACACCAGCTCATCTCTGCCCCAGGGCCTTTGCACCTGCTAGGTTTTCTAGATGGGCCCATAACACTCTTCCCCAGTCACCCCATCTTCCTTCTCTGCTCTACTCTGACCCGGGACCCTGGGATGACACTGACGCTCCCATGTCTTATGTTATCTCCCTTTGTATTCTTAGCACCCACACAAGCTCCTGGTGCTTAACATCACCTGCCTGACAAGTGTCAGGAATGAAAGGTGGGTCACAGCAAAGTCAGGGTGAGGGCCTTAGGAGCCTTCTGAATGTTTAACATGGTCATTTCATGCAAATCACTACCTGCTAATCTCTGAACTGAATTAATTTCATGTGCTAGTGTTGCCCCGGGGGCGAGAGTCATGTGGCGTCTGTACTGACCACCTCCCTTCCAGCCTGGACTGTCCCCCACCTCAGTGAAGAAGGACCAGCTGTGCTCTCCACCCTAGGGGCCCTTCCACACCCCACTTTCCAGGTTGCAAGCTGAGCCGTGGTGGCACTCCTGGTAAAAGGTGGCCCTTCCAGCTGCAAGCTACCTGTGCCTGCTCCATCCTCTTCTTGCCCATCCTGGGGGTGTCCCCATGGCTCCACCATTTGGGCTCCTTACAGCACCACTCAAATCCCCCCAGGTAGTGCCTCTGCCCCAGCCAGTTTCAAGAGTTGGCCAAGGGCAGCCACCTCCATGTCTCGGTTGTCTGTGGCCTTCATCTCTCACTAAGTCCTAAGGCCCTCACTCTGATGTCACACTGGCTGGCTCAGGCTGGAGGGCTGTGCCACTTCCCCAGCCATTTTCTCAGCCTGTCTCTCAGGAACAGCAAATCATTCCTTCCAAAGCTGTACCCTCACTCACTATCCTGCTCCAGAGCAAAGTGATCCTTTGGCTGGCTGCCGCAGCCCAAGCCTTTGCTGACTGGCCCCCTGTGGCCAACACTGCTCCCGCTCCTTTCGAGTGCAGCCCCCCCCCAAAGCCAGGAGGTGTTGGCTGACACTCAGACTCCTACCCAGCTTTTGCCCCCACATCCACGGCTGGGGCCCATCTGCTTTGCACCCCCAGATCCTCAATTCACCTTAGATTTTCTGAAATTGTAGGAAGAGTCTGGTGTCCCCTTGCCTACTCTTCTGTAAGTGTCCCCAACCCTCCTTCCCATCGGATCCCTCAGGCACCCTGCAGAGACCTGTCTGCAGTTTTCTCAATTTGATGACATTGGCACTGGAGGCCAAGAATAAGCTCCACAGTCAATTCCAAGAAAACACACAAATGCACACAAATATTTTCCATGAGAGAGACTTCCGAGCAAATAACAGATTCAGGGTTCAGAGGCCAAAAGAAAAAGAAAAGAAAAAAAGTCAATTTCCCCTCTCCTAAGAAGTCTCACATGTTTTGCAGTTTTTATTTTATTAAGACTTGTAAGCCAGGTATCATGGTGCATGCCTGTAATCACAGTGGCTCTGGAGGCTAAAGCAGGAGAATTGCAAATCAACAGCTAACCTCAGCCAAATTGGGGCTCTAAGCAACTCAGCAAGACCCTGTCTCTGAGAAATGCAAAAGAGGGTTGGGGATGGGACTCAGGGGTTAACTGTCCCTGAGTTCAATCCCTAGTGCCTTCCACCCCAAATTGGCAGTACTGCGGATTGAACCCAGGAACAGTCATTCTACCCCAGCCTTTTTTGACACAGGGTCTCACTTATTTGCCAAGGCTGTCCTTGAACTTGTAATCATCAAACTAACTGCTCCTTGCCTGAACAAGTGGTTTGGTGTAGCAATTTCCTTTTTAAAATCTTATTCACTAAGAACAACTGCTACAATATGTGCAGATGATTGCCCAAGGATATTCACTTCGATGCTACCTGTGACTGAGAAAGGACTGAAATGTCCACCAAAAGACAATTGGCTAAAATCAACACTTCTTTATCTTTGCAGTGCAGGTTCCTGCTAAGAAATATGAGGCAGGATTACTCTGTGGCAAGTTGATTGTCTTTGAAATATTTTTATAAGAGGTGTTATTATTATTATTATTATCATTATCATTATTATTATTATTTTGTACTAGGAATTTAACCCAGGACCACTTAACCTCTGAGCCCTTTTCCCAGCCCTTTTTATTTTATTTAGAGACAGTGTCTCACTGAGTTTCTTAGGGCCTCACTAAGTTGCTGAGGCTGGCCTCCAACTTGTGATCCTTTTGCCTCTGCCTCCTGAGCTGCTGTGATGACAGACTTGAGCCTCTGCACTCAGCTATATTTTTAAAACTTTGCACACTAAAAATTCAGAAGACATGTTTCTGAAACAGACATTTTCCCCCAGAGGAATACTCTGCATGTATGAAAACTTCCTGCAGAAGTGCCTCACAGGAGGCAGGGCCATTACCTTGGTTGGTGTTGATGGTGGTGGGGTTGAAGGTCTTTCCCAGGATGGTTTCACAGATGTTGCTTGAAATGGAGAGGGAGAAGTCAAAGCCCAGGCTGTATGTACCCTTTCTAAAGAAGGTCATCCAAAATGAGGACGATCAAGCCCACCACAAAGAACTGCAAAATTGAAATAAATAAATTAATAAAATGGACTCTGCATTACTGGCCTCAGGGCTCTGGTTCCTTCCATCTTCAATGACTGGGCTCTCTGCTATGAAGGCCAAATAAGAGACCCTTCTCAATCTTCCTCACGGAAATTCAGAAGACAAAGCCAGGGTCTTTCGATTCTTTATTTTTTTAAATCTATTTTTTAGTTCGAGATCGACACAACATCTTTATTTAATTTTTATGGGGTGCTGAGGATGGAGCCGAAGGCCTCGTGCATGACAGTTGAGCCTCTACCACCGAGTCCTAGCCCCAACCCCTACATTTTTTTGTTTTTGTTTCTTAATTGTTTGGGGTGTGCAAGTAAACAGCATGCCTTTATTGATTTCAATATTTCTCGTTGTAGATGGGCTAAGTGTCTTTATTTGATTTATTTCATTTGGGGCGGTGTCCAGCCTCCAACTCGAGGCTTCACCCTGCTCAGGCCAGTCTCTAATCCTGAGCCCAGACCTGAGCCTGGCCTGGCCCCATCTCTTGCTGAGTACTGCTGATGAGAAAGAGGGATGGTGCAGTCACTCAGGAAGTGGCGTGCAATTGGGGGTTCACCTGAGTGGTGATCAGCAGGCAGATCACAGCGCTCATCTTTGAGGCGTCCCTATCCATGCCCGTCATCACATCCATTATGGACTGGCCAATGGTAACAATCATGCCAAACACTAGGATCCCAAGAGAACCCTTAGCAGAGTGTGACAGGAACACAGATGACAAATACTGACACTGCACCCGGGGACTTGGTAAGGATTGTCCAACTGTCACATGTCAAAGTACATGAGAACTCAGAGGCTATCTAGTGAAAGCACCTTTGGTTTTTTTTGTACTTTAGGGATTGAGCCCAGGGCCTTGCGGATGGTAGGCAAGTGCTCTACTAAACCTCAGCCCAGTCATCCTAAATTCTTTTTTGTAAAAAAATGATCTTGAATTTTTAAGATGGAAAAACATTTTTGAAAATTATCAAGTGTAAGGAGAAAACTTCTGGGTCTGTAGCTCAGTGGTAGAGACACTGATTTCCATTTCCAGGTTTGCAAAAAAATAATATTAAAAACAAAGAGAGAAAGAGAAAAAAACACCTGATTTGGGCTTTAGAAAAATACTGCAAAATTTTTTTTGTTTGTTTTGCTTTTGGTACCAGGGATTGAACTCAGGGGTACTCAACCACTGAGCCCCATCCCCAGCCCTATTTTGTGGTTTATTTAGAGACAGGGTCTCACTGAGATGCTTAGGGGCTCGCTGTTGCTGAGGCTGGATTTGAACTCACAATCCTCCTGCCTCAGCCTCCCGAGCTGCTGGGATTAGAGGAGTGCACCACTGCACTAAGCCAAGTATATTTTAAAATGTCCAAAATAAAAAATTAAAAAAAGAAAACCACTTATTAGTGCTTCAGAAGAATGATTCATTGATTTAAGACATTGAATAATAAATGAAGTACTATTATTTAATAATGCATTACTTAATTCATTAATGATTAATACATTAATACATAAATATATTCTACAATCTTGATTTGTGTCTGAAACTCACAAATTTAAGTTAGATGGATTTTTCACTCAATTATTTAACCTTCTAACTTAAGAGCTCTAAGGCATGCTGTATGGAAGATGGCAGAGTAGAAAACTGTAATCATTGTTTTCTAAATAATACATTCCAGTTAACAGAGGCTAGGCTTGGCTGACTCTGAGGCTGGTCCCCATTATTGGGACTGCCTATCATTTGAAATGGCCAATATTCTTAACCTAGTTTAACAGCACATAGAAACTGAGACTGCAGAACTATTATCTAAATTTCTTCCACATCACAAAACTAATCAACAGCAGAGCTGGACTGAGAGGATCACCGTTCTGCTCATTAAATCCTTTTAAATGCAGAAAAAAAAATAGAACTTGCTAAATAACTACCATGCGCTAGGCACTGTGAGAGTATTATTCAGTTTAATCATTTTTTTTTTAGTACTGAGGACTGAGCAAAGGTGCTTCACCCCTGAGCACCTTCCCCAGCCATTATTTAATTTTATTTACAGATAGGGTCTCACTGAGTTGCTTATGGCCTCACTAAGTTGCTGAGACTGGCCTCCAACTGGCGAAACTCCTGCCTCAGCCTCCAGAGTTGCTGAAATTACAGGCATACTCCACAGCACCAGGCTTTGATTAAATTCTTATAACATCTCTGAAGTAGATGTCACCTCCTTCACGAGGTATGGAAATCATGGCTGGTGAAGGGGTGACCTCCATGCCCTGATCCTTCAATTGCATCTTCTGGGGCATTCCTGCCCTCCCCTGCCCTGCCTGGCCTTCCCCCATACCCAGCACCTCCCAGAAGTGCTCTCTCATTAACAGGCCATGGAGCACCTACAGGGTTGGCAGGCCAAGCACACAGGCCAAACTGGGCTGTTTTAATGCTCCTAATTTTAGGGCCAATTCAAATTGTCAACCAGACATCAGAACTGTACCCTTGATCTTTCTTATATTTCTTGGCTCCATTGAAGAGGGCTTGGTCTTTTGGGGTGTCACCCACTTCAATCATCTTGGCACTAGCCAAGAGTGCATGATGAGGCCCAAGGTGACAATTGCAGAGATACCCAGCTACTTGAATGTGCATAAGGAAAGGGGCAGCCACAAAGCCCCTGTGAGCCCAGGAAAGCAAAACATCATTTAATAAAATGAACCTACAGAATTGCATGCGACCCCCTTCTCCACAGGATGGGCTTCAGGTTTCTTACAGCAATTATAGAATAACTCCCCAAAACCAAAGATTAGAACACAACTGAGTCCCTCTGTTGAGCCTGACAGACCCCGTGTCATTCTGTTTGGAAAGTCACATACCCCTCAATAGCCTGCTGCATTCCCATCCCCATGGACAGATCCATTCTGGCTGGACAGAGGTCAGAGAGTCCCGTCCTTCATCAGTTCATAAAACTGGAGAACATTCCAATCATTTTCTGAGTCTACAGATGGGGCTTGCACAATTGGATCTAGTTGGGAATCAACCTTCCCTTTCCATCATGTTCAGATGAGCTCTGATTCTGAGTGACTGGAACCTCATTGGAACCCCATTTTTAAACCATGTCCATTAAATGTACCATCAACATACACAAGAAAATCATTTCCAGACCCACCAGTGACTGGTTAGAATCGACCCTCCACTGTCACTCGTGGTTTTGATCCGTATATTTCACCCGTAGATATGAAAAAGACATAGCTGAGAAACCAATGAAAAGTTTGAGAGAATATTCTAGGTGGACTCACCATCTCATTTCAGGGATTTCAAACACTCTAGTTTTTTCTAGTTTTCAGAAATTCTCAAGCAGAGACTTATCTTGTTCATCCAGGTTTTGTATTGCATTCAAACCCAACTCCAAAGAAGATGGTGTTGCCCAAGCTGAATGCACTGTTAATCAGGCTATTCGACATGGCACATGCAGACTTTCCAGGCCACAGAGCTGCCCATCCTCTGAGCTCCACCGAAAGGCTGTCATTCAACTAAATGGTACTGGTCCAGTAGAAAAGAGGCAGAGTGAGTCTGAGCCTCCCTCTGTTGGAGGCCAGAATCCCTCACATCCAATAGAAAGGGTTCGCAGAATCTGAGGCCATAATACCAAATAGAAGATCTGGAAACAAGCAGAAACCAAAAGACTGGCACGTGTGTCCCCCCTATTCCCCATGCTCCAACACCAGAACAGGAGACTAAGAAGATGAAGAAGGAGATGGCCACCCACAGCACCTTCTCATTCAACTGGATCTGCAGAAGAGACAGAATCAGAGGACTCAAAGTTTCCCAGTAAGTCAATAAAAATGGAGTCCCACAGATCCTTTCTCTGATCACCAAGGAAGGCCAACGAGGGCTGGGGCCACAGCTCCACAGGGAAGCACTTGCCTAGCATGAATGATGCTCTGGGTTCAGACTCCAGCAGAAATTTCCCCCCAAAAGGAGAAGAAACCAAACCATGCACCAAGCAGAGCCCTTTCTGCGGACAAAGCCAATGTGAATATGTCTGCAGGTGTCATGTCTGGGAATCCTCATATTATACAATATCATGATCTTCCCTCTGCTTAAGTGAGTTCAATGGCAAAGCTGTGCTCTTAACCACTGACATGAATAGTTTAGATCCTCAAGGTGAGGCAAGAGGAAGACAAGTTCAAAGCCAGCCTGAGCAAAAGTAAGGCACTGAGCCACTCTATGAGACCCTTTCTTTCCATAAAAAAACAAACTAGAGCTGAAGACATCTCTCAGTGAGTGGTTGCTTCTGAGTTCAAGCCTAGCGAATAAATAAATAAATACATACATACATACATACATACATACATACATACTTTCTGTTGTTGATATTTTTAAAATAATATTTTAGTCTTTATTTTATTTACCTCTTCTCTGATGTTTAGTATTTTTTTTTTCTACTAATTTTGGGTCTGGCTTGTTCTTGATTTTCTACCTCCTTGAAGTGGAAATCTTGGTTGCTTTCTTTTTTGATGTAGGTATGTACTGATCTAATCTTCTTTAAATTGCCCCTGCTCTATGCTATAGGGTTTTCCATTTTGTGTTTCTATCATAATTTTTTTCTTAAGAATTTTTAAAATTTTCCATTCTATTTGCAGACACACAGAATGTTTCTGAAGTTCCTTCTTTTGTAGGTTTACAGTTTTATTCCATTGTGTTCAGAACAAAAAATATTTGAAATGATTTTTTAGCTTCTAAAATTTGTTAAGGTTTGTTTTATGACTTAACCTAGTGTCTATTCTGGAGAATGTTGTTGGTACTGTTGTGAAGAATTTGTCTTGTTTTGGTTTTTTTTTTTTTAAAGTTCTGTTGAGTCCATCTGCTCTGAAGTGTACTTTAAATCCTGTGTAAATAAAGAAGAAGAAACAGAAGCAAGGTGCAGAGGCAGAATGACATAATGGCAGAAATTCTCCTTGTCCAAGCTGCCAGCTTTACTTATAGTAGTAGGTTACATTAGGTCACTGGATTCAGTATTACATTATTGTTCATTGTGCCATTAGGCTACAGATTTAGCAACATTATACAGCTTCTTTGTTAGTTACCTATTAAGGTTGCAATGTGCAATGTTAGGTCCATTGTTTAAAGTCCATTGTTTAAAGTTACTATTATGTGGACAGCTTTATGTGCAGCAGAGCTTGACAAAACACTGTGGTTGTCTAAAAAGAGAGTCCCCCCAGGAGCTAAGTTCCTAAAGTCAAGGTTGAGGCTGATAAGATTCTAGCAAAGAGCTTCCTCATGCAAGGCATTGCCACAACAGCTAGGTATTGAACATGTATTAGTTATCTTGCTAGTTTCTGAAAGAAACTGCTGAATATTCCAAACATAGGAAACAGGGTGCCTCTTACCTCCTGGGTGTCTGCTCACCAGAGGAATGCTGTCCTTATATTTCTTTTTTTTTTAATAGACAAATTTATTTTGCTTGGAACACGGCATATATATTTTACACATAACATCTTTGCTAACCAATTCCTGTGTCTCTTTTTTGATGTTTTGGATGAAAAATCCATCCATTTTTTCAAACACTGTTATTATAAGTCCTCTATTAATATGCATTGAAGTCTCTCTCTCCCTTTAGATAAAGTAGTGTCTGTCTTATGTCTATGTGTTGTAGTATTATGTGATTTTATATTTATACTTATGATGGTTTCTTGCTTAATTAAAACCATTTGTCATTATATAATGACGTTTTTTTTTCTATTTTTACTTTTGGTATTAAGGTCTATTTTTTTGTAATATAAGAAAAGTTACTTCGAATTTTTATTTCCATTTTCTTGAGATATCTTTCTCTTAATCTTCACTTTTATCCTATGTGTTTTTTTAGAGGTGAAATGAGATCCTTATAGGCAAGATATAGATTTTGTTTTGTTCTATCTATTATAGAACTTTATGTCTTGAGAATTTACGCCATTAAGGTGGTTCTTGACAGGTGAATATTTACTAGTGTCATTTGAGTTATTGTTTACTACTTGTGCTGTCTGACATTTCTTCCTGTCTTACTGTCTTCTATTTTTGTTATCTTGTACTAAATAGATTTGTACCACAACTCTTTGAGAGTTGAAAATTAAATGAATATGTAAATCTAATTGATATAGCATGTGCAGAATCAAATAATTAAAAGGTCTGAAGAGGCTTAGGTTTCTTACCTGTGACAATATCTACCCTCCTGACAAATACTATTTACTCTTTTATGTTTGCATTTTTTTGCACATTATTATTATTAGTAGTAGAAGTAGTAGTGTGATTTTATTAATCTTTATACATCTTAATACTATGCTTTAAAGAAATATGCATTTATATAAAAATATGTTATAAGTAAATAACAGTGATTATTTAGGGATAATAACACTAACCTACAAATCAGGTGAAATAAGAAAAATCTGATTTTAAAGCTTCATATAACAAAACAATAACATTAAAATCAGAAGAAATTAACCTTTTGGTTATTGGGGTAACTTGATATGATTGAACAATTAAAAGATTTTTTTGCATAATTTGATTAAATTCCAACTGCATTAAAAACTAAAGTCAGCTGGGTATGGTGGTGCACACATGTAATCCCAGCACTTCATGTGGCTAAGGCAGGAGAATCCCTTGGTATTAAGGTGTAAATTTTGTGATATAAGAATAGCTACTTCTGTTTAATTTTTGTTTCCATTTTCTTGAAATAACTTTCTCTTATTCTTCACTTTTGTCCTATGTGTTTCTTTTGGAGGTGAACTGGGATTTTTCTAGGCAAATATAGATTGTTTTTGTTCTATCAAAAATCAGTACCTTGTGGTGGTTGATGCTTTTTGAAGTGCAAGAATCTCACAATATATTTCTTGGCTCCTCTTAAGTAGAAGGGAATGGGGAATTGACATCTCATGGAATCCTAGCAGGCAGAGCAGGAGCTCACGCCTACAGGGTGTGATGTTCACCCCCAACTCTGTCCAGCCAGCTGTCTCTGCCCAGCATTGACTTAGATGAGACATTTGGAATGGGAGTCATACTAGGGGTGCTGGGATTTTGATTTCTCCATTCGTAGCTTAAAATTTTTATAATGAGCACCAATCCTTAGAAATAAAAATATTAAAGACTTTTGAGGGGAAAAGTCCACTAGGTGTCCATCTAGCTGTGGGGCCTGCAGTAGTGTAGAGAAGGGAAGCAGTACCTTTCCAGCCTGCCAGGTGCCAGGTGCTGGCTGGACCAGGCGGGTGACAGAAGGGAGCCTCTCTCCTCACTCTCAGGGGAGACTAGTCAAAGCCAGTTGGCCACAGGTGTTCTGGAGCCCTCTGAGGAGGGGAGAACTGCACATCTGTGACCAAAACCTGGCATGTAAGTATCATCTAGTGGGTATATTAGGGACAGTCACACATGATTCCCTTCTGGAAAAAGAAAAAATCAAAGCAGATTTTTTAAAAAAAGTCATTTTGACCACTGGAATTTAGAAATGAGTTCTCTGGGCTCTGCAGTGAGCCAGTCAAGCCTGGGGCATGAGGGCACTTGCAGTGTGCTTTGAAGCTGGCATGCAGCTGGTGGTCCAAGGAAAGGGCAGAATCATTGTGATTATTTACAAGTCACACCTATTCTAGCTGGTCAGAGCCTGTGCCACTCATTAGGAAACATTCTGAATGCCACCACTGCTCTTGTGTATTCCCTCTTTAAGCAAAACTAAAAAGCATTAGCATTAGCATTTCCCATACGTGCATTATGTGGCATTTGTGTAGGTTTTTTTTCTTGTGTCTCGCCTTCACAATAACTGGTAACACAACACTGCAGAGTCCATGTGACCCTTTTGCAGATGGGACAACCCAGGGAGAACTGCTGAAGGCACAGTTTCATCAGAGAGTGAGTCAGACAGGAACTGATCAGCTTGTCTTAGTGAGAGCACAGACATCTCCCTGGTCCCCAGATGTGGGGAAGGGCTCTCCCCCGAGGGCAAGCACCGAGACTGGCAAGGCCATTTGTTGGCAGGAACTCTCATTCATTTCCAAACAAAAATAGAAGGCTTGTGGAAGGCTTCTGGAAGCCACAGTGTCCATGGACAGCTCCCATGGCCACGGCTCCATGCCATGATAAAAAGCCTAGTTCACCTGCCAACAGTCAAATGGGTCTTTTGGTTTTTCAGAAAACATTGTCTCTAGACAGGCTGTCCTGATGATTCACCAACTTAAATATGGTGTCAAAAAGAACCTGGAGTCCCTCGCATAATCACTCCTAAAGTTGTCACTCGGGCCTCATGGCCCACAAAATTGAATGCTCCCAGGATAGAAGCCCTTGATGTATGGGCCACACAATGGCTGTTTTGTGGGTGGATCATAAATATTACTGCTATTGAAACAGCCCTGAGGAACACATCCTCGAATCTCTACACACGAGTGCCCAAACCCTTTGGGGTGGTGCCTCTGACTGTCACTACCCGCTTCTCTCTTTCCTGAACTCCCTCCTCTGAGTCCATTCCTTCCTTTCACCTTCAAAAATTAGAAATCTATAAATGTTCTTGACAAAGATGCTGTTTGGCTGAACCAAACACCTTGATGGCCTGTCCCTTCTCTTGCACTCGGCTGACCCCAGCTGGCCCTCTCGGAGGCAGCCTTGTACACTGGTGTCTTTTAGTGTATGCTGGGCAGAGGCACAGTGTCTAAATCCAGCTGGGCCCACAGCAGATGTGGGTTCAGGAAGCACGCTCACTACAGCCATGTGCTGGAAAGATGCTCAGCTGGGCACCGGCGTAGCACCCATGTGGTACGCACGTGGCACCCACTCTGCTGCAAATGTGAACACCAGCTGCACAAGCTTGTAGTTCCCCTAACAAGAGTGTTTATTTTTGGCCATGTGTAATGTGAGCTCATTGAACACACATTGACCTTGACAGTTTGAAATGGCACTTTTACCTGTAAGTAGGTGAGTGTGATGAGGATATTGGATGAAAATAACAAAAACTAAATATTATTAACTGCATGCAATATGCAGGCCAGTGTACAAAGACTACCTGTAATGTCTCACTTAATCCTCAGAAAACTCCACTAAATAACTGGCGTCCTGAGCGTGATTACACCAGACACCACTTCCCTTTGTCCACAGCACTTTCCAACCGCAGATAGCCACATGATGAGTGCCCCTGAGTAAAGATCAGCCAGGTAGTGGTGTTAATAGCCACTAGACAAAGATCACACAGCAGAATCATGGCCTTGTGTGGCCTCAAGACACTCAGCCTGCACCAGCAGGGAGGAAACAGGATGATGAGGTCGGTGACAGAGAGTGCACCTCACCCAAGCTGCAGGCATCCACCCATGGGGGTAGCATCCAGCTCTATCCACAGGCCTCTGCTCCAGTCACCAAGAAACTGATAGCCTTCTAGGGACAGGGGCAATGCTTGTAAAAGACTGTCTAGCTGACCTGCATCTTGACCAAAGGCCACTAGTGTCACCGAGTCCTTCATTCACAGCCATGAAGTTGTTGGCATCTCTTCCCCCGAGTTCTGCTCTGTCCCCACCCTGGGACATGACCCTGTGAGTGACATCTCAATTAGCCCAGCACCTGAGTCATGTGACCCAATGAAAGACAATGTGATCACTGGTCAAAGAGGGCTGGAGTGCTTTTGGCAAAGTCTTGTTCAGTAATAAAAAATGCTGAGAGTCAAGAACAATGTTGCCTAACAGCAACAGGACAGCAGCCCTCTCCTCACCTGCCTCCTCACACATTATTACAACATGCTAAAATTAAAGTTCAGCCAAAGATACTCTCTGTTGCAAATCCTCAAATCCACCAGCATCACGATCCAAGCAGCCATAGACTCTGACAATGATCATGGCTGGATTTCAATACAACTATATGTACAAATCAGGCACCAGGCTGGATTCATCCTGTTCTCTGCACTTGCCCAGCCCTGTTCTCCACTCCTGCTCTGGTCCCAGGCCCTGACAGGTAAACACATCTTGCTCCCCAGCAACTCTAGAAATTGGTGCCTTCTCTAGAAGAGACATGAAGCTCTCTGCTGAATTCCACCCTCGTAAGTTTCAGGAGGCTTTGGCACCATAGGGAATTCAGGGCTAGAGATGAAACATTGGACAAAGGGCAAGGACTTGAGTGAAGATATTTCCCAACTGTGGCCCAAGCTAGGTTGAGCTGGAGAATCTGCAGGAGAGCTCCCAGGGAGAGGGCTGTAAGGATGCCTCATTTCTCCCTGAAACACACACCAGCCACCTCTGTTCCTTAGCAGCTGATTTCCTACAAAGTCATGCCTCCACCACACCAAAATGTGGATTACTGCTGACAGGATCACAGAATTTTCAAAACCTCAATGCCCTGGAACTTGGATTCAAGCACGGGCTCCATTCATTTATTCGACAACCATCAACTGTGCCAGGCCTTTCTATAGGTGCCACAGAGACAGGGGAGAATGAAACTGACTAGGATCTCATCTTCTGGGGAGAGAGTCAGTAGATGACTCCAGATATGGCAAGTGGTGAAATCTTTGAAGATCATGAAATAGGAAGACATGGACAGAAACAGAAGAGCAGGGAGTGGCTGAGGGCTGCACAAACCAGTGTGATCAGGGAAGGTGCCTCTCTAGCAGCCAAGGTCCAGGAAAGGAACCAAACCCAGGGAGAGGCAGAGAACATGTGTTTCAGGCAAAGGGCACATACAAGGACCTCAAGATGGGGGAATAACAGTAGATTAATTAATGAGCAGGGCTTTCATCAGCAATTGGCTCAACTCTGGTATCGAACTTGAGTGAGAAATGATCCAAAGCAGCCACAGATTTCCCCAGAATAGCTGTGTGTGAGATCCCGGCAGGGAGTTCAACTCAGTGCAGAATTTACTTGATAATTTCCAGGACAGAAGAGTATGGAGTGCATGGCCCTCCCACAGACCCTCAGCACCCTCCTTTTTTATGAACTGGAATATCATCAATGACTCCATCCTCAAGTGTGGTCCCTGGGCCTTAGTTGTGAAACGAGTTTCATTGAAACACAGGGAAAATCCCAGCTGCTTTCTGACCCATGAAGCAAAACCACAGGCAGTTTCGTGGGCTCTGGGATCCTGAATAAGTTCATCTGGGCAGTTGCCAACAAGATTCTTTTGGTCCACCTCCATTTCAAAGTTTGCCAATCCCAGCCCACCTGGGGAATCTCAAAGCAAAGCCAATTGATGAGGGGCTGGTAAATGGGCACACAGAACTCTGTCCCAACACACACCCTACCATACATTTCAATAAAACTATCTTCCCTCAGCACATCACATGGTCCTGACATGCACAAAAATGGAGACAATAAAGGATGCAGGCTCCCCAAGAAACCATTCCACAGTCTCCAAAAATGAAAAGGGATTTACACACAGACGTACATAGTTTCCAGGAGGCACCATGGAAAGCAGATAAAGGAAATGCAATTTAAGAATATTTTTCTTGTTTAAACAACATGTACCAAGTGAATGCGAGAGAACAGATGACATTCTGCTTCATGACATTAGAGTAATCAAAGTATATAGAGAAAACTTCTCTGTTCCTCTTCTCCTAAAGCCATAATTGTGTACCATTGCAAGAGGGACGATGCCCACAAAGGTGGTATGGCTGATAAAGGTCTTAGAAATTACCAGCTCACTCATGAAGTCCTCGATTGGGTATACCACTTGCCAGGTGATTTGCTGGGTCCCAGCCAGACCATTGCTGTTGTTGATGCCAAAGTCCCACTTGTAGGATCCCATACACTGAGCCATTTACTCTGGAAACAAACACATATTAAAGTTCAGATTGAAGCACTTAACTTAGCATAATGTGAAGAATGCAGTAAATGGCCCATTCCCCTTTGTCAACCAAGGAAATGATTGCCACCTTTGATTCACACATGGCAGTGTTCAAAGAAACTGGCCCAAAGCTGCCTGTCTGTGGCCCCATCTCAGGATGAGCTTTCAGGATTCTCTGTGGACAGAAGGATGCTCCTTATTGAATGAGAAGCTGCAATGGATTCTTTCCCAGAACAAGGTGACAGTTCCCTCCCCTGTTCATCCGAGGAGGGAGGTGCCAGTTCCTCAGTGAAGGCCACCTTACAGCCCACATCAACCACCTCTGGAAAGGCCCATTGACCAAAGATCAGGCAAACAAGTTCTGGAGATGAGAATGTGGGCCTATCTTTGGAGGAGCCTCTGTTGCCTAGGTCCATGTGCTAGATGGCTACTGGCACTGTGGGAGCTACTGCTACTGAGAATTCCATCCAGTGGGACAGAGAGCTGCAGGATGGGGACCCATGTAGGGACCCCTTGACAAGCATCTTCAGAGCCCCGGGCAGTGGTCCAAGCACAGGCTTTGGAGTCAATGGCTTCTACCACAAACTGGCTGTGGGACCATGAGAGTTGCTTAATTGGGCCTCCACTCAAAGAGCTGTCAAGTGGGAATAATGACAGATGTCCACTTCAAGGACTCAGGTTTCTAATTTTTGAAATGTTGTTCTCCTTAAAGACTTTAAAAATTATTCCTAGCTCCTGATATATATATATATATATATATATATATATATATATATATATATATATATATATATATACATACATACACACACACACACACACGTATATGAATATGTATATATACATGTATATGAATATGTATATGTGTGTGTATATATATATATATGATTTTATATAAGTCTGTCTATATGTGTGTTTGTGTGTGTGTGTGATTTTAACAAATTCTTTTTTTAAATTTATTGTTGGTTGCTCAAAACATTACATAGTTCTTGATATATCATATTTCACACTTTGATTCAAGTGTAACAAATTCTTTACATAAAATAAGGTATTGATGACCAAATCACACAAGATGTTCCTGAGAGACAGACTGACCCTTCCCTGTGTTCATTCACTTTTCAGTGAGCCCTTTAACACTAGGAGAGGAGAAGCTAACACCAAACGGTGGTGAGGAGGGGGCAGCTGCACTGGCAAGGTGGAGAGGTGCTGCATGGCCGGATGAGGACCAGCTGGCAGCTGCCTCCTTCTTCTCAGCTCAGGTGTGAAGTGTCAGCCCACTGGGAGACACAGCCTGATGCATGCCACATGACCCATGATGTGCTGGCTGTCTTAATCAGCACTGTATTTTGGTTCCATGGCCAATGGCTAAATATCATCAAAAAGCAACTGGGTTCGTCAAATTGATTGACAGGGTGGCCCTTCCCTCTTTCATTAGTGATTGCTTTTGTTTGGATCTGGGTGGTCCCCAGAGGCCAGGTGTTGATGAGGTTCCTTAGCCTTGTGTTGATGGTTTGGGGAACCTTTGGGGACTTTGCAGAAGGCTCTAGGTCATGGGCCTTAAGGGAGGCTGTATGAAGCCAGCTCCCTCCTCTGTCTCCCTTGTTCAGGGCAAGAGTGAGTGGACATTTTCTCCATACTGTGCTCCCTGCCACAGGGTGCTAACTCACCACAAGCCCCCAAACCTGACCACAGTCTGAATCATCTAAAACTATACCCCAACAAACCCCTTCTCTCTGCAAGTTGATCTTTGCTCCAGTAATGGAAGCCCGCAAACTGTCACCATGTTGTCTGGATGATAGCAGCAAAGAAAAATCCCAGAAGGGAGCTGGGGATGGATTCCAGATTTCCAAACATGGTCACATTTCCCAGTGCACATTGGACCATGGCGACAGCATGGGGAGGGCCTGTCCTCAGGAGAAAGCCTTGTCTTTGCTTCTCCTCTTCCCTGTGGACAACAGAGCCTCCCTCTGCCCCAAGCACAGTGCTCAGAAGAGGAGGGCTTTGAACTATGGGTCCTGGTGACTCACCTACTGAGGTCTAGGTCCAACAACCAGTAAAGGCAGGGAAACACTTGCCCCCACTGGCCAAAGGCACATTGCTTCTATGCAGAGAGCCATGTCCTCTGTCTTGTTCCCTTGGCTTCAGCTTATCTGTACTGAACCTTTCCAATTTGCTTCTTTTTCTAATCTTTTGTCTTTTGGCAACATAACCCTTTATCTTCTGGCTTCATCTTTATTACTGACATTCCCTCAGGATTAGTAGTCATTACAATATTTTAAATTAAGACCTGCACTTCCCTCCTAATTGTGTCCATCAGGGCACCTGACACAACATGTGTAATTCTTATTAGAGAATTTCAGGCAGTTTGTACATTATGTTCTATTAAAAACTCAGTTCTACTCAAGGTTGTCACAACTCAGAGATCACAGCTTCCTGCCAGATGATGTGCTGAGATATATTCAAAACATTCCTGTTAGCAGAAAGTTTTCTCCATAGGCCTGTGCTTCACACCTCATTTGATATCACAATGCAACTGAAGGCATAAAAAGAATCAGTTATTTATTTATATTATGGAATGGATTCTAGAGGGATACTAGATAAGCATAAAATATCACACCACAGCCACAATCCCTGCCCTTCTTCAGACCTAGGGAGAAGGGTGGGGCCAGGAATCTGTCAATCACACATCTCTTTCTCAGTCACTTCTAAGAACTTCAAACTCTTCTCTCAGAAGACAACAGTGACAACAACCTCCAAGAATTTGTGTAGTTCTCTGCATTTGAAACATTGCCATTTGACCAAATATTTCAACAAAATCCCTTCTGCATGGAACCTGGACACCATCACCTACCCAGTGTCCCAGGATGCAGGGACAGATGGCATCCACAGCATGCTCTGGGGGTATCAGGACCCCTGACACTGTGGTGACTGTCTGGCTCATTCTCACTCAAGTCCCCCATCAGAGTCCATGGCCTCCAGATCCCCTCCCACCTTCCATCCCAGACCTTCAGCTGAGGTTGATGGGAACCCCTGACTTCAGGGATGGCTATGGCAGTTGCTTAGGGGATCACATGATCATAGTTATATCCCCAGGGCCATGGATGACCAGGACCTCTGCTGGGCCTGTCTGGGAAGAAAAGCTTCTATCAGAGTGACCACATCAACAGATGGATGCAGATTTAGTCAGTGTCCACTATCCTCCTCAAGAATGGAGAGCACCTGAGATGTGTACAACCATGGGAACATGGGGACAGGCTCTGAGTAGAAGGTTAGAGCCCCAATCCAATGCTCCTGGTGCCCGTCCATCAAAAACTCAACCTGCCTGAAGACCTTCATTGTTACAGGACCAAATGGACAAAACCACCTGATAAACCAAGCACCGGAGAGGAACTTTTCTACCAGGAATACGCACAGAAGTGCTGTTTGTTGTGGTTTGGGTCTGGAAAGTCCCCCAAAGTCTTATGCACCTAAAGGCTTAGTCCCCAGTGCAGAAATGTTCAGAGGTGGTGAAGCCAGATTTAAAATTAGGTAGTCAGTGTAGTTAGGTAAATCGGGTCTAATATCAAGAGAAATCTAAAATGGAGGTTATGTTGAGAATGAATTTATGGAAAAGCTGAGCAACTCTCGGAATATTAATGAAGCCCAGAAAACAGTCCGCAACAGATTTGAAGACAGCCCATCCAAAAGAAAGTTAATGAAGCCCAGGAAACATCCCCCAACAGATTTGAAGATACCCCATCACAAAGAAATGTTAATGAACATCAAACTTTACTCAGAAATGCCCAGATTACTTCTTTGGTCCACCTGTGTCCCAACCCTTCCCACCAAAAACTATAAAAAGGGGAACACATTCAATCTTCCATCACCAAAATCTATAAAAAGGTGAACACATTCTCCCCTCAACTGATTCCAACTCTTGGATCCCCTTCTTCCTCTGGGAGAAGTCTTTTCTGCTGTTTTTTAATAAACTTCTAATTTTCCACTCTGACCTTGCCTTGGCATGCTTCTCTGGAGTTATTTCTCAACATTGGGGAAGCAAGGACTCGTCACTGGTCAACAGTGGAAACAGTGGGGATCATAGGAAATGACTCCATCCCCAGGTGCTGACCTCCTCATTGGAATAATGCACCAGATGGATTGAAGATGGGAATGGATTATTGGGAGTGGGACCCTGTTGGAGGAAGGTTATCACTGGGGATGTGGCCTGACAAGGTTCCTCTCATCCCCAGCTCAGGCCTGGGGCTGAGCAGCTCTCCCCACCACACCCTCCAGCCATTATGTTCTGCCTCACCTCAGGCACAGAGCAATCTATTTGGTCAACCACGAACTGAAGCCTCTGAAATGGTAAGACAAAGTAAATCTTCTTTACTCAGAGCTGCAGGGGGTCATGTATCCTGGTCACAGTAATGAAAAGCTTCATCACACACTGTGCAAAACAGAATAAAGCCACAGCCCTTGACAGACACCAACTCTGAAGAGTACTATCTGCCCTCTCCCCTCTTCATTCCCTGATGGCAGAGACCATCTCCCACTACAAAGCCCAAAATACTACCCAACAGTTACTTCCCACGAGCACCTGCTTCTTGGGCAAAAGCAGAGATCCCACGACTTACTGTTGAGCTCTTAAGGGAAGACTCCCCTAAAGACTGATTGTAGAAGAAGACACTTAGGACAAGTCCCACTCCTTTTCAACCCATGAATATTTCTGGGTAAGTTTTCAATGCCTGAAAGAGCTGCAGCCATTTTGTGACCATGAGGAGATGAGGTAGAGGATGGTGGTCAGTTCTCTGGCTGGATTAGAGTAGAAGGACAGAAACACTGAGCAAACATGTGGTACCACTTTGTCACCAATAACAAGACCAACCAGATTTGAATTGCTTGGGATGTGAGATGACAAAATTTTTTGTAGCAGCCATATGCAGGCAGATGATCTATTACCTGCAGCTGAATGCCCTGAGCTAATATTAACAACTCAGGAATTTGATGTGATCAAGAATTGGGGTGCTCAGTATTTGGGTATGTTCAGGATTTGGGGATGCTCTGGATTTCGGGTGCCCAACATTTAGGGGTGAGCAGCAGATAGACATAGATTTCCAGAGACATTGTGGTCACCTGAGGCTGCTAGAATGAGATTGAAGGGAGAAGTGTCCAGATCACCCAGACAGTGGTTCCTAACAGGCTTCTGACCGGCACTTATCTGAGGCCCTTTTTCCCCTGAAAGAGCAGGCATAGGGAAACACCAGCTGATGCTGTCAGGGTCACCAGGAAGAGGCAGCCACACCATGCCACTTCAGGGAACAGGCTGTCCCCACCACTCACACACCCACCAAAGATCCTGTGTTTGTGGTCCTCAAAGAATCTAATAGAGAAGAAAGGAAAGAGAAAAGACTATGACAATGCAGCGTGACAGAGCAGTTGCCTGAGGGGCTCATGTACCCAGATAAGGAGCTGATGCCTCATTCGGGGTGAGGCCTGAGCCATGATTGTGGCTGCATAGCTGCCACAGTAATTAACCTGAATAACCACTGAAGATGCTTGCCCCACATATGGGACAGGGCAGGGGCCGGGACTTCAGGCAAGGGATTTGGTCACCCACAAGTTTTCCCGATGCAACATCATCAGTGAGGGCCTCTCTCTGCAGCAGAGCTGAGCACAGCCCACATACCTGAGGTTCGAGCCCCAGCTGGAAAAGAAAGGCTGCCCCCCAGCAGTGCCAGGAACCTAGCTTAAGACCAAAGACATGCACCAGTCCCCAGGTGTGACATCAGAAAAATGACTATTTAAGTGGAAAGGAACAATGACCCCCTCAGTGGAGCTGCATCGGTCTAGACGCCACCACCAGCCCTGGGTTCCCACACAGTACCCAGTCTCTCAACTGCCTTGGGCCTTGGACCATTCACCTGCCCTGGGTGTCTGGTGGCCCATGCAGGCCAAAGTGGCCATTATCTGGGTGCTGCTGTGGTCCACTGCCTACTGGTCTCTATTGCTGGTTCTCAAGGCTGCTATCTTCACACCTTCTGCCACCTTAATTCTGAGAGTTAGGAAACAAAATGTATAATAAAACATCCCAGGACAACTCCACAGGCCAACACGACCCTATAAGGGGGAGTGTGGGCATACTGTCCTCTCCCCAGGAGACAAGAAGAACACTGAGTGGCTTTCCTCTGAAAACAAAGTGTCCTGTTATTTTTATGAGTTCCTGAAAATCAGAGCCCAAAGCTTTGGCCATTTCCATTAATTTTCAATTTAGTCTGAGTTTGGACAGGTCACTTCCTGCCACTGGGATTCATTGGGTGTGATAGGCATGTGGAGAAGTAGATGGACTCTGCCCCTCACCTGCAAGTGGGAAACAGTCACCATGGGATGGGGAAAGCCAGGCGCTGCCACCTCAGGGACCCAGGAGGCCACTGCACTGAGCACTCAGTGATGGGGATTGCTCAGCAAAGCTCCCGCAGTCTTTCCTATGAACAGAAAAAAGGAATGCCAAGGGCAGACGAGGCCCATGTGCAGGAGTCAGAGAGCAAAGACATGCATAGGGAGTTCATGTTCAGCACTGCTGAGACCTAGGGAGCCAAGATCCCCTCAAGATTAATCATCAGACCACATACGGTCCAAGGTGCTGCTGGTTAAAACAAGATGAGCAAAAGTGAAGATATCGTAGACAGTGACATGGGAGGAATGATCTACAGATCATCTGATAAGAGCTAATATCCAGAATATGCAGAGTGTTCTTTCAAATCAATAACAAAAAGACAAATCATGCAAAGAAAAAGTAGGCAAAGGTCTTGACTGCATAATTCTACAAAGAAGACATACAGATGGCCAACAGGTACATGAGAAGATGCCCAGCATCGTCAGTCATTGGGAAATGCAAATCAAGACCACATTGAGCCACCACTCCACACTCACTCACTGGTTAAAATATGACATAAAGGAGGTGGCAAGGTACTGAGAGATCAGATCCTCACATGTTGCTGGTGGGGATATAAAAGGCACAGCTGCCATGGAAACAGTTTGCCAATTTCTCAAAACGTTAACCTAGAACTACTGTAGGACCCACATATGCTTTCCCTCGTTACGAAACTAGAAAGCAAAAAGGAAAAAAAATCTGGGGAGGGTCTCATGAAAATAGATGAAAAACCAGAAGAGGAGAGAGTGGGGAATGAACTGGACCAAATCATGTTTGCATACTTATGGATGCAAGAGGTCCCCTAATATGTATAACAATTAGTTTCTTATAAAATGACTACAGGACCAAGCAATCCCACTCCTAGGCTTAGAGTCCAAAGAATTGAAAACAGGAACTCAGTAAAATACACATACAAACGTGCACAAGAGCACTGTTTGTTTGTTTGGGGTTTTTGATTTGTTTTGTTATGGTACCAATGATTGAATGTAGGGGCACTTAGTCACTGAGCCACATCCCCAGCCCTTCTTAAATTTTGTATAGAGACAGGGGTTGCTAAATTGCTTGGGGACTTCCTAAGTTGCTAAGGCTGGCTTTGAGCTTGTAATCCTCCTCCCCAGCCTCCCAAGCCACCCAGATTAAAGCTGTGCATCACCACCTGGCCAGTGCTGTTTATAATGTGCACAGTGGGCAAGAACTCAAATGTCCATCTACTGTTGAGGAAAAACTAAAGCATGGTTCATTCATGAACTTGGAGTATTACTGAGCTGTTTAAATGGCTGAAGAAAGATGCATGCTCCAACAATGCCCATCAAAAAAATATTCTATGAAGTGTGGGAAAGTGAACATATTGAGTGGTATGATTCATACAGAAAGTGAACCACAGAGACAGAAATGCAGATCAGTGGTCTCCAGGGTCTAGGAACAGCAGGGGAATTGGGAGGTACTCTTTAGCTAGTGGGTACAAACTATTTTTTTTTTTTTGGTGATGTGCTAAGTGCCACTGAATTGATGGCTTTAAAGTCGTTAATTTTAGGTTACATGAATTGTGACTCAATCTTTCAAAAAAGAAAAAAGTTTGCGGAGGGGACAGGTAAATGACCCACCATAATTCCATGTGGATGAAACTTTAAAAAATTTCTAAAAGGATTTGTCAAAATCCTAACCTTTGTATGGCCCCAGTGAGCAATGCTCTTGTAGCAGAATTTGAGGCATTGAATGATGGAGCTTGGGGGTGGTATGAAGCTCTTGCTGCTGCCTGCCCAGGGAACCCTGCAGTGGGACTGGGGACTCAGGTGTGCCTCTCTAACTAAAAAAAGGAAATGCGGTATTGTCCCCTCCAGCTGCTCCCTGTCCTGCTGCCCTCCACTCCTGTTGCTGTCCCCTTACTGACATGGATCCCTCCCCAGCTGCCCTTCTTTCCTGCCTCCCTCTTCCTTATGCCCCCTCTTCTGCATCCCCCCTCTCTCTCTGACAAATCTGTCCCCAGACTCCCAGCTGCTTGGCTGCCATCTCTTGTTTCTGGCATTTTCTGAAAAACCTCGGCCAGGAGAGATGGCATCCACTGGAGACCCTCACAAATCTTCCCTGACTCTTTTGTCCCTTTTTCTGTATCCTGTTGGCTTTTTTAATAATGTGCACAGGTGGCAAGAACTCCAAACTTTCCAGTGGGTGAGTACAGTGGTCCCTATGTGCCATAGGTAGGGATCACTTAGGAAGCCTTTGACCAGGACTCAGTGATGCTCAAGGCTGCCAAGCACCTTCTCCCACTCACTGTTTCCAACATCCCCTGACACTTAAGAACTTTTTGGGATCAAGTGCTATGCACATAGCCCAAGGAAATAAGAAGGCACAGAGCTAAGGTTGGACTGTGAGTCTCAGATGGCATGGGCCACAGGCCAAGACCATGGACACACATTCCCAGGACCAATTTAACAGTAGGAAAATGACTTAGTAACCAATGACAACATGCCTCTGGCCTTCTGCTACAGGCCACTCAGCCTGAAGACTCTCATAGATCCATGGCACCCTCATCCCACTGGGTGGCAGGCATGCTTTCTGCTCCCATTTTCCATGTAATTATACTGCTGAGGTGTCACTGGACGGGCTCTTATGTGGGTGGCCAAAGAGAAAACTGTCCACTTTAGCCAGCAAAAGTAAAGATGGCTCATATTTGGAGAGCAGATGCCACCATCTCTACTGGTAGCCAATAGGCAGGAGAGTGAAGTCAGTGCATCCACTAGATCAAGGCCCCATGACCCCCGGGAAAAGCACTCATGATCCAAATGCAAAGGCACCACGACCAACCCAGGTCACAAGTGAGAACACCATGTCTAGTGTGAACAGGACAGCAGCAGCTGAAGGCCCACAGGGCTCTCATGGGTCTGTGTAGCTTCCAGGACCAAAATCCATGGGGGCCATGGCCAAACCAGTGGGCTCTGCACAGACTGCCTCAGGCCCTGCCTGCACCAGGCTGACCCCTCCAGCACAGCAACAGGACTCATTATCTGGCCTCCCAGATGAGAAGCCTGGGGAGCCAAGCAACATGACCAGAAAGTACACCTACTGCAGAGCAGGCCAAAGCCCAGACACTTCCCCTGGGAGGCAGAGCATGGCTGGCCACACAGGGGCCAGTCCCAGGCCCTGGCTCTGCCAGTAGCTAAGACTGTAATGGAAAGTGCTGAGAGTAAAATGCAGTGGTGTCTGGAGAGCTCCCCAACCCCACATCCACCCAGCACCCATGATGTGGCTTTATGTAGAGGGGGGGTCCTCCACCCCTGGAGTTCCTTAAGGATCTTCAGAGGAGGCTTGTTGTTTTAGTGTGGGTGCTGAGTCCAGGGAGTCGTGTCTTTTTGAGGCAAAACAGGAAAAGACACAGAGTCATGGATAAGATGAAGAGCAGAGGCTGGAGCACCTTCTCCACCCCACAACATCTGCACTGTGAGTTTTGGCACCCCATGCCCAGAGCACAGATCCCCACTGCTCTAACCACCACCTCCTTGGTCATTGGTGTGGTAGCTGAAGGCCACTTGTGCAGGGCTGTTTCATGAAGTCCTACGATGGTGTTGTGGGATGCAGGTGCAGAGCAGGAAGAGGGCAGATGTGGGCAGGGCAGGTGTGGTGCAAGTAGAGAACAGGTAGAGGGCAGGTCCTGGCATGCATGTTATTATACATATGATGCACAGAGGACGTGTCAAGAATTTCTAGGGGACAACAACTATGCAAATAATACAACATGGCAGGTGAGGAGGAATGAATGATATGAGTTTGCCGTGGAGGCTTAAGAAGCCCTAAACACGCCATCCACCAGCCCCCAGGACAGCAGGAGTCATGCAGGATGAAGGAGGCAGTTGGGCCAGAGAGGATCACAGAGGCACTGGGAGCAGGTTGGGGTTCAGCTGACTCCCAGTGAGACCTGGGCAGTGTACCTGAGCTGCTGGGACTTGGCATCCATGTACATGAATAGTAGGTGATGACACTCACCCTCCTTGCCATGATGAATGTTAAATGAGCCACACATGTGCCCTGCGTGGAGTATTAGAAACTGATCCATGTTAATTACTGATACTTTCTGAACATGAACCTCCAGATACTCCCCAGAGAGGACAAACTCAGCACTTGATCCCACCTGATGAGGTTCCATGGGAACTGCTCTAGGACACCAGTCAGCACCCAACTACCTCTATGAAGTCCCTGGGAGCTGCTCTAAGACCCCAGCAGCATCCCAACCACCTCCCCTGAGGTCCTCTGGGAACTGTTCTAAAACCCCAGCATCACCCCAACCACCTGCTGTCGAGATATGATTTCCTTATCCACCTCATGTTTCTTGGCAGAAAATTCTTCCCACACACCAAGGCAGGGAAAACTCCTCACTTTGGCATGGCAATTCCACTTCTTTCATAAAATATTTTGCTCTAGAGAACATTAAACTCTGAAACCTTTGGACCCATAAGACCTCAGTGCATATATGAAAATTCGCAGTAATTTTATGGTGGTTGCAATTGTAAACACACACACACACACACACACACACACACACACACACACACACACAAACACTAACTCTGCTTCATGACTGCTCAAGTTCTATTCATAGAGCCATTTTCAGTGCAGCTCACTACTGAGGTTTAATTGATGCCTCCATTTCTTTCAGGCAGCTGATCCTATTAAATTTACACCTGAGGCTTCTCATGGTCAAAGTGTGCCTGCCACAGCTCCAGATCTTATACCGACATCCATAAAGAAAGAAAGCATAACTCTCTTGCCCATAACAAAAATTCTGGAGCCAAATTTTATGAGATGAATCCTATTGAGTATACAATTTTTATTCCTGCACCAAGGGCAAAGTTAATCCCATTTTAATCATCCATGAAGGGTTATCAAAGAGAAGCTCCTCAAAGAAGATTGAAGTTATAATTAAAGTGGAGTGCTGTGTATCAAAAGTATAAGCCTGATGCCAAACTATTGACATTTTGCACCTTTCTTTAACACAAGTTATTTTTTTTCCTAATCACAGTCCTTAGTCCAAATCTTCCTTCAATTTAGGTTATATTTGTTTTGAGCAATTTAAGCCCAGACTCCAACACAGATTCAGCCAAGATAGATATCAAGAAAACCATCCCATTCACAATAACCTCAAAAAAATAAAATACTTGAGTACTAATGTAACTAAGAAGGTGAAAGATTTTAAAATTAAAATCATGCAACACTGAACAAATAAATTGAAGAAGACCCTAGAAAATGGAAAAGACCTCCCATGTTCTTGTATTGGCAGAATTAGTACTGTCAAAATGGCCATACTACCAGTATAGTAATATACACATTCAATGTTATCTTTATTAAAATGTCAATTTTTTTTCACAGAAATTGACAAAACAGCCCTAAAATTCATTTGAAAGAATAAGATACACAGAATAGTCTAAGTGATACTAAGCACAAAGAGTGACATAGGAGGCATCACAATGATGTAGAGGATTTCAAATCATACTCCAGAACTGTAGTTACAGAAACAGCACTGTTTGGCATAAAAACAGACATGAAGACGAATACTATAGACTAGAAGACAAAGAAATAGACCCGCACACTTACAGCCATTGTATACTTGACAAAGTTTCCAAAAATTTATGTTGGATAAAAGATAGTCTTTCTAACAAATTGTGCTGGGAAAACTGGATATGTATATGTAGAAGAAAGAAACTGGAGCCCTTTCTGTCACCCTTCACAAAAGTCAAGTCTAAATGGATCCAAACCTTAGGAATCAGAACAGAAACCTTGCAACTTCTCAAAGAAAACATACAGTCAATACTCCAACATACAGATGCAGCACCAGCTTTCTCAAAAAACCCTACACCCCCCAAAATAAAACAAGAATCAGTGAGTGAGGTAACATCAAATTAAAAGCTTCTGCACAGCGAATGACATGATTAAGAGTGTGAAGAGAGCACCTATGTAATGGCAGAAGACCCTGGCCAGCTGCTCCTGTGAGGGAGATCAATACCCATAACACATAAAAACTCAAAAAACTGCCTCCAGAAAACAAATAACCAAATCAGTAAATGGCCAAAATAACTAAACAGACACTTCCCAAAAGAAGAAAAACAAATGACAATAAATATATGACAAAATGCTCACCTGCCCTAGCAGTCAGAGGAATGAAAACCAAAACTGCATCAAGATTTCATCTCCTTCCATCTGCATAGCAATTATCAAGACCACAAAGAATTATAAATGCTCAGAAGAATTTTTGGGAAAAGGCACATTTCCACATTGCTGGTGGAGCTGCAAATTAGCATAATTATTCTGGGAAGCAGGATGGAGATTCCTCAAAAATTAGGAATGGAACCACCATGGGCCCAGCTATCCTATTCCCTGGTATTTATCCAAAAAACACTAAAATCAATATACTACAATGATGTGGGTACATCAACGTTTACAGCAGCAAAAATCACAACAACCAAGTCATGGAATCAACCCAGATGCCTGTCATAGATATATGAATTAAGAAAATGTGTTCTAGCCCCACAATGGAGTTGTTCTCAGCCATAAGAAAAAATGAAATCATGGAAGTGGAGAACACTGTGCCAAGGAAAATGAGCCCAGTCTCAGAGAATCAAAGGTCAAATGTTTTCTCTCACATGTGGAAACTAGAGTGAAATAAAGGAAAGAGGGAGCAGAGTGTCCAGGGAAGGTCAGTGGAGTAGAAATAGACCGAGAGGGAGTAGGGGTGGTCAAGGGCAGGACAAGGGAGTGAATTCTGAAAAACCATGTATGTGCATATATAAGTACACCACAGGAAATTTCAACTTTATATGTAAGTACAGAGAACCACTCAATATAAATAAATTGATGAGAAACATCTATGGAGTGGAGAAAGTAGAATGGGGGAAGGGAGGGGGGAAGGGAGTCTATGAGCTGAAATCAAATCCCATGCATTTATGACTTTGTCAGGATGAATGAAACTACTAGAAAGTACTACAATGCTCTCAAAAAAATTCCCTGCTAAGAACTCAATACCAATCGGTGTCATCTGTTAAATATGTCCTGGCATCATTAAAGTAAAAACTACATGTAATTTCTCAAGTCTCTGCATATGGTCCCACATTTGGTGCACACACAAAAAAAGGAACATGGCTTCCATTATAATAAAAAATTCTTATAAATCCTTATACCACCATTCCAAGAATTTTCTTTTAAAGAAAAATGAAGAAAGGAAAGAAGGAAGGGAGGATGGAGTTGGGGGTTGAGGATGGAAGGAAGGAAGAATGTCTGCCCTCACTTAGCCATTGTCCTTGGACAACAGCAGGATCTATCCCACCCACTACTCTGACATCTCTGCCATCTTGGTTGTGTGGGCTCTGCTTATTGGCAGCTTCAAACAAAATATTCATGCAGTGCATCTTTATTGCAAGTCTTGTGATCCTGGAGGATTGACACATGCCAGGAGGGTGCTTGGCAACAAGAATGCAGCAAGGTCTATAGTCACTCCTCAAGGGAGAGTCATTGACAGTTAACAAGTGGAGAGGAGAAGACCAAGGAGAGCAGTGCTTTATAAGAGAGCAGCTTATACTGCCAGGCACAGTGAAGCTGCTGGGGACTGCTGAAGCCCTTGAATATTTCTGCTGAATTGACCCTTTCAATGATCATATTGGCAATGTCAAATGTGAAGTTAAAAATTCAATATTATGTGACAATATAAAATTGAAGAAGAGTCACAGATGATCTGCATGCTATAAATTCTTTGTTCTGCATATTAGAACATGCAAATTATTAAACCTGTGTTTTCTTTAACATAAGATCAAGTAAACTTATTATAATAATCTGAATTTCATTTCTCAAGGAATACACCCAATCAACATTTTTCTCATTTTTTAATTTTTGTAATTCTTGTGAAATCTTGGTTTCCATTTTAATTAGGCAAATATTCTCTGGGTACAGAATAATTTCCCATAATACCCTTCTATTTTTGAATGGCAATGCTCATGAAAATGCATATTTTTTGTGTGAAAATATGTGAATATTCTATCTTGGAGAAGAAAAGAACTCTCCCTTCCTTCCCAAAATAGCACCTTCCTTCCTGCCTCTGAGCCTCTGTACATGCTGTTCCCTCTTCCAGATATACTCTCCCATGGGTGCATGTGGGGCTCACTCCCTAGTCTCCTTAATGTCTGGGTAGGTGTCACCTTATGGATTCAGCTTACATGACATGTGGAGACATAACAACATGGTTGCTCCAGAGTGCCCCAAGGGGTACTGACATAGGTCATTTCTCAGCACCATAAATGCTGACAAAACCACTGTGTGCTGGGTGGAGTTTGCTGCCAGCCTTGCTAAGGCATGAGTCTGACTGTCTGACATTTACCTAAGGTGATCTGAGGTGGGTTTCAGTCAAGAGAAGTCACCTGCACCTCAGTCCTGTTTGTGGTGTCGAAGACGGGGATGGGCAGGGCCAGGACCCCCCTTCCCCAGCTAGAATCTTCCTGTGAGGGGAACTGAGGCATCTGTGGTTAAGGGAGGAAGTCAGATGATGACCCTCAAGTCAATACCCTGCAGGGGGTGGTCCCTATCTTGGGCATGACATGGCCCGAGGCACTGACCTGCAGCTTGCTTGTATATACATGGTTAGCCCTGAGCTATGTGCCTCTCCTGTGCCTTTGCTGGGGGAAAATTCATGGGCACTATAGCATTCACATCAAGTTCAGGAAGTGATCGATCAGTGCACATTATCCCCAGATCTGCTAGGGGGGAAAGGGGATCCAGCACATTCCAGCACAGAGGAGCTCACTGTGTCCATGGGCCTTGAGCTACATGCTCAGCCTTTTCTGGGGCCACAGTGTGGACTTTCCCCTTCGTCAACCCCCACTAGCTTTGCCCACCAGCCCCACATCTTACTCCATTCTTTGTTTGGGATGCCAAGAACCTGGACCAGGTGCCCCCTGGAAACCCCTGCCCATGCACCAGCAACATGTAGACAGCCCTTCTTCTTACTCAGATTTAAGAGACCCACTAGGCTTGCTGTGCCCAGGATGATGGTCCCAGCAGGATGTGCCCCAGTGGTCCT
Organism: Callospermophilus lateralis; assembly: GCF_048772815.1. Classification (NCBI taxonomy): domain Eukaryota; kingdom Metazoa; phylum Chordata; class Mammalia; order Rodentia; family Sciuridae; genus Callospermophilus; species Callospermophilus lateralis. Next base: position 398,525 of record NW_027514380.1, read on the forward strand.
CCCTGTGCAATCCTGAGCCTTGGCCTCTCTTCTCAGTCTCAGGGCCTCCAGGGGCTGCCCTCACATACCTGGGGCAGGAATCAGTGACCATCACCTCCATTGAGCCCTCCCCCCAGGCCCCAGTAAGGAATGTCACCAACACTGTAGGGAGGGAGGGATCCCATGGACCAGCAATCCTCAGATTCAGAAGCACACAGGATCACTGGTGCCACCAGGGATACTTCAGAGTTCTGTGCCCACCCTCCAGAGCTGAGACTGAGCTGATAAAGAGGACACATGGGCTTCAGGGGGTGACTCTGCCATGGGCTCCTGGCAGCCCTCACCAGGCAGTGTGATCTGGAGCACATTTAAGGGAATCCCATCATGTGGGAGGAAGGTGAGATCACCTCACAGCCCCAGAGCTAAGCCCAGCCCCAGGCGCAGTGCCTCTGCTCTGGTTAAGGGGAGCATACAGATTCTGTCTCTTTGGCCAACCACTCTGCCTATGATCAATTAGCAGAGAGCCCCTTGCATCCCAATAGGGATATGGAGGCTGGCAATGTGTGCCCTGCCGGGTGTGCCTTTCAAAATGGGATATAAACTTGAAAGATGATAGGACAGAGTAAGGAGCCCTGAGAGCAGGCGGGGAGATCTCTCTTCACACTTGCCAGGAAGTCCTGACCCAGTGGATCTTTCTTCTGTAGGTGCCTTCCCAGGAAGCAGAGAACCTTGAGGATGTAAATTTTTTGCCTCTGACTTGGAAAGGGACCAGGAGGACCAGCAGACCACGGGAGCTGAGAAAATGCATCTGCCAAAAAGATGAGCTGGATAGGCCAGAGCACAGCTCCAGGGTAATGCAGGAAGGGATCTGGGTACAGGTGAGAACCCCCAAAAGTGCCCTCGCTCCTAGGAGGGGCTGTCAGCTCTGGTCTTACCACTCAGCCTAACTGTCCATCTGAGAAAGTCAAATATGGCAGGTGCAGCTCGGAAGAACTCAGGAACAACACTAAACCATGTGTTTTACTTTGATGTCCATTCACCAAGACCCTGCTACACACCAGGAGTTGACTACCTACTTTTTGCTGTGGGAATGGCCATCCCCAGAGGCACCCGGGTAGCTTAGTGAAGTTGGGACCACACACCTGCCTTGAGGTCAGACTCCAGCATAAAGCCATAGAAATTACCACACCTCTGGCCTTGCAATGCCTCATCTGTAAAATTGGGATGCTGGAAGCAACAGGTACCTCTCAGCATCTCTGCAAGGATCAGGATCTTATGTGCAAAGAACTTACTGCAGACTCTGCCAGGCAATCTGTACCACACAGGCTTATGGTGATAGGTGATGAGGTCCAGGAACTGCCCCCTCAGAAGCCATTCCTGTCCACCTGCCACACTTCAGTCACCTTCAGTCCCACCCTGCCTCAGGGACACACAGACCTGGAGAGAATCTCTCATGAATCATCAACAGCTCCTGCTCTGTGTCTCTCCATAAAGAGGGTCCTTGGGAACAGTGCCACCTGCCCACACCCAGCAACTCAGCACCAAGGCTTCCCAGGGGAGGGGCACCCTGTGCATTCCAGGCAGCTCAGGCTGGGCCGGCTGTACTCCAGCTTCTGGGATTGACATGTGTGGCCAAAGCACAACATCTTTATGGAGAGAGACTGGTCTAAGAAGGAACTGTGCAATCACCCAAGCCAATCAGATTTTTCATCTTCTGGCCACAGTTGATTGACTCACAAAGAGACAGGTGACCAGAACTTGTCAGGAATTGTTGAGCTCATTTGTCCTTCTACAAAGCACTGATTGCTCCAAGTATCCAGCACCTGCCAGAGACTAAAGCCAACAGAGGAACACAAAGGCAACAGATGGACATAGATCACTTTCTGGCCATATCTCTGAACACCTGGATCTAGCCAGCCCCGAGGCTATCCTTGAGCTTTTCAGTTATATGTGCCAGAAAATTCCCTTAAGCCACATTGGGTTGGGTTTATTCTATTTGAAATTGAAAGTTCACTAGCAAAAACAGTTAGGCACTGAAATTTTCACCACTCAGAAGACCAGACAAAATCCACCTGAGGTCCACAGAAGACACACACACAAGTGTATGCCCTGCAATTCAAGGTAAAATTTAAAAATAAATAAATAAATAAAACAGATGGTGAGTGGGTATTTATTGTTCCAATCATTTCTGTGAATACAGAGAGAAAATATTAAGTAAACGGGATCCATGGAAATAGCCAGAGAGCCTCTCCTGTCAATATTTATCACAATAAGAATAAATATTAATAAACAAAGCTAAGATAGAAAAAATCAATTTATAGCTGCAAAGCAATATGATCTTTTATACAATTAAACTCATTTTGTGTCCAACCTGCTCTTTGTATAATGCTTGCTGACATAAACTTTCAAATGCTCAAGAAAGAACCACTTCATTGTGGTGATTCAAAGTAGTCCAGGAGCCAGGGTGAAATGTTGTCACTTTTCTTTCTCTCACTCAAACACACTCGGGCTTTGCCCTGGTGCTCTAGGCACTCCTATCTTTGAAGAGCTGTCGGACACCTGGGTACTCACGCCTACCGTGACACCTTCACAGCTCACCTACCATCTGTACTAAGATGGTCATTAGAACTGCACAGAACTTTCTTCCAAGTACCAAATTCATAGGCAAAGGAACACCAATATTGCCTCCTAGAATTTCCAAGAAAAATAAAACAGCCCAAGCCAAACTCAAGATCAACCCACCCAAACAAAAACACAGAACTCCCCCTTCTGTGCCCTTTTAGAAATGACCAGCAACCACTATGTGGACTTCACCAGCCACTGTAGTCTCAAGGTGCTGCTCACATCAAGTGACTGGCACCATAGGATGTGTGTGTCCCTATGCTCCCTGCCACTGTCCTCCCATGCATGTCCCCAGAAGCACCCAGGTTCCTAGCCACACCCCATGCAGCCTCAGGGTGGTCTGCTGGAGCTCAAGCCATCCTACCACAGTCAAAATCACACTGGAGTCTTCTGCTTTGGGGCCTGTGCTATGCCCCTTCTGGCAGAACTAGCTGGAAGCCAGTGTGAAGGGAGGCTGGACACAGAGGCAGGCTGATTTACATAGATAATAGGGCTCATCCCCCAGGAACTTGGCTCTGCTGGAACCTCTCATCTGACATCCTTCTTCCTGTAAATCACCCTGCTTCCTGATCATGGGTGCCTCTGGCCCACCTTTAGCTAAATCCCCCCACTGTGCTCTGTTCAGTGTGCACCAGTTGCTGCCTGCCTTTGCAAGGACACTCTAGGCCCTCTGAGCCTTTCCCCCTCACACTTGGGGGCCCCTGGTTGTCTGGACTTTCACTGTCCATCCTTCAAGTCTCAAGGTGATGGTCCCTCCTCCAGAAAGCCCTCCCAGGGCATAAGATCAGGCTGTCTGCTGCTTCCATGAACTGCTTTCCTTCGGAGCACCCACCATGCTACATCCACCATGCATGCTTCATTAGTGTTTCCCCTCCTGGACTGCGAGTCCTCATCTTGCTAATTGTTGCACACCCTCCACTTGGTACCATGCCCTGCACACACTTGGTGCTCAGGATGCAATTATCAAATTAAACAACAAATGCCATGGGCCCCTGAGACTGACATATCTGGACTTTTTCCTGCTCAGAAGAGGTTGGCAAACTGCCGTTGAAGGCAACTTCTCAGGTCTCCCAGCTTGGGGATGATGGCCCCCCTGCCACCCATGGCCTACAGCTGCTAATGAGAGATACGCCTTTTTGAAGTCTTATTAGAGCCAATGTTGCAAATCTGGGCACAAACGCAGGCCAGGGAGAAGGGATGGAGGTTGTCTTCAGGGCCTCAGGACTGCATTCACTTGCCCTCCCATCCCACTCCTTACTGCCACCACTGAGGGCGGCTCAAGGCAGCCACCATGAAGGCTTCCAAGTGGTCTCACTTTACCTTACTTGCCCTTCAAAAAAAGAGATGACTGAAGCAGAGAAACAATCCATATGCTCACAATCTCCCAGGGTTGATACAGAACCGGGCTGCAATAGGACCCTGCCAGGAGGACCCAGGAAGAGTCAACCAGCCAGGGCCACACAGCTGTGCACCCTCTTGGAGGTGAGATCTAGGCTTTCGTTTTACCCCTCTCCCTGTGACAGTTTCTGAAAAGGCAGCTTACAGAAGGGCCAAAAACAGTGTCCCCAAGCCCTGACATCCAGGTTCAAAGCCTAGCTTTGCCCTGTTGGACCTTTGAACCTGAGGCTATTTATTCAGTCTCTCTGACCTCAATGTCCCTGTCTACAAGATGAGGACAAGCATGCAAATGTGGGTGGCACCCCCCCAGGCACTGAATTAACACATTCACACACACCTGAAGCACAGTACTTGCCTTGACTGTTGCAAATGCCTACGTGGCCCTCCTTCTGCTCTAGTGTAAATCTGCCTGTCCCCCAAAGGCACACGTGGAAGACATTGGGAGTGGGGAACTACTGGGAGGCATTGGTACTCTTAGGATGGGAGGCCTGGTGGGAGGGAGTCCAGCATCAGGGGTGCCCTTGAGGGGAGAGCTGGGTCCCAGCCCTTTCCTCTTTCTCCTTTGTGCTCACAGCCATAAGGGCAACAGCTTTAATCCCTCACCAATCAGCACCACAGGTTCACAGCAACAAGCCCAATCCTTAGGATTGAAACCTCCAAAGCTGTGGGCTGAAATAAACCTTCTGACTCCATATGTTGAAATCATCTCAGGAATGTATCGCAGTTACAGAAAGCTGACTGACACACTTCCAACCATGTCCAGCTTCCCTATCCCCACTACATGCTTCCAGTCTTTCAGAGGGGTAGAAATCTCATTACACCCTGCCCCTAGCTCTGTCCCTGGGTGAAGAGAAAAGCCCAGAGCAGGCATGTCTCCCAGGCCATAAACTCAGAAATCATTTTTGTAACTTTCTATTATTCAAATCAGTTTTGATTCTCAGCCCCTTTGGTCAGGCTAGTTTTTAAAATAAAGCTGGAAGAGATATCTTCCTAGATTTTCTGCATCCTCTTGGGGATCAAAGGCAGTGGGTAGTTCCGGAGTTCTGAGGCTGGACAAAGAGGAGAAAGAGAAGACCAATAGGACTTTTGTCATCTTCACACACAGGCCCTGCAGCCTCAGCACTATGCCTCCTGATCTTTCAGGTCAGCCATGGGTGAGAAGGGGGCTCTGATACTCACCTGACAGGCCAGAGGATTTTCTTAGGTCACAATGTCCCATTCCCTAAACCCTGGGAAGATCCAGTGCCTCCATGGGCCAGGCAGGTAGTGTAGAGCCTGGGAACCTGGTGATCACATTCACGAATCTCCAGTGCCTCCATGGGCCAGGCAGGTAGTGTAGAGACTGGAAACCTGGTGATCACATTCACAAATCTCGATCCAGAGGCTGCCCCTCTGAGTGGCATCAGGCCCCTTTCAACCTGGAAAGGAAGCAGCTCTCTGGCAACAGGACCTGCCATTCTCATGTTGTTCACACCACTAGGCAGCAGAGCTGCAGCTGGGGCCCCCTCTACAGAGGTGGTCTCAGAGAAGCTCCTGCCCTTGTCCTTCTGACTATTCTCCAGGACAATTCTTCTCTATTTTTACAGTCTAAGGTATACCTCCTGAGACCACACTTGACAGAAAACTTTAATGGTGGATGGAAGGATGGATGGTGTAGGATGGATGGATAGATAAATGGGTGGATAGAGGGATAAATGATGGATGATGAATGGAAGGATGAATAGATGGATGGTAGATGGAAGGATGGATGAATGATAAATGGATGGTAGTTGAACGGATGGATAGAGTCAAACAGAAGGACAGACAGATGGAGATAGGTATTTCTCCATCTCAAGGATAAGCCTCTTAGAGTGATTATCATTTTTTACTCCAGACTTCCAATGTCCTACCTGATCCAGTCACAGCAGCTCCATGAATGACTATCTACAACAATGTTTGTGATATTTACAAACTAAGATTACAAACAAGATTATAAAAGCTATATCTGCTACTGCAGCCACAAAAGTTACCAACAGTAGCTTTCAGCCTAAAGTAGAAGAAAAGATCACTGAGGAATGGCACAGTGTGGTGGTTCTAATCTACATGGGGGCACACAAAGACCAAGGAAACCAAGCACCGGTTGACATTGCCTTGAGTGGCCTTCCTGCCAGGCCAAAGTCCATCATCTGCACACAGACCAGGCACCAAACAATTCTTAATTATTCAATAACCCAGAGAACCAATTTGGGTGCTCATATTCAAAACTTCTCTCTAAATGTTCAAGCCAAAAAAGCTCAGGACCCTCTTGCTTTGACAGTATCCACCCTATGCTCCGGATTCCTAAAATGTACACCACCACTTCTGATAGTCTTTAGGCATAGCCTGCAAATACTGCCTGTCGAGAGAAATAAAATTTAAAGAAGCCTAAGGTCTCAGAGAGCTCAAGATGTGTTTCAAACAAGACCAATGTTGATCAAATAAATCATCACTCTTTCTGGTGCAAAGGCAAGCAGAATCTATTCATTTTCTCAAGTATGTCGGACATTTTTTATTAGTAGTCATTGCTACAACATTATTCTTTATACATACAATAATTCAATCTCAGTATGCCACTTTCCAGTATTCAAAAGTACCAATTACCCCAGTGCCTGTGCATGTGCTGACCACAGCTTGGTCTGGCCTTTCGTCCATTCCAGTCATCTAACCTTGCCTACTTCTTGCTGTGGATCCCTCTGCACTCTTGCTCTATTAAACATCAACAAGTACTTAAGCACCTGTTGGGCTCAGAAAATATGGACATCAAAAATAAAACAGAGTGAGCCCCTGTTCCTGAGGGGCTCACTCCCCACACATGGAGAACTGCAGTATTCTCAGCCCAGGACAGGTCAGCACACACAGCACTAGCCGACCCCACAGGCCCCTGGAATGATGCCAGCAGGCCTGGCAGGGAAGGTCTGCTGCTTGTTTAGCCAAGCACACGTGGTAACTGGCCCATGAACCCTCCTTCTTGGAGAATATTCTAATGATGGCTTGCAATAGTATGTAGCTGTCACTGACAACTCAGAGCAAGGTATAAGAATTTCATAAAAGAGAACCATCAGAAAGGACAAGCTCTGTCTTCTGGACTCCAAAGGAGGACAGACCACTAACTTAGGTCACAGCTAGTGTAGGTAGACAGAGGTGGTACTGGGTCCATGCCACAAACCTTTGGTGCTGGGTCACCTCTCTGTCTCAACTCCTGTGCTCCCCTCCCTCATGGTCCCTTTCTGATACCCAGCCCACCTTTGCACACACGTGAGGGCCTTAGCTCCCTCCTTCCAGACAAAAGTTGTCCTGGCCACTTTAATTCCTGGCTATGTTTATTGATGACAAACCCCAGCCAATGACCGACACCATCTATCAGCCTGTAGCTTGGGGTTTCTAAGAATTGACTGCCACTCAACCCAACATGGCAAAGCCTCTAACTGAAGAGTGAACTGGTCTGCCATGCTGCCGCTGGTCAGAGATCTGAAAGGTGGTTGTATCCCCTTCACAGATGAGGTTCAGCAGAACAGAGAAGGTGATGTTCTCATCCAGGCTCAACAGGGACCTCTACAGGTTGTCCTGGGTCAGGTAGACTGCAATGCTGCAGATGCACTCTCAGGCAGAAGGCACCTGTGTGGGGCTGTCCTGGCCCAAGTGGATCTTGTCCTCCCACTCACCCTCCTCCTCTAGGGGATGCTGGACTGCCTCATTGGCCAGGTAGAAGCTGAAGGAGAGCTCCATGGCCATGCCCCCCAGCAGGGTCAGGATCTCTTCCTTGGGCTCCAGGTCCAGTTTGGAGCTAATCCACTCATGCAGCAGCTCCAGCTCAGCCATGCACAGTCAGGGCCCCCCCTGCAGCCAGCAGCTGGCCACCATCTCCCTGGACTCAAGAATGGCAAACATCTTGATGCAGGTTAGATCCTCAGCAGGGTCACTGTCATTCCAGCCCATGTGAGTGACATAGAACTGCATTTTGGGTCTGTTGGAGTGGATGGAGCTGTGGAAGATGTGGGACTTCACCTCCCAGTTGAAGGGAAACTTCTCCAAGTTACTGAAGGCCATGGGAATTAGCAGGAGCTCCATGGAGAACAGGCCATAGCTGGTGCTGACTGAAGGGGGCTCCAGGCTCTGTGGATCAAGAAGGACTCCCCCTAGGCTGTAGGCAGGAGTTGCACCTGAGGTCTTGGTTGGCCTCCTCAAGTAAGGAGTTGGAGATGTGCAAGCTGAAGGGAATGAAGGTGGGCAGTGAGGAGAACCTCTGCAGGCCATTTATGGTGACTGGACCCTTGACCTCTGTGAGGAGGGCAGCAAAACAAGAGTGAGACCCTGTTATGCTGTGTGAGAAGATGACCCAATGGAGTCCCTGCCTGCCACCCAGTGAGCCACGTGATGGCCACAGGGAAAGTCTTATAATTCCACAAAAATATGTTCTTCAGGACCATCCCCAAAACCATGTGAAGTGGGAAGGAGCCCAGATGGTCACTGATTCCATGGCCCTGATGCACACAGCTGCCTCCTCAAAGGGAAAACGTTACTCCTCCAGATCTCAACCTCACAGAGAGAGCCCAACATCCAAGCATGGGGTCATCTTCATGGCTCATTACCCTGCAGACCAGACAGAACCCACCATGCCCATGATCCACGTGGGGCCCACCCAGCTCTAGGACTTGGCAGCTCATGCTTCTTTCCTTTCCATAGGAGACAAAATTCAGATGCTGAGATATATCCAGAATCATTAAAAGAAGGGCAAATCTTTGGCTTCACACTTCTACTATTAGAAATTTCTCCTTCTGATTATTGGGGTGGCATGGAGTGTGTAAAGATTTCTCTACAAGGCCATTTGCTGCCTTGGCTAGAACTGTGAGCCAACTACCCTCCATGTTTCAGTATTCAGAGGCCCGTGTCTGGAAGGAAGTCTTGGCAGGTGGTACAGAAATTGTGGAAGTGATGGTCTGGACTAGAACATCTGCACACTCTCCAACCCCAGGTTCCTCTTCTCCACAGCCCACTCAGCACTGTCATCTCACCCTCTTCCCATCCTCTCCAATTGATGGGAATCTCCTCCCACCACAAGGCAGAGCAGGCTTCTTCCTCAGCCTGGAGGTGGTGACTTTAGCCCTCCTCTGAGCTTCTCTACTTGGCAGGGAACTGTCTACACAACTCCCCACTCTATAATCCATATACAGCCAAAGGAAATCTCTGGTAGGAGGACTGGAGGGAGGAGGCCATGAGAGCCACAGCATGTCACCCTTCCCCTCCCTGATTGTCCTATGCCTTCTGCTCTCACAGTGCTCCACCCTGGTCTCAGATTTCCCTAACAGTGACACTGGTGTCCTGCTTACTGCTGGGTCTCTGGTCTTTCCTAGTAGAAGTTAAACAAATGCTCATAGAATTCATGTCCACCAATTATGATTACAAGGTTTCTGTGCTTGAGAGAATAAATATACTGTGTTTGCTCTGAGTCTCTCTGGATTCCTCTCATTGTTGTGAACAGACACCATTTACACTAACATAGCCTTTGCCTCTTGCATTCTCATGCCATTCATTTCCTTCTGCAACATCATGTCACTGGGTTGTTAGTCTGGCAACCAGTTTTGCCAAGAAAGGTGCTGCAATTTTCATATAAAAAGGGATAATATCAATTAATAGGAGAAACACACTATTGAGGTGCCAGTCCACCTGGGTCCACACACCTGCCATGTCAGGAGACCATTACCATATTTCTGAGATGTGTAGTCTCAAAACTACTTTCAAAAAATGATAAAACTGAGCCACAGGGAAGTTCTCCAATCTGAACATAGTCAAAGTCAGGATTCACACTTGTTCTTTCCACCTCCAAAACTTTCCAGTTCTGTCAATTCCCTGAGTTTCTCCTGGCCTGGTGGATCTACAGTGAAGGAGCTGGGACTCAGTGCTCAAGGCCAAGTTCATGAACCCTGCACTAGTCAGAAGGTTTCACTACTCTAAAATCACAGATGACTGTGTCCCCTATCCAAGGTGCCCACTGTCATCCTGGATCTCCAGGTCATTCAGGAAAATAGGTGCATCTGTCTCAGAGCATCTCAGCACAGCTGCTGGCAGAAGAGCCAGTGATGAGACCTTCAAGGCAAAAGTGAGTGTAGGAAAACGCTACTCCCTGGAAGCCCCCTGCAAATCTCAGAGCCTCAGGAGGAACAGCAGTGCAGCAACTTGAACCTTGGATGAAGGAGGCCAGCTGCAGGCCACCCTGCATTTGTGAATAGCCAACTCTGTGAGCAGGTTTCCCTGCCCCATGGCACCCAAGGCCAGGTCCTTCTATATCTCAGCCTTGGAAAAACTCATTACAAAAGCAAAAAGAGAAAAACTTCAAATAATCAACTACTGAATTTAAATGCTGCCAGTTTAAAAGATAAAATGGAAACAGTCAGATAAGTTTCTTCCTTTTCCAGCCACATGTAACACAAACTGGACAGAGAGAATGCAGGGCCACACCACAGTCCAGCATGGGTGCCAGTGCCTGTGACTGGCAGGAAGGGTGATGCCTGCCTGCCTTTTTCCCATGACCAAACTTTTTGACTCTCAGGCTGGGTGGCCCTAGAAGCCAGCTGGGGCTCAACAGAAACAGAAAGAGGAGGAGAGAGGAAGGAGCTAGATGGAAGCAAACAGAACTAGACAGGAAGTAATCAGGAAGAAAAAGGGAAGAACATGTACTGATCGAGTACCCTGTGTCCTCTACTTGCAGGGCCTACATGAGGACAGCTGGCAAAAGGAAAGGTGGCTCAGAGTCATGGCCCTAGCATTGCACATCAGAGATAAGAGGACATGTTTAGAGCAAAGAGTAAAAACTTAATAACACACACACAGTATCCAACAGAAGAGGAAACTGGGGCATGAAAGTCTTAAGTCATGCAACAAATAAATTGTGGTTTTGCGGCAGGAATCATGCAGACTCTAGAGTAGACATGATGGTGTTAAGGGGCATCTGAAGGGCAACCTCCAAGGCCAGACTTCTGAGACCAGAAGCAGGAACCCAGAATGTCAGAGCCCATCATAGTCTGTGCATGGCATCTGCCATCCTGGAAGACCCCTGGGTGTGCATCCATGGAGCTGTGGACAGAACAGAGGCGACCAGAGTCTGTAGAAGCTCCATGGGGGCGGCATGAGGGAGAGTGGGGGGTTTGTTTACTCATATTCAAGTTCAACAGACATGGACAGCAGGACAACTTGAATCAGTGATGGCACAATAGGATGAACTCCCACAGGCTTCCCCACAGAGGAAAACCCCAGAGGACACATCAGAGCTGCCTTGTTATTTAACAGGTCTCTCCTCTCACTGCAGGATGAGCTATGCCTTACACTCAGGGCCAGAGACTACTCAAATGGTCTCCATGGGTCTTGAGTGTCCCTATGGTCCTCTGTTGATGCAAATGAACAACAGCAGGAAGACCACTTCTCTAAAAGTTCAAGGACCCTACTGGGCACATAGTAAGCACTTTGTGTATGCACATATAAATGAACATCAGGTCAGGGGGAGCCCATTCTGGCCACAGGTCCTGAAATGTGGAGCAGCAGATCCATTGACAGAGAGAAGGCAGGGACACACCACAGTCCAGCACTTTTTTGGAGTAAAGGGAAAGCAATAATAAAACCACCATCATCAACAAAGTATTGGTTTGAATATTTGATAGGCACTGAAACCATTATCATGATTATAGTCATTATTTGCATAATCATTATTACAGACCAAACACTGTTATGAGAACTTTACAGGCATTAATGCTGTCAATCTCAACAGTCTTTCAGTTGTGAGGGATTGATTAGCATCCCATTTATAAATTAGGAGACAGAGTCAGAGAGGTTAAGTGACTTGCCCTCATTCACAACAATAGCCAGAGGAGGTAGTTGATCCAAATGGCTCAGATCCAGGTAGCCACTGTGTTCTGCTGCCAGAGGCCACTTGTTATACAGATTCTACACGGAAGGAGCCCAGTAAGTATGGCAGCGAGTTGTGAGTGTGGCTTTTAAGGGCCACATGTGGGTCATTGGCTGGACACTGTCCTGTGATGAAGCAGGAAACAAGGATGGGGTGCTCTCAGCAGTCCCTGGGTGCCAGGGCAGCCTCACCACAGAATGCAATAATCCAGTTGGGCTGATGCCTGCCCAGGCTGTAGCAGGAAGGACCAGAAGGCAGAGGGCAGCAGCAGGATGCAGTCAGGCAGCTGAGGGCTTCTGTGTGGCCTGGCATGGTGGACAAGTGACATCTTGACTAACCACAGACCACACCACACACTCTGGCCCCTGATGGCACTGAGGATTGGAGGAGACAGGCCACAGCCCAAGCCTCAGGTGCTCCACCAGCAATCACAGGAAAAGGCACAGTTTAAAAGAGAACCAAAAGCAGGTCTGTGCCCTAGTGTGATGGCCACCACTGCTATGTGCCAGAACCATCCAACCTACACCCACAGGACACATGGCCTCTGCCTCTGTGGTTGTGGGTGTCCCACAGCTTTACATTCAGTCTGGAGCCAAAAGGGGCTTTTCCTGTTACCTGATGTAAGCTGGGGCCTGGGAGCTGAGTATTCTGTGGCTGGATTCCACTGCTGGGAATCCAGGGAACTTGAACATTTTGCATCAAGTGCCCAGTTTCCACCCACTCCTGGTCACCAACATGAATGTCCATGGCTCTCCTCAGTCATTTCTGGGGTACGTCTTGCCTTGATCATGAGGTTGTTGTCCCATGTGGCTAGACAACTGTATCTGTGGCTTTACTTTCCCCTTTTAGGTGATTCCTGGGGCTTTGATTTTTCCCTGAGTCCTGTCACCCAAGGGGCCCACCTGCTGCTCAGTCATCCAGCTTTCTTCATCTGCAGGTAAATTCTCACATGAATGCACTAGGGCTGAGGGCAGCACTGAGGACACAGCTACCACTAAAGTGCTGGGGACCATGTGGGGTTCCCTCTCCCAAGAAGTTATCACCCACAGCCCTGCAGAGCCCAGCTTTATGGGGGGAACAGGGACTCTGTAGAGAAAACCAAGTTAATACTTGGTGTCCTTATAAACAGAGGGACTATGAGGACACCAACACATGCAAGAAGACCGTGTTAGGACCCAGGAAGTGCAGCCCCCAGAAACCAAGTATGAGCCACAATAGGACCAGCCTGCCAACACCTCAATCTTGGACTTCCAGCCTCCAAACTCTGACGAACAAATTTCTGTTGTGGAAGTCCTCCAGCCTGTGACCTTGGGGACAGCAGCCTTTGCAGGCTAATGGAGGGACTGCTGTTCTTTACTATATTCCTGTCAGCTGGACTAGCCTGTCTTCTGTCTTCCAAATCAATGTTAGAATCACGTGTCCAGTTGCCCAAGCCAAAACCCCCAGACAGCCCGCTGGAGGTGAGGCCTGCACATTGGGGTGGCAGTGCCCCTCAACTCCCTACCACAGGACCCCCATCAAGTATCTTATAGTTTCCTAGAAGGAGCAGATGTTGCTCTTTCCATCCAACTACATAGCTCCATGTCACCTCTATAATGAAAGACCTGGAGCTCAGCATAAGCTGCAGCCTGACCACAGGTATCCCCCTGAAAGCACAGAGACACAGGAAGGAAGGGGGAGATCCAGGAGCAAAAGCTCAGAGATTTGGTGTATCCCCATAAGTATTTCAACATGTGCAAGAGAGGAAGCAGGTGGGTGAATGTTGGGGAGCAGGCAGCAGAGGCCACCTCAAGCTGTAACTTGGGGTTTCTGCAGAGTTCAGGGTCTGTGCTGCCACTGGCCTCCAGAAGTGTTCCTAACTCACTATGGCAAAATACCATGAGGTGAGGAGTGGGACATGGGGCTGACATCAAGCACTGTCTACATCCTGTAGATGAGAGCCCCCTCTCCAGGAAGAACCCATCCCAATGCCCACACCCTAACCAAAAGGCAAGATATTTGATATTTATCCCCAGTAGACATTCCAAAAAAAAGATAAATTATTCCCAAAGAACCCTTGAAATAACCCACTGAAAAATATGAGGTGTCCAACTGTGAATGCTTGTGCTCCATTCTTATTGAGATGGAGACAAAGCAGCCATTGTGTGACCATGAAGACCAGAATTAAATGATAAGAACACAAAGCAGGAAGTCAGAGGAGCAAGCCACAGCATGAGAAAAAAGATTCCTGCTTGGTTGAGCTTTGTGGCCTAAGATTCTGTTACTTATAGATAAATACTAACTGAAAAAAAGAAAAAAAAACAGAAGGCAGGTAAATAAGCTAATCCTCATATTCATTTTTAATTTATAGCAACAGTTTTATATCAAATGCTTGAGGTAGGAGAGTAGCACATGTTCTAGAGGTAATCACAGAAAACTGAAGACTTTGGAGAGGGAGATTGAGATCATGGTGCAATAGAAGGCTCTTATCTGTCTTTGAACATTTTCCCTAACCACTGTCTCCAGGTTTGGCTGAGGGTGAGTAAGTGGGTTCTGCAGGAACCTCAAGGCATAGACAGTCTTGTAAATAATACTGGATTCTGAGTGTAGAACAAAGAGAGTGAGGAGTCACGTCAGTCAGGGAGATTGCCACCTGTCAGGACTTATAAACACACAAACCCCTGCTCTGCAGAGCACTGCTCAAAGCTCCACAGCTAAGGACCTAGCCAGCCTCTCTTGTTCTCAGGTGTGGCCGTAGGATTACTTCTGGCCAATGAACTATGAGCCCAAGTGTCACACATCACTTGAAAGGCAGAATCAATTGCTGTCACATTCCACTAGGGACAAATTGCAGACACAGAGGCCCTAGAGTATGGCAAAGCCACTACCTAGAAGCAGCCTGGGTCCCTAATACCCACATGGAGGACCCTGCTTGCCATACATGCACACCCACATGGGATCTGAGCAAGAAGTCCTCTTAGGTAGTGCTGAGCCACAGGTGGAGCAGTCACAGCCATCAGTGAGAAACCACCACATGCCATCACGTGGTCTGGTCGCATGATGACACTCATATCAGGCCCCTACTAAAAAGACTAAAACCTGTCAGAGTCCAGCTCTACCATGGTGTCTCAGAAGATTAACAGATGGTGAGGAGTCAGAAAAGGCAGCAGAGAAACAACACAGACACAAAAGTGTAGGTGCTGAATCCCAATCTTTACTTGTGAAGTTAATCATATGTACTTTTCATTTTGGCAGGCTCACAGTATTTTGTTATTACAAGACAGGAATCATTAATCAAAGAAACAAAATATTACATAGCTATGATTACATAAGAAGAATGTATCTTGGCTTATGCATAAGCAAGCATTTTTTCTTTCAGTTCACATTTTGCTTTGAGCTGTTTCTGCTTAGTTAGCTTTTAATAATAGTTAGAAATGTCCCAGACTATTGGCCTATACCTTCAGTATTCTTTCTTGACTTACTGACTAGAACCGGCACTGAGGTTATGACAAGTGGTTAACTAGATAGAGAGGCTACTAATTTAATCAAACAAGAGTAAGAGCACAAATCATTGTGCACAGGAACAAGAACAAGTTACCCAGTACCAAGCACTAATCTGTCTTTTTAACATTAATTTTTCTTCTCTAGATTTTAAATTAATTTCTCAAAAACTTCCTTGACTGTTTTTCCTACAGGGGGTTTTTTCATTAAACATTAACAATCTACATTCCACAGCTGAATCGTTGCATTTAGAGCAAACAGATTTATTCTTTAGAAATAGTTGCATTAATTGGGAAAGTCATATTTTTTCTTCATACTTAATGATCATATGAGAAGTTGCAACTATACTTATCAACAAGAATACAAAAACAAACCTCCCATTCCCAGAAACATTCTGCACTCCTCCAGAGGATGGACATCTTGCACCATCCACCTCAGTAGGGCCTTGCCTTTGCCAGAGTCAGGGGAGGGGTGCAGCAAAACCCTCTACACACTTCCTTCTCAATGCAAACTGTTTTGTTAGCAAGGAGAAAATAATGACAGAAAAAATATAAAAAACTGCTGAGCCAATGTGAAGGATTTCTGGTGCATCCCAGTTGTAGAATGTGCATTATCAAATGGATTATATGGACCTCTTAGTGACAGTAATTTTGAGTTCCTATAGGCACTGTCAGCTGTTAAACAACAGGAAATTTTGATGACCTTGTTCTAATTTCTATTTCTATTTATTCTAAATTGAACACCTGGGAGGTTGTTTATATCAGAGAGAAAAATTCACTAAGTAATCCTGCCAGCTCTGCTGCCATCTGATGGGGAGGCAGCTGAGCTCAGAGGAGGCAGGGAGACACCTGGGCTGCAGCCAGACTGCTAGGTTATTTCTCTAGATGAGTCACTTCATCCCCACTGAGAATCAAATTCACTGTGTGTCAAGTGGGGTGTCAATTTCTATCACCTTCCAAGGCCACTCCATGAGGTAACCCAGCAATGTGGCACATTACAATGCAACTGGATGTACAGGAATGTCACTTAGAAAGCCCCTTGCCATTGGACTTCTCACTAATTCAAGTGAGACTTTCTTCATCAGTTCACTAGGGGAATAAAAGATGATTCCTTAAACACGAAGAACACTCAAACCATGTAAGTCTACACAAACCTGGGATAGAAGGGCAGATATGTTTGTTGGCGAGTTTACAGCTTGGCTAAGCTTCAGGCCTGGCTGGATTCATCATTTAAACAAGGTGCATGTTCACAAATATCCTGGTGGATGCATGCAAAAGAAACTGTGTGCATCCATGGAGTGGGTTATCTGGCAATAAAGTAGAGCCTATGATGGACACCTATGATGACAAAGCTAAATCTCGAATACATTGTGCTGAGCAGAAGAGGGTGACCTCAAAAAGCTGCCTAATGTATATTCCCTTTAGTACTGCTCTTGAAAACTCAAAACTGCATGGGTGGAGAATGGGTTGGCTGTTGCAGGAGAGCAGGGCTGGGGAGGCTCTGGCTACAAAAAGTCAGAGCACAGAACAGGGGTGTGGGAATGAAGCTGCTGTGTGTCCTGTATTCTTCACTCAAATACACCAGAAAGTGTATTTGAATAAAGAATAAAGTGATTTTTAAGATGCATCATCATCATCACTCTTCACTATCATCCATGAAGCTGACTTGATTCTCAACTTCCACATAAGTGTGGAACCAGCAACTCCAGGCTCACATTTTGCTTCCTTGAAATCTAAGTGGAAGTAAAGGGAAAACTTTCTGTTCCCCAAAGTCTCAGGAAAACTATTATCAGGGCTTCTCATTGGCTCTGAGGGCCATGTGCCCAATCCCTGGGCTAATCCCTATGGTCAGGAAATGACTTATTTTGATTGGCTCAGTCTTGGTCATCTGCCAATTTTTGAACCATCACTATGGCTAATAAATGGCTTCTTCTGATTGGCTCAGCCTGGAACATATGCCCATCCCTGTATCAATCACTATGATCAGGAAATTGTCTCTTCAGTTTGGCTCAACTGCATTCATGGTCCCTCCTCATTAGCCTGGAGATGGAGTCACCCTTAGCTGAAAATTTGGGAGGGCCCCCCAAAGCATCATCAAGATGCTATTTTGACAAGAAGACAAGGAGGTTCAAGGTACAGAACAACACAAAGTCCACTGTCTCTGGCTGCTCCTGTTCATCCTAAGTCCAGGCATGTTTTCCAGCCAATGCTGCTCGCAAAACCACTGGGGCTGCAAAGAGAAAGAAGAATTGCTGTGTCCAAAAAACATTTTAGCAGCTACCCTGTGGGAAAGTAGTGCCTTTGCAGTTTGATGATGCACTATACTTGAAAGACAAGTTGGAGATTCAGAACACAGGATCCAAAGCAAGCCAATCCCAACTGAAGCACTCCTTTGATGCTTCAAGATTGATATCAGAGGCAGTAACAGCACCAGCTCTGTGCCTGTGATCTGAGCATTCTCACAGGGCCTCCTGACCAGAAGGGAAAGTGCTGGGCCTAAACTCTGCTCATAGGGTTGCCACTTCTGAATTCTGAAGACTTTGACTTTGAACATGCTCTTTGGGCGTGACATCTGGTAGGACAATGCCCACCAGCAGAAGAGCAGTGGGCCACATGCTTGCTGCTGATATCAAAGTGATTACAAGAAAATGTGCTGCAACTATGATGAGAAAGTGGGGAATCCACTGCTTTGAGAAACCCTGCTGGCTGTTCAAACCAGAGCTTGCTCCAAATGAAGAGAAAAGGCAAAGATGTTCTACAAAATTGCAACAACCAAAGAACCCATCACATCCTTTACCACCCATGTTTCTTCCAGCATCAAAGCACTTTTGCTGAACATGGTCACACACGAGGAGAACAGAGACAGGGAAACCCCGAGCCATTAGCTTCCACTCATTCCCAACTCATTGGCCACCTATGGATATGAGGCTGGTGAGATGGGAACTTTTTGAGACGTCAAATAAAATTGCTGAATGGGCTCAGGGAAGTACTTCTGTTGCTCCAGTGGGGACAAAATACCTGCACAGGCATGAGCTTCAGAGCAGGAATGGTGTAAATCTGAGGCACTTACATAAGAGTTAACTGCTATGACATTTGTATTGAAAGTTTATATTTCACACTTAAAATGAATGGGAAATATTATGCTATGATTTAGGGTTTTAATTTTTCTTATTTAGAACATCATTAAAGAGCAAATATAAATTCTATAACAGAGGAGAGAGACCCAGAAGGAGGGAAAGAATTTATATTCTCTCCTTTTAAAGGCATTTTTGTCATTGTTAAACAGAAGACTGCATTTCCTTGGGCTCTGAGTGCATGGGAATTACCCCAGGCATACATTCAGGCCACCATCCCCACTTTTCTCTGGACACCTTGTCCAGAAGATTAAAAAGCAGTCTCTGGGGACTCCATCAGACTCACAAAGTTGTTGTTTTTTTTTCTTAACCTACTCAATAGTTTTTTAAAAATGAAATTGGTCACACAATATTTATATTTCTGGGTTTTCTGTAAAAATAAAATAAGCTTTGAGCCAGCTGGATAAATGCCCTGACCAGCAGCCACAGTTTGACAGCCTTGGTCACTGCACTTAACTAGTGCCTGCTCCATGAAGTTTGCCACAGGCCCCATCCCTCCCTGACACTCACCCCAGCTCTCTCATTCACATGTGTACCAGGCCTGTTCCTCCTGCCTTAAAGATGAGAACAGCACTGAGGACAGCAGACTGGAAGATGGATGCAAAATTTCAGGACCTGCATGAGTGGTGGCTGGAATCAGACACCTGTGATTCAGAAAGGTATTACCATGATTTTCCTCATGCAATGGGGGGAAGCATGTCCCTGTCTCATCTGGTCTGTGCTGTTGTAGCAGAATACTTAAGGGTGGGTGACTTATAAAGAAGAGAGATTTATTTCCTATGGTTCTGGAGGCTGAAAGTTCACAATGAGGATGCTGACAAATGGCAAGGACCTACATGCTCTGTCCCTCATAGGGAATGTGGAAGCACAAGAGTGTACTCCCACACATGGGGACAGGGGACATGGTCAAAATCTTCCCTTTATCAGGAGCCCACCCCAGTGAGACCACATGAATCCATTGCTCAGGGGACAGCCCCTGTGGCCATCAAACCCCCAAAATTCCTTCCCTCAATGTAGTCACACTGGGGAACAAGTTTCCAACCCATGAATGCTGGGGATACATTCAAGCCCCAGCAGTTCCCCAAAGAGCTGTTTCCAAGTCCCAACCCCAGTTTCTGCAAATGTGACCTGATTTGGAAATAGAGTTTTCCCTATGTGTTTATGTTAAGGGTCTTGAGATGAGTCATCATAATGCCAATGACAGTGTCCTCATAAGAGAACTGACAGCATGCTTGAGACATACAGAGTCCCAAGAGTGCCTCAAGTGTAGATGGAGAGACCAAGAGGGACTGCAAGTGCTGCTGCCGACACCAGAGCCTGTCCCAGTCCTCTCCCTGAGCCTCAGAGGGAGCCAATCCACCAACACCATAGTTCTGAATTTCTGGCCTCCAGAATATAAGAAAACCAGTTTCTGTTTTCTAAAGACACCAGCTTTCTGACAATTTGTCACAGGAGCCAGCAAATAGGGGAATAAAACACTCTCTTTAGCTGGAAGAACAGCCCTGCTTCAGCTTCCTGAGCTTCAAGGTTCCAGATGTGGGCTGCTGGCTTCCTCAGACATTGTGCTAAGTCCACCCTGCCTGGCGCCAGCAGCCCGAGAAAGCCCATCCGGCAGGCTGCTTACTGTCCCTTGCTCCATCTTGTTACAGATGCACAAAATGCACATCTTTGACTCGCAGGATTCACCTTGCACCCGGAGCACAACAGGAGACAGACCCTACTATATGACAAAGAGGAACATAAGTGACGCCCAAAACAGCTTTACTCCTGGGCCCTGACTGCACCAGCACAGCAAACGCCTCCTGGGCTTGCTCTTGCCATTAGTGGCACCCCACCTTATGGGTTCAGCCCTCCATCAGCAGAGGGTGGAGTGCATGGATCCAAGGGGGACAGGCTGCACCATCACCCCATGTGAGTAGGAATGTCCCAAGCCATGCCATCTAGAAAAGGGAGGAGGTCAGCAGAAAGTCAAAGCAAGCCCTGAGCTCCTGATGGGTCATAGTGAGCCTGTGGCCAACGAGGAAAGCTTTGCAAAATGACCAGAACAGAAGAAGGCTCTGAGTTCATGTGCTTCAAGGCCAGCTGGTCCTTCTGGGCTTGAATTTGAGATGCAAGGTTCCTTGATGTACAGCCCTAGGAGTCACCAAAGCAAGGCCTCTCTTGAAGGACCATGTCCTTCTTACCCCACCTCTTCCTGCCCTCTACTTGGGCCCTCACTGTGCTGTTCTCAGCAGTCTTTGATATATGGCATATACCCTGAAACAAAGCTGAACTCACTCCATGCACTATCACCTCCAAATACCTTAATGCCAGCTCTGGGAGATCAATGACTAAGTTCTCCCCATTTCACAGTAGAGGAAACTGACACTCAAGGGAACATAGCTCTTGTCTGAAACCACCAGGACCCAGTCAGGTCTTCAGCTTCTTCTGACTGATTCCCTTACCACAGTACCACCTGGCCAACCTGAACCTAGGGTCACCTTGATGGCCTGAGGAAAACCAGGAAATCCTAGAGTCTCAGGTACAGCAAGGAAATTGTAGAGCATCCAGCCCAGTGACTTAGAGGCCTATTTTTTAGCTATGCATATTTTCATTCAAACAAAACATTTTAAAATCTATACACAACACCTAAGATTAACAGGAGTTATGTGGGACACAGTGGCAACACAGGTTCCAACCACCGACCTGGAAAACCTTCCTCATAAATGTGCTCCCTGTTGACCCCAGGGGACTTTAATTTTTGTCACATAGTAATGTCTCCTTATGTTGCTAAATATTCGTTTTTAGACTTTTGTGCTTCATATAAACAGCATTACCCTGTGTCTGTCTGTGATGGTCCTTTGTGCTCAACATTGTGCCTGTCAAATCACATCCATGGAGCCATCGCTGGACCTGCCCACTCTCTGCCTTTCACAGCTCCACTGGTGGGAATGCAGAAGGGGGCTCTTCTTCTGTAGGGTACTCAAATTGTTCCAGATTTAAGTGCCTGTCTGTGCCTCAGAAAGCAATTCTCTTAGACCCTACCTAACCTTGCTCACACCTCCATCCCCACTTTCCCTGGAAATGGAGGGGTCCAGTCCTGGAAGCCATGCCTACCTCCCAGGTGGACCCTGGGACCAGTGGTGGGAGCCCATCATGGAAATACTTGCCAAAGTCTACCAACACAGAGATGATAGAACCACATCCAGAGCCTGTCTCCAAGTGCAGGGAAAGTCATGTGGGCAAGAGGTAACGCATGTGGTGGGAGATAATGCATCCCCCTCCCCACATGTGCTTCTTGCTTGTGCCTCTCTGCAAGTGCAGTGAATACAAGTGTCCTGTGTTATGGTTTTGTCTTTTTTTTTTTTAATTGGTTGTTCAAAACCTTACAAATCTCTTGACATATCATATTCATACATTAGCATACATTAGCTTCAAGTGATTTATGAACTCCCATTTTTACCCCAGATACAGATTGCAGAATCACATCGGTTACACATCCCCATTTTTACATAATTCCATACTAGTAATTGTTGTATTCTGCTACCTTTCCTATCCTCTACTATCCCTCCTCCCCTCCCCTCCCATCTTCTCTCTCTACCCGATCTACTGTAATTCATTTCTCACCTTGTTTATTTTCCCATTCCATTCACCACCTCTTATATGTAATTTAGTATAACAATGAGGGTCTCCCTCCATTTTCATGCAATTCCCCTTTTCTCTCCCTTTCCCTCCCACCTCATGTCTCTGTTTAATGTTAATCTTCTCTTCCTGCTCATTCTCCCTGCTCTATTCTCAGTTGCTCTCATTATATCAAAGAAGACGTTTGGTATTTGTTTTTGAGGGATTGTCTAGCTTCACTAAGCATAATCTGCTCTAGTGCCATCCATTTCCCTGCAAATTCTATGATTTTGTCATTTTTTAGTGCTGCGTAATACTCCATGGTGTATAGATGCCACATTTTTTAATCCATTCATCCATTGAAGAGCATCTGGGTTGGTTCCACAGTCTAGCTATTGTGAATTGTGCTGCTATGAATATTGATGTGGCAGTATCCCTGTAGTAGGCTCTTTTAAGGTCTTCAGGGAATAGTCCGAGAAGGGCAATAGCTGGATCAAATGGTGGTTCCATTCCCAGCTTTCCCAGGAATCTCCATACTGCTTTCCAAATTGGCCGAACCAATTTGCAGTCCCACCAGCAATGTACAAGAGTACCCTTTTCCCCACATCCTCGCCAGCACTTGTTGTTGTTTGACTTCATAATGGCTGCCAATCTTACTGGAGTGAGATGGTATCTTAGGGTGGTTTTGATTTGCATTTCTCTGACTGCTAGAGATGGTGAGCTTTTTTCATGTACTTGTTGATTGATTGTATGTCCTCCTCTGAGAAGTTTCTGTTCAGGTCCTTGGCTCATTTGTTGATTGGGTTATTTGTTATCTTATTGTCTAATTTTTTGAGTTCTTTGTATATTCTGGATATTAGGGCTCTATCTGAAGTGTGAGGAGTAAATATTTGTTCCCATGGTGTAGGCTCCCTATTTACCTCTCTTATTGTGTTATGTTTACACACCCAAGTCCAGCAGGGAGCCTCCTTCTGTGGATGCCCCAGGGGTGGTGCTCCAGATTCCTCCCCATTCACATGGCACATTCTGCCACATCCCTGTGTAGTACCAAACCCAAGGAATCCTCCCAACAACGACAGGTACTATTACTTGCTCCCTTTGATGTGGAAGCTGAGGCTCAGAGAGGGTAAGCAACCTGCAGAGTCACACAGCTGGGTGGAGTGGGGCCTGGACTTGAACCCAGGCAGTCTGGCAGGAGCCTGGCCCCTCCCCTACACTCCAGTGGCCTCTGTGGTATAGTTTCCCACCAACCCAGGGGGCTCACCCTGAAAATAGAAACTCAGAGTCACTGAACAGCAGATATCATAGGCACAGCTGAAGGCATCAGCAGGCTGGATGGGTTCAAAAGAGTCGAGTGGCCTGGGAGCTGTGCCCCTCTGTACAAAACACACGTGTCTTCCTGGGCCAAAAGGACAGGCTGACACTACTCTGCCCCTTCAATAGATTTTCAAAGTCATAAATTTAGCTATTCATGTGAAATCTTTTGCCATTAATTTGATCTTCTCAAATATTGTCCTGGGTGGGGATGCTGGCACTGACCTCTGATGAGAAGCCTGCTCTGCAGCTCATGCTGAAAAGTCCTCATGTCTCCAGCCCTCTGCCAGTCACACCAGGAACAAGGAGGAAGCCACAAGTCCTTTGCACTACCTGATCCCTCCATGGGTCTCTACATACAGTAGTTGGCTCCTTCTCATCACTCAGCTCCCAGCTGAAGGGCCACCTCCTCTAGGTGGCCTTTGCCCACCTCCTTTTAGGAAGCAGCCACATGGAGGCAGAGGAAGGTGTGCGGGGCTCTCTGTACTCTTTCTGTGATTTCTCTCCACATTCGACATTTGTTCAAAATAAAGGAGTTTTAAGAAGAAAAGAACCTTTAGCCTGGTGCATTGAGGAAAAGCAGGAAGGTTGGGATGATCAGGCTGGGAGAGAAGTTCAGAATCAGGCAGGAGGGGATGTACTAGGTTGGCCCGAGGAAGAAATCTGAGGTTTGATTTCTTCTCAAGGAGTCTTGAGCAGGAGCTACAAAGATCATGGGTGTTTTTCTACAGGACTGTCACCTAGAGGAGAAGTTAGATGTCCTCAAAACAACAGTAGAATCCAGAGAGGACCTGGAAAGGCAGTTTCCCCAAAGACAGAAAGAACAGAGAAGCCCCTAGAGCCTGGCACAGAGAGGGTAGGGGGTCCTTCTGGAGATGACACTCTGCAGATTTTGGACCCAGGATAAACTAATGTTCCAAGACCATCTGAGCTCTCTGAGGGTTGACCCACTCAGAATATTCTATCTTGGTTAAAATAAGAGTATTTTACATTTTAAGAACACAGACTCCTGGCTTCTTCTGAGACATTAGTTCTAGTGGCCCGAGCTGGCCTTCACCCCAATGTGGCTACAACTGCTGGAAGGAAGACTGTATGTGGGATGATACCCCAGTCACCCCAGTCCCTATGACCCCCAAAAAACCAAGAGGCAAGTGAGCCCAAATCTGTGCTCAAGTCCTAGTTCTTCTGCTTCTTGGCTGGATAACCTTTGTCAAGTTATTCCATCTTCCTGGGCCTATTTTCTATGTTCACTGGAGCTCCGTGAGGCTGCATGTGTGAGTTGGGACACACACCAATGCTCAGAGCTACAGCTGCTAAATAGCAACTAGGGGCTTGTTACTCAACTCCCCCCAGGTGAGCAACTCAGCAGCTGGTTTTTCAGGATGGCCATTTCCAGTCCTCCAAACTGTCCAGCCTGTCAGCTGCAAGGTAACTGTGAAGGGATGAGCCTTCAGCCCAAGAGAACCCTCTTGAGCCCATCTGAGGGAAAGAGGATAGAAGAACCCAGAACTGAGCAACAAAGACACCCAGCCTACAAGGGCTTCTTGGAATGTTCCCCCACTCCATGGCCCACCATGTTGTCTCCCCTAAGGGGCCAACATCCAGAAGGCATTCAAGCCACCAGAGCTACTGGAAGCAAACACGACATTGCTTGTGTAATTTTTAGTACAATCTCTGAAAGAACAGACTAGGCAACCCAGATAGTCATTATCACCAAGAAAGAAAGCTCTTGGCTTCACCTTGTGATGACTAATTTGAGCTGGAAAAAAGACCTTTGTGCCTGCCTGGCTGGGTTTGCCACGTGGAGAAGGGTTCTGGCTTTTCAGGGTACTCCGCATGAGCTCTGATGACTCACCCTCCTGTAGGAAGACACCAAGAGCCCCTTCAGAGTCTGCCCAATGGGCACCTATACTCTGCAGAGCAAGGTGTCTGTGGGAAAGCCCTGCACACCACCTTCAGGGGCCCCAGGTGTAACTTGTTCCATTACCTCACCCTCACGCAGAAGTCAGCTCCATCTTCAGAACCAGATTTGTGAGCCAGGATGACGGTCAGGCTGCCAGTGTAGCTCCAGCAAGGCCTCCAGTTACTGCTGCAGCTGTCTTTGCTAATTCCTGTCAAAATATACAGGTCTTGTGAAGGAAGACTGTGTTAATGTCTCCAGAGGGCCCAACAGGACTTTAAGACTGGCTAGGCATGGTGCACCTGGCCTTGATTTCTCCCCACAGCCATATTCAGCATATACCACCCAGCAGCGGGCATATGAGAACAAATACAGAAAGGTGTGCCCTGGTTCCAGGGGGAATTAGTCCCATTCAACTGGTATTAACTGAAAGCCGCCAGGTGCTTTGACACAGAGACATGAGGAGATGCTCAACAGAGAGGACCACTTTGGTGGCACAACAACCCCCTGCAAAATGACAATACCCTTGGTCAAAAATTGTTAAGCACTTAATGACAAAATTACATTCTTATATGTAAATGAATATACCACATAAAACCCAAAATTCTAACACAATTAAAACCCCGCAAAGTATCCCTGTCTGTGTGGTGGCAAAGTGTGACTGAAGCCAGACCTCAGCACCAACATGCAGATTTTGTAGACTCAACTTTAAGACACTTTTAATACTGAAATGCAGACAGCTTACCCATCACCGAGTGCAGGGGACAGCTCCTTGGTCAACAGACACTCGTGACCAGATAGCTGTCAGGTCAATGTTAAGCCAGGATTCTTTTTCATAGTTATAACTAATCTGTGCTTGGGCTTGAATTTTAATGCAATTAATTTAAAAATCCCAATGATAATTCTTCACTGAACTAGAAAATCAATCATGAAATTTACTTGCAAAAATAAGAGACTCAGAATAGTAAAAGCAACACACAGCAAGACAAGTGAAGTGGAACACATCATAATAGTTTAGCTTAAACTGTACTACAGAGCCACAGTAACACAATTAGCATTGTATCAGCACCAAAACAGATGCATACACCAATGAGTGGTACAGAATAGAAGACACAGAGACAATCTCACAAAAACACAGTTATCTCATGCTAGACAAATGTGCCAAAAACTACATTGGAGTAAAGAAAGCCTATTCTACAAATGGTGCAGGGAAAATTGGAAAGCCACATATAACAAAAAGGAAGTAAAAACCCCTCTCTTACTCTGCATGAAACTCAGCACAAAATAGGTCAAAGACATTGGTACTAGAACAGAGACCCTGTGCCTAATAGGAAAAAAAAAAAATAGGCCCAAATCTTTACCATGTCAGCTTAAGATTTGACTTCCTTAATGAGACTTCTACATTCCAAGAAGTAAAATCAAGAATCAATAAATGGGATAAATTCAAACTAAAAAGCATGTTCTCAGGAAAGGAAATAATGAATAATGTGAAAAGAGAGCCTAAAGAATGAGAGAAAATCTTCACCATATGCACCTCAGATAGAGCATTAATCTTCAGGTTATATACAGAACTCAAAAACTTAACACTAGAAAAACAAATAACCAAATCAATAAATGGGCTAAAGACCTGAACAGACACTTCATAGAAGAAGCAATAAAACTGACCCACAAATACATGAAAAAACTGATCAACATACATGGCAATTAGAGGAAAGCAAATCAAAACTTCTGTAAGATTTTATCCCATCCCAACCACCAAGGCAATTATCAAGAAGACAATTATCAAGTAACAATAAATGTTGGCAAGGATGTGTGGAAAAGGATGCATGCACATATTGCTTGTGAAAGTGCAAATTCCTGTAACCATTATTGAAAGCAGTATGGAGATTTCTCAGAAAACTTGGAATGAAAACAACGTTTGACACAGTTATTCCACTATTAAATTTAAACCCAAAAGACTTAAAATCAACATATTACAGTTACACAGCCACAACAATGTTTATAGCAGCTCAATGCATAATAGCTAAACTATGGAACTAACCTAGGTGACTTTTAACAGATTAATGAATAAAGAATCTGTGGTGTGTGGAAGTATATATAAAAATATATACATATACATATGTGTGTATATACATATATATGTATGTGTGTGTGTATATATATATATATATATATATATATATATATATATATACATATACATATATATGATGGAATACTACTCATCCTTAAAAAGAATGAAATTATTACATTGGTGGTAAATGGACAAAGCTGGGGAATATCATGCTAAGTGATATTAGCATGAGCCCAAAAAACCAAAGGTGGAAAGTTTTCCCTGATATGAATAAGCTAATCACAGTTGGGGGGGCTAGGGAAGAATAGAGTTACTTTAGATTTGGTAGAGGAGTGAAGGGAAGTTCAGGGGTATGGCAGGTAGAATGGATAATAGAATGAATCAGACATTATCATCCTATATACATATATGACTATATGACTGATGTGATTCTAGATCATGTACAACCTGAAGGATGAGAAATTATTCTCCATATATGATATGTCAAAGTGCATTCTGCTGTCAGGTAGAATTAGAACAAATCTTTTAAAAGTAGATTAAAAAATGATAACATGGGCTGGGGTTGTTGCTCGGTGGTAGAGTGCTTGCCTAGCAAATGCAGAGCCCTGGGTTCGATCCTCAGCACCACATCAAAATAAAATAAATATATATTGTGCACATCTACAACTAAAACAAAATATTTAAAACAAGGATACCAATCTGCAGGAAAAACAAAATTACTATGCTATCTTCCTTAAATGGATTAATCTGGAGACTATCGTACTTCCTTAAGCTAAGTCATTTTCTAAAAAGAAAAAAAAAAGATCAAATATTTTCTCTGATATGGGGAAGCTAACCTACAATAGTAGGAGTATGTAGAATAGAAGTGTGGTAGATTAGACAATGGGTAATGAAGAGAAGGGAGGGGGTTAGGAAAATAAGGCAGAATGGGCAGAACTGAGCAAATTGCAAAGTTTTAGCTTGTAAAGGAGAAAAAGTACAAAATAAAGACATCCTGATATAGGTACCCGTGGGACATCTGAAATCCTACAAAAAGTGTAACTGCATTTAGCCAAGGCAATGTCTCTACGTCCCTTTTAGAAGATAAAGGGTTGCAAGGGGTCTCTAGCCCCACAGCTGCCCACACAAGTGCTCAGGCTTTTCTGGCTGTGAGACATATGCTTGTTCAGCCTTGATGCTAAAACCCCTAGCTCTCCATTGGAGAGCTTGTGTTAAGGAGCAGGGCCTTTTGGCATCAAGGACTAGAAGGTGCTCCGTCTTCCCATATTCCCATACTGTTGTTAATTTTGGGTGCAACACATTCCCCGCTCTCCTCTTCCACTTGCATGAGTTCCTCCTTTTCTCTCCTGCTGGAGACCGACTTGCCAGCTGCCTACCAACTGGAACAACCAGCCCTCAGGCCACTAGTGGGCAGTCGTCTTTCTTGATAACACTCTGTGCTAGGAAGTGTCATGCAAAGCCTATGTGGTGTGGTGATTATTACTACAACAAGCCCCGGGCCAGGAAGATTCAGAAGGCACACACGGTAGCCATGTTTTTCATCAGGAAGTCATCAGGTTAGTAAGCTAACTTTATGAATTAGGCTATTTTAATTGTCAGCTTGTTGATACATATATAAGATTATATAAGATTGATAATTTTAAGCAATATTTATTTTAGGCATATTTGGTTAGAATTGATTACATAGCTAGGAGGATCTTCTCTTTGCTGAATAAGTTCTCCTGGATTTCATGAATAGTCTCACTCCTGGATTCTTAAAAAATATGTTTATGATCATACATAATTTTTCAAACTAGTGAAATTGTAAAATGACTGATAAATGTAATTTCTTTTTCAGAAAAACCTCATACAGTTCTTTTGGTAGTTACAGTGTTGTAAAAGTGAAAACTCGAAACACTGAATTTTTTGCTAGTACAATATGCTATAGATTAAAATCTAAATAATCTTATAAAGCCTATTTGTTGTTGTTTAACTTAATTTTATTTAAGTTGTCATTACTGATTATCAGTGTGATTACTTAGTATGAGGTCATACTCAGTAGGGTGCTCATTTAGTTTTCCCTGAAGATAAGTGATTATCTCATAAAAAATTTATAAAGCTAAGTATGCCCAGACTCAGACAAAAATGGCTTAATTGTGGTATATGACCTCAGAGAAAAAATTATAATGGAATTGTCTGTTGTCTGTGTGTTTAATGTGAATAATTTTTGTATTTTATTTGCCTGGGTTGAGTTTGTATTTTATGAAAAGAATTCTATATAAAAATGATTTTTATATGAAAATAAAGAGTACACAGATTTTGAAACAAACATAAGTTATCCCAGCCAATTGCCAAATACCAGAAAACAGCCAAATACAAGATAAATTTCTTAGTCAGAACCATAGTTATTTCTATTATATTTTTTATGTGCGAAACTTTTTTTAAAGTTTGCTCTTGTGTTTTGTGATGCTAACTGGGTGTGACTTTTCTGTAAGCTCAATGTATTTTACAGGGTCAGCTTACAGTTCTAGTATGAGAAAGACTATTGTATTTCTTTTCCTCCTATGTTTCTTGCCTTATTTTTCTTTGACCCTTCTAATCAGGAAGAATCAATAAAATTATTAAATCAAGAATGTGAGAGCTGATATCATACTTTGAACTCATATCTTATTTTTCTATATGGGCCTTTGTTAATTTATAAACTGGAAAAAGAATATGCTAATTTTTACTGTCTTGCCTTTGGTCAGCTATACACTAGTGATATTCAATTTATCTTTTCCACTTTGGTAAAATCCAACCTCTCCCAAAGGTTTAGACACTAAAGCAAATGGAAAAGATATTCTAATGTTATTTTATTGTTATTTTTACATTTTTAAAATTTTACTTTTATAAATGTGGTTTTACTGATAAAACACAACAGATTGTTTTTTTGCCTTTGATTTATTTTAGAAGTAAATACTACATTAATTTTTTTTTTATTTTAGGAAGAATTTTTGAGCTTGTTCTTTATTTATAAATGGAGTTTGTTCTGAAGATTAAACAAAATGTATTAATTGTTGCTGCATTTCAAACTTAGCTGGTACCTGAAACACAGAAAATGTTCAGTACTTATTAGCCATTGTTATTTTCATGACTTAGAGAAATTTTTATTTTTAAAGTAGGGTTTTTAGTGATTAGAAACTAAATTTTCCACGCACAGTGGCTCACACCTATAATCCCAGTGGCTAAGGAGGCAGGAGGATCACAAATTCAAAGCCAGACACAGCAAAAGTGAGGTGCAAGTCAGTGAGACCCTGTCTCTCAATAAAAATTTAAAAAGGACTGAGGATGTGGCTCAGTAACCAAGTTCCCCTGAGTTTAATCTCTGGTACTCTCTGCAAAAAAAAAAAAAAAAAAAAAAAAAAACTAAAATTTTACAAAAATTTATCTTTGATAGATCAATTTGGTTATGCATTTACATAGTAGCTTAAATGTTTGAACTGACTCATCATACTTATTGATGTTTTAATTATAATATCATTGTTGCATTAGTGATGATATATATGATTTAGCTTTATTATAAATTTGGAATATTAATCAATTTTCACTTTGTGTGAAGAATCAGGATAGTTTCTTTGCTCAGGAATTGATATTAACTGCACAGAAGTGATAGCACTAACTTAGTAACTCAGAGAAATCAGTTCCATTCTCATCTCCCAGTATTTTTAACAAAAATCAAAATGATTTTACAAATATAAATAGGGACAGAAAATTCTTCACATACATTATGTAGAGATACTTTTGTCTCTAGGTAATTTCAAAGTAGAGGATATTTACATCATTTAATCAGATGCCACTTTTCTATTTTAATACATTCTGTTTACCACTTGGTACATTTTCTATGTACCCATATAATTACTGCCTATGTAATTATTTATTGTTAAACAAATAAGTACTATGCAGTATATTTAACCTTTTATCACAAACATCTAGTTAATTCTCTATTGCCCTCAATTTATTTTCATAGAACTTATTTCCTTTTAGCCTAAAATTTTTGCTTTAACACTTTTATAGTTTAGATGTGCTGAAGATAGAGTTTCTCCACTTTGGTCTGTCTGAAAAGTTTATTATTATGCTTGTATACATGAAAGAGGTTTCTATTAGGTACAGAATCCCATGGCAGTACTTTTTCTTCAGATTGTAAAGAATCTATTCTCCATTTCTTGATCTTTCATAGCTGTTGTCATTATCATTTTTTCTGTTGAAGTATTAGATGTTACATTAGATCATTTTTTACATCTATATAATGTCTTTATTTATTTAATGCACTTCTATGATTTTTCCTTTAATTTTAATTTTCAGCAAATTGTGGAATGTTTACATGCTTGGATTTACTTAATTAAACATTTGTATTCTTTTTGCATTTTTCTTAAATTCTTGGTTTTGTATTGCATATTTTAGTCAATATTCTCTGTGTATTTTCTTAGATATTTGTTTGACCCCATTCTCACTTTCTGCTTCTAGACCCTAATTATAATTCTTTTTTGATCTTCTGTATTGTATCTCAGATCTTATGTTTTTTTTTCTTCTTCTCTATGTTTTTTCTCTTTTTATTTTAAATACTTTCTATTGATTATGAGTTTAGGTTCACAAATTCTTTCCTCAGCTATGTCCAGGTTACTGAGCAGACAATGTAATAAAATCTTAACTTGTCATGTAGTGTTTATTTCTAAAGAATGTTTTTAAATCTACTTCTAAAATAATGTCTTTTTATTTTCTTATTTTAAACTGCCTGTATAGTAATTACAATATGTAGGGCCCCTCTGGTTCTACTGATTTTAACCATGGGTCACACCATCATGCTCCTTCCTTATTGTGTCTAGCAATATTCATGCAGTAGATAGTGTATAAAATACAAGCGGGGACTGAAGTAAGGTATATTCCCTCTGACTTCTAAAATCCATGCCCCTTTTTTAGACTGATAGTGTGCTGAGGCTGTGGTGAGTTGCAGGAGGCTGAGTGGATTAGATCTCCAGTTTATCTAGGGCTGGGCTTTTTGCTTCTGGAGTTTTAATTCAGCTGTCCTCTGGCTTTGTGATTTATGAGTCTTATGATCTGAGCATTACTGAGACTCTGGTAATCTATTCTTTGACTTTAAGACTGCGCTTCCAGCTTTCTAAACTGTGGAATATATCTTTCTGTTTTAGATCTCTGATATCCACTTTAGGGCTATTGTTGAGGGTTTTTTTTTTCAATTTTTAGTTCCACACTTATAAGGAATAGTAATCACTGTGACTTTTTAATTATTAGAAGTCAGATTTTTTTTGATTGTTGAACAAGCGGTTCAACAGAATTTTCTGAAATAAGAAGTGTTGTATATATGCTTTAACATGATGGCCATTAGCTACGTATGCAAAGAAGAAAGTGAATTTTTAGTGTCAATCAAATTCAAGAATTATCTGTAACTACAGCCCATCATAATCAGTGGTATAGGTTTGGGTCTTGTATATGTTGTAAAAGCAAGAGCTCACTGTAAGTAGCCATGAGAACAATTCACAGATCGATTGATCATGGTTTTAAAATGTTTTAGATGTTCTGCTATTTTTAAACATATGTGAACTATTTCATTTACTTGTAGGTAAACCCCACTCTGACAAAAATCTAGCTTTACTTCTTATAGTTTGAACACACTCAGCTCTGTAGATCTTCTAAAAGTTCAAAACAAACCAGCCTGAACAAGGAGGAATATGTTATCAGGCTAACAGTCTATGAAGATATATGTAGAATTTAATTCAATTCCTAACTATGTCCTGTCATACACACCCCAACACACATAAATACACAGACACACTTGTTAAGAGATTAATGCCATTTAAGAACTTGCCAGGATGTGGACTGAAAGGAGGAAACTATGTACAATTGGGTGTCTTCACTAAATTAGACAACTTCCCTTCAAAAACGTACTTAGGTGTTTTTTTTTTTTCTGTATAAAGCAAAGGCTAAATTTTACTACAACCTGAAAGCAATAATTAAATTGTTTCAAGATAAGAAGGAAAGTCTTTTGACGTTGTTCAAATTTTTATGTTCTTTTAGGAGGATAGTTCCTGAATTTATTTTTTCACGTTTTTTAAAAATTGATTTTAAAGATTCTGTTTCTGAATTCCTATTGAAATCACATTGAGAATGTTATTGGCTCTATTTATTTTACCATTGGAAATCATTTACATTTTGTGAGAGAAAATGCAAATGTGTGTGCTTTTTTCCCCTTTCTGTGTAGCTGAAATAATTTGCCAGCATAAAAATTCTGGAGGAAAAACTCATCTGTTCAACCTGAAGACTGTTTTCAGACCCTGATGGTACATTAGCATCTTCTGAAGTAACATAAATTATCCCAAAGCTAACATAAATTATCCCAGAGAAGGAAGCCCTACAGCTATTTGAAGAAATAAGGATAAGAATTTTTATTCTCTATAGAATGATGTAAAATCATGTTTGCTTTTGTGAATAAAACTCAAATCATATTTGTAAAGTAGATTTTACAGGGTGAGTCTAGATGTCACTTAAGAAAGCACTTTAGCTTAAATGGTTTTGGGACAACAAAAGTGAGAATCTGAAAAATAATGACACTTGTTATTAGGTTGTACAGAGTACACAAAAATAAAACTAAAGAATCAAGTGGCATATTTTTTCTAAACAACATTGTCTAGGTTGGTTGATTTTTAATCTTGCCTCTTTTTATTTCTTAGTTCTTAGTGTGTCTGTGATGATTATGGTTCTGAAACTGTTATGTTCGTAGAATTGAATTGCTCCTTTTACTGTGTGCCATTTCTGGTAGAGACACAATCTTCTTTGAGGCCAGGTGATTCTGTGACTCAACCCAAGATATTTAAGCCAAGAGAAATAATTTGACCACTAACCCACATGTTATGAATATTCAACTCATTTTAAGTAAACAAGTGTTAATTTAAGCTAAATAGTTTTATTTAAATATACAGTTCCTACTCTTATGGTCTTAATTCCTAGGATTACCAAAAAAATAAAAATAAAAATCAAATGAGTAAAAAAATTGCCAGAATGTTTTATTAAATACTTAAGTTTTTTGTAAGTTCAGTGTAGGAAGAAATTTTGTGAGACATCTATGTTCTGCAAACACCGCAATAGATTGAATATTAAGTACATTAGAAAAATTTAGTAGAGATAATGAAAGAGGTCAGGTCTTAACTCAAGATAGGCTTTTGTAGGCAGAGGGGAAGTAAATCTCTTGAGAAGAACAAAATGACAGTGAGCAAAGATGTAGAGCTTGATCAGAAATAGAGGTGAAAAACATTATATCAAAGTGATAACTTGTGTCAAATTAGAAGATTTTGTGTGCTATTCTGAGGAACTCTCTATTTTTTCCAGAATCATTACTTATTCTGTTTGTTTCTGTTTTTCTGTGTATTGGTTTTAATCAACTTATCAATTTGTAGGGAAATATTTATGTTCCCCTATTTTAAGAGTGTAAGATTTGTATGAACTTTAAGAAATGTGAATAATGTTATACTGTCACATTTTCTATTCATCACAAATATTTGTGTTTAGTGTTACACATGAGCTTCAAAAGACCCCAGAAAACATCAGTGCCTAGTTTTTGCCTTCATAAGTATTTTCACAAGTGTCAGTGATTTTAACTATATAACACTGAATGTATATTTTAACTAGTAATATTTCTGCATGAACCCTAGGCTATGTCATATCTTGATGAAGTGCAAGTTCTGGTTTGTTAACCACATATGTATCACACCTCCACTCTTTTCATATCATGAGTGGATTAATTTTCAAACAATAACAACAACAACAACAACAAAATATTTCTAGCCTTAGCCATTGTTGTTAAGGCTTGAATGAAGACAGCTCTCTTTAGTGTACCTTTGGGGACTCAGGATTGCAAAGTTTCTTTTCTTACCTCTCCTCTGTGAACTCTAATTGGAATTGTTTACCTTCACTACCCATGACATTTTGGAATAAAAGTTTTATGGCTCTCTTGTGACTACCAGGTATTTTTTGTGGTCATAATAGTGGGCGCCATATGAGTAAGCAAATGAAAGAGACTATTGATGTTAAACATTCAGGGAGATGACATTATCTTACTCCACACATTTAAAAATAAAAGTATGAAGAAGTATTAATTAGAATTTATTCATTTTTCTTACTGTTAGCCAACAAAGGAGGAAGTCTGTCAGTTTTAATAAGATATATAAAACATATGAAAATACACAATTTAAAAGTATTTACAGAGCCCACACCAGCCTATGCAAGACTCAATCTCACAGTAGGCCCTAGTCCATCCCACCATAAGAAGACACCCACTGGAGCCCAGCCTTCAACATTAAGAATCAATTGGAAAGCCAAATAAAAGACACTTACTGAACACCAAATGTACAAAATTAAAACATATCTAAAACAGGACACATTATAATGAAAATGTGTAGCGTACAGAATAAGAATAGAATCTTAAAAGCTGCAAGAGAGAGGAGTCTGATTACATATAGGGGGAGACTAATTCATATCTCAGCAAATTTTCAACCCAAACACTCAAAGCCAGGAGATCATAAAATAACATATACCAAGCTCTGAAAGAAAATTGATGCCATCCAAGAATCATATGTCAAGAAAAATTAAGCTTTAGATTTGATGATGATATAAAAACCTTCCATGATAAAGAAAATTTAAAAGAATTTACAAAGTCTGAATTATAGAACACCCTAAGAAAAGTATTCCATGAAAAGGAAATTAAAAACATGAATAAAAATCAGCAGAGTAAGGTATCACACTAAAGAAAAACCTAATCAGAGGGAAAAAACAAGTCATGTTAAATACCAAAAATAAACAAACATGGCTGCAAATACAAATCATGTCTCAATAATAACCTTGAATATTAATGCCAAAACTTACCAAACAAAAGACATAGACTAGCAGATTGAATTTAAAAAGACTCCAAAATACAGTGCCTCCAAGAGTAAAGACATCCACAGACTGAAGGTGAAGGGTTGTGAAAAATAATACTTGTCACATGGACTGCAGAAGCAATAGGGGTTTCTGTCTTCATAACATATGAAGTAGACTTCAAGCTAAAGTTAATAAAAATATAAATAAGGACACTACATATTGCTCAAGGAAACCATACTTTAACAAGACTTTACAATTATAAATATATATGCCCCAAACAATGGAAAATCTATGTTCATCAAACCAACTCTTCTCAAGTTTATGAGCCAAATAGACGATAACACATAATTTTTGGTGATTTTAACATACCTCTTTTATCAATGGATAGATGTTCCAAACAAAAGTTGAAATAAGAAACTATAGAACTCAATAATGCAATCAATAACATAGACTTAATTGACATATAGAGAATATTTTATTCTTCAAAAAGTGAGTACTCTTTTTCTCTGCAGCACATGGGTCCTTCTCTAAAATAGACAATATATGACAAAGCAACTCTTATAAATATAAAAAAGTAAAGATACTACCCTGCATTCTATCATATCATAATGGAATGAAATTAAAAATCAATCATCAAATAACAAATAAAAGTTAATCCAACACCTGGAGAATAAATAATATGCTGCTTCCTGAACAATAAGTTGCAGAAGACATTAGAAGAAGAATACAAAAAATTTAGAGATGAATGAGAACATAGATGCAACATCT
The DNA here is from genome assembly GCF_048772815.1 of Callospermophilus lateralis. Taxonomy (NCBI): domain Eukaryota; kingdom Metazoa; phylum Chordata; class Mammalia; order Rodentia; family Sciuridae; genus Callospermophilus; species Callospermophilus lateralis. The sequence continues at coordinate 435,594 of NW_027514380.1, forward strand.
TGAAATATCTGGGACACTATGAAGGCAGTTCTAAAAAGAAAGTTCATTGCATATAGTTCATTCCTTAAAAAAGATAAAGCCAAAGAATGACTTAACTCTATATCTCAAAAAAAGAAGAAAAAATCTATACCCAAAGCAATAGAAGACAGGAAATAATATTAAAGCTGAAATTAATGGAATTGAACAAAAGTAATGATTGAAAACTTGACAGAACAAAAAGATGGTTATTTTAAAAAATAAATAATATTGACAGACTCTTAGCCATACTAATAAGGAGAAGAAGAGAAAAAACTCTAACACACTAACATACATGATTTAAAAAAGAAATATCTCAACAGACGCAATAAAAACTCAGAAGATAATTAGAAATTATTTGAAAACTTGTACTCCAATAAAATAGAAACTATCAAAGGCATTTTATACCTATGGAAAGTTTATATAAAGTAGCCAATATAGGACTATTCTGTAAAGATTTGTTGGAATAAACAGGGATCATTGTTTTTTAACCTCTTTTCTGAACTACTGTTGGGTATCATAGTTCATAAAAGTGCTGGGAAAAGAATGTAAATTCATTTGTTTGTAATCTACAAAGATTTACATAAGCTCAGTCATCTTGTGTTCCAGAGTTTGAAACTTCAGGACATAGTAATGTAATCAAAATATTTTAAAGTTGACAAATTCAGTACACACATACAAACACACACACACACAGACACACACACACACACACACACACACACACACACACAGAAAAAAACTTTTTCCAGAAGAAATTGCTAGTTCTGGCATTATTATTATTGGGGCAGGATTCAGGAAGTGCTAAAATCTCACTCAAGCAAAGAGTAGTTTACTGGATTCCTCCCTATTTCACTTAAAATACAAGCTAGAGTGAACTTCATCTGTCAGAAACAGCATTTGGAAAAATATGCTGGCAGATGTTTTTTGAGATAAATTGACACCTTTGATATTTTGGTATTTCTGTGTCTTGATCACAGCTGATGAAACACTTGCAAAGGCTTTTATGGATCCTATATATTACCACATTTATTTTTTGTATCAATTTCCCCATATTTCTTTCTTTTTTTTATGGTGCTAGAGATTGAACCAAGGGCCTTGTGCATACAAGGCAAGTGCTCTAAAACCTGAGCTACATCCTCAGCCCCTCTCTCACATTTCTGTTTACTATAGGTGATGATGGTAATTGTGGAACTTTGTTCAAGACAAGACTAATATCCAGTATATCTAAATCTCTCTACTTATTTATGATTTTTCCAAAGGGACACTCATACTAGTTTTTTATTTAATATATATATAGATGGAGGGAGAGTGTCTTATTTGAATATTCTGCTTTTATTTTCAACATAATTCCCTCTTAACATTTGTCTTTTATAGTTCTAATTCTTAGATTTTTTTCTTCAAAATTTATGAGACAAGCACCCAGATGCAATTGGCAAACTGAGAAATTTTGGCTCATCTCAAAACTCCACTATCAGCATTATTAATCATTATTTTCCAATTTTTTATTTCAAATGGATGCATCACTTATGTTTTTCTACAAGAACTGATGGGAATTTCTAAAAGATTTTAACTTATCATTCTGAGATTTTCACACAAGAAGAAAGCAGAATAAAATTAGGTGACATTAAAAAGAATGAATCTCACCTATATGAGGTTTATGTATCCCAATTAAGAAATTTTAAAAACTGTAATGGGTCATCAATTGAGGGTTTATATTTTATTAATTGATTTGTTTCTTTATTTAGTTATGGTCAGATCATTTTATTAAAATAACCCACAGAAGGGGCTGGGGTTGTGGTTCAGTGATAGAGCACTCACCTAGCACGTGAAAGATCCTCGAATGGATTCTCAGCACCACATAAAAATAAATAAATAAACAAACAAACAAATAAATAAATAAATAAAACCCACAGAAACATTCCAAACATTTCAGGAAACCCTTTTCTTCTGGTGTCGCAGGAAAAAATAAAAGTGGGACTAACTTAAAGTTCAATCTCTCTCTCTCTCTTTCTTTCTCTCTCTCTCTCTCTCTCTCTCTCTCTCTCTCTCTCTCTCTCTCTCTCTCTTTCTCTCTTTCTCTACTGGGGATTGACCCCAGGGCCTCATGCTTAGAAGTCAAGCACTCTATAAGCTGAGCTATTTACTCAGCCTCATTTTTTTTTTGGGGGGGAGACCAGGGATTGAAGTCAGGGGCACTGTAACACTGAGCCACATTCCTACCCTTATTTTGTATTTAACTTAGAGAAAGGGTTTCACTGAGTTGCTTAGTGCCTCACCATTGCTGAGACTGGTTTTGAATTCATGATCCTTATGTCTCAGTCTAGTAAACAGATGACATTACAGGCATGCACCACCATGCCTGGCCAACTTCAATCTTTTACTTACTTATATGTGAAGGTGAGAATTGAACCCAGTGCTGCACATGTGCCAGACAAGTGAGCTACCACTGAGTCCCAGCCCTAGCCTGGTACATTTTTTATGGGGGTTATTGGAGATTGAACTCAGGAACATTGATTATGAAGACACATCCCAGGGTTATTTTTCTTTACTTTATTTAGAGACAGGATCTTAATGAGTTTCTTAGCACCTCACTTTTGCTAAGGGTGGCTTTGAACTTTTGATACTTCTTTCTCAGTCTCTTCAGCAACTGGGATTACAGGCTTGCACCAACACACCCAGCCCCTGGTACATTTTTAATACCTGTTTTACATAGATTTTAACCAGTAGCCTTAACTTTTTTCTAATATATGTTTTCCTTGAATCCATAACCCAGAAATCAGTGAAACAAAATCTATTTTTTATTTCCAACACTGCTTTTGGTTATGACAATGTCTGAGTAAAGATTCCAAATTAAAGAATTTACTATGTCTTGTGTTCTCATTCTGACCTTCCATATGACCTAGTTCTCAGTTTTAGAATATCTGAAACAAGTTTCCAAGAGATTCCAATTTTTTTTGGAGTATTTAGAACACACCACTTTCTGAGTCTTGTCTTCTAGGGACCAGTTTGAATTTTAAGTGTGTAGCTTCTGAAGGGATGGACTAATTGGATGCTTTGCAGCTGGAAGGCATTTTCTGAAATACATTCTATCTAGAAGGCACTTCATTTGTTTCCTTTTATTAGTTACCGTGAATAAAGATACAATAAAAATAGATGTGTAGCAATATATTTAGCAAAAAGGATTCCAATTCCTTTACATATATATCCACAGTTATTATTAGTGGATTGTATAACATTTTTTTACAAGAATTATTATGTATATCTTTTTATTTTTTTAAATACTAGAGATTAACCCTGGAGCACTTTACCAGTATGCTGCATACCCAGTCTCCAACACTTTTATTTATTTATTTATTTTAGAGAAAGGGTTTTACCAAGATCTTGAGGCTGGTCTTTAACTTGAGAATAAACCCCTAGTTTTCTACCTCTTATCCTCTTAAGCTACTGGGAGTACAGGCATGTACAACCTTGCACTGCTATCCCAAATTATTACTAGAGGATTATGTGGCATTTTTATTTTGGGCTTTTAAAGAACCTTAACACTTTTATTAAAAATATACTTACTAAATTTATATTGTCACCAACATTTTTACATATTTGTGTACCCTGGCATCCCTATTAATTATGAGATATTTGCTTGGTTTTGTTTGGTTTGGTGCTGAGTATTGAACCCAGGGATGCACACCACTGAGACACATCCACATTACGTTTTATGTTATAATTTGAGAATGGCTCTCACTAAGTTTATTGTAGCCTTGCTATGTTAATGAGGCTGTCTTTGAATTAACAATTCTCTTGCATCATTTTTTATAGCTCCTAGAATTTCAGGCATATGCCACCATACATGACAATTTTTGATTTTTATAATAGCCATTCCAACAGCACTGCATAGGCTGCAGAAAATCTATTTGATTTATGAATTAAATTCCTGAGGCAAGATTATGTGAAGTAGTCAGTGTAGGAGTGTTGTGTAAAGATTAGCAAAGATTGTGGAATGTGATGGACATTATTGTCTAAAGTACATATATGAAGACACAAATTGATATGAACATACTTTATATATAAACAGAGGTATGAAAAATTTTTCTAGATGTGTTAGGTGCTGGACAGGCTGAGTAAGCTGTCTGCAGGACATGCCAAAAAAAGTTAGCTGCAGGATGACCTGGTCACTCAAACCTCCTGTCTGGCTCTTTATCACCTGTTTGCTTCAAGCCCAAATGCCCAAGCCCCCACTCAAGGCTGAACACTCAACCCCCTGCTCAAGGCCAAACACATAATCCCCCTTGTGCCAACAAGGCAGCTTGCAGACCCAGAGACCTCATTAGATTTGGGCTCTAAAAACTCCCTCCTGCTGGTCCCCCCTCTCTCTCTTGCTATCTCTCTTGCTTTCTCTCTCTCTCTCTCTCTCTCTCTCTCTCTCTCTCTCTCTCTTTCTCTCTCTCTCTCTTCTCTTTCTCTCTTTTCTCCTCTGTTGCACTGCAGCAATAAAGATCTCTTGGTTGTTCTGAATGTTGTGGTCAATTTTCTTTCAATATGTGTAATAAGAATTTTGATGCATTCCACTTTCATGTATTTAAAAATAAAACAAAAAGATTTCTTTTTATGTATTGCTGAGAATTAAACTCAGTGCTTTGAACATGCTAGCAAAGTAATCTTCCACTGAAACACAACTCCAGCCCATGTACACAGCTTTTTATACTCTCTTTGTAGTAATCAGAAACAACTTTAAAAATTAAAATTGCATTTATATCACTTTTCCTAGTACAGTAATGTATTACTAATTAAATTATTCTTAGTATCTTTAAAAAATAATCAAATGAATGACTGTTATTTTTTTCCAGGGATTATTATATTACTTCTTCAGGGCTTGGTGAAGGGTCTTCTTTTTTTTCAGAATATGAGTGTCTCCTATTATGAAATGGGTTGTGCTAAGTGTGTTGAAAATAATGATTCCAAAATTCACACAATCTACACATTTCCAAAACTATAGGGGAAAGGGAAAGAACAATATTCAAAACCAAGGAACCATTTCCCATGGAAGCATAGTATCAGTGTCTAACCTGGAGTGTAATCCAGATCTTTCAGTGATAAGGTTGTTTAAGAACCACAACTATAGGTTTTTGTGATCCTCTACAGTACCCTGAATGGCTTTAAATCATTTATTCTTCTTCAGAATAAAATTTCTGCTACCTACTTAAAAAATAAAGCACTATGAATGAGAAAGATGAATGAGACTTAAATTCTGTGGAGGTACTGAGGTTGACCTTTAATAATAGTTTATTAATAGTCAAACAAGAAGGGTCTTAGAGTTGTCTCATCTTTTCCAACACATGATATGGAATACTTAGATAAACTGAAGTAAAATAATGAAAATGCATTTCAGGGAAGTGATATCACAGAAAATTTTAGGATAGAATCTTGGAAATGTGGGGAAAATACATTCATATACATATGCATTTCTATAGAAAAAAATAAGTGATAAGAACATGAGTATGAGGATAAATTCAGTGTGCCTCATGCATTGTAGGTTGAAGGTAATGATTAAGGAGTAACTGAGGAGATTTAGAACTCTATAATTGTGGGATACATTAGTAGAAATTTAGAAAAAGAAAATATAGATAAATTCCTTTAGATTTGCCTCTGTCCTCTGTTCTTCTTATGAATTTGAAACTGTCAAATGAGATTATGTGGGTATGGTTCTCTCTGAATTAATGTTTTCTTTTGTTTTTAGGATTTTGTCAGCTATGTCATGTAAAACCCTGTCCTAAACTCACTTTGGGGGCTCTTTTACCACCTGTTCTAGACTGCAGAGCAGAGACCCACCTCATGCATTCTGTGCAATAATTTGACTTTTGTCAATCTTTGCATATAATGGTTGGAAGAACAAGCATAATGAAGGGTCTTCCATATCCTATAATATGGTTGTCAAACCCTGTGGAGTTAAAGGGTAGTTACTTGCAATGTTAGAAACATCTTCTGTATGAGAAGGGCTTATATATTTTTTTTTGTTTGTTTTGGAAGCCCCATAAAGACAGAAGAGAAGCATTTAGGGTCACAAACAAAGGAATGCCAGAAGCCATCAGACGTGAGAAAATACAAAAAAATAAAATCTTCTCTTAGAGCTTTTAGAGGTAAAAAGTTTATTTCTGTTTTCTGTAAGAAAACTAAAATTTCTCTTTGGCCTGACAATATTTTGATGTTTTAAACTTGCTTGGAATTTCTATCTGTGTTTTGAATTCACCTATGCCTGGCTATCCCTTACCAGAAAACAACCCTCTCTAAAACCTTACTGGTGCCTCATAAATTCTGGCTCCCACAGATCAAATAACAATTCTCTCTAAATCTCAGTGGCAGCTCATAAATTCTAATGTCTGGAGCTGAATTTATTCCCTACCTTGTAATGTTAGCCATGTAGATCCTTAACCTGCTATCTGTCTTTGTATTATGTTTGTCAAAATCTTGTTAGCTGTAACTACCCTAGACACCCACCTTGTTTTTAACTTTTTGTGCTCTAAAAACATTTTTCTGAAGATCAGGGTGATGATCTCTAGCATGGGATTTTGTAAGAGACAGTCCTGGCCAGCTTTTGTGTACACAATACAATCTTGATTTGATTTAATTTAAAATTGGAGTTGGTGGTCTTTTCTTTGTGTTTTGGTTCAACATTAACCTTTTTTTTTTAACTTCACTTTAAATAAAACCTAAAGAAAAACTCCTGTAAATGAGCCAGGTGCATAATAATAGCCATTCTTTACTGAAAGCACTATATTCATTATAGAAGTGATATAAGCTTATCATTAAATTAAAAGATAGCTCAAATATCAAGGAGGTATCAAGGGAGTTTAGGAGTTAGAAATTCTTTCTTTCAGAATATAGGTGGTAAAATAAGTTGATGGCACATGTGCTGGAAGGAAGACAAGAGTCTTTGAAGAGGAGGCAACAGAGATTTTAGTCTTTCTTAGGTCTATATTTTACACCAAAGAGACAATTTGAAGCATCAATATATCAAGTAATGTGCAAAAAAATTACAAAAATATTTATTACAAAAAAATAATATCTATAGAAATGGCTCAAAAGTAGCAGTCTTTTTTGTCAGGAATAAACATTGGACAGGAATGGAAGTTTTGATACTATTTTTAAGTACTTTTACACATGGTGAATAATATTTACACTGTTTCTCCATTTTACGGGTTGGAATTAATTAAAATTCATATATCTGTGAAAAAGATACTGAATGCACAAAAATATTATTGCTCAGGTTTAAATTACCTACATTATTTGATCTTTCCCTTTTTAAACCAAAAATCTGCATAAAATCATCTCTTAATAAATATCTCTATGTCTGTATATTGGCAGCAACTGTGTTATAAAATATACTATGATAACTTGTCTCTTTATGTACTAAAAGACTATAAATTTGCTGCTGAGTATTTAGGTATAATTTTGTATGGTGTTCTCTACTTATTTAAGTCTCTATGCCAAGTTTTATATCAAGCTCTTAGTATGTGCATTAATTACTTTGTGTAGCAATGTAGGATCCATGTCTTTTTTTTAAAGAATTTTTAATATTTATTATTTAGTTTTCAGTGGACACAACATTTTTATTTGTATGTGGTGGTGAGGATCGAAGCCGGGCTGCACGCATGCCAGGCGAGCGCACTACCGCTTGAGCCACATCACCAGCCCGGATCTGTGTCTTATTTGTGAAACTTTGTTCTTAGAACTGTGTCTAAAAGGAAATATGTACAAGATAATTATCCAGGAAAAAAACTATCTAATATTATATTTTTATTTTATATTTATTTGTTTATGTATACATATTGTTTTTATTATTTAGAAACATATTTTGTTTTGAAACTACAGTGATACTAGTGTATTTTAGCTTGAATTGGTTGTGAGAAACAAACAAACTAAAAACCAAGGACTGCTTCTTTAACCTTAGGTGAGAGTAGAATTGATGCATGTAACCTTCTGATGAGGTGGCCCTTTCCTTGCTCCTTTCAATGGGGACTGCAGGGGAGTGTGAGAGCTGCGAGACCTGAAGAACCAGAAGGCATCCAGAACTCAGGCTTCCATGACAGGGCTTGCAGCTCATTAGGTGTTGTGCTGGCCAGGTCTACAGGTTACAGAAGGGAAGAGTTTCACCCATGTCCCACCCAGTGCTGGCTCACATGAAGCATCCAGAGATGGAGTGAATCAACAGTCTGAAGAGTGAGCCAGGATGTGGGCCTGGAAGGAATGTGAATTCTGGGGTAAGGGTAGAGCTCTGCAATGGTTGTGTCTTTTCCCAAAGATAGGTTGACATGCTGCCCCTGAGGACAGGATATGAGCTGATTTGGAATCAGGTTGCTGCAGAGTTAGTCAAGGTGAGGTCACAGTAAAGAAGGGAGTGGCCCTACAGTGGCTTTTCTGTGTGTCCAAACCCTCAAAAATCCCAGTTTTCAGGGGTAAGTTGTGACCACATCCCTTGTCTTCAGGCTTAGTCTCTGTGGCTGGAAAGTCCCCCATGGTGGGGCAGCAGCCCTCTTTCCTGGAAAACACGTGAGGCCTAAGGCATGGAATCTCAGGCATGTTAGGTTCTTAGAAAGGGGTTTCCAGCATTTTGAACAGCCTGATTTATCCAACACCACTGGTCCATGTCATTTCCCATCTAAATTAAATTACTTAAAGTACTTTCTTTCAAAATACTAAGATTTTTAAAGGTGGTTATTTAATTAGAAGTGCCATGGGAGAGACAGATGATCCTAATAGCCCACTTTATCTCCTGAGTGATCCCACTCAGAGTGCAGGTGGCCATTCTTTGTGGCGATGGTAAGATCATCTATGTCTGCACTTTCATTCTCAGGTTGACTGCTCAGCTAGAATCTTCTATCAAATACTCACTCTTCTTTCTTCTTCCTCCCTTCCTTCTTCTGGGAGAGAAATGCTAGTCTACATAGTAGAAAAACAAAAAAAAAATTACAATAAAGATTGTCCTGAGTTTATGAAATGTATCAGTTTGTTGTCTTCCATTTACAAATCACAGAAAATCCAATTAAACAGGTTCAAACAAACAATAAGGAGTAATATTTTGTGTAACTGAAGCATTCAGGGGAAGAGTGGACTGCAGACCCAGTAGCATCTAGGGGTTCATCAGGGTATAATTTATCTTTACTTTCATTTTTGCCTTCTACTGTGTGCATCCCATAGTCAGACAGGCTCTTCCCTCGGGAAGAAACTCCAGCCTCACATCCTTCTGGGTTTAAAGCCAGAAGAAAAGAACTTTTCTCAGGGAGTCATCAAGTCCTGGGTGTGTTCTAATCACATCCTGGGTGAAAGTGGAGGGGCCTATGTCTTCTGGACTCAGTCCCTCTTTGGCATTGATTTGCAGAAAAGGCAGTGCATATAGCTGCAAGGTGGTCAGCAGGTCCACTGCAGTCCTCATGGGTCTGCCCATCCACATGGGGGTGGGGGGGGACTGTCACTGCCAGCCTGGCAAGTAGCAGGCAAGTAGCAGGTGGGAGGAGGAAGTACTGTGTCCAGCTGATGGCAGGTTTTTCAGATGTCACCCCGGGAAACCATTTCAGGGCTTTAGACTGATAGCACTGGGGAGAAAAGAAACTTGGTGAAGCCTCTCTTACAGACCCTCATGTGGATGGGCAGACCCAACAAAAAAAAACCTCTAGCCTGATGTCTTCCAAAGAACATGTGCTGTGTACTTCTGCTATGAACTTCACCTTCCATAAAATTTGTACATGGAGGTGCCACTCTCCAAGGCCACTGAGCTTATATTCTGTAGGATCCAAAGAAGCATGGCCATTCCCCTAACAATTCCTCTAGTTGGAAGTGTATGGATGACTCACTTACTTCCCCCTCAATTTTCCTGAAGCATTACTCACAGAGGATTTGCAAATGTGCAAATATGTGCAGATGTTAAACTCGAATTTGAGACCCCCAAAAGACCACCAGAGACCCAAGATCAATGTAAGCAGCAAAGAGGTGTTTATTGTGAGCTAGCTGGGTCCTCCACACACACACACAGCAACTGGTGATGCTGAGAGGCCCCGAAACCAGGGTTTGCAGCATTTTTATACATTTTTTTGGAGAGAACAGGGACTTCACATACATCATAGCCTTTTTAAGCAAATCATCACACACCGCGGGAAAATCAAATAACAACTCCAAAACATGATTAGCACATTTCCTGGTGGGAACAAGTTGTCTAGGGGTGATTGGTCAGTACAAAGGGGGTATTCCTTTGAACAGATTGGTTTAAGCCAAGAGGGGTGTACGTGCTGAACTACATGGTTTCCCAACATCATTAACTACTGGGAGGGTCATCTAGCATCCCAGGTATTTCCCTGTCTCATGCTGATTGGTGGGTGCTAGTGGGCTGCTATGGGTCCCCACCTAGTCTGACTGAGTCAGGGACACCTGGAGCAGCAGATCTCTCCTGTAGATAAACAACTTAGCAGGGTGGGAATTTGCCTAGGAGTGCTCTGTGGGTTTTTCCAAGTACAAAGGTCATGTCCCTTCCTTGGACAGGCTTTGCTCTAAGGTAGAGGCTGGTTTTTCACAGACACTATGGAGAACAGTGTGGAGGTTCTTTGGAAGAATAAAAATAGAATAACTGTATGGCTCAGCAAGCCCTCTTCTGTGTATATTAAAAAAAAAGAGAGAGAGAGAAATAAAATTAGCACGTGGAAGAAACATCTGTACTCATGTTTGCTGCAACATCCTTCACAATATGAAGGGACAGAATCCATCTTAATGTCCTGTGGATGGATGGATGGAAAAGCAAATTGTCAGGTGTACTGTGAAATATTATTCAATCCCCAAAAGGAAGGAGATGCCTGCACTTTCAGGACTTGGGTGGACCTAGAGGACATTGTGCTGAATTACATAAGCCAGGCACAGAGAAATCTGGCACAACCTCACTTACGTGTGCAATCTAATAATGTGAATTTACAGAGGCTGAGAATAAATGGTGGTCACCAGGGGTGACGGCAAGAAATTGGTGTTGGTCAAAGCTACATAGGCACATGTATGCCAGGTGAGTGAGACCTAGAGATCTTCACCCCAGCTGCTCAGAGTTAAGAATGTGGTATTTTGCCTTTTAAAAGCTGTTAAGAGGACAGCTCTCTGGTTAAGTTTTTATTTTTGCATAACAAAACAAAGCACACAGGGCAGCCTGAGGGAATGGCTGGAAGCCTTGTGGCCCCAGGGTTTTTCAGGTGTCTCCAGTGGCCAGCCCACTGAGCTGTACCATCAGATATGAGGAATTATTTGTTTCTATTGTGCCTCCTACTAAGGCAGGGGTCTTGAAGTGGCAGTGCAGGTGGCTTCTCCAGGGGCCAGGAGGCATCTTATCCGCCTGAGCTCTTAAGTGGATGCAGCTGCTCAGGCCAAACACTTTACACTTTTCCAGGCCCCCCTCACTGCCTGCAGCTGGGGGAGATGTGCTGCACATGTGCAGAGACCTCTGGCCAAGGGGCAAAAACTGGGAATGCAGCCCACCCTGCTCCTCAGTGCACAATGTAAGGTGCAGGAGATCCCAGGACTGGCTGCCTGCCTTCCTCTTCCACTGTGCTCACTGCTCTGTTTAACTTGTTTTTATGGTAAGTAGATTAGTAAAAAATTCCCCGTTTTTTTTTTTTTTGTTGTTGTTGTTTTTTTTTCTTGGAGACGGGGTGGTAGAATGGCCCTAGGCCTGAGTCTAAGCAACTCTATTTTTAAAAATCTGCATTTTCACCAGGCACACCCGCAGATTCTTCCAGTATGGCCTCAAACAAGTTCCTTTCCCTCTCCTGGATAAAGAGAGGGAAGCCCCTGGCAGGCTGTCCTCAGCTGATAAGAGGGAAAGGGGAGAAGATAAGGGTGGAGACCACAAAAACAGATGTTTCTGAACCTAGGGTGAATGATGTCACTGAGAAATCTGGTGGAAGCTGATAACAATTGAAAGGGGGGTAAAAAAACCCCAAAATTTAGTATAAATGATAGCGCAAATGAACTGGGATTCAGCCAGCCAAAAAAATGATGCACTCGAGCTGGAGAGCCTGATGAGGACCTGTCATCCCATCACTTTTCATCATTTTCTGAGCATCTGCATGATCCTCATCAGTCTCAAACTCTACCACCTCATATGGGCCTTGGTAAAAGCTGCAACTTCTCCCTAGGATCCTCAACCCCCTCCTCAACCAGTCGTTCACTTCATGCCAGGAAAAGCCTGCCTTGGTTCCAGACCTGATCATCATGGTCTGAGTGTGCATCTGCTGGACTCAAAGCCTAAGACTTAAGACCTTTGAACATAGCATGCAGAGGGAATGTCTGCCATTAGCCTATAACGATTAAGTGTGTTTTGCAGTGCTTAGAATTAATCTAGAATTGTTTGCTGTGAGTTGATTGTGTCTACTGCTGTGCCTAGCATTAAGGATTGTCATTTTCTTGATGAAGAACCTATAGAGTAAAATTTCATTGAGTAATTTGAGTGAATAAAGCATTGAAAAGGGCAGAAGTGTATGGACATTCTTTATTTCTCCCCTCGACTGACTGTATATGTTACAATTTTGCCCCTTCATTACATAGGGTTACTGGGGATTGATCCCAGGGGTGCTTAACCCCTGAGCCACATCCTGGCCCTTTTTATTTTTTTTTTAAGATAAGGTCTTGCTAAGTTGCTTAGGACCTCACTAAATTTCTGAGGCTGGCTTTGATATTGTGATCCTGCCTAAGCCTCCTGAGTCTCTGTGAATATAGGCATAACTCTTTTTTTCATAGAGGGGTAGAAAATTAATTTTGGTGGTTTTCCTTTTTATTTGTAACTTCAATATGGAGATCTCTCTCTCTCTCTTTACCAAAAACTGTTTTCTCCAAGACAATCCCACTGGGCATAGTCATGCATCAGAGCCTCAAATACTTTAAGGATGGTGGTGTCAGCCCAGGGGGTGTTTCTGCAGAGCTGTGCTGTGAGCACAATCTTCTCCACATAAGGAGAAAGTGGAGGATATGACCTGACAGAGCCACCAACAGAACTCCAGGTGAATCTGCCCATTAGGTGTGCATGGCCACAGGTGCCTGGCCTTGATTCACCTTGCAGACAGCAAGGTCTTGGTGGCCACACAGTGGTCAGCTGCACTCGAGGGACAGTGGAATAAGGCATCCAACCACTGCACCCACAGGGGACATATTGGCCTGGATGGGGAGCTGTTACTGCTGTTGACTGGTGACAAGTCCTTGCTTCCCCAGTGTTGAAGAATAACACCAAAGAAGCATGCCGAGGCAAGGTCAGAGTAGAAATTAGAAGTTTATTAAAGGACAGCAGAAAACACTTCTCCCGGAGGAAGAAGGGAACCCAAGAGGTGGAATCATGGAAGTGTGGTTGTCTCTCCATTTTATAGTTTCTTTCAGTGATGGAATGTAGGTGGGAAGGCCTGAGGGGTGGGACACAGGTGAGCCAAAGAAGTAGTCTGAGCAGGAAGGACTTCATTAACACTTCTTTGGGATGGACTTTGGCCTAATGCCTTTTCAGGACTTCATTAACATTCCATGAGTTGTCCTGTGTTTCCTGGAATCATTCTCAGCATGGCCTCCAATTTAGATTTCACTCGGTATTAGACCTGATTTACCTAACTACACTGACTACCTAACTTTAAATCTGGCTTCATAACCAGGCAAAATGACCCGGGTATTGTGACGTCTTGCTCTTCTGCAGGGAGAGATGCCAAAGGAATTGGAGCAGGAAGCGGGAGAGGTAGCCTTCTATGAGCAAGGCTGTGCTGTTTGGATGGTCACTGAAATGCCTACTAGACAGCCCCCTTTGCATACCCATCAGGCCCTTGGAGAGCGAGCCATGAGCCATCCGAGCATCAGTGCCAATCAGGTGAGACCCACAGCCTCCCTGACTACCATGGGGTCAGGACCCTGTGGAGGGAGGAACACTGCTCAGGGTGGTGAAGGGAGGATTTAGACTCTTACCCCTTGCTGTGTTTAATCCATGAAGATGGCCAGTCCCAACAGGTCCACATACTGCGCAAGGTGGGACATTGCATCAAATCAATGTAAATATTAAGAATGTTGGCAGTTGTTTAAATTTATTTTTAAAAGAAGCTGTACTGAGATAAAATTGATATACAAAGAGCTGCACATGTTGAATACACACAATTTGTGGAGTTTGGGTGTGCCAAACCCCTGTTGATGCCATCACCACCTCCAAGTAACAGACGCATCTCCAGCACTTGTGCGGGCAGGGGCATGTGTCTCTGTGGCTTGGTGTGTGCACCTGTGCAGGTATGGGTGTTGGAAGGGTACTCAACAGGAGAGCAATGCTCCTGAAAATTTCTAAATGAATGATTCCTTGTTGTTAACTACAGGCACAATCCTTTAGAGTGGATCTCTAGAACTCATCCATCTAAATTACCTGAAACTTTGTACATTAATAGGCTTTATTTTTAAAGCAGTTTTGGATTTATGAAAAAAGTGAGCAGACTCAACTATTCCTATAGAGTAACTTCCCCTGCAATTGCGCCTGTTATTAACATTTTGTTTGAGTGTGCTGCATATGATACAAATAATGGACCAATTTTGACACTTTATTACTACCCGAATTACATAATTTATTCAGGTTTCCTTAGATTTTAACCTAATGCCCTTTTTCTATTCTGGGATCCCATCTAAGAAACTGCCTTACATTGATTTGTCATGTCTAGTCATTGTAATTTTTAATTCCAACTTGAGACTGTGATTATCTTGAAGATATCATAAGGTTATAAATTATCTCGCTATTAAGAAAACAGCAGGTATTGACATGAAGAAATCTGTCAGGGGCTAGAAGGAAATTCTCCTTCAAAGAATAGCCCAACAGTTGCAAGAAACAGCTCCCTGAGAGACATCCTGCCTGGGAGACATCCTGCAGCTACCTATATTCCTGAAACATCCTGTGGTTATCAGGATCATCAGACATCCTGTAGCTGGCAGTTTTACCACCCACATCCAGCAACTGCTGATTAGAGAGCTTCCCCATCCCTAGAATATAAATACCACTGTGTGAACAATAAAAGTTTGCAGCTTGATCAGAACTCCTGTCTTGCTGTCATCCCTACTGTCTCTTGTCCCTTTATTCTTCCCCACCTAGGTTCACCACCCACGTTGATGTGTCCTGCTGGTAGGGACAGAAATCCAAGATCTCAAGGGAGTAGCACAAGGTAATTTGTGTCAACAGACTTATTTCCTTGTGTTGCCAGGGTCTGGCTCTGTTTCCTGGTACCTGGGGGCCATTGGCATGCAGCCAACAGAGCATGAAGCACAGGAAGGCACCTTGAGCCCAAGGCACCCAGGCCAGGGCTCAATAGCCGTCCACTCCTCCACTCACACGAATGTGTGAGAGAACCAGTGCATAGTGGAGCCTGGCAGTGGGGAGCCATGTGCCCCAGGGGAGGGAAAGAACCTGTGAGAAGTCCTCCCTGTCACATAGTGTGGGTTAAAAGTCCAAGAAGCTGGCTGAGCTTTTACCCAGAGAAAAGCATGGGGAAGGGGTTAGGGAAATCTAGGCAGGCATACTGGAAATCTTGGAAGGGGGAGAGTGCAGTACATTATGGGCACAGTGAGAGGATAGGCAGTGGGTTTGGGCAGGGTTGTGGTGGCACCTGGTAGGATTGGAAGATTAGCCAGATTTCAGATCATGATGTCTTGTTTTCTTATAGTTTCCAATTTAACCTCAGGGCAATAAGGTGACATTGGAGTATTTTAACCTGTGATTGATGTTATTAGCTTCATAATTAAGAATATACTGACTAGGTATAAGATAAACATGTACTAGAGACCTTGTGACCAGCAATGTGACTGCAGCATTGATATTGTCCCTGTTTTTCTGAAATAAACTGAGTAGTTCCCAAGTACTCTTGCCACCCCACAGAAAAGAAGAAGCAATGGTGTGTTAATTAGTTTGATCATAGTAATCATTCAACAATGAAATCTTCTATCAAAATTAAAAAAAGATATAATTTCTATTTGTCCTTCATACTCAATAAATATAGACAAACTGCAGAATATGAGGGTCACAGGGTAGAGAGTAGACTGGGAAGAAAGGACTGGATGAGCTCTACCCAGGCAGGACAGGGCATCTGGGAGGGAAAAGATGGTAGAGAACAGATTAGATACATGACTATGGATGGAAGTGGGGTAAATGTCCTCTTCTGTCCCAGCACAAGGGAGTCACTGGCCCAAGTCCTACACTTCAAGAAGCCTCTCCCTTTGTGCTCTCATGGATCAGGATGGAATAATTTAGCTTTCCATCCCCATCTTCCATGGAAGCTAAAATCAACTCAATTAACAATGCACCACTGTTTCCTGGTACCACTGAGAAAAAATGATGCTAGTTGCAATGTTGATACCCTGTCAAATGCATGATGTATCCCATTCTCAATAACATTAGAAAGTGAAAGAATTTTTTCTAGGTAATTTACTAGAATACAGAATGGAATTCCATGGTCTTCTGTGTCATTGGCTGGTGTCTCTGTAGCTAGTCTGTGAGTTCTGCCAGGGTGTGGACCACAGTTAACATTTCTGTAAAGATCTTGGGGCAGCTTTAAACCAGGAACATGGTAGTTGTTGCATAAAGATAGACTGAGCTACAAGGAGATGGTGTGGTGGGGAGGAGTTACTGCTTCACTGTTAGGAGAGCATTTTATAATTTGGAAATGAGAAATCTGTATATTGTTGAGAAAAGATGCAAAATATCAGTACGAACATGTGTTTAAAATAAAATTGAGATGACTTTAGAATTCTGGAAGAGTTGCCATGTTCTCATACATTTCACACACAGCTTACTATGTTAGCATCTTATAAAATTAGAGAACAATAGCCAAAATATTCATCATCATGTGCTAATAGTGACTGAATGACATAATTTTTTTGGAATTTGCTTTTCCCACTCTGTGCCTTTATGTTCCAGTACGAGCTGAGTCTCCTTAGGCTCCTGTGATATAGTGTGCCATAATTCTGCCATTCTCACTCTGGGAGGTACTGAGTGCAAAGCTTTCCTGGGCCTTTGATGGTTCCTGATTTTGCAGCTGGGTGGCTGATGAATCACCATTCTTGTTCTACTGCAACACTGCATCAAGAAGTTTCTGTTCTCCATGGGTCTCCTGAGTGCTGAATGTATTTGTACTTCATTAGTGCACTCTTAGGAAGGAGTTGAAGTCTTTGCTTCTGAGCAACCTGTGAAATTAACAGATAAAGATTCACTGAATTTTAAATGTTCCTTTAAAAAATTCCATTTTATATAGATAATATCACAATCTTGGATAAAAATCTAAATTTGAGTGCTAATGGATTAAACTTAGAGTTTTGCTTCACTCCTTCAGTTATTCTCTGGTTTTGATGCCTCTAGTCACCTCAGGTGAAGAAACATAAATTGAAAAGACAAATATCCCCCTCTTCCCATTTTATTTTAGTTTGAGGGAAAGCTAAGTATGTTGTAGCATTAGAAGTGTGAAAAAAGCAAGGAACTGTCTGGTGTTTTTTTTTCATTTGCTGCTTTTGGCTATTCAATATTTCAAATTAGCAAAGAAAAATAAATAGAACCTCAAGGCCTGTGCACACCCTAGGGAGCAGGCAAAGGTGATAAGCATTTGTAAATTTATTTCCCTTTTAAAGTGAGTTGTTTGAGCCAGTGGATTTCTCAACCACAGATATTGATAACCATTCCAGGTTTTAGATTCATGACACCATAGTTAATGGCCCTGGTTGTCAATAGGCATTACTTGCATTTTTTTTTCCTACAAAGTCAACCCAGGAGGGAAATAATAGAAGGAGCCTCCTATTTAGTCTGACCAGTGAATACAAGGATTTATTTTTACTTTGAAAATTCAAATTATTACCCTATGTCTAAATTCTTTTTGCATTTGATCTTTATTACAATGATGATGGTCACTGCATAGAAAATGATATATTCTCTGCAACAAGGCATGATTTAGGGTGTGATTTGAAACTCAAAAACTAAAACAATTTATCCATTTACAAAACTGAGATGAAACTATTTTCATAAAGTAGTTCTTACTTGCCTGGTTTAACCTACACTTCCAAATTTGTGCTCTTTGGTAATGAGAGAGGAGAGGAAGGAGGAGGAAGAGAGGATGAGGGACAGAACATATTGAAACTGAAGCTCTGTGCATGGGTCCCTCACCTTTGAGTTGTGGGCACCACTGGACTTACCTCCACCTCCTGTATTTTAACCTTCTTGGGTTCTGCAGAGTATCATGGTCTCCACTTGGACCTCTTCCTACTTTTAATAATCTAAACTCCATTTTCTTAAAATTCACTTTTTGTGTTTTACTGGAAAGTCAAACGTTTCATCCTTTTACAATGATTATTCATGAAGACAAAGGAATGGAGGAGATCACAAGATGGCTAAGAAAAGATGAAGGAATTAGGTAATGAAATTGAGAACAGAGAATGACTGTCAGGCTACAGAGATTGTGTGGCCTGTGAGACCCTTTCAGCCTGCAGAATGTAGGGGCCAGAAACATCCCCGCTGGCTCCTGTACCCAGGGTGTTGGTCAGCATCTTCGCTGTTGGGGGTGGTGAAGTGGAGACTCGCCACATGGGCCCCTGGCTGAAATGTGCACTTTTTATGTGGATGTTGAAGTGTGCTTGGAGGAGACCTCATTTTCTCTCATTCCATTACTATTAGGAGTAGGAGATGTTGCAGGAAGCTTCATGGTGATGGTGTGGTGTAAATCATGGTGGTGAGTATTGTTCTGCTCCATCGCTGTCCATGAGTCTTGGGTCCAGAACTCTTTCATGGACTTTAAATGTTGACATTTAACTCTAGGCTGATAGTGTTTTTTAAAATAAAGATTTCATGCTCTAAAGCAATGATTCTTTCTTAGAAATATATCTAGTGATCTCATTTCCAAATAGATCCCATGGCTGCAAAGGTCATGAGAGCCTTGGTACAATTTTAGGGAGAGTAGGCTCCAAATCCATCTTCCTCTGGCCTTAGAAAAAGGGTGATGGGTGGGTGAGAATGGTAGATTATTTTTGTCAGGGAAAACTGTGGTGTAAGTCTTTCTGTGCTGCCTCTGAGGGCAGGCAAAGCTAAGGGACTGAGAAGAAATTTAGGTGGTAGCAGAGGGTTGATTCAGGTTTATTAAAACCTAGTTTCTCTGGCCCACATAGAGCTCTCATATTTAAGCATAAAAACTTAAGTGATGTTTAACAAGAACCTTCTATAAATCTGCCTCATTTGAGTAGAACACTGTGTGTGTGTGTGTGTGTGTGTGTGTGTGTGTGTGTGTGTTTTGTTTCAGTGGTCAATGGTGATTTTATTGTAAAAGTACTGAACAGATCCATGGCTGCCTTTCTAATTGTCTGACTTCCCATGATCAACTCTTTTGAAAGCTCCTTTTCCATTGTTACAAATCTCCCCTTCACAGTTTCCAGTCTCCCTTCTCATGAAGGGCCTTCTTTTGGGACAGGGCCTCAGATTTCAGGCAGCTTCCTGGGGAAGATAGGAACAAACCTCTGTGTAAGAAACTGTGTAACCTGCAACTAATTGTGTGCCTGAGTAATCACAGCCACATGTGGCCTTTAAATCCCAATTAATGAAAAATAAAAATCTGTCCCTTATTTGCACCCAGTGGCCTCACAAGTACTGAGTGGCACAAATGAGGAGTGGTGATTACTGGATTAGCCAGCACCAGCCTTTCAGGCATCATGCAGGTCCAGCCAGGCTGGTCAGAGCATGGAACTTCTAGAAGCTCGGCCAGGGCAGAAAGCTCTTCTCACCTGGCTCTGTGATGTGCATCTGCTACCAAGCTGGCAAATAATCAAGCAATTTGCACTTGTCAGTGTGTTCACAGGAGTAAAAATTGGTTCTGAGGCCTAAAGGGCTCCTAGTTTGGTTTTACCCAATGTGCATGAGAGTGAATCCTCAGGCCTGATAACTGTGTTCTGGCTTCTAGAAGCTTTTTGCAAAACAGCTGTTAATCATTCCATTGCATAGCTTGGTTCATCTCTTCCATGGAATCTCCATCACTTCTCACAGGATGACCTTCTTCTTCTCCTCCCTTTTCCTCATCCTCCCATCAATTCTTCCTCCCTTTCTTTATCTTTTACGCTCCCCCTCCTCCATCTTCCTCCTCTCCTCTTCTTTGTTCTCTTCCTCCTCCTCCATTTTTTAGTCATAGACAGTAGAATCCATTCTGGTAGAATTGCAAAATCATTGAATATGTCTTCTTCTAATCAGGAGACCATTCTTGGGGATGTGCAAAATGGGGTGGGGTTCATATGGTGTTTTTATGGCTAGATCTTCAGAGAAATGATACCTCTTCTCCCTTCCTGTGTTCTGGGGGTTTTGGGAGGCCTCCTCCAGAGGCATTCCAAGTCAGATCCTTCCCTGAGTTCTGCTGTGTGGCCAAGTCAGGGGCCACAGGTTCTGAAGAAAGTCATAGCTGCTATTCTCTGGGCTTCTGTTTGCTCGACCTTCTTAATCCCATGTCTTAAATTCTTTGAGCACTGTTTTGACATGTGGTGGAATCATGCAAATCTCTCCAAATCTGCAGCCAAATTGCAGCTCCTGGGTAGTTGGAAGATGCAGATGTTCTCACATGTGGGATTTGGTTTAAGAACCAATGTAGCACTTTTTTCTCTTTTGTATTTTGAGAAGGGAGTTGATGGGTAAACTTTCTAATTCTGCTCATTTTAGTTTTAAAAAACAAGCCCACATTTTATGTTCTTAATATTATGATGGGAATGTTCACGTAATCCCCAACTTGACTTTAATGATACAAAGTACATTATTTCCATTGCTAATGAGATGGCCATAGAGAAAATATTTTTGCTTAATACATCCAGTTATTTCTCTGGTTGAATGGGAATTTTGCTGTTTTAGAAACCTTTTAAGACTAATAAAAGCCTGTTTTTCAGAGGTTCCCTTGCCTTCCACAACAACCTAGCATGAGCACCGCATGTGCTTCCTCATTAAATGCTTCTGGTTATAAATTTCCACAAAAGGGGTCTCCCTTTTGTCTTTCTCTATCAGCATTTAATTTCTTAAGAATGAAATTATCAAACCCTACATATGATTACTAGGTTTTTAAAAAATGTTTTCCTTCCTCCTAAATTATATTCTTCAGTCCTGGCCTTCATTAAGGGCCACACATGTGGTTTTGCCATGGAATTTGGACTATGTACTTACTTTATTGTTTGAGGGTTTTTCTTTGTGACATGAGGAACTGTGATCAATGCAAAAGTGAATCATTTAACATATTGCCCTGCATTACAATCATTGTCAGTTGAGACTCCCTGAGCTGATGGGAACAAAGTGAGATGGAGACAGCTCTGCACACACTGTACATTCACTTCAAAAAAGAAGGACGGGATGGAATGCTATAGTAGGGCCATCAGATTTGCCAAATAGAAATGCAGCACTCCAGTTATATTTGGAGCTCAGATAGATAATGAAAAGTACTAGTGCAGCTCTCTCCTATGAGATATCTGGGGTGAACTTATAGAAACATTCATGCTTTATCTGAAATTCAAATTTAGTCAGATGCTCAGGATGTCAGCTTGAAACCCTATTTATGGTGAAGAAAGTCTTTGAAAAAAAAATAAGAGCTTAATAAATATATTTTGCATCTACAGGGTCTTGGCAGATAGTTCAGGAACATGAGTCTGTAACCCTGAGAAGAAGGAGCAGGAATAAAACCAGAATACAAAAGACACAGAGCTAAGGTCTGGGCTGATGTCATGTTTGTCATTCCTAACTCCCTCCCTCAAGGTGGGAGGTTCTGAACTCTGTGGGATGTGCAGCACCTCTTGAAAAACCAGCCTCTACCTCAGAGCAAAGCCTGTCCAAAGAAGGGACATGACCTTTGTCTTTGGAAAGACCCACAGAGCACTCCTAGGCACATTCCCACCCTGCCATGTTGTTTATCTACAAATAACAGGAGAGATCTGCTGTGCCAGGTGTCCCTGACTTAGTCAAGCTGGGTGGGGACCCATAGCAAACTCCCCAGCAGCCACCAATCAGCATGAGACAGAAAAATACCTGGGATGTCAGATGACTCTTCCAGTTTATGGTGTTTGATAATATGTTGGGAAACCATGAAGTTCAGCATGTACTTCCCTCATGGTTTAAACCAATCAGTTCATAGAAATCCCCCTCTTATACTAACCAATCACCCCTACCCAACTTGTTCCTGCCAGTGAATGTGCTAATCATGTTTTAGAGTTGTTTTATGATTTTCCCGTGGTGTGTGATGATTTTCTAAAAGATGCTACAATGTATGTGAAGTCCCTGACTTCCCTGAAGAGTGTATAAATCTGCTGCAAACCCTGGGCTCAGGGTCTCTCAGCATCATCAGTTGCTGGTGTGTGTGCATGGAGGATTGAGCTAGCTCACAATAAACACCGCTTTGCTGCTTACATTGATCTTGGGGGTTCCAAATTCAAGCATTACACTCCTGTGCTGTGTGGCATGTGGGTGGCCAGTGAAGGCAGTGGTTGGGACTGTCCCTGCAGATTCTTGAGAGATCTTGGAGATGGGAGCTCAGCTGTGCCTGGATTCCTGAGCCAAGCACCTCAAAATAAGTGTTTGTTGTTTGACATCACAGAGTTTCAGAAACTCTGTGGGGTAGAAATAGATGGGGATGTTATACTCGAATTTGGGACCCCCAAAAGACCACCAGAGACCAAGATCAATGTAAACACTAAAGAGGTGTTTATTGTGAGCTAGCTAGGTCCTCTGCATGCACACACAGCAACTGGTGACACTGAGAGGCCCCAAGCCCAGGGTTTGCAGCAGTTTTATACATTCTTTGGAGAAGGCAGGAACTTCACATACATCATAGCATCTCTTAGCAAATCATCACACACTACAGGAAAATCAAATAACAACTCTAAAACATGATTTGCACATTCACTGGTGGGAACAAGTTGGGTAAGTGTGATTGCTCAGTACAAAAGGTGTATTCATTTGAACTGATTGGTTTAAGCCAAGAGAAGTGTATATGCTGAACTACATGGTTTACCAACATATTATCAACCACCGTAAACTACTGGGAGGGTCATCTGTCATCCCAGGTATTTCCCTGTCTCATGATGATTGGTGGTGGCTAGGGGGTTCCTATGTATCCCCACCTAGCCTGACTGAGTCAGAGAAAACTGGTGCAGCAAATCTCTTCTGTTATTTGTATATTATTAACTTAGCAGGGTGGGAATGTGCCTAGGAGTGCTCTGTGGGTTTTTCCAAGGACAAAGGTGATGTCCCCTCCTGGGACAGACTTTGCTCTGAGGTAGAGGCTGGTTTTTCAGGGACACACAGGGACTCTTAGCAGCCCTACATTCTAGGAAAATAGGACCTGTGAATCTCCACCACAGGCAGCACAAAGGACTTGTAGGATGATGTGGGACTTAAACAGTTATAATTTCTACAAGACGGCGTATCTCCTTGGTCTACCTAGGGTCTGGTGACCAGCTCAAACAAGCAACAGGACATTCTTAAAATCCCCCAGACTTGCTTTAATATCCTCTCATTTACCTGTTGTGGGAGAGGTTATGAGGAGAACTCAGCACTGGGTATCACACAAAAGAGCCCACAGCAGCTTATGATCACCTCTCCTCAAGCCAGAGAGGTACATAGGATGCTGACAGGCCACACAGGCTGTTTCCAGCTGCAGGGATGATTCACAGGAGAGAATTCAGCCCCTCCAGCAGGGGCCCTGAGAGGCAGCTTTCTAGTGTGAAGAGGGCCAGGTGACCCTTTTCCCACTGGAAGATACAGCGAGTTTGCTGGAATCTTTATGCAGCTGCTGCCAGAGGGTAACAGGAGTTGGTTTGTGCTAGGGAGGTGCCTGGCCAGGAGACTGTCTCTGCAGGGACAGGTTGGAAGAGGGACTTAGGTTTAAGTAATTTGAGTTTTTTAAAAATTTCCCCAGATGTCAAGGTCACATATAATATTGGGCCTTAATTTTAGGGCCTATATTTTGTTCAATGAATAAAAAGTAATTTTTGTGAGGGAACTAGGGTGATATTAGAAGAAAAAACTGAAAAGGTACATAGAAAACGAGTCACATGGGAATGTCCACCTCATTTGGTGGCTTTTGTGTTATTCCTTTTCCTCTCTTCCTGCTGAGCATTATTTGCATAACAAGTCTCCAATCAACCATCATTCTTGCACATTTGTCAGCCTTTCTCCCCACCCTAGTTGATTATTCACACTGGAATTCCTTGTGTACAGGTAAACATTCCTTCATCTCAATTTAGTTCAAACCATGAAAATTACTGATGTGTAATTAATAACTGTTCTTCACAGGATGGTATGGAACCCAGTGTGATTGGGTCAGTTGTTACCAGGAGCTGAAGGTCTTTTCCATTTTATAAGGAAGTGTAGAGAAACCCAGTGAAAGCCTGCAGACCCAGATGGAGGCTTCACTTTCCATTATTCTAGCACATTCTGATTGAGTGTTCTCTGTTGCCAACAAGGATCTGGAGACCGAGGGAGAAGCATAGAAGCAACACTGCCTCCCCCGCTGGGATTTCTCTGAAACTCTATCCAGAAAACATAGTCAGCAATTCCTTGGTGACTGTGGAGGATGGGGCCTGGGCAGCACCCTGGGGATAGTCAGCTGAGCTATGGAGGACAGGGTCCAGGGAGGACCCCTGGGGATGTGCCCACCCATGGCTGTTCAAGCCCCTTATGTAACTACATTTGCATAACCCAAATGTCATCCTGTACTTAACTGATAGCTAGCTTGCTTCTCACCCCTAAGGCAGTGGGGATGCTGGATAAATGCCTGCTATGCAGTATTGCTTGGAGGAGAATGGTGAAAAAAAATGTCTGAACACAAGTTTGTTTGTTTGTTTTTCAGAATACTTTTGATCTATGGTGGACATCATACAGATGCACATAAAACCTACAGATAAGGAGAGTCAACTGTTTATTTTTGTCTCATAGCCTTATAATAAAGAAGAAAGACCAGAGTACTGTGGTTTAGACAGCCCTGGATGGACACACCCTGGGGGCCTTTCCTGGACCCTGTCTTCCATAGACACTGAAGGTCAGCTTATTATTCCCAGGGTTGTACAGGTCTGTCCTCAATTTACACCATAATACAGGAAAGCTTAGCAGTGACAAGATTGGGTTATGAACCTGAACAGTGAATTAATCCTCTGATAGGGATTAACTGGGTGGTCACTTGAGGCAGACAGGGTGGGGCTAGAGAAGGCAGGTCCCTGGGGACATGCCGTTGGGGTTTATATCTTTTCTTCCTTGTGCCATATCCCCAGCTGCTTCCCTCTGCCACAATCTTGTACCATGATTTCTGCCTGACCTCAAGCCCAGAGCAATGGAGTCTAAGGTCTGAGACCTCTGAACCTTGAGGCCCCAAGCACACTTTTCTTCTCTAATTGTTCTTGTCAGGTTCTGGAGTCACAGCACTGAAGAAGCTGACTACAACAATATGCTGGCCTTTTCCTCCCTGCACCAGGACGATCTTCCTGTGCGTTGCATTCTAGCCCATGACAAACAAAACACAGAAAGATTCCAGTTCACTCACTTTTGAAAAGTGTCCATAACCCTCACAAGGTGAGCCCACTATGTCACTCTAGGCTATGTTTATCTCTGTTTTTTCCTCTATATCTCCTGTGCCCATTTCATGCCAGGGGTGGTTGGTGTGAAATGCCTGCTGTGCCAGGTTCTCATCCAGCATAGCTTCTCAGGCTCCTGTGGGGGTTTGTTGTCCTCTGCATGTCCTCATGTGAGAGCACAAGGCATGGTAGCTGTGGTGAGGCTGCCTCAGACACATATCTAGCAACATTCCTGTCCTTTGCATTATCTCCCGTGACATTGGTTGCTTTTTTTGTTTTCTGTGATTCGAAGTTCATTGTCTGCCTTCCCCACTGAGGACCCACCCATTATCCCCACCTCCCCTCCTTCAGCTCCAATCTCCTCCCCTAATCAACTGTCACTGGCTCCACATGCCCTGCCAGGGTGGCCCATCTGAAGGCAGGAAGAACTGGAATATAGTTCTATTTTTCCCTTGATATCCAAGAGCCATCAGACCTAGACAGAGCCCCATTTCACATCTTATTACTTGTGTACCTCCTTTCTGAGAGGGTCCTTAGTTTTTACTCCATATCCTCAAACTTTATATCAGCTAAAAGAGAGGAAAGCTTATGACATGGACCTTGTTCCTGCACCTAAATCTTAGTGCATTCATCATGGAGTGTGGCCTGTGGTTTTTTTGTTGACACACTTGGACTCAAAGAAAAATCTGCCTGCATTTTTTGTGACCACAAAAGTCTAGACTAACATATGTGGGATAAAGGGGAGTTACTGTTTGGGTGTCAGGTCCATCTTCTGAATTGACCCCTAGGTACCACCACCAAATGACAAATTGGTTTTAAAATCTTGCCAAAGAGAAGCACAGTGGGGTTCTGGATGTGTTTCATGCTGGCCTTTCAGGGCAGGCTTTGTGCTTCTCCTTGTGTTTTGCAGTGGAAGGTACCCCCAAATTGGCTGTTGTGAGTGCATTTACACCAAGCACAGTAGGAACACCATAAGTTGGGGCTCTTCTCTGCAGTTGCTAAATCTGACTGGAAAATAACAAACCAAGACACTCAAAGGGAAAACTGTTGTTGATCCAGAGAAAACAAATGTAGGATTTTCTAAACAAATTTGAGAGACCTGTTAATCTGCAGAAAAGCATAGAGGAGACACTTGAGCTCCGAATACTGGGCATTTTCAAATCTTTGTTTTGCCACTTGGTTTGAGAAGAGACAGAGAGACAGTGGAGGGAGGAGAGAAAGCAAGTGAAAGAATATGAACATTATGTTTTGATAATGAAAACATCAATTTTCCAATTCTGCAGTAGTCCAAGTGTCACATTAGGTTAGTTTGGGGTCAGACTACACTTAAAATTTTGCATATATATTTATTAGATAATTACATGCACTCTCTGTGCCAGCTCACTGGTTTTAAAGGCTTTATGTAAAGTATATATATATATATAGTGTGTGTGTGTGTGTGTGTGTGTGTGTGTGTGTATTTTGTGCTAATGTTTCCAGTACTCTTTAAACCCCATTCCTTGAAGAGCACTGAGTTAAAAGAAGAACCCGAAATAGTGTTTTTCATGGGGGCATTAAAACTAGGGATTTATAATTTAGAGATAAATACATGAAATTTATAAAATTTTATTTTATTTTGTGATGTTTAAGAATTTCTAAAATAAGTACTCTGTTTGCTATTTTATTTTTTATACACTTAGCAGAATACTGACTAGGGATTGTTTCCAATTCTATAAATGTAAATCTTTTTCTTATACTTTGTCATATTTTATATATTTCTATTATATTCAATATTTTTAACAGTGAAAATTATTTCTTAAGTCATAATAGGAAAGATTATAATGGCATATTTGTCACATAGATACACCAGTGTCTCAATAGATTTTTTGTAAAAAATATCATTTTTTGTGATGTATTGCAATGAAGTTTTTTATCTTTTTTCATTGTCCAAATGGCTAGTTTTATTTTCTTTCTTTCTTTCTTTCTTTCTTTCTTTCTTTCTTTCTTTCTTTCTTTCTTTCTTTCTTTCTTTCTTTTTTAAATATTCTGTATTTATTTCCAAATTTTTCATGTAACTATGAGGTCTCTATGGATTTCTATAATGTTAAATCCTCTAGTTATATGTGGAAAAATATGTGTATATGAGTACTGAACTTTCTTACACTAATATAGCCTAGCTATTTAGTGGTCTATACCGTCTAGTAATATGTCAATAACCTCTATATTTTTTGCTAAATGGCAGAACACACATATGATGCATTTTTTAGAATGTATGTCCATCAATAATTTAAGAATCCTTATATATAGCCATACATGATAAAATCACAAATTATAAATAGTATGCAATGTTTACTTTTGAAATTTACCTGAAGTATTTCAAGTTATTTGTTTTCTAAATGCAACATCTTGCTTTCCTGTTACTTCCAATGGTATGTTCACTCTTATTATTTTAAATGTGGCTCATTTATGTGTATTTTTCCTCTACTTTCCTTTGTATAATTTTTTTCTTTCAAAATATTGAGACTGATATTTAGTGAATGAATTCTCAGTTTTATTTTAAATTTATTATTTATGTGTGTGATTTATTTTTTACCACAACCTAGACATATAACATATTTTTAAGAGTTATTGATGTGATAATGAAACATATTTAAGATTTATATATTATCTTTTGATACTCTATGGATATTTTTATATATATTATCTTTTGACATCTATAAAACCACCTAAACAATCAAAATAATTAATATGGCCAATGACTACAAGTATTTTCTGATATTTTTTCTAAATCTTTTCTTTTCTGCTCTGCCTCATTACCTTTTATTTAATGAATTTAATATTATTAACCAAGTCAAATACTGAGCCAGAATAAAAATTATACAGATCAATAAATTCTTTCAAAGGTAAAATACAATGTAACTAATATTTATATATAACACTAATTATGCTACACATAATATGTACATGTACTCTTGCTTTCACTATACCCTCCAGTCTCTCTAAAGGCAACACATTTGTTTTGTTGCAACTAGTTCTTTTAGAGTACTATTCTTTTATAAAATAGAAAACAAACAAACAAAAAGGAATTGTGAGCATTTATTTATTTAATTATAAAAAAGTCGCTCATTGTGTAGGAAACCAAACCTAATATTAATCACAATTGATGCTTTGTTACTAAAGAAAATCTGTTTGATCTAGAAATCAGAATAAAGAGGGGTAGCTCATAATATTGGGGCTGGGCCATTAGTAGTGCTGTTATGAGAGGTTACAAGAGGGTAAGAATTGATGGGATGGGTTGAAGGAAAAATATAATGGGTATTTGTTACTACGGGCAAGATGGGGAAGATCAGGTGGAACAGGTAAAAGTGGAGCAATAGCAGATATGAGTTGGATAAGAAGTGACTGGAGAAGAAAAAAAATTAAAAACTTGAGAGGGAAAAAAAATGTGGAATTTCTTGTACAGCTGTAAGAGCAGGGAGCCAGGTGTGTGGCTCACTTGTTTGATTATACCATTAACTTCCAGTTTATAAGAATTTCCAAATATGAGACAATTGGCATAAGTATTATGCTATCACAATATTTCCTGTCTTTTTTCAACTGACATCCACCTTTTTTATCCCTGCATCTTTTATGTCCTCAGCAGTTTCTTCTTCTTTTTCAAATTGATTCTCCTATACATGTAAAAATTTCATATTATTTATATTTTATATAATTGTAACATTTTTGATATGTATAATGATGCCTCACTTAATGATGTGGTTACATTCTGGAAAATGCACCATAAGGTGCTAATGATGCAAGGTACTAACACAATTTTAGATGATATAGAAAACTACATACCTAAAATATAATTTAGCCATTACTGTACATGAAGTCCATCATTAATGAAAGTGTTGTGCCACATATGATTATAGGACTTAACATTATAGCAATCAGTATAGACATCATAATGAGATGAAAAATTAGCCCTGTGGAATTAAAGACATAAAACTGGCCATTTATACAATGATAAAAGACAGAAACTGCACTGCCATGAAGGAGAAGAAATGATATTCTTTCCAAAGAAAGCTGTGGAGTATCTGCATTACAAAAAAGTCATTGTATCATTTCCTAGGATGACATAATAAAGTATTTATTGAGAATAAAATACTTTAGTATAAAAAATAAGATATGATAAAATTTTTACAAGAAAGGGGTTTATACAGTGTATGTAGTGATGAATGACTTTAATACAAGCTACTTGGAAAGAAAAGTAAGAAGAATTGCAAAATGAAGTTCAGCCTAAGGGCTAGTGCTGTAGCTCAGTTGGTAGAGCATTTGTCTAGCATGTGTGAGGAAGTGGATTTGATCTCCAGCATCACATAAAAAAATAATAAAATAACGTTATTGTGTCTGTCTGTAACTAAAAAATTTTTAAGAAAAAAGACCAGCTTTAGCATTTTAGTGAGATTCTTATTCAAATTAACTTTAGAAAGGACAGTGAATATGGCTGAGGAGTTTGGAACACCTTTTCTCAATTATCCAAAATAATAATAATAATTACAATAATAATAATAATAATAATAATAATAATAATATTGAATGACAAATATAATTGTAAGTTTCCAAAGTTAAATAATGCCTTTATAAAAAGGAAATATTAAAATGTAATTTATATTTACTGTATGATGCCATTAAAGGGTACAAACTGAAGTAACAATTAGGAAAAATTGACTGTCTCACATATATCAAAATGTATGTCTTACATATGAAAAAAGAGAGAAGAAAGATTAGGCAAGAAGATCCCAAGTTTAAACTAGTCTTGGAAACTCATCCACACCATAAGCAAATTAGAGACCCTGTCTCAAACTTAAAAACAATAAAATAAAAATTCGGGTGTGATTGTGAATTCGCTCTATCAATTTGAATATGTCATGTATCTGCGATATGTGTTCCAATTATATTTAAAATGTTTTAATGAAAGTGAGATTAATGTTTTACATAAGATTAACATTGAAATCTGTAGATTTTAAAGCAGATTACCCACCATAGTTGTGGGGCTCATTCTATCAGTTGAAGGACTTTATGAAAAGCCAATTTTATTTCTTTGGAAAACTCTGGCTAACTGACACAGATAACTTTCATATATAAAAAGAACATTTGGGGCTTGGTTCATGTTCAGGGTTGGAGCATTTGTCTAGCATGTTTGAGGCATTGGGTTTGATTCTCAGCATCAAATATAAATACATTATTTTTTAAAAAAATCCATCAAACATTATAAAAATAAAATTTAAAAAGAAAACATTTGTAGTTTTAGTTGACTTAGGTTTTTCTTTTTTTCATGTAAAAAGAAATAAGAGATTTATTCTTTCATAATGGATTGTATTTCCTTCCAGAAGCTTCTCCACACTTAACTTGGCTGTCCTACTTAAGTTTACCTTTGTCACTACATGAAGGATTTTGATTATTATTGTTATTGTTATTACCACAAAAAGTCAACTATCCTGTGAGAAAAAAAATTCACGACTTCCACAGATGGAAACCATATTTCATTGCTTTTTTTTCAAGTGGTTATGATTTTAAAGGTCATCCTCTCACCTCCTACTTATTTGACAGGCTTCTGTAGGGTAAAGATCTTAAGCAATGGCAGCAAGTTTGAAAGTGAGTCATGGAATTGTAATTTTTTTCTTCTCAGTGCTAAGAGCTCTGCACTTGCCCATTCTTTTACTAAATGACAATTTCTGAAAACACATCTGGCCAAGTTCATTTTTATTATTTGTGAAAAGAAACATACCCCAATTCTATACTAAGAAAAAGACATTTATGGAATTAGTTTCTAAATTACTTTCTAAAGTAAATGTATCCCCGATGGTCTGTACAGGCCACACACACACACACACACACACACACACAACACAACACAATGCATATTAATGAATAGTTTTAATATATCTGCTTTTGTGTTTGTGTGTGTATATATGTATATGTATATATATATATATATATATATATATATATTCAGTATAAATATTTATTATATTACATATATAAATATTCTATATATTAAATATATCCATATGTTTGTTAATAATATTTATTATCAATTTGTCTTACCATAAAGTTGAAATATTCTAAATAGTTTTCATTAATAATGCTATTTTCTGTCAATTGTGGTTGTACCAGCCTGTAATCCCAGTGACTCAGGAGGCTAAGGCAGGAGAATGGAGAGTTCAAAAGTAGTGAGGCATTTAGCACCTCAGTTACACCCTGTCTGTAAATAAAACCTGAAATAGGACTGGGGATACGGTTTAGTGGTTTAATGCTCCTAAATTCAATATCAAGTACCCTCCCACAAATTGAACTTTAATATCTGTAAAATATAGTAGTATGCAATCATATCTAAAAATGAGGTGATATCTTTAGGGTACTTATTATTTTACAAATAAAATATCTTTAAATTACTTAGTTGATAACATATCTTAATTTAATTACTTTTTAATATTTCTAACATTTGATAAGTTGCAAAAGAAAGCAGCCGGCCACACTGGCATTCTACCTGGATACAGGAAAATTACTAATAATTAGATTTTTATTTTTATTGCTCATGCATAAATTCTCCAGCATTTCACTCTCAAATTAATCTGAAAACTGCACATAGGGAATCAGGTTCCACTAACCTCTCAATATATTTGGTGGCATTAAGATTATATCAAGGGAATTTACAAAATTTTTACTTAGAGGGCCAAATTATGTAAAATTTAGGCTTTGGGAACCAGAAGTTATCTGTGGTCATAGGCTAAAATCTGCAATATATAATAACTGAATTCCTAATGGCATTTATTAAAACTATATTTTCATTCGATGGGGTGAAACTCAATGGTAGTGTTCTTGTCTAGCATTTATGAAGCCTGGGGTCAATAAAAACATTTCATTTGACAAAACAGGGTAGGTGCTGGATTTGGCCTATATGCCCTAATTTATTTGTCTTTGTCTTAAACCCATTATGCTTCTAGTGCACTAAATCTTCAGTGGGGCTCTGCATGCAAGTCATTTTTATTTCTATAAACAATACATTTTATTATGCACTACACCACTTTTCTACAAGGACATTCTATAAATTTCTGTTTATAAAAACAACATCATTTTCTGAATTTACCTTCATTTATTTTGTTATTGGTATTGAATTCACCTTTTAAATATAAATAATTAGTTTACATATATTTAGTATGATAAAATATCCTAGAATTAGAGAATTTTTATGCATCATGAAGTAATTTCCCTTGAAAGTTATTCTTTTTGTTATTTTTAGTATGAGAAAACTGGTAATCAGGAAGAAATAATAAAGGAGCATTTTTTAAATATTAGATTAAAATTTTATATATTTATTACTTTATTTTTTAGGTTCTTTTGCTGCTATGTATGCAATTATATAATGTTAAAGATTTTCACAAATATAAACAATATTAAACATTTAAAAATTAATTAAAAAAATAAAGTCATATCATCCTACATTTTATCACTTAGATATGGCATCCTTCAAAAAAATTCTGTTTTCTTACTGACTTAACATCACTTTTTTGGTGATATTCTGGAGCTAAGAGAGAGCATGCTTTATTATTAAGGCCCTACATTTAGTTCTGAATCTCACTCATGGTTTTATCTTCCTGAACACCTCTAGAATTTTTTCCCAAAAGTTACCAGTAATATTCACATAAGCAAATCTAGACATAATTTTATGCAATAAATTATACAATTGCTCATTGATCAATAAAACATTTCCACTTCTGAAATCAAGAATTCCCAACCTACTAAAGGGAATGTATACTCCACACAAAGAGTAATGCAAAATTACTTCTCTTTTCCACAACCACAAATTATTATATATACAGCTCCCAAACCCATCCAAGTAGTTGTAGTATAACAAAAACCAGGGATGCATATCAAAAAAAAAAAAAAACAGCCTCACTGAATGAGAAAGGAAAGATTTTGCCTTTCCTGCAGATGATATTTTCTTTCAAGTTGACACATTTTGGTATGATCAGAAGAAACTGCCCAATTCCCAGTGATACCCTTTTAGGGTCAGAAAAAAAGAGGGTAAGGTAGCTCCAACATTCTGGCTTTTACTTTAAATAATTAGGCACACTGAAAAAGAGAACAAACCTTTAAACACCAGAGAGCCTAGAGTACAGACGCCAGGTGAAGGAAGAAGTTATGCATTGCTTAATCTGCTTAAAAAATCTGCAAAACACACACACACACACACACACACACACACACACACACATACACCTCTTCATGGAAAGTTAAATGTCTAGAGAGAATGAATCCCCAGAAAAGATTCAGAAGCCATTAAATACTTATCTGGGTTCACTGGTGAAGTTTTTCCCCTGTATAAATCCACTCAGGAGAAAGAAGATTTAAACTAAAATTTTCAGCCACAGAAAAATTAGTCTAAGAAGACTTCAAGAAAAGAAAGAAAAAAAAGCCATGCTATATTGTAGAAACTAAAGAATCTTAAAAAATAAGAATACTTAGTGTTTTTGTTAAGAAATAAAAAAAATGACAAAAACACTGAAGTTTAAAAGTATTATGAATCACATCGGTTACACATCCACGTTTTTACATACTGCCATACTAGGGTCTGTTGTATTCTCTTGCCTTTCCTATCCTCTACTATTCCCCTGCCCCTCCCCTCCCCTCAAATCACTGATGTGATTCTTCAATCTGTATAGCAGGTAAAAATGGGAGTTCATAACCCACTTGAATCAAATATATGAAATATGATATGTCAAAAGCTATGTAATGTTTTGAATAACTAATAATATAAATTAAAAAATAAAAATAAAAGTATTATGAAGTACTAATAACAATAAAAACCAAATGACTTAATAAATATAATTTTCAGGGATAAATCTATCAAACATATAATTTTAAATAAAATTGATTATTAAATTTATGGTTCTCAGTCACCCACACCTCTAGTACTGGTTTAGAACTCAGGAGTACTTAACCTCTGAGCTGTACACACTGTTCTTTTTAAATAAAATTTTTAATTTTGAAAAACTAAATTTCCCAGGCTGGCTTTAAATTAGAATTTTCTTTCTTCCATTGACCTCCAATGTTCTGGAGTTATGGCATGAGACACTGTGTGCAGCTTTTCAATCTTAAATAGACACAGAAATAAATAAGACAAATAAAAATGTGTTATTAATAATAAGAAAGAATAATAACCGTAGTCAGGTAAAGATATATAAACAAACAAAAATCCAGGATAATTGATATGTTCATTATGCCCCAGAGATTTGACTTGTGAGGCTCAATCAGAAGAATCACAAATTCAGGACAAGTTGCAGCAATTCAGCAAGACCCTAAGTGACCTAATGAGAGTCTGTGTCAAACTAAAATATTGAAAACATAGGGATAGAGGTTGATAGAAAAGTGTCACTTGGTCCAATCTCCTATAACAATATATAAATTAATAAAAAAACACAAGAGATTACAGAAAGTGATTAATGGCATTTTGTTTCAAAACCAAGAAGGATTATTTTGTAAAATATCAAAATTGGAATCTAAGTCAATAGTTTAATATATTTAGTGCTTAATTAAGAATATGAATTTATTTACCAAAATTAATTTTTGTCTTAAACAATAAAAATCATTAGGCAATACAGACCTTTTTATAAGGAAATAAACTTGGAACATTTTAGTAGGTTTTTATAATTTCAAAATAAAATATGGACAAAATCTTAGCTCACATTAGTATAATCAAATTAGGACAATAGCCTGAATTATCCTTGAATTAATCAGTTAAAATTTGTATAGTCAGTCCAGTACACATAAATCTCTTTTTTAATTGTTACAACTTTTTACATCATCTGTTTAGATAGTAATATAATAATCTTTTTTTAGGAAAATACTTTTATCATTAAAATATAGATGATTTTTTTAGGATCAAATGTGTGCTTTTTTTTGTTGAAGCATCTTTTTTCAGAATTTTTTTCTAGTTATACTTTGGAACAATTTTTTGCAAACCTTAGAATTTATAAACAAATGTTGTACTTTGATAAGAAATATCAATAAAAATATTGTTAAAATCCTTAGCTATTTTGTAGACAGAATTATATTTGTTTATCATCTTATAAGTTTGTATAATAACTTGAGAATTAGAAACTACTTGAAGATTGTGTTTTGTCTTAAAAGCAAATTTATAGTAAATATATTTATCTCAAATATCTGTAACTAAAAGGCAGATTATCTGATATATGTACATATAAAACATAAATTAGGAGTTTTCTGTTGAAGAAAATTAATTAGACAAATATATATTAATTAAACAATTAAGTATATGTGTTAATTATGTTAGATTACCAAATATAGGTTATCTGAATACCTAGGAAAACATATATTAAGAATAAGGAAATAACTTATAATTGTATGGACTTTATGTAACCACGTGGTTTTTAAATACTTGGATCCATTTAAATTTAATTTTAATTAGGAGTGCACTCTTATATGTGA
The DNA here is from genome assembly GCF_048772815.1 of Callospermophilus lateralis. Lineage (NCBI taxonomy): Eukaryota > Metazoa > Chordata > Mammalia > Rodentia > Sciuridae > Callospermophilus > Callospermophilus lateralis. The sequence goes on from NW_027514380.1 coordinate 471,654, forward strand.
TGTCACTTAATGTAACTGAAATAAGATCCTTATGCATACATGTTTAGTTTTTGTAATTATATAGTCAGGAATGAGAATAACGATTTTTTTGTTCATCACAGGAACATTGTTGGCTTTTGTTCCTGTGGTGAGCAAATGCATCCCCATAACCTCTAGAATTAAAAGTAAAATACAAAGATGCATGTTTGATATCTCTCATTAATAGAACATTATTTAGTAACATAACTCTAATGAAAAATCAGGATATTCAACTCAAAAACTAATTTAAATTTAAGGCTGCAATATGGAAACCTGTGGAATTAAATTTTGTCTGAAGAAGATTTTTTTTGTTAGCATTTGCTGGTCAGCATTTTAAAAATTCAAGCTCTGAGTAGCTCCAGTAAAAATCTGAAACAGAATGTACAGGTTAGTGGCTGAAAGGCATGACAAGAAGTCCTGTCTGAGTGACTGTGGAAGAACCAATGGGAAGCCTGCAAAAATGCAGAAGGCGGGACCAGAAAGCCCACCACTCCATCCAGGAATCTTGTGGTTACCATGGTGACTCAAACAACATGGAGTCCGTTGCCCATTGTTGGGGTAAAAGTTCCCTGATAATTTTCCTAGCTGATTTCATTTCATTTCATTTTGTCTGCATTTCCCCTTGGGTGGCCAAGATCCTACAGCAGTAGCAGCTTGCTTTGTCTCTGTGACCTGTGGTGGCAGTTTGTGTACTCCCACACCCTGCACTTCTTTTTGTGACACAAGGGTGCTCCAAAATTTTTTTAGCGGCAGATGCCAGAATTACCATCAGATATTATGTTAGTCTGTGTTTGGCATTCAGGTCAAGTCATTTAAGGGTTAAAAACACTGCTGGCCACAGGGGCTAAGACCTTATAGTACAGTGAGCAGCAGCGACTAAAGTCTTTTGTCCCCAGTGGCTGAGATACAGCCATTCTGATTTATAGTACAATCATGTAGCTAAGAGGTCAGTACATATTTTCTGAGTATTCACAAAAACAATAGAAAATTGAAATTTGCTTCCCTCCAGGTAAACATCGCATCATTTTCTCTTCCTTTTTCTCACTCTCCTAGCACAAGCTTGTAGGAAGATAATAAAGGCCTAAAAAACCTTTTGTCTCCCTCTTTTAGGTGTACATGGACACAACACAATGCCTTTATTTTAATGTGGTTTTTTTTTATTGATTGTTCAAAACATTACAAAGCTCATGATATATCATCTTTCATACATTTGACTCGATAGGGTTATGAATTCCCATTTTTTCCCCAAATACAAATTGCAGAATCACATTGGTTACACACTCACATTTTTACATAATGGCATATTAGTGACTGTTGTGTTCTGCTACCATTCCTATCCCCTATTATCCCCCCTCCCCTCCCCTCCCCTCCCATCTTCCCTCTCTACCTCCTCTGCTGTTGTTTAATTCTCTCCCTTTTTCCCTCCTCCTTTCCCCTTACAGCCTCTTATAATTTTGTGTAACATTGAAGGTCTCCTAATTTTTCCATATGCTTTCCCTTCTCTCTCCCTTTCTCTGCCCCCTCTCGTCTTTGTTTAATGTTAGTCTTTTCCCTCATGCTCATCCTTCCTGTTCTGTTCTTAGTTGCTCCCTTTATATGAAAGAAGACATTTGGCATTTGTTTTTTAAGGATTGGCTAGCTTCGCTTAGCATAATCTGCTCTAATGCCATCCATTTCCCTGCAAATTCTATGATTTTGTCATTTTTTAGTGCTGCATAATATTCCATTGTGTATAGATGCCACATTTGTTTATCCATTCATCTATTGAAGGGCATCTAGGTTGGTTCCACAGTCTAGCTATTGTGAATTGTGCCGCTATAATCATTGATGTGGCAGTATCCCTATAGTACACTCTTTTAAGATCCTCAGGGAATAGTCCGAGAAGGGTGATAGCTGGGTCAAATGGTGGATCCATTCCCAGCTTTCCCAGGAATCTCCATACTGCTTTCCAAATTGGCCCCACCAATTTGCAGTCCCACCATCAGTGTACAAGTGTACCCTTTTCCCCACATCCTCGCCAACACTTATTGTTGTTTGACTTCATAATGGCTGCCAATCTTACTGGAGTGAGATGGTATCTTAGGGTGGTTTTGATTTGCATTTCTCTGACTGCTAGAGATGGTGAGCATTTTTTCATGTACTTGTTGATTGATTGTATGTCCTCTTCTGAGAAGTGTCTGTTCAGGTCCTTGGCCCATTTGTTGATTGGGTTATTTGTTATCTTATTGTTTAATTTTTTGGGGACTGAACCCAGGTCCCACACACGCTAGGCAAGCATCTATCAATGAGCCACAATCCCAGCCCTCCCAAATTTTTTTTTAAAGATTTACAATTTTTTTTTTTAATTCACAAAAGCACTCTTTCCATGGAAAGGACTCAACTCTACAACATAGCCCATTAGCCATTTAAATATCTATATTTATTTAGAGTCTCTAGAATTATACCCAAATATTAAAAATTTAAATGTCACAAATTTTCTTTCTATCTAGTTTACTTACTTTCTACAATCCACCCCACAATACTCTGCAATCCTAAGCTTGCTTAATTTCTGGAGAGAAATACTGAATTCACTAAACTTTCTTTAATATTTAAATTGGAGTTCCCGTGTGAGCCAGCATTTGTTGCTTTTGTTCATGGTGGCTTAAAGAGTCAGCAGAATAAAATAGACAGTAGTATTTCTGTATGTATACACGTGTCTTTATAACCAATGTGATTCTGCAACCTGTACACTCAGAAAAATGAGAAACTATACCCCATTTGATTCAAATGTATGATATGTAAAGATCATTGTATTGTTATGTCTAATTAAAAAAATAAAAAAAAAGAGTCAGACCTTTCTGCCCACCCAGGGATGCCAATTGCCGGGTTTCTTTTCTCGTGACTAAAGGGCTCAGAGATCACTACAGCTAAATTGGGCTAATTTGGATGTGCAAAATAAGCACACAAGAGACACAAATACTTTTTTGTTTGGGGTCCCTGTGATGACTCTTCTGATCTTAAGGGTATGCAGGAAGAGAGAGAACAAGAGAATGAGAGCATGTGCTTACCCCTTTTACTGATGAGAAGATATTCAAATGAGGCAAAGGGTCAGATTTCAGGGGGCTGAGACTATCTTCTTGATGTTCACTGTAAGCAGGTTGATTGACATCTGAGTAGGCCACACCCAAGGGCACAGTAAGAGAAAGGGACACACACAAGGCATTTCCATAAAAGATTCTATCCTAAAAAGGGCAAGGGGTCATATTAAAAAGGAACAGGTGAGCATAGCTTCACCCATGGGGCTGTAAAAAGACATACTCCAACCCTCCAACCCTCCAACCCAAGAAAGGTGGGGAAAGCTCTGCCACATTTCTGTGACTGAGCGCCTAAGCACCCAGCCTAGGAGTGTGACCCAGTCATGTACAAGATTGATCTCCCACACTTATACAATGTTTGTGGGAATATAAAATATTTAACCAGTATGGGGAACACTATACCTATATGTGCAGAAGAATACATACTCCTCTGTAAGAATTTTTGGAATAGAAAATCAGCATACAGATAAGATACTTTTGTAAACATGTTTATTGTGGTACTATTCACAATAAGATATGAAATCAACATATATGTCTGTCAAAAGATGAATGTGGAAAAAATTGTGACATACACACACAATGGACTTATAGTTTGTCATAAGAAAGAAAGAAACATATCATTTGCAGGACAATGAATAGAATTGGATTTTACATGTCACATAAATTAGTCAGCTAGGGAAAATATGTATTATCCAATCTTGTATAAAGTAAAACAAGGGTAATGAGGAGTAGAAAGAAAAGACAGATTATTCGTAAAACATAATGGGATTTGAGAGAGGAAGAGAGAAAAAGAGGACATAAGAAGAGGTGGATTAAATCAATTCAAGTATGCAAATAGAAGAGTCAAACCCATTAATTCTAGAATTGATGTAATACAAGCACTAATATAGAAATATAAATAAAATGCAAGTTCATTAACTTAAAAAACTGATGTGCAAAGTCTAAAACTAAAATCAGTAGAAAAACCATACTGGAATATTTTAATAGCAATGATATTGATAATAATTTTTGGAAAATAACATAAATTAGTTTCACATTCTACCATAAAATACCTGAAGAAACCAATTTATAAAAAAACCTGATATACCTCAGTTTTTGGTGTTGAAGGCACATTGTTTTTCTTTCTCAGTTTTGAATAGGGCCCTGAATTGTGGCACACCCTAGCAGGACCATGTGTGCAAGAACATGGTTACACCTCAAACAGGAAACCAAATACAGAGCATTTGGGGTTACACTGTCTAATGGGCATGCCCACTGACATTGGGATCCACCCCTGAAAACTTTTCAGGGTTCCACAACATTCTAGTGGCACCACTGGGAGACCAGATTTTTAATATGTAGGCATTTGGGGGACATTTAAAATCTGGTCCTTAATATGATACCAAAACTATGAGCAACAGTACAGAAATAGACAACCAGAACAATGTCATAACTCAAATATCCTGCTTGGCAAAGAATACAACAGTAAAAAAGCAAGAGAGTTGAAGAGTAGATTCTCAAACAAGATATATGACATGGATTAATATACAAAGTACATGATAGGCAGTTCCAATTCAAGAACAAATAATAAATAAAAACCCAGTTGAAAATGATCAAAAAAATGAGAATATATATTTTCCCCAAAAAGCATAGAAATGAAAAAAATATATAAAAAGATGTTCAGTGTTAAGGATCATCATGGAAATTACTGGATATCATTGTATAATGTGTGGTCCAGGCTTTGGGGAAGTTTCTAAACTTTTTTAGTGGACTTTCAGTGTTGGACAGGCAGTTATTTACATTTTTATGTCATATATATTTGTTAAGATCACAGATTTTATTAAAATATTGTTAACATGATAAAAATTGCAAACAACAATGTAAAGTTAAGGGTACATCTTCAGGTAATTGATCAGATTGTGATGGTTGCACTATTTTTAATATTAACTAACTAACTAAATAAATAAATAATCTTTTTGATTGTCTGAATATTTGGATGTGGAAATTTCCACCCTAAAAATCAGTTTTAAAATATTTAATATAACAGAATCAGCATTTCTTCTTCTGTTGGAAATAAAAATATGTTTGTAAAAGAACATATAAATATACAACTATTCATAAATTTTTAAATAATTTAATTGACACATGTACATCTTTTTCTTATTTTTTTTTCAGTTATTGATAAATGAAATAACTATTTATTTTATGTGGTCCTGAGGATCACACCTAGTGCCTCACACATGCAAGGCAAGTGCTCCACCACTACAACTACCCCAGTCTGACACATGTACATCTTTGTAGCACAATATTAATAATTTGATACATACATTGTTTAAAATGGTATAATTAGCATTTTGCCTTCTCAAATACTTATCATTTCTAATTACTTTCTTCTAGTTAATTTGAATCATATCATAAAGTATAGTAGATGTACAATAGAACACCTGAACTCATTACTTTTACAAATGTTTGTCAAGTTTTAAATTTGCCTAAAACTGAAGTTTCCAAATTTTCAGCATGTTTGCTGGCCAATTGTCCATGAAGTGACCAATTGAGGAGTGGGCCATGGAACAACCACAGGGAGTGCCACAAGTGACCTCATGCCCAGGGCTGTGCTTACAGGGTAAGTGGTTTGCCACTCACACACCTAGCATGGTGAAGTGGTTTGCCACTCTGATGACCTTAATGTATGCAGTACTTCATGCACTTGTCCCCAAATTCCCCTCTCTGACTATGCTGCAAAGACTTAAGCCAACCTGTTTGTCTTGCATTCATTGGCCTTTACATGGTTACATAATCATATTACAACACATAAAAATATTATCACTATTATAAAGAGTAAGGCCAGGGTAATATCATTAAAAGGGCTAGTTTATTTGGCTATCAGGTTTTCCCAATGTTAAGTCAATTCCTGGAAAAAGGAAGAGGTGTTCAAGATAGACACATTCATCTCACTGATTTTGACAATTGACAGTAAGGTTATGCATAGTCATAATACAGTTAGCATCCCAAGTGCCGTTAATAAACTGAGATAAATCAGAGAAGTGCAAGGTTACACTTGCAGATACAGCATATTGGGTGACACAAATACTATAGAATTCAGGATCACAAGTGAGCCTTGCAACATAAAAAGAATATCTAGTTGTTCTTGGTGGAGGTCTACTTTTTCCTGAATGACTAAAATAGCAGCTCAGGACAGTTTATTTAAAGGTTTCTGCCATCGCAGAATTTTTTTTTTTTTTTTTTTTTTGTTACAGTCCGAGCAGTCTGGATACTCTGAGTGAGTGAAGCAGCAACAGTGGCTGTGGTGGTGATGATGGCCACAAATAATTCCAGAGATGATAAGGCAAATTGCATGCCCTTCTGGTGTAGGATCTCATTCAGGAAATTCTTCATCTCCATGTCCCATGGACTCCTCAACTCTCTGGGTAGGTGTACAGGAAGCCAGATTGCTAGGGATACTCTGAGAATAAAATATAAGTTTTGCTTTCATAGTAGGGGTTAGAAAATTTGTGAGTTAGCAGGATATTTTGATTGCACAAGTTATCTCTATATTAGTAATATTTATACCATCAATATCATTCATTATTAGTATGGCAAAGGGTGGCATAACACAAACTTGGTGGGTATGAGAATAATTTGGCACAAAATCAAATTTATGGTAAGGATATAATCTGCTTCCTGTTTGGTGAATCTAGCAGCTAGAAATATTGGCATGATATCCATCATTCCAAACTGTTTTTTCTGTATACCAGTTGATAAAGTCTTGTCCTGCATAGCAGTTACTGCAGGATCCCATATGGTTTTTGGGCAAGTCAGTTACATTCCAGGTTGCTGCACCTGCCCAGGTGCTTAGATGTTGTTCTTCCCCAGAGAAATTCCTCTTATCAAGGAGATAAGATATGACACTGAAACATCAATTACATGGAATGCTATCATTATCTGAGGGGGGTTTCCCAATAAGGATTGTTGGGCATGTTGGCATAAAGAATTTCTTGCATTTGCCATGGGGAAGCCTATTGCTATAGGTAGCATTAACTATAAATCTAAGGTCAGTGAGAGATAGCACAACATATGACTTATATTAGTTATCTATAATAGTTTCATTGGCAAGAGAAAAACTGAGGGAACTTCCTGGATTATAGGTCTTGTAATCTACTACAGAAGAAAAAAAATGGGCAGAGTGGGTTTGGAAATGCTAGTATGCCAGGATACAGTTAATTTCTAGATAGATAAGTCAGGATTAATAAGGTTGGTATTATTTGAAAAGAACTTCGGTAAAGCTTCTTCCAAATTAGCAATAGCCAGAGGGGTGGTCTAGTGACAGGGCCCAGTTTACTTGGGCCATAGTACTGTTGATATTTAAAGGTGTGCATAAAAGTAGAAATAAGAAAGATTAGGACCATGACCCTGGCTTTCTCCATATTATTTGCCTGCTGTATTAGCTTCTTTACATTACTCCCTGAGATCTTGTGATAGAGTTTCCTCTGGTGTCCTTGTGTCCATTTACATTTTTGCTGTCTCTTGCCTTGGAATTTACAGCAGACCAGCATGGCTGGTAGGAATCCAGGGTTAGACATGGTGAGCTGTAATTTTGTTTCCTGGGAAGATATAAGCAAAACCTTTACCCAACACCAGAAGTGGTGAAGGCTTTGGTTAAGTGGTCTTTATTGCACTAAGTGTAAGTTTGATGGCTCGATTAGGGTGGCCCAATGCTTAAAGCAGGTGTACAAAAATCACCTTTAAGTACTGTTAAAAAAATTAAAGAGAATAATATTAAGAATATCATAAGGAAACCATGGGAGGCACTTTCTATCCCTTATTGTTTTAAAATGATTGCTTTTAACCCCTTTTGGTATGTTTCCATTTTCCCTTACCCCTGGGGTTTTAAGGAATATCCATGATATGTTTGATGTCTCACTTGAAACAGAATTCTTTAAAGGCTATACTGGTATTTGTTAAGCCACTGTCTTTTTTTTTTTAATTTGATATGATATTCCCATAGTTCTAAAACAGTTCAAAAGGTAATAACAGACAAGTTTGGATTTTTCTCCTGGGGCCTCCATTGCCAGGGGGAGTCTCAAGTAGGTGTCTATGCATACATGAGCAAATTTTAAATGCTCAAAGGATGGCACATGAGTAATATCCATTTGCCTTAGGGCCTTGAAATTTAGACCTTGAGGATTAACAACTTGTGGTTTTAAAGGTCCTATAGACAACAAGAAGGGGATTTAGCATGTTGTCTAATAAATAGGTTGCAATTTTTCTTTGTCAATTGAGGAAGCAGTTTGTGCAAACTATGGGCTGATAAATTAAACTTGCTATGAAGCCTGATTGTCTGCTCAGGTAAGGAGGAATTGTAGTCTCCAAAGATCAGATTATAATCCTCCTTATATAGTTGTTACAAAGGCTCAGGCAACTCAGAATTGGTTTCTATATTTTGAATGTAAAAAAGATTAGTCATTCTTTCTAGGAGTATCTGAATAGATTCCAGGAACAATGTAATCATATTAGTATCATTTTTTATGAAAACAAAAGGCAATCTAGAAATGGCCATGGCACAATGCTGGCTATCCACATTAATAGGCTCAGGGAATTGTTGCAAGACCAAGATTATAGATGATAATTCTAGTGCTTGGGAAAATTCAGGGAATATTTATATTAGAAGGACCTTTTCAACCCAGTGCTGCGCCCCTCCCCTGACTCAGGCAATGGCAAGGCCCTACTGAGGTGGATGGCGTAAGGCATCCATCCTCTGGAGGAACGCAGTATGTTTCTGGGAATGGGCTGATTTGTTTTTGTATTCTTTTAATAAGTATAGTCGTGACTTCTCAAATGACCATTAAGTATGAAGGAAAAAAACATGACTTTCCCAATTAATACAACTTCTTCTAAAGAATAGATCTGTTTGCTCTGAATGCAATGATTCAGCTGTGGAGCATAAATTGTTAATGTCTAATGAAAAACTCCCTGTATTCTTGTCAAGGAAGTTTTTGAGAAATTAAATTAAAATCTAGAGAAGAAAAATTACTGTTAATAAGACATATTAGTGCTTAGTACTGGGCAACTTTTTCTTATTCCTATGCACAATGATTTGTGCTCTTACTCTTGTTTGATTAAAATTAATAACAAGTCAACCACTTGCCGTATCCATGGCACCGGTTCCAGTCAGTAAGTCAAGAAAGAATAGTCAAGGTATAGGCCAATAGTTTGGGACATTTCTAACTATTATTAAAAGTTAACTAAGCAGAAACAGCTCAAAGCAAAACGCGAACTGAAAGTACAAATGCTTGCTTATGCATAAGCCAGGATACATTCTTCTATTCTAATTGTAGCTATGTAATATTTTGTTTCTTTGAATAATGATTCCTGTTTTGTAACCACAAAGTACTATGAGCCTGCCAAAATGAAAAGTATATATGATCAACTTCACAAGTAAAGATTGGGATCAGCACCTTCACTTTGGTGTCTGTGTTGTTTCTCCACCCCCATTTCACCGACTCCTCACCATCCATTCCTCTCCTGAGACCCCCTGTTGGAGCTGGACACCAACAACCCCAGTATCAGGGTGGAAATAAATTATGCTAATTTTCCCTGTAGACCTGGCATCTGTAAACACCAAGGGTGCACTCAGAATAGGCTGGCCCAAATTAACTTTTGTTGCCTTAGAGGCACAAGGGAAATAATTCACAGAATTCTTGATGAAAACATATGACAGTAAAGGATGCCGGTAAAATTACTAATGGCTGCTTGAAAATTATGGCTAAGCATCATAAGATTATTCACTTCTGAGGTTGTGAAGGAGTTTTGAGCTTATCTGATTCCTTCCCATGCACTCACAGTAGAAACCTTCTCAATGAGGTGATCATCTATGGGATGCCTTCAATTTGACTTTGGACTTTCCTTTATGTGTTGGAAGAAGAGTGCACCTATGATATGATATTGTCCGGGTCTTGCCAGATAACTACAGTAGGGATACCATAAGTTAGGCATACTATTGCACAGGCATACTTGTTAGAGTGATAGAATTTTACCTTCATGTTGTTTAGAAAGAATAGTCAAGGTATAGAATGTATTAACCAATTCTAAAGCCTAAAGGGCTTCTGTGGTTACCTGCCAGGGGGAGTCTATGTGGATCTCCCTTTAGAAAATCAAATTTGTTGAGTAGTGATCTTTACAGAAGGTCTAAGCCAATTTAAATGCAGCAGGATACTCTAAAATTGGTTGAAGATATACTTTTCAGAGAGAGCAACACAAGGAGTGGCTTACATAACTGCTTCTGGCAGGAAACAATGTCCTAAAAAACCTAAAAGGGGATTCCTTTTGGATTTTTTTTCAGACAAATAGTCAATTTCAATTCATTTAAGTTGTCAATCAAATATGTGAAAGCCTGTTGCAGTATAGCCTCTATCTCATGTGCTAAGTGTAGGTCATTCATATAGTCTACCACAACAAGACTTTTATATTGCTCAAGGCCCCTTAGGGCTTGAACAACAAACAACTGACAAATAGTGGGGCTATTTTTCATGCCTGTGGTAACATTTTCCACTGGAAACATTGTGTAGGAACCGATTTGTAAATGAACAGTACCATAAACACAAAGCATTGTCTATCAGCTAGATGCAGTGGAATGGAGAAAAAAGAGGCCTTTATGTCAGCTGTGCAATTTTTGTAGCCTTTGGAATACATCAGGTAAATGGAAGCTCAGGCTGAGTGGTGCACATCTTTTGCATAATCTCATTTATGGTTCTCAAATCCTGAAGTAATTTCTACTTGCCTTTTGCCCTTTACTGAATACAAAAAAAAATGGGTTATTCAATGGACTATGAGAGGCTCAATATGCCCCAACCCCAATTGCTTCTTTACCAATTCCTGGATATGCTTTAACTTTTCTTGGGAAAGTGACCACTCTTCCACCAATAATGATTCATCAGAGAACCATTGCAAACATTTGAGAAAAGGTGCTGTATTATGAACAGTGGTCTTTAATATTACGGCAACATCTGAATCTCCCTCTTAAGTTTGGGAATTTTAAATTTGTTTCTATTATGTCATCATAACAGGCATGGTCATCAGTAGTGAGCACTGCTCCCATGGAGCCCAAGATATCTCTGTCAAATAGGTATTTCTTCCACCACAAAGGGGCAGATGGTCTCTTGGTTACTATTCATGTCCTAAAGTGTCCAGCCCTGTTCTGTCTGCCAAGAGGGGATTAGTTTTCTGACTCCTGTAACATTGGGCCCTGGTTTAGTGGACCATGACTCAGGTTGTTCTTTAACTTCAGCAAAATTAAGTCAGCCCCTGTGTTCATCACCTTCTTGACATTTTCTCATTTATATTTATCATTTCCCTGGGTTTATTGTCCACCATATTCCTGGACCCCTTATATAATCTGATTAGTTGTTTGGCTGTGTTTCTGTTTTTTTCTTTGTTTGGACTCTTTCTTTGATGTAGAGCTAGGGGGTGCCTGGGAGCACTTTAAAGGCTTTTCTTCATAGTCTCAGCTTTACCAAAAGTCACTAGTGCAGTGTCATCTCTTTTTACACTGTAGGCAGAGCCCTTGTTTGCCCCCTCCTCTTCTAGAAGAGCAATCTTGAGAGAAATGCCCTTTTCATCTATAGAAACAACACCCATCTTCTTTATTTTGATGATTCATGGAAAGAGCTAAGAATGCCAAGGCCATCAACATGGGCTATTGGCTTGGTGTTCTTGTATCTTGAGTGGCCAAAATTCAGTCATCCCTTGTGCATTTATGTTCCTTATTTAGTTTATTCAATATAAACTTATTTGGCTAAAACTGTCCTAGCTTTTTTATGACACAACTTTCTTTCTACTCTTTACTCTGTCAATAAACTGTCGCAAGTCCTCAGTGGCTTTCTGCTTTAAGAACTGTATAAGAACTGTACCTTCATGAGCTGGCAACTTTCTCTAGGCTCTTAGAGCACAGAGCCCCACCTGATAAAAATAATTTGGTGGATCTGTGGCTTGTACAGCAGGGGAACTGTAGATTCTTACTCCCTCCAAGCATTCAGCTGGAAGGTTAACATTTGGGGTGTGGTTAGAATCCCCCTGCTGTTTACATTCATCATGGAAGTATGCCTTCCACTGAAAACTAAAATTTGCAAGCTCAAGAGCCAATCTAGCTAGGTTTTTCCAGTCTTGAGGGCAACTGAGTTCAAGACTGAGTTATTTGAGCATTTGATCTGCAAATGACCCCCAGGTCCCATCCTCTTTTACTGCCATCTTTAACTCTTTCAGGGTACCCAATGCATGTGTATATCAAGTGGCAGAATGCTGTGGCATAGGTGATGTGTTGATTGGGAAGGCTTGCACTCATTTACCCCACTTTTCATCTCTTGTCTTACATTTATCTTCAAAAGGACCTCTGGCCTCCTGAAATGGGTTTCTAAAAGAAAATGACTTGGACCTGTCTGGTGGCCTGGTCATTTTTAAACTGTCTTAGTTCCTTGCTGGCTTTGGCATTGCCTCATAAAGAGGCAGTTGTCATTGACTCAGACAATGATGTAACCTTTGTCTGTCGGTAGAGGGCGCACTTGCACCATTTGTGGTTGTTTCTTCCTGAATCAGTTGTGCTAGAAGTACCATTTTCTGCCCCTCTCCTTCCTGTACCTGTTGTGGTTGCTTTATTTGAAATAGATTCTCACCCTTAATTTTCTATGCCTGCTGGAGTTGCTTGATTTGACATAGATTATCACCCCCAACTTTTTCAACTTGTCTTTTGTGCACAGCCTCATCTTCCCTCAGGGCCATCATTATATGCAAGGGTCTCTTGCAGGGTCTTCTAAACTTTGCTGAATGGCTGTCACAATAGAAAAAATATATATAGTGGTAAAGTATGCTCCTGTTTAACTTCAGCTTCCCATGCATTTGCCATTATCTTGTTCAATATACTAGAATCAAAAATATAAGCAGCTCTTATCCATGGAATGGCATCAATCACAACATCCCAGAACTTCTGGGGTTCTCTCTCATTGAGATTAAATCTTATATTATCTAAGAGAGTGTCCAGAACTTGCAGCTGCAAGTTTTTGGTTGTACTCAGTAGGTTCCCTATTTCCCCTTCCTCACCACTCTGTGAGGGGCCACACACTGTCTCATAGCCTTACATCAGATCCTTGCTCAGGAACCAGAGTTGTGGGCTTTCTTTAATCCAGCAAAGTGGTCCATGCAACAGGGTAGAGGACATTGTGGCTGCAGAGTCAATAATCAAGACCTCTGAAGAAGAAGCAAGAAGAGGGCCTGATATTTTTTTTCACTTATCATGTATGTATACTCAGGAAGTAGCTAAGCAGATTACAGGCAACCACCAACACAATTTCTGGCCAACTGCCCCTGCAGCAACCAATTGAGGAGTGGACCATGGAGCGAGCACTAGAACTGCAACATGTGGTCTTAAGATCATGACTCTACCTACTAGGTAAGCAGTTTGCGACTCACACACCTAGTTTGGGGGAATGGTTAGCCAATCAGACATCCTTAATGTATTCCATGTATTCAGTGTTCCATGCACATGTCCCCACAGATGGTCTCTAAGACACCATTGTGGCCTGCCCTCTAAAAGGTTTCTTGAGGTACCAGGGTATTCTCATCCCTCTGGTCTCTTTTAAATAAGATAATTGTGACCAGGTGGTGCAGGGGTGACACATGTACCTCATAGAGAGAAGTTTTGTTACCTTCACATGGGAACACAGCAGCAAGTCTGCTTATAAATAATTAATGCTCTAATTCTGTTTGGACTTAAATTCTTTATCAGAGAGTATTGATTTATCACTCTCAGCCAGGAAAATCTCATTTTTCTGGCAATAAAATAAATATGGTAGATTAAAGAGTAAAAATTTTTCATTCAAAATCAAATTTAATCAAACTGTGTTCAATACAGCATTTTGTAATTATTATATGTATTAGATGTATAAATCAGTAATTTATGGTATTTGTTATCCCTGTGAAAACGGTTGGTTCATTTACCTCCTGGGCCTTGTTTGTCTCAGGATCAAGTTGAGTGAAGATCTGACTTGAGAAAATGTTCAGCAGGAGAAAATCTTCTGCTGTCCTTGTAGTCTGTGGAGAGTCTTTGCTACAGCTTCATTAGAAGTTTATCTTAACTATCTAGCTAAAAAGTGCTAACAATGTAGACTGTTCCCAAAAATGTTGCTCTTTACTTCCTCACAAACATTTCAGAAAATTTTATTTTACAAAAGTTTTTATCCTTGAGGGTTATATTGAGTAGAAGCCATTAGGTGATATGACAATTTCTACAAATTTAGGGTCATTTTCAGGAAGAAATCTTCACAGAGATGTAGAGGGTAAAATACATATAGTATGGAACAACATACTAATATCAAGATTGTTAAGCTGATGAACTGAGAATAGGCCAGTGCCATGTGAGCCATGTTAGAGCTTAATGTGAATGAAAAAATATAAATATTTTGTAAATATTCTGTTATTAATTTTTAAGAGAATAATTTATAATTTAAGGCAGTACTTTCTGATAATAATATATAATTTTAGAAAAGGAGGGCAATAGATGTTCTTTAAAATGCAGTTCAATATTGCTTAGGGACAGCCATTTCTATCTTAATATAATAGTAGATAATATTAAGATATAACAGTGGGCTGGGGATGTGGCTCAAGAGGTAGCACACTCGCCTGGAATGCGTGTGGCCCAGGTTCGATTCTCAGCACCATGGAAGATGTTGTGTCTGCCGAAAAACTAAAAAAAAAAAAAAAATGTTAAAAATTCTTTCTCTCTCTCTCTCCCCCTCTCTCTCTCACATACAAGAGTATGTGCATTCATTAGTGGTGGATTTCTTTTATCACATGGTCACTGAAGAGAGAAATTTCTGGCCAAAGGAATCTGTGGAACATTCAAATCACTGTGTTTTGTTTCACTGTCTCAGAACCTGACACCTCTCACTGTTAGTGAATGATCTTGAAAAAGTTTTTCTTACAAACTCAATATGTTTTCCCAGAATGGCATGTTTAGGCCTGAATAGTGTGTCCTATTTGAGAAATGAGCACACAGTGGCCATTAGCATTGTGAAAGGACACAGAAGGTGTGAATGTATAGATGACAGATGGCTCAGTGATAGCAGAGACTTATATTTGAATGGGAAAGTTGAATGCATTTTTAGGGGAGGAAACATGAGAGAGCAACCTTTTGACTGGAGTTTAGACACCAAGAGCTGTGGTGGTCATAAAATTCTGCAGTTGAGAACAAAAGCTTTAGCTATAAATGGGATGTGTGTTCCAGGGGTAAGGTTACTTCCACAAAGCTTTCCAGAAAGTTAATTTTATAGAAAAATCCACTGGGCTCCATATGGGAAAGGGTCACTCAAGATTTTGTCTCAACCATACCAAAAAAAAAACTGTTCCCTGCTGACATACCTAATTCTTTCTCAACACATTTGGACTTTAGTTTTCAGAATCACCATGCCACTGTTTTTATAAACTTGAACAAGAATATCTCAAATGGCTCCTTACAGAGATGAAGGGTTTGATTTGAATTTCCTCAGTGTCACAATGCAGAATGAGGGTTCCTCTTCTTGACTCTGGAAAGATTATTTCAGCTTCTATTAGACCTGAAAACTGGAACTGCAATTGAATATTTAAATCTGCAGTCTGTTCCCAGGTATCTTATGCCATTCACTATCAGATCACCTGGAGACAATTAAATATCTCATTAAATCAAAGGCTTCTGAGGTTCTGTCTCACAGTTATCATCTTATGAACCACTGAGTCCATTACATTCAATGTCCAGTGTTTAAAAAATTTAGTGTATATTAGCTATAAGATCCAAAGTATATGCAAATAGAATACTGTTTTGAAATTATTTAGAATCTGTTTAACCTCACCATGAATAATTTTCAAAACTATTTTTTTATTTTGTTCTCCTGTAGATCATGCAAAATCATATCTATTATAATTCTTTATCATAGATGTAAAGATTTGGTTTCTAAAATTACCCATTCTGAACATACAATTTTTGAGTGCAAGGGCCATTACTTAATTGACTGTCCAATAAAGATATGTTATGATTTGCAACCCCATGGGTCTCTTTGAAGATGGTGAACCAGTGAAACTTCTAAACACAAGAAACTAAAAAGTAGTTGAAACAGGGGAGTAATATTTGTGTAGTTAAAACATTAATTTCAGTGATAATATAAGCCACTCAACTTTGTTTAGAAAATTATGCTTACTTCAAAATTTCTAATGAGGGAGGAGTGAAAGTATCCTTTTCAAAGAGAAACTAACAGACTTCAAAAAACAAATACTTACAAATTAGAAAATGAAATGAAATTTTTATTATATGCAGTGTAAATAATAGTTTAATTTGTAGCAGTAATAATTTATCACACAAAAATACTTCATGACACATGTGAATCTCTGAGACACCCAACTCCAACGTGGTACTTAGGGATCTTTTACATATTGCTCATTTTTTATTGATTCATTACAGCACATGTTTCTTGTTCCAGGTACTGCTTTATAGGCTTTAGATTCAACAGAGAACTAAAATGGACAAAAATTTCTTCTGTCGGGAAGCTTACAATTATCTGAGATACAAAAAATATTTTCAATATAATAAGTTGCATAAAGTATTTTTTAAAAAGTATTATTAAATTAAAAGCATACAGCAAAAGAAATTTGGAATGTCCCTTCATGGTAATAATCAAATGAGGCTAACAAATAAAAAGCAATAATTTCAACAATAAATGAAAGAAACTTAAATGTTCTCTGCAGTGCAAAATTATGAGAAAGTCTATGGGTGAATACAAAGTTCCACTGCAACACACTGTTTTCAACTGAAAGAAATGTTACTCTCAAAACATTTTAGATTATTTATAAATTTGTGTGTGTGTGTGTGTGTGTGTGTGTGTGTGTGTGTGTGTGAGAGAGAGAGAGAGAGAGAGAGAGAGAGAGAGAGAGAGAGAGAGAGTGTGTGTTTCATAAAGGCCTAGGTAAAAAAAAAATAAAAATGTGATGCCAATAGTTAAATTTAACTAGAATACTCTTTCCTCATTATTTTCTAAAAAAACATTCTAGAGCTTTATGTTATTATTGGTGGTGGTGGTGGTAGTGGTAGTGGTGGTGGTGGTGGTGGTAAGTGTCTGATTTCAACAGCATCTACTTCTTGTAACATAGTTGCTTGAGTCATTTCTTCTACATTGTAATAATACCCTGACCTCATAAATGATAGAGTCTGCTGGAGAAATGGTTCTCCAGATGTGGTCCCCAGGCAAGTAGCTTTAAACTTATAAAATAGCTATGAAGTCTCATGCCCAGGACTTATCTGAAGAGGCAATAGTAATAGTTCTCTGCCTGGCCAGTTTACTTAATAGCATAGAAGGTAATAGGGATTCTGACAAAGTACACCTTAGGAGTCACTGGCATTTAACCAGAATATTTGGGGCCCCTCAGGAAGGTTGTTAGAATCCCATGATTGAAAGAGTTCAGGTTCAATCTGGACTCTGAAACAGAATTCATAGAAATAGTGCATGAGGACTGTATCCACACCATTCTATTTTATTGATTGATTTATTTTTTGGGGGGGACAAAAACTTGATTTGGACTTCAGTTAACATCATGTATTTGTGGCAAGTTACTAGTTTTGAACTACAAATAGGTCATATGGTTTACAATATTTGAACCTAGTGATTTATAGAACATCATCATTCAATATTTTTTGCTATTATGGAAATGTCCTATGTCTATCCTGTTTAATCCAGAAATTTAAAGAACATAAAACTTTGGCATTTTGATCCTACAACAAAAGAACTGAGTTTGTCACTTTGATGGATTACATGGCCAATGGCCACAACATTGGCTAGCATCATTCTAGGACACAAAGGAGAAAATGGAAACATTTCCTTTAAAAACTGAAAAAGACAGGGATGCCCTCTTTCACCATTTTTATTTAATCTAGTTCTTTAAACACTGGCCAGAGCAAGTAAACAGATGAAAGAAATTAAAGGAATATAAATAGGAAAAAACAAAAACAAACAAAACCCTCAAACTAGCACTATTTGCTGTCAATATGATTCTATACCTAGAAAGCCCCCAAAATTCCACCAGAAAATTGCTAGAACTAGTAAATGAAGTCAGCAAAGTAGGAGCATAAAAAATCAACACCCATAAGTCAAAGGAATTTTTGTGTATCAGTGAAAAAATAAAATGAGAAAAACTATCTTACTTAGAAGAGTATAAAAAATAATAAAATTCTCGAAATCAACTTAATGAGAAAGGTGAAAGACCTCTACAATGAAAACTACAGAACCTCTAAGGAGAAAAACACACAAAAAAAATAAAAAGAAAAAGAAATAAAGAAAATCTGAGAAAATGGAAAGATCTCCCATGTTTTTGAAAGAGGCAGAATTAATATTATCAAAATGACCACACTATCAAAAGCACTATACATATTTAATGCAATTTTAATAAAAATCTCAATGATATTCTTCATAGAAATTGAAAAGTCAATCATGAAAATTATCTGACAGAATAAGAGACCCAAGATAGATAAAGTAATTCTTAGGAAGAAGAGTAAAGCAGGTGGCATTACTATAGCAGATTTTAAAATGTGCTAAAGATTAATAATAAAGAGAATGGTATGGTGTTTGCACCAAAATAGACTTGTAGACCAATGGTACAGAATAGAGAACACAGAGGAAGATCCTCATTGTTACAGTTATCTTATAGTTGACAAAGACATTAAAATACATATTGGAGAAAAGATAGCCTCTTCAAGAAATGATGCTGGAAAAATTGCAAATCTATATGAGACAAAATGAAATTAAGTCCCTATTTCTAACATGCACAAAACTCAACTCATGAGCAGGGAGGAAGAGCATGAGGAAAAGATTAACATTAAACAGAGGCGAGTGGTGGAAGGAAAAGGGAGAGAGAAGGAAAATTGCATGGAAACAGAAGGAAACCCTCAACATTATATGAAATCACATATAAGAGGTTGTGAGGATAAAGGCAGGGAAAACAAAAGAGAGAACTGAACAACAACAGATGAGGTAGAGAGGGAAGATGGGAGGGGAGGGGAAGGGGGATAGTAGAGGATAGGAAAGGCAGCAGAATACAACAATCACTAATATGGCATTATGTAAAAATGTGAATGTGTAACTGATGTGATTCTGCAATTTGTATTTGGGGTAAAAATGGGAGTTCATAACTCACTTGAATCAAATGTATGAAAGATGATATGTCATGAGCTTTGTAACATTTTGAACAACCAATTTAAAAAAAGCCTCAACTTAAATTTAATCAAGGACCTAGAAATTAAACCAAAGACAATGTGTCTGTTAGATGAAAATGTAACCCAAATCTCCAATATACCTAATTAACCTCTAAGTTTATTAATAAGACTCCTATAGCACAACAATAAGTATTAAGGATCAATAAATAAGATGAATTCAAATTAAAAAGGTTCTTCTCATCAAAAGAGACAATCATGAAGTCAATAGAAAGCCTACTAATTGGGAACAAATTCTTACTACATGCACATCAGATATAGCACAAATTTCTAGAATAAATAAAGAACTCAAAAATATTAAAACCAAAAAAAAAAAAAAAACAACAAATAACCCAATCAATAAAGGGGCCAAAGAACTGAACAGATTCTTATCACAAGATGATATTCAATCAACCAACAAATATTTGAAAAATTGTTCAATGTTCCTAGCAATTAGAGAAATGCAAATCAAAACAACTCTATGATTTCATCCTACTCCATTCATTTCAAATTTAAAAACAATAAGTTTTAGCAAAAATGTGGGTGATAGGCACATTCATACAATGCTGGTGGGACTGCAAATTTGAAATATTGAAAGCAGTATGGAAAATCCTTGGAAAACTGGAAAGGGAACCACAATTGGTGAAAGTTATCCTACCCCTTGTTCTGTACACAAAGGACTTAAAAAAGAGCATACTACAGGGACACAACCAAATAAATGTTTATGGTAGCACAATTTACAGTAACTAAACTGTAGAATGAACCTATATCCCCTTTAGTAGATAAATGTATAAAGAATATGTGGTATATATATACACAATAGAATATTATTATATTTACTATGTATATTATTATATTTATTATGTATATGTATTATGTATTATTGTATGTAATATGCATTATACTATATACATAATAGAATATTATTAAAATAATAAAATATAATAAAAGTTTTACAAGATAATAAAATCATGGTATTTGCAAGTATATGGATGGACTGGAGAATATAATGTAAGTGAAATTATTCAATCCTCCCAAAAAGTATGCTGAATAATTTCTCTGACTTAAGGATGCTAATTCATATCATGATGTAGGAGAAGAAAGAAAGGGAAGATTAAATTGAACTCCAGATAAGGCAAAAGAGAAAAGGGGATGGAGGGTAAAGAAGGGGGCATACAGGTAAGAAAGAGAGTGGAATGTAATTTTTATCATTACCCTAAGTACATTTATGAAGCTGTAAAGGATGTGACTGTACTTTGTGTACAACCAGAAGTATGAAAAATTATGCTATATGCATAATATGAATTGTAATGCACTCTGTTCTCATATATAACAAATTAAAATTTAAAAAATAAAAAAATGCATACTAGAAAATTTAAAATTGTTATTAGATTATTAAGTGTTGTTCTAATTTAAGCCATCCAGAACGTCTTATTCATACATAAAGATTGGCTTAAAATTTAATAATTAATTTTAGGAAAATTAAAACACTACCTTCAAAGAAAACAAAAATTGACACTAGTGGATTTGGGCTGTTGTAGTGTTTGTTTGTTGTATTGATAATATGAGTGACTTTGAACATGCAAGTGTTGTCTAGAGAAAGCACTGAACCTGTACAGGTACTTTCTGTTTGCTAAAAAGTTTTTGATAGTGAGTGGGAGATGGTCATATACTATTGGTTGGGAGAGTTTGTAGTAAGCTGGCCTAGAGGGATGGCACCCTTTTCACTCCAGGGCGAACTGTAATTCAACAATGATAGGAGAGTCAAAAAGTAGGTGTGTATAGGGTAGAAATGTACACTGGAATCCATAGTTAAACACAGAGAAAATGTATTATGTGTTTGCAGATGGATTCGAGAGAGTGTCAGGAGACTAATAGTAATAGGGAAAAGTACAGCTATAGAGGCTGGCAATTTTTAGGTGAGCTTGCTTCTATACAGAAAAGACCCCCCACACACACTCCACACACACACACACACACACACACACACACACAAACAGGAGGTTTGGCCAATTCTCTCAGCCTAGTCCCCTACACGAAGGTCTGATTTGCTTCCTGCTCTGAGAACCGTCACACATGTTGTTGCCTTGTGCTGTATATAAGTTCTTTATTCTCATTTCATCAGACTAAAACACATATTCTCAGAGTGATACTGTGCCAGTTTCTCAACACCCATACATGCTGATTTCAAAAAGGTGAACTCTACAGCCAATCTTAAACACTACCAAATCTGCCACCCAGTCAACCTGGACCTAAGCACCTCTCATCATGCTCTTTATTTTATTCATCTTCTAAATTTTAGCAAAGTAGAACATCAAATCAACTTCATGATGACACCCAGGAATTTGATTTTTTCACCTATAGCACATCTCTGAGAACATGGGGTGTTGGGACGCTTTCCATTCCCACCCCCCGTCTGCTTCAAAGAGCAGTATATTAGCTCTATATCTCCATCCCCTTCAAATAAAAACAAGGCCTAGAAAAATGACAATTCCACAATCTTAACACATGCAGGACACGAAATAGAATTTCTGTCAAAAAATAATGAGAAAATAAATAAATAAATAAATAAGAAAAACAAGTATGACATGCTACCAGTTTACTGCTCACAGCAATTGATTCCAAAAAAAAAAAAAAAAAAAAAACCTCTGAATTTTTTAGATAGTTGTGAAGATGGTGTTCATAGCTTCTGCATAGAGTTCAGGTCCCTAACTGAGATGTCCAGTGTGGCCACTGCTTTCTCATAAACAAAAGATTTGGAGCATCTAATTTGTTTTAGCAGTGTTTTTCTTCTTTCGCTTTAGTCAAGTCTAATGTGGCATTCTGGCAATTTGAGGAAATGTTAAAGGGTAGCTCTTAGGTTTGTAAGGTAGTAGTTTTCAATTAAGTGAAAGATTGTTCAAATAGCTGAAATATTTTAAAAGCTTCATTGAGGTATTCCTAAAATTATTTGCACACATTTATCTTATGTAGGGGTATGTTTTGATTGAAGTATATCCCATAGATTAATTTTCACATTCTCAGGAAACCATGCTTCTTCTCCTGCTTTCCTTGTATATTAAATTCAGACCATAAAAGACTTATATAAATCAAACTATTCAATATGTTTTTTGGTGTCTGACTTTCTTCATTGAGTATAATTATTTTGATACTTTTTCATATTCTGAGTGTTTCAGTAGTGTAATTCTGTCCTCACTTTCATGGATTCAATACTTTACATTCAAAATGCTTCAAATGAGAATATGCAAAAATATTTGGATATTGTAACTTTATTTCAAGTAAGAGAGAGAAATGTGTTAAGCATGACATTCTAATTTTCAAAAATTTGTATTTTGCATAGGGCTTTTAGATATTTTGTGAATGTAATTTTATGAAATATTTTAGTACACCTGTGTTTTGACTGTGGTGTGTCATATGAGGACTGGTGTGGAATTTTCCACATGCAGCATCATGTCACTTCTCATAATCGTTCACATTTCTGATTTTTTTTTTTAATTTTTAGATTTACAATGCTTCTCTTTTAGAATCTGGTTTATCATTTAAATTTCAGTGAGCATTTGCATCATTTCCAATTGGTGTCTAATAGTGCAACCTGTTGTGTAATTTTTATACAACTCTTAGCAGAATTATGATCTTATATTTTTACTTATAAACTTTTTGTGTGAAATATATGAGTCTTATTTTATGTGTTCATTTAAATTGTAAAGTACATGTTCACTTGTTTTACTTTAAAATTCTCTAAAATGTTCTCCATAATTTTTTTACCAAGGCCTGATATCTCTGTTCATATTTTAGCCTTGTTTGATGTTGTAAAACTTGACATGTTCTCCCAATAATGTTATAGATCTATATTGAAGGTAATGTGACCATTGCCAAGTGTGCTTCAATTAAATCTGTTGTGAAAAATTGCATGTGGTAAATCCACTTGAAATTTTCAATTTAGTTTTTTTTTTAATTAAAGCTTTTCTGAAAAAAAAAAACTCTTTCAACCACAGTTATTCATAGTTAAAATTTGAATGAATTCATGTATTTTAACTTGGTGAATGTATTAACGTTTTAAGACAATAAAATTTATATATTAGTGCATATAAAATTATAATTCTTAATAAAAGTTAAGAATACTCTTTATTTTGATGGATTTGTCTAAAAAGTAACTATTAATTTTGAATGTTGAGTCTTCTACATTAAAACAATTAAAATTCATATGGTAAAAATTCACAAGTCACAGAAATTTGAATGGTGCTTTCATTGTATGGTTTTGAAATGGAGATTTCTAGATAGTAGTTTATCACTCCCTGAGACTTAAGGATTTTCCCATGTCTTCATCTGATTAAATGTCTGCCCAAAAAAATTGGGACAGGTTTAGTTGATTGATGAGAAGTGAGAAAACATGGTACCAACAACAACATCAGCAACAAAAATAATTGTCTTCAGTGAATCATTTAGATGTCCTAATTCTTTAGTTCTGATTCATTTGTCCAGGGAGTGATGACCCTAATTTTTAACATAGAGACATCTTGTTTCTTGCAGGACCACGTACAGCTCACAAATAACATATGATTATAAAATGTTTTTTCTTTCAATTTAAATTGTCCATAACATGTTATAATTTCATGAAATGTCACAAAGAGGTATATAATATCAAGACTAAATATGTGTATGCATATCTATGAGGCTTGCAGGAAGCCTAGACCTGTTCATTTTATAATTCTGTTGCAGTTCTCTTTTTTCACTTTTGGACAGGTTGAGATAAGAAACATCCAAATGACAGCACAAGCACCTCAATTAGAAATGTCTAATAATGGTATGATGAGTAGTTTTGACAGACATTTGCAAGTGGCATAACTTTAATAAAAAACCTGTTTTTAGATATCTGGATGTTTTTGTGTGACATCTGAATATGCAATGTTTGTATCAACATAACAATTTACAAAATATAAATTGAGTTGGTTATTGTCATTTGCATGATATTTAGTTTAGCATTGGGGGGACTTAACCCACAAACACTTAACCACTGGGTTACATCTACAAATTTATTTATTTATTTATTTATTATTAATTTTCAGAAAGGGATCTCACAAAGTTGCTTATGGTTTTGCTAAGTTGCTAAGCCTGGTTTTAAACTTATGATCATCTTCCATTGACCCCCTAATTCAGTGATATGACAGGTATGCACCTGGAACTTTACCAAATTTTGGTTTTGTGTACTAGAAATTGAACTCAGGGACACTAAACCACTGAGGCACATCCACAGTCCTATATTGTATTTTATTTAGGACAGGGTTTTACTGAGTTGCTTGAGAGGTAATGAGAAAAACAAATTCCCCCAAAACAAATGTGGAATGTTTTCTTTGATATAAGGAGGGTGTGTCATAGTGGGATAGGGAGGGGGAGCATGGAAAAAAATAGATAAACTCTAGATAAGGCAAAGGGGTAGAAGGGGAAGAAGGAGGCATGGTTGAATGTGTTGAACATTATTATTCAAAGTACATGTGTTAAGACAAAAACTGATTTGAATATATTTGTATACTCAAGAGATATAAAAATATTTTGCTCTATATGTTGAATAAGAATTTTAATTCATTCTGCTCTCACATTAATAATAATAATAATAATAATAATAATAATAATAATAATATTAAAGTTTTCAAAGTGAGGATGAACAACTTACTGAGACTTTGTCTCATATAACATTAAGACTGGGGTCTAGTTTTAAGTAGAAGAGCACCATTGGTTTCAATCATAAGAATGACACAGCAATTTATTTTCAAATTTGCACAAAACAAAATGTTACCAAATTAATAATTTGGACATTAAAATAATCAAATAATAAAGTAGTACCTTTAAAAGGAAAAAAGTGACAGTTAAGATTACTTACCTGATACATGACTAAATACATTTAATAAGAAAAGAAGAAGACACCAAAAGAAGAACAGCCAAGCGAATTGAATAGCCTATTTTTACAGGTGATATCTAAGTGCTCAGTACAAACAAAAACTTCAGGATCTTAAAAAAATTAGAAAAAGATAAAATAAAACCAAATATATAAAAATAAACAGTATTGATCAAGATGTGAAGTGAAAGGTTCTTAGGAACTACAGATGAATTATAAATTAGTGTATTTTTGTAAAAACTGTGTGCCTATTGAAGGACATAATCCTTCTCTACCAGTAGCATTAAAAAATAAAAATGATTGCCTTTATAAACCATAATAACATATAAAAGTAGAGCTGAATTTTTCATACAATTGAAATCTGCAGGGTGGAGGAAAAGATAATGTACACATAAGAAGATACAAATAATAAAGTGTGATTAAAATGGTATCTAAGGTCCAGACACATTTTGGCCACAGTACATTCAGCCTAATGAACAGTACAAAACACTACATCAGTATTATATAAATGTCACATTTGTATTCTACTTCAAACAGTACATATATATTTTAAAGGAAAATATGTAGAATTTATCAGAAAATAAAAACTTGAACAAGGACGTAGAACACCCAATTACACACATGTGTTTAGATACTACTCATCATTACAAAGACAACAATTTTCCCTGAATGTAATATGTAATTTTTTAATCAAAACTTTAGCATGTGTGGCTTGGGTTGTCATTAAGTAATAGAGTTCTCATCTAGCACATGTGTGGCACTGGGTTCAATCATCAGCACCAAATAAAAATAAACAAATAAAATAAAGAATATTTTAAAGAGAGAGAGTGAATTTTTTAATATTTATTTTTCAGTTTATGATGGATACAAAATTTTAATTTTTATGTGGTGCTAAGGTTCAAACTCAGTGTCCCATGCATGCCAGGCAAGCGTGTTACTGCTTGAGCCACATCCCCAGCCCAAGGATTTTTGTATAACTAAAACAAAGAAATTTTTTTTTTTTAATTTCAGCATGCTTCTCTTTTTTAAAAAAAGCCAAGACTAAAGAAAAAATTACTTTGGAAGAAAAGTATATATGAAATACTTTCAAAACCTCTGCTTCATAGAAGCAAATGAACTAGTAGTATCATTAAGTGACACTGATTTATATTATGAAAGTATAATACAATAATGAAAGTCAAGGAGTAATAGAATGAATCATACACATAGATGAATCCATATGCATGTAATTATTTCTATTGTTAAGAGCAATAGAATGATCTAAGCCTATTCATATTAAAATAATATTGAAAGTAAATGGATAGTAATATAATGTAAAATTAGATGTTTGAGCTAGGGTCACAGTTCCCTGAGAGATTGTGTGCAGCATATGTAAAGTACTGGGCTCAAACTCATCAAAAAAAAAAAAGCAGATGTTCAGGTGAGATGAAGTTAGAAGTTGTTTTAGTCAGCTTTTCTTACCACCATGACTAAAGAAATTGACCAATGAAACCATAGAGATTTTCAAAGCAAGATTTATTTCCTAGACGCAGGTCTAACTCAGGGGTCTTGCATAGTGAGCCTCATCCCTTACCCCATGCAGTTTTGCACTGTTTCAAACTGCTAGACCAAAAAAGCACATATAATAACACTAGCCAAATTCAATTTGTGTAAACTGGCACACTGGAATGTCTTTTTGTTCTACTATCTGACCATTGCTCTTATAAAGTCCTGAACTAACATTGATTGCTGAAGGGTAAAAAAAAAAAAAAAAATGAAAATTCTGAAATTGGATGTCTACCTAATCAGGAACATTTTGGGAATGGCTAAGGACCTGGTCTTCCTCCTGTAGTGTTACCGAGATAGTTCTTTGCCAGAACTGTTCTTTAATGGAACCTACAGATGGACTAGGAGGAAAGCACACACTGCTGTTTGGAGGAGTGAACACGAATCAAAAATTGGTGTGAAGGGCATAAAAACACTGAGCCCAAATGAGGACCTATGCTTCCAAGTACTGCAGCAGGGTGGTCTCTACTGCAGGCATGGCCGGTTTGTAGTAGTCAAAATCACTTTGTCATTTCAGACGCTCCTTCTGAAAAAGGGCTCTGGGACGTGGAACTGCCTTGTGGAAGAGATCTCACAGGCGACCCGAACCGAACCCCTTCCTGGCTTCCTGCACAGCGCTCCCGGTTTCCCTCCTGCAGCTCTCAGCATGCGCACGCGCTTCGCTAGAAGCCATGCTTGCAGGCTGCCATCCAACTACTCCAGCTTAGGATGCTGTTCCAGCGAGGCAAGATGCAGGCGCTAGCAGGGACAGCGGGCATTCATGGTCAGCCATGGTTCCCATGGTGGCATCCAGAGCCAGCCCCGTAAGGCCCCGAGGTACTGGGCCCGCGACCCTCTCCCTTCCTGAGTTGTCCCTGCCCAGTCTTCCGTCTATGGGGCGGTGGTCTCCTTCTGAGTGTGTGCCTGCGACGGTGGTGACTGGGGACCCTGCGCCTTACTGGGCAGCCTGGGGTGCAGACCTTTCCTCACCTCCAAAGGCTGTGGGCCGCCCCGACCAGGCCTGTGCTGTGCAGCAGCCTGCCCGCCTGGAATGAGGGGCATGTTGGCCAGTGCGGTGCCAAGGTCAAGATGTCATCCATGTCCCTTGCATCCTGAGTGGCACCCGTGCTCTGCAGTGCTTGAGAAGTGTGTCCCAGTCAGCAATCAGCATCACCATAAGATGAAGTGGTGATAGTCATCTTGTTCCCTGGTGAAAGCCGTGTTAGAGACACTGTCAGCTGGCATCCAGGTTGTCAAAAGGACGCTCATTTTTCATAACGTTAGTGACTTTGCCAAACGGAATACTGAGCGTTTTTGCTGAGTCTGATGTGGTCACATCACGATTGACGTCCCCCCCTAGATTGGCTGTTGGTGGAAGAGTCTGAACAAAGCAGCTAAATGAGTACAGGAGAAACATTTGACCACAAGTTGTTTTACAATAAAGATATTCATATTTTATTATTAAATCTTGCACAGTGAAATTGATTATATGCTGTCATGTGTGTTAATGAGCATTAGGGAGTCAGTCCTTGTATGTATTTCTGGACGCCAGAAAAATTTCCTTTCATTTTGATGGGCATGAAAATCATGGGGTGGTAATTTGGATGAGAAAATGAGATGCTGTGCTGCTCCTGGAGGGATGGTAAGAATCCAGAGGTCTCCAGATGTTTTCACTGTTCCTTTGGTGGGGTGGTGGTGTCCCTAATGTGTTGATATTTCATTTCGTATTTGGAGCTTGCTGTGTTTTCTATGGACTGAGGAGAATGTGGTGTGTGTTCACAAGTGTGAGTGGTATGTGGGTGGATACCTGAGATCAAGGGAAAGTGTGACAATTTATGAGACTGATCAGGGTTTGCTATATTTAGAGGGCATGAGAAGTAAGGGGCATAAACTCAGGGAGTTGGGCTTAGGTGTTTGTAATTTGTTTTTTGTAATATTTTCCCTGTGGTCTTCTTGTATATTTGTTTTGATCCAGGAACTAATGCACCCTGGGAAGTTTGTGTATAATATGTGTGTTTGTATATGGACTATGTTAATGAATGTGTTTGGGTATATATCTCTGGGTTTGCATTGTGATTGTTAAAATTGGGAAATGGAGGAGGGGTATATGTATATTCCATACATGGTGTTTTGGCATGTGGAATTTTGACTAAATTTTATTTTCATTATTCATGTATATGTACTTGAGTGTGTGAAGGCTGGTCAGTTACTAATTTGTGGAGTAGTTGGATGAATATATTCACTGTGTGGTGTGGAGATGGCAGGTTTCTGTATTTTGGAAGACAAGGAATTATTTCTTCATATTTGGGAGCGTGTGAGTTTGTATTTGAAGATGGTAAAATATTTTGTGTATACTTGGGTATATTTGCATATTTGTTTGTAGTGGGTAACCATGTAGCGATGAGGTGCCTATGAAGAGTTAATTGTGTATTGAATTTTTATTGACTACCACACCTCAGGTGTGTGTATGTGTGTGTGTGTGTGTGTGTGTGTGTGTGTGTGTGAATGCATGTGTGTATATTTGTATTGCAGTTAGTAACAATAGTTTTGAGGAGAAAAAAATTAGGTGTCCATTAGTTTGTGTATTTAAGGGACATGGAAGTTTATGTATGCTTATGTAGAAAGTTATTTGTAATTGAAAATTTAGGATATATGTATGTGATGAAGAGGTGTATTTGCACATTGTGTATTTCCACAGGAGAGTGTGGGAATTGTGTTTAGGGATACATGATGCAGTTATTTCTTAGAATTGGAGTAGAGGTAAAGTGTATTCTACTTGCCCAGGATTATCTGGAATTTGTAAGTGAGAATATTTGTATTTTATAAGATCTGATGGATCTAGATCTTGTGTGTGCAAATTGGTATGTGAATTCTGTTAGTTTCCTCATTGGGAATGAGGTTGCTAGGAAAGTGTATTTCTTTGGTGAATTCTGTGACATTTCTGTGGATAGGAATTATTGGGTGAGGAGATTGGCAGGGTGCTTTCTGAATACATATAATACTGTGTAGTGTTTGGGGGAATCTCTACATTCACATTTTGGATTTATTTCTGTGTCTGTATTGCCTGTGTGGAAATTATGTATATATTGATCCATATATAGAAATTAATGTGTGCATGATTTTTCTTGTGTGCTGGTATTGAACTCTGCCTCATGCATGCAAAATTAACATTTTTATGTTTTGTGTGTAGGCACCCAAGTGATTAGGTGTATGTTTATGGATTTGTGGATGTGTGTATTTAGAATCTGTGTGTATACAAGATGCTCAGGAGTTGTGTTTGTTTTTATTGTGGCATGAAATTCTTGAAGATTCTGGTGGTATTTGTACATGGGTGTGGTTCTGGTATATAATTGTTTTAGTCTCATGCATTTGAGAAGTCTAAGTTGGTGGCTGAGCATGTCTTGAATTCATAGGGGTTCCTGAGATGTGTACTCTGGCAGATGTTAGAGGTTCATAGTGTACTTACAATATATTTTCTTTGGGTGTCGTGAAATTTATGTAATTTAGAACTGTGGGATTTCATGTGGGTCTGAGTTGTGAAGTGCAAGCAATGACTGGTTGTATAAGCCAGAGTCTGTGCCTTTCGGGTATTCATTGGGTAATATGAGCAGTGTGTTTTTTGTAGAGGTATGTGCCCAGCCCATGTTGTATGTGTATGCTCAATTGTAGAAACACACATGAATATTTAGGATGAATAGGGTATATTTCTCCAAACATTCATGTAGTAACAGGTGGTGTTTCTGTATGTTTAGGGTGGAGATATCAGATGTTCATCTGTTTAGAAGCCATGCAGTGCATTTTTGTATGGAGATTTCAATGTGGTTTTGTTTGTGTATTTGTGGTTGGAATTCAGGTTAGTGCCCTGGAGGCAGGTGAATTTTGTGCACATATTCTTTGTGAGCTGGAGCTGCCAGGAACCAGCTATGGTAGCTGATGCCATCCATCCCTTTAAGTTTGGTATTCAGGGGCATCAAGTGATTAGGTTGAAATTAGTCTTGAGAAAGATATACCGCATACAGTAAAAGTCAAGGCTTTCTTACCTATCCCTATATATCTTATTAAATGTTTACTAACAAACCTCGTGTGTGTGTGTGTGTGTGTGTGTGTGTGTGTTTGTGTGTGTGTGTTTGTGTTGGATGTGTGTGCACAGTTATTAATACTGGACATCCATGTGAATTAAATGTATTCAGACAACCATATGTTCATATCTAGGAGATTGTACATGTATTATGAGTGGGGCATCAGGGACTCTTTGGGGAAAGTTTTGATCCTGGTCATTCTGAACCACAGCATTGCTCCTAACACTAGGGATTGCAAGTTGGTTTGTGGATTCTGTTAGTTTATTCATTGGGAAGGTTCAATTCTCAGAACTGCATATAAATCAATACAGATTCATAGACAACTGAAAATGAGCTGAAAGCCTGCTGAACCACTGCCCCGGTACCACCTGTGCCCTGGGTGATGCTTGCTGGAGGAGATCAGCTAATTCTTCCCTGTGGAAGCCTGAGGCTTCAGGGCTAGTCAGGACCTCCAGGGACCCCAAATCTCAGAGAAGATTTGAGTTTCTGTTTTGGTAGCTGTGTTCCATTGGGTCATGTGTTGAAGTAACATTTTTTTTTTTCTGTACTGAAGGGTAAGGATTCTCTTCCTGTGGGAAGCAAATCCCATCTTCATGTTTGTCTCATAGTGTGGTGCCACCTTCTTTATTTTCTCTTTTACCATTGAGTGACTGACCTATCGGCTGCATGCTCAATGTGGCCACCAGGAGACACCACAACATTTCCTTTCTTCCTGGGACTAACATGACTAACGTGATGTTTTTTGTGCCTGGCTCCTTAGGCGGATTCTCCTTCTGGCTGTGACCCAGGAATGGTTCCTGAGCATGATGGTACATGTGTGTGTGAGTGTGTGTGTGTGTGTGTGTGTGTGTGTGAGAGAGAGAGAGAGAGAGAGAGAGAGAGAGAGAGAGAGAGAGAGAAGAAAGAATAACTGAGGGATTCTCAGTCTATTCTAATAGTTGGATAATCACCTTCTGGGAAAGGCTCATGAGTTAAAAGTTTGTTCTTCATTGGATGCTGCTATTGGGAGGTAAGGGGAGCTTGTAGGAGGTGGGATGTAGTGGAAGTTAATCCTGTCAATGGGTTGTTCTCTGGAATGGAATATTGGGGCCTGAGCCTTTCACTTTCTCTCTGCCTTTTCTTTTTATCTCTGCTTTCTGGCCATATTGATGTGAGCAGTTTTCCTGCAGCATATTATACTGCCCAGCCTCAGGTCCAAAGGCAACAGGGCCAAACAATCATGGATTGTAACCTCCAAGCAATGAGTCTAAATTAATCATTCCTCCAGTCGTGGTGTTGATCCCAGATATTTTAGTACTGTGACAGATGACTGATTAACACACAAAAAAATGTGACCCTGCCTGGTCATGTGACTCAGAAGGCTTTGGAACTGGTTTTAAGAAGATGTTGACAAAGCTTGGAAGAACAGGCTAGAAAAAGCCTAAAGTGTTGGAAGAGAGCTTTGCGGGTGACACTAATGTGAGGTCAGACCAGAATATGTGGAAAAATGCAGACAATAGAGACTGTGTCCATGATATTTTGAGGTTGAAGTAAGTTACTTAATGGGAATTGAATTAGAAGCCACTCATGTTACTTCTGGCAAAAGATGGCCTACATTCTCCATGTACTTAGAATTCATGGGAGGCTTATTTAAAGGTAAGGGAAGTTTATACTTTAGATATAAGTTGTCTCTGGAAAGCTCAGGTATAAGGCAATGCATGAAAGTTTATAGGGGAAATTATTGGGTTCTGAGAGCTTATTCCTAATGAGTGAATTAATCCACTGGTATGGATTAACTTCATGTTAACTGTAGGCAAGTAGTGTAGACCTAGAAGTAGTCAATCAGAGGGTGCATGCCTTTGGGGTTCATAGTTTGTCCCTGATGAGCATACTTCTCTCTCTACTTCCTCATTGCCATATCCTGAGCTGCTTTTCCCACACCCTACACTTCCACCATTATGTTCTGACTCATTTTCACCCCAGAGCTTTGGATTTGGTGGTCAGTGGAGTGAGACCTGAAATTATGAGCTACATAAACTTGTCCTGCTCTCATTGTGGTTGTTAGATTTTTTTTTTTGGTCACAGTGATGTAAAAGGCAACTAAAACAAAGACTAATTAATCCAGCAGGGAATATTTTAAGGCTGTACAGCATTTGAGATATGGCCTGTGTATTTCTAGCTGCTTTCAGCCTGACTTACTCAGGAGCAAAAGCCAGGGTAGAAAGATTTAAAGTACTTGCAGGTTTTCCAGAAAAGAAACCTTTGTAATGATGGGGCTCAGGATGGAATGGTTGGTAAAGATATTAGTTCCATTACACAGAAGCCACCATTAGGCATCTCAGGAATGAGAAGAACACCACCCTTAGCAGGCTCAATGACTTGTGAAGAGAGTGTCAGGGTGCCCAGCTTGAACAGGGCATTCTCAGAATCCTTATGTCCAGATTCATTTTGCTGTGTAACTAACATCATATGGGCTCACAGAGGCCATGGTCTAGGCAGGTCTGGCTACTGTCCTCATCCTTGGTATTGTCCATGTGATGCTGGTTATCAGCCTTACAGAATGAAGAGTCGTGGAGTTGTGAAGGTTTGCATTGATACTTCAGAGGAAAGGCTGGTAACCAGGATGTGCATATCACATTCAGAGTGCAACCCAGTAGTCCCAGAAACAGTGATTTATTAAACTATGAGAGTGGATCCAGTGTTGTGGTGGAAAGCTCAGTAGGTTAGCAGTGGCAGCCTATGAACACCTGCTCAGGGAAGTTAAAGTCCATGAGCACAGCAGCTCAAGGGAGTGGTCCCACATCAGACCAGGCTGGAGGGGTAAGGATGCTCAAGCTTTAGGAGACCCATATCACACCATCAGGTGCCCTAGTTACACACGTGGAACACTACACTTCATGGAGCACTACACTGAACATGTGCCCTGGTGTGCTTTTTCAGTTTCCTCCTTACTACTGTGCTCTTCTTCCCTTTGGGGCTAGTTTTGTTTCCTCTGTATAGTTGTATCTTGGAAACATG
This sequence comes from Callospermophilus lateralis, assembly GCF_048772815.1. Lineage (NCBI taxonomy): Eukaryota > Metazoa > Chordata > Mammalia > Rodentia > Sciuridae > Callospermophilus > Callospermophilus lateralis. The sequence continues at coordinate 505,473 of NW_027514380.1, forward strand.
TTAACTTTCTTTTTGATTATTAATGAGGATTGCAGCCAGTGCAGCTACAAAATTTTAGATTCTGCAGCTTTGCTTCCACCCATGACAGTCAGTAACTGAAGAGGCAGAGAGGTGGGAGAGGAAAAGGCTTCATTGGCAACAATTCAGCATTTCAGAGATGAATGGCTAGCTCCTGGTTTCATCTGGCTTAGTGCTGCTGAGTGAAAGTGTATACAGTCTGTTATGTGGAATTGTTCTCTCAGTCTTGGGCAGGTGGACACAAGCACAGTTTACTAGTATTGACAGACTATCCTTTAGTGGGATCTGGGTTCATGGCTAAGTGGTAGAGAGCTTGCCTGGCATGTGTGAGGCAGAGGGGTCAATTCTTAGAACCCTATAGTAATCAGTAAAGATTCATAGGCAACTAAACATATATATATATATATATATATATATATATATATATATATATATATATATATATATATAAATGTCATTTAGGAGTTGGGGATGTGGCTCAAATGGTAGCACACTCACCTGGCATGTGTGCAGCACTGGGATCGATCCTCAGCACCACATACAAATAAGATGTTGTATCTGTCAAAAACTAATAAATAAATATTTAAAAATTCTCTCTCTCTCTCTCTCTCTCTCTCTCTCTCTCTCTCTCTCTCTCTCTCTCTCTTACTCTCTCTTAAAAATTGTCATTTAGAGAAGCTGGGATTGTGTGGGTGATATCTGGATCCAGTGGACCCTAACCCATCCCAGACCTGTGAATCTAAGATAATGTGATTGTTTATATGCTTGCAATTCTGAAGGTGTGTGTGTCTGGTTTCCCTCCTAGTCAGTGTCTTTGGTACACTTCTGCCAATACCTTTTACTTTGGACATTTCCTGTGACATAGTAAGGTGGAGTGCCCAGTGCAAGTGCCCTCTTAACTGATTTTAGTGCTTTTAACTGACTCTATGGTTAGTCATTAAGATAGGGTTGAGGATGTGGGGAGAAAAGAAAGCTATACTTATGAATTAAAAAGAAGAGAATGGCAGAGAAAAACCTTTCAATTCAGGATTCAGCATCATTGTGTTACCTTGATTTTCATAAGAGACTTTGGAAAAGAACTATTGAGAATGCACTGTTAATATTTGTGGGCTCTTGGAGTCCAAATGCTTATTTATTTATTTGTTTATCTTTTTTTAATTATTTATTGCTGTGAGACATACATGAGCTTTTGGGGACAAAGGATAGATGTTCTGGCATTAACATTTGGTATTCCTCAAAGGCTCACCTGTTTAACATATGGTTCCCAATTGAAGGCATTATTGGGAAGCTTGTGGAAAGTGGGGCCCAGTTGATGAAAATTAGTTCATTGGGGATGTGCCCCTGATGAGGACCATAATGCACTTCTGTCTTTGTCTCTCTCTGCTTCCTAGCAGCCATGAGGTGATCAGTTTTTCTCTGCCATACACTCTCGTCCAGATGTTCTGCTTTGCTACAGGTCCAGAGATAAGTGGGCCAAGTGACCATGGACTGTAATCTCTGAAATCATGAGCCAAAATAAATCTTGCCTCCTTTGAATTTAGTGATCTGAGGTATATTCTCACAGGTTTGGAAAGTGATTAGGACAGCTGCCATCCAAAACACAAGAGACCCAAGACCTTCCTCTAACCAAATTCACTTCTTCTGTCTGAATGTAGCATAGAAAAGCTGACAATTTACTCACTAATTTTTTGAGCAACAAATATGCCAGTAATATCTTCAGGTTAGAATTTGGGCATGTAAGAATGCCAAAGGCCTCTTGTGTGAAAACACTGCAGACTCCATTCAGAAATTGGAGCTGATGTGGCTTAGGGGGGAGCCCAGGTGAACAAGCCAAGCCCTGCCATGGGAATTCACATTGCACAATGATCTGGCTTTCCAGCTAGAAGATATCTATCTGGGATGATGGTGTATACTCAAAAGAATCTATTTGGGGTGATTCTCTCCTTTAGAAACCCCTTAAGTGTCCCAGAGTACCTTCATCTCCAGAAGCATTATCTGAGAGGACTCTCTTATTATTTGAAGAGTTTTTCTCTATATTGAGCAGTTATTGAGTGGCTGGCAAGTACCTTTCAGTTTTATAGGAGGGAATGTGCTCTCTCCTTTGCACTTTTATATTTTCTTACATTTTCAACAACAAATTATGTGGCTGAAATTTTAATCTTCACCCCTATATCTCTGTGTGCAGGGCCCACAAGATAATATCCTTGAACTGGTTGTGTCAGTGTTCAGATTATGTATGTGATGTTCTATATATGTATGTGTGTGTGTGTGTGTGTGTGTGTGTGTGTGTGAGAGAGAGAGAGAGAGCGAGAGAGAGAGAGAGAGAGAGAGAGAACACAATAACTTTTTCCTCTAGCATCAGGGATTTGTGTTCTTATTTGTTTCATGTGTATAGGTATAGAAAGGATATGCAACAAGACACCATAAATTATCTTGTGTAGGACTGTTTCATTGTCGTGTGTAAATATTTTCTGAGTGATTTCTTTGGTCAGTGTTGGCTGAGTACCTGTCTGGCAGGACATGTGTTTAGAATTCCAGTGGTGCTTCTGTAGGTGTTGTTGGCATTGTGGACAATTGTGAACATGACTATTGTGAATGCATTTGCGAAGAGTTAGGATGTTGTCTTCCATTATGTGTTGGATCTCTGGATTCTCAGATTTTAAAATGTATATGTATGTTCATGGTGTCTAGGTGAGAATTTAGGGACATAATCTTTGGTGTACAGAGATTTGGAGAGAATGGAATCATGTTGGGGTGTTTCAAGTTATGTATATGTGGCACATGGATGTATACAGATTCTGTTGATAATGTCTCAAGTGGACTGCTGTGTATTTTTTGTTTAGGGCTTTGAGGTGATACTTTTATTCTTGGGAATGGAGGGGTATCTTTTGTGAGTAGGAGGAGTTAGCAGTGTCTGTATGTCTGAGATTTTTTTGTTGAACTTCAAATTCTGAGGCATTTTTGTACATGCATGTTTGCAACAAACAGGTGATTGTATGTTTTCATTTGAAAATACAAATTGTTGTCACATGTTAATAAGTAACTTGTTTTGTCTATTTAGTTACTGAAGGAGAGTTTGTGTGATTGCATTTTGGGTTATACTGATTGGTGTGTGTTTTTCTGGGGTCTGATGATATGTGTATCTGAAGCACACCAGATGCTCCCAACAAAAAGATCCTTGTCATAATTAAGCTTCTTCTATTGTCAGATCAGCAGCATGTATGCAGAGGTTACTGTGGTTCTGTGGTTGTAGCTTCCTATTTCTTGTAAATGCCAGGTTTTTTTATATTTTGGTAAAATCTTGTGAAACTTGTAAAATCTGGCCTAGAGAATGGAATGAAAAGCACTTGTCAAGTGAATCTTCAAGACCCATTCCACCCATGAGTTATAAAATTCAAAATATTTTGAAATTATCTGTCCAGATAATGTTTCAGCCATACACCACACTCTGGACTGGTTGGCTACAGCCAATAAATCTGCTTTCTGAAAATTCCTCTGGTATCCAGCCTCTTCAGTCCTACTTCATATCTATTTTAGGTGTTCCTTGGAGGTGACTGGAATATGTATGAGACTTTGTAAGAAAGATTATTGATTGGAATTGTTTGAATTTTGCTGAGTATTTGTTTTAATTTGGGCATGAGAAACTCTGGGTTTACATTCAGGCATCTGGAAGATAGGAAGTTTACGCAATTGAGTATTTTCAGAGTTCCACAGTGTTGTGTGCTGTTGACTGAGTGTATCAAGAAGTATGAGCAGTTCTGTGCATTGATAGTGAGTTCTGTACCCATTAATAGTGAGAGAGTGGCTGCATGTACTATGGGTCTGTGGGAGTACTGGATATTTTAGATTCAGACAGACACATGTGTTCTCAGACTTGTGTAATCTAGGACTGTGAATGTATTTAGGAAATGTGATGGCTGAGTATTCATTCTCAAACTGTAGATGAGTGTAGATTAGTATATTTATATGGGAATAAAAGTTTGGAGGCTTGAGTACTTATAGTGTATAAGGGTTATTTATGATGTGGTGGGACTTATGAATAATTATTAAAAAGTGTGTTTGAATGGAGTATTTTGGTGAATACTTTTTGATATACAAAATATTGAATATTTTATTTCATTTTATTTTTTTGGTTTGGGAAGGGTGTGAGATTAGAGAGTGCAGGGGTAAAATATGTGTATTAAAGCCACACATAAATTATGTGTGTATTTGGAAAATGACAGTGAGTAGAGATTGTAGTTGACATCATTGTGAGTACATTTGGAGAGGGTTGGGAAACTTTATGTGTATTTGGGAATTGGTATTTGCACATCAAGTGATTCTGGGAATATGGAGTCATGTATATGTGTGTGTGTGTGTGTGTGTGCTAGTGGTTGTACCTGTGTCCTTTAGTTGTTAAGGATGTTGTATTTTGGTAATCAGGTTATATATGGTTGCACTCAATCTTGGGGGATCAAATCTGTGAGACTTTCTAGAGTACTTAGGATTTTGTTATGTGACTTCTGGAAACAAGTAGGGTTTTTTATGTGTAGGGGGTTGTATGTTGTATTTCTGTGTGTGTGCATACTCTGTGTTTGGTAATATGTGCATGTCTTCAGGAAGTTTAGAGTATATAGGAGTATATAAGCCTGCATTTGGAAAAGCATACATTACAGTTGCATGTCTGTCAGTACCTGGGTGCTAACAGGCATATGTACTTGGGGGTATGCATAGAGTATATTTTCTTAGAAAGGAAGTGGTGGTGTATGTATAAGGCAGAGATAAGGGTGATTTATGCATATGTGTTAACGGTGGGATGGCAGTGAGTTGTGGGTCATGCACCTGTTTCCAAATGTGAGGGGTTTTAATGATATCTGTGGTGGAAGGGGTTGTAATGAGTATTCATCATCACGTGTACATGCCTCAGAATGGGTGTTCACAGGTGTCTGTGGCTGGGTGGCATGTGTGTTTATGTGTGGCTGTAAGGGGTGGCATGAACACATTGGTGATGGCAAGGCTTTTCCATGTGCACTGACCCTTGTTCCTGTTGATCTGGAGCTCCATTAGTGGTTCTGCTTTCTCATTCTTATCTGACATCTGTCTACATCAGTTGTGGTGGTGGGTGGATGTGCCTCTTGGATCCTGGGCTGGTGGATGGAGCTAATCAGGGATGGCCCCTCAGGAGTGGTGGGGGAGCTTTTCCTCCAAGATGTGAGGTATGGCCATTGTGGTTCAAAGGGACAGAGTCTGGAAGGAAACTGCCAGGAGTTTCACAGATCCAAGGACAATTGTTGAGAGACTTGTTTGTTTGTCCACTTTTTGCCTCCTCCCCTGCATTTTCACCTCTGCCAAGACAAAGACAGAGACCCTAAGCACAAGTCTCCCCAGGACCCTCCCAGCCTGTTGCTCTCCTTGGCCCATATGTGCACATGACTGGCCTCATGGTGTGCATGCTCTGGCAACATCACAAGCTCTATAATTATTACACCACTGCACCTCTGTCAGATTAGGAGAGGAGTTAAGAACTGATTGTACAATGATACTTGCTTTAAATTTTCCCGAGGAGCTACCCTCTTTGTATTCTTTAATTCTTGATATGACAAAGTGAGTGATCCATCCTTTCAACCTGAATGATCCTTTCACATTTCTACTCATGGAGAACTTACTTCTGATAAGTTTCTATTAGTGGAGAATTTACTTGGTTTTTATTTGTGTGAAAATAAGTAGGAGGAGTTTAATTTTATATGCATTTTCAAATACATACAGCAAAGTTTTGCCATGTAAACTATTTGGGAAGGCACGTCAGTGGTGTTCACTACATTTATTTTTCCATTCTTCTGAAACCAGCATGCACCCACAGAACTTTTCTCATCATGCAAAATTTTTTTTTAATTAATTTTTATTGTAGGTTGTTCAAAACATTACATAGTTCTTGTCATCATGCAAAATTGAACTTCATTTGTTAGACAGTGATCATCAATTTCCCTCATGCCCTAAGAAGCCACCTTTCTCCTTTTTGTATTATTTTAATTACTCTGTGTACTGTACTTTATATAAGTAGGATTATACAGTAGGTGTTCTCAAGGTCCATCCCTGCTCCACTATCGGTCAAGATTTCCTTTGTTTTTTAGACCAAATAGTATTCCATCATGTGCTACATGTAAAAACATTCCTCCTTCAGATAGGAAAAGGGCAAAATTGTACAATGAAATTGACCAAACTATCCTATATACATATATGAAGAGACCACAGTGAATTTTATCTTTATGTATATCTGTAAAGCACGAGTTAAGAAAACTATAAATACATGGATGGAAGACCAGTATAGAAGAAGAAAGGAAACAGGGTCAGGGAGGAGGGGAGGGAAAGGCAAGTTCTGGGGACTGACTTAGAACAAGCTATATTCTGTGCTTATTTATAACTATAATGCACAACTAAAAAATAAAAATATTCTTCCTCAATGGACCCTTGAGTATAATAAATAATCCTGTAGTAATTATAAGCATATAAATATCTCTTCAAAAGAAGTAGAATTGAAGGGTCATTTGAATGATCCTTTTGATAATTTGGGGAACCACCAATCAGTTTCCCATGGAGCCCGCACTACTTTGCATTCTAACCCACTAGGTCCCAGCTCCATCATATTCTCAGCAGCACTGGTGTTTTCTGTTTTAGTTTTGGTGGTGGGTGGATATGCCTCTTGTATTCTGGGCTGGTGGATGGGAGGTGATCAGGGATTTTTCTGTTTTCTGTTTCTTTCAGTTTCATCATATTTGTGAAGCTGGATCTCATTTTGATTTTGATTTTCATTTGTCCACTGATTATTGATATTGAACATCTTTCTATGTGCTTCTCAGCCATTTGAATGTCTTCTTTGGAGAAACATCTGTGAAAGTCCTTTGCCCATTTTAATATTGGGTTGTTGTTTTCTTATTGTTGAAGTATAAGGGCTCTTTATATCATATATCTTAACTTCTAATCAGAAATATAATTTTAAAATTTTTTCTTACATTAATTGAGTCATCTTTTCACTAATAACTGTGTCCCTTAATGAATAACAATTTCTGGATTGATGTAGTTTAGTTTATTTCTTCCTTTGGGTGCCTGTGCTTTTGATGTTCTGTTCAAAAAGTGACTGTCAAAATCCCTTGTCACAGGCTTTTTCTCTTGTGTTTTATAGTTTTAGGTCTTACATTTATGTCCTCTATTCATGTTGAGTTACTTTTTGTCCATGGTGTCAGATAAAAGCCCAACTTTCTTGTTTGATGTGTTGTCGTCTATTAAGTTTTCTCAACAGTATTTGTTGAAAGACTGTCCATTTCCATGGAATGTTGTTGACATAAATCACTTGAGAACTTATGTGGTTTTTTTTTTATTTCTGGATTCCTTACCCTGTTTTATTAATCAACATTTCTATCTTTTGTTTTTATATGACTGGTAGCTTTATAGCAGGGAGTTTTGAAATTATGACAGGTTAGACCACCAATTTTGTTCTTGTTCAAAATGTTTCTGAAGTTGGTTGCTTTCACATTCCATATCATTTTAGGGTGGAATTTTAAATTTTTGCAATGAATAATCTCTGTATCATGTTCAACAAGACTGGTATCTTAATTAGAATAAGATGTATTTCATGTTTTTATGAGTAAATAAAAATATTCTCTACTTTCATGAAAAACTAATATGAGTAAATAAAAATATAAAATAAAAATGGTATTCATGAAAAAAAAGAAGTTAGGAATATTTTTAGGGATTGAACAGAAACTGTAGATTTCTTTGGGTAGTGTTTATATGTTAACAAGTTTAAGTGTTCCTGCCCATGATCATTTGATATCTTCCACTTTTTGGTGTTATTCTAAGTTTCATTGCTTGTTTTAAAGTCTTAACGTTTGATCTACTTGTTTAGGTAGTATTACATTGGGTCTAGTATTACATTTTATTTTACTTGTCAGATGAAATTGTTTTCTTGATTTTCTTTCCATATTTTTTATTATTAGTGCATAGAAAAACACAGTTTTTTATTTTTTTAAAAGAAGCTTCATTAGTTTAATTTTTTTATTAGTTGTTCAAAACATTACAAAGTTCTTGACATATCATATTTCATACATTTGATTCAAGTGGATTATGAACTTTCATTTTTACCCTATATACATAATGCAGATTCACATCGGTTACACATCCACTTTTATACCTACTGCCATACTAGTGTATGTTGTATTCTGCTGCCTTTCCTAACCTCTACTATCCCCCTCCCCTCCCCTTCCCTCCCCTCCCATACCCCTCCCTTCCCATCTTCTCTCCCTACCCCATCTACTGTAATTGATTTCTCTCTCTTGTTTTTTCCCCCTTTCCCCTCACTTCCTCTTATATGTAATTTTGTGTAACAATGAGGGTCTCCTTCCTTTACCATGCAATTTCCCTTCTCTCTCTCTTTTCTTCCCCCCTCTCATCCCTGTTAAGTGGTGATCTTCTCATGATCTTCCTCTCTATTCTGTTCTTAGTTGCTCTCCTTATATCAAAGAAGACATTTGGCATTTATTTTTAAGGGATTGGCTAGCTTCACTTAGCATAATTTGCTCTAGTGCCATTTATTTTGGTGCAAGTTCCATGATTTTGTCATTTTTTTATTGCAGAGTAATACACCATTGTGTATAAATGCCACATTTTTTTATCCATTCATCTATTGAAGGGCATCTAGGTGGGTTCCACAGTCTAGCTAATATGAAATGTGCTGCTATGAACATTGTTGTAGCTGTGTCGCTATAGCATGCTCTTTTAAGGTCTTTAGGGAATAGTCCAAGAAGGGAAATAGCTGGGTCAAATGGTGATTCCATTCCCAGCTTTCCCAGGAATCTCCATACTGCTTTTCAAATTGGCCACACCAATTTGCAGTCCCACCAGCAATGTACAAGTGTACCCTTTACCCCAAATCCTCGCCAGCACTTGTTGTTGTTTGACTTCATAATGGGTGCCAAACTTACTTGAGTGAGATGGTATCTTAGGGTGGTTTTGATTTGCATTTCTCTGACTGCTAGAGATGGTGAGCATTTTTTCATGTACTTGTTGATTAATTGTATGTCCTCCTCTGAGAAGTGTTTGTTCAGGTCTATGGCCCATTTGTTGATTGGATTATTTGTTATCTTATTGTTTAAATTTTTGAGTTCTTTGTATACTCTGTATATTAGGGCTCTATCTGAAGTGTGAGGAGTAAAAATTTGTTACCAGGATGTAGGCTCCCTATTTACCTCTCTTATTGTTTCTCTTGCTGAGAAAAAACTTTTTAGTTTAAGTAAGTCCCATATGTTGATTCTTGTCATTAACTCTTGTGCTATGGGTGTCCTAATGAGGAATTTGGAGCCCGACCCCACAGCATGTAGATCGTAGCAAACTTTTTCTTCTATCAGATGCAGAGTCTCTGATTTGATATCAAGCTCCTTGATCCATTTTGAGTTAGCTTTTGTGCATGGGGAGAAAAAGGGATTCAGTTTCATTTTGTTACATATGGATTTCCAGTTTTCCCAGCACCATTTGTTGAAGATGCTATCCTTCCTCCATTGCATGCTTTTAGCCCTTTATCAAATATAAGATAGTTGTAACTTTGTGGATTATTCTCTGTGTCCTCTATTCTGTACCATTGGTCCACCCACCTGTTTTGGTACCATTACCATGCTGTTTTTGTTACTATTGCTCTGTAGTATAATTTGAAATCTGGTATCACTATACCACCTCATTCACACTTCCTGCTTAGAGTTGCTTTTGCTATTCTGGGTCTTTTATTTTTCCATATGAATTTCATGATTACTTTATCTATTTCTACAAGAAATGTCATTGGGATTTTGATTGACATTGCATTAAACCTATAGAGAACTTTTGGTAATATCGCCATTTTGATGATGTTAGTTCTGCCTATCCATGAACAGGGTATATTTTTCCATCTTCTTCTATTTCTCTCTTTAGGGTTCTGAAGTTTTCATTGTATAAATCTTTCACCTCTTTTGTTAGGTTGATTCCCAAGTATTTTATTTTATTTTTGAGGATATTGTGAATGGAGTGTTTTTCCTCATTTCCATTTCAGATGTTTTGTCACTGATATACATGAATACCTTTGATTTATGCATGTTTATTTTATATCCTGCCACTTTGAAAGACAATGGATGCCAACCAAGAATATTGTACCTAGCAAAATTAAGCTTCAGGTATGACAACAAAATAAAAATCTTTCATGATAAACAAAAGTTAAAAGAATTTGCACCTGAAAACCAGCATTGCAAAGCATCTTGAACAAAACACTACATGAGGAAGAAATGAAAAACAATAACCAAAACCAACAGTGGGAAGTACCTCAGTAAGCCAGAGAGCAGGGGGAAAGTTAATCATGGAGAAAGAAACTAAATTTAAAAAAAAAAAAAAGATAAATAATCAAACTTGGCTGGAAATACAAATCATATATCAATAGTAACTCTAAACATAAATGGCTTCAACTCACCAATGAAGCGACATAGGCTGGTAACATGGATTAAAAAAAAATCCAACAATATTCTGCCTCCAGGAGGCACATTTGATTGGAAAAGACATACACAGGCTGAAGGTGAAAGGTTGGGAAAAAACATACCACGCACATGGTGCTCGTAAGCAAGCAGGGGTGGCCATCCTCATATCGAATAAAATCAACTTCAAGATTAAGTTAATCAAAAGGGATAAGAAAGGACATTATATGCTGTTAAAAGGAACCATTCACCAACAAGACATAACAATTATCAATATTTGTGCAACAAATAATGGTGCTACAACATTCATAAAACAAACTCTCCTCAAGTTCAAGAAAAAAATAGACCACAACACAATAATTTTGGGTGACTTCAACACTCCTCTCTCACCATTGGACAGATCCTCCAAACAAAAGTTGAATAAAATAAACAATAGAAATCAATATCACAATCAATAACCTAGACTTAACTGACATATATAGAATATATCAACCATCATCAAGTGGATATACTTTTTTCTCAGTAGCACATGGATTCTTCTCAAAAATAGACCATATTTATGCCATAGGGCAACCCTCAGTAAATATAAAGGGATGGAGATAATACCATGCATTCTATTTGATCATAATGGAATGAAACTGGAAATCAATGATAAAAGAAGGAAGGAAAAATCATACATCTCATAGAAAATGAACAATATGTTACTGAATGATGAATGGGTTACAGAAGACATAAAGGAGGAAATCAAAAAATTCTTAGAGACAAATGAAAATACAGACACAACATATCGGAATCTATGGGACACAATGAAATTCATTGCCTGGAGGTCATTCCTCAAAAAAAGAAAAAAACAGCAAATAAATGAGCTCACATTTCATCTCAAAGCCCTAGAAAAGGAAGAACAGAACAACAGCAAATATAGCAGAAGGCAAGAAATAATTAAAATCAGACTGGAAATCAACGAAATTGAAACAAAAGAAACTATTGAAAAAATTGACAAAACTAAAAGTTGGTTATATGAAAATAGAAACATAGTTTATGTGTGTGGGGTTTTGTATTGGCACCTTTGCTGAATTTATTCATTGTGGTGATTATTTTCTTGGAATCTTGAGATTCTCCAGATAATACTTTATCTCGCTTATAAACAGAGGTTATTAAACTTCTACCTTTCCATTTGGCATGCCCTCTTCCTGTATTTCTTTCAGATTGATCTGACCAGGATTTCTGATATGTTAAAAAGAACAAATGAAAGCATGTAAATTTGTTTTCTTTCCATTTTGGAAAAAAAATATTTTATTTTTTGATTATTTAATATATTAAAAGGTCATTTCTTAAGTGTGATCTTTATTTTGTTGTTGTTTGCATTCTCTCTTTTTTTCAGTATGAAGAATTGCATTCATGGTCTCACACATGCTAGGCATGCATTCTCCCAACCACAGAACTAAATCCTATCCCTTTAAAAAATATTGAGACAGAATCTGGTCAAGGGGTTCAGGGTGGTTTAGAATTTATGTTTTTTTCTGCCTTGGACTTTGAATAGCTGGGATTACAGGTATACACCATATTATCCAACTGTTTTTCTTCCTTCTATTTCTTGTTGTTTTCAACTTCTAATCATGAAAGGTGTTCTTGCCAGATGGATGCAATGACAAAATTCATAGTTCCAGGTTCTTTTTGTGAACAGATAATTAAAGGAGACACTCACTAGACAAAGCACAAGGAGTTACTCAAGTGAGAGTACACTGGGTTAGACAAGGGACAGTAGGCTCACCCATGGGAATGGGAGGCCTTGAGGCAGAGAAGGAACTGGGAAGCTGGCTTTGAGAAATAGACACCAGATCTGGGATGCTAAATTTAGTGAAAGGATATTACTATCACTCCATAGGATATGACTACAACTGACTTTGGCAAATAAAATTTCTATCAACAGAGAATGTTGATAGAAATTTTGTTTCTGTAGCTTCATTGGGAACTTGACTAATTTTAGATGAAATTATGTAGGAGACTTTGTTTAATACTGCCCTAGTTCTCAAATTATAGGACTACTGACTGCTGGGGGTAGATTTTTTATGTGTCTTGGAGTCATGAAAAAACCCAACCACTTATATGCTAGCTACTGCAGGGCTTGGAACACCTCATTTAACCAAATAATCCCTTTTCTCACTAAATGGAGGTCAGGAGCCTTACCAGAAAAAGGCAAGAGACTTAATCCAAAATTATTGTTGTTTTCTGTAATTTTAGTTTTGGATGGACACATGGGATCTGTATTTAGTTTCATGGGGAGCTGAGGATCTAAGCCACAGCCTCACACAGTGCCAAGAGGTTGATTCAGACACATCCCTTCATAAAGCACTTTACCAAAGAGCCACAGATGAGGTTCCTTCATTTCCATTTTGAAACTATTTTCTTGAGGCTTCACAAAGGGGTGGCCTGAGGCAAAGACCTTCTTGACATGCAGAAGAATTGAACAATAGGTAAGAAGAAAGCCTGAGGACACACTTTTTCACAAGATGAACACTAGGGTCCTGACAGCTCCTGATGAGGCTATTGGGTTGCTATCTAGCCAAGCAGGGATTCTCCACTGAGAGCCTTACTGGTCACACTGATTTCTGAGTTTTCTGAGATGCTTGGCATTCCTTTCAGCAATCCAGGACATGGCCATTTCACAGAGCTTGGAGCTGGAACATATCTTGGACACAAAACCATGAGCCCCTTCTGGAGAGTGGCCAAAATTCAGAAAAAATACAGGAACTTAGGAACATAGTAGGTGTTGCCCATCTGCAAAGCAAGCAGCAGTCTATTCATATATTCACCAGGATGAGTGCTGTAAAGATTTCCACTGATGCATTCTGCTTCTCAATTCTTTGTTTCCAGAGACTCAGTAAAAACTACCTGAGATCAGGTTTTGGAAGGGCACAGCCAAGATTAGGAGAGATTAAAGGCTCTGTCACTGTAATCTTCTCTGCCACCTACAAGGTTGTAAACTGCTGAGAATTTTCCATTTCAGATTTGTATTCACAGATATTCTTCTTCTCCCTCTAATTGTGTATGACTTGGGATGATGGTAATATCAAGGCATTGTTCTTTATGACAGTGGGAAGTGATCTTGTGTAGCACATGTTCATATACACATTGGAGTGATTTTAATATTTTCCCTTTGAAGTATTGAATCTCTGACCCTAATCCATACTCTACTAGACTCTGACTACTAATCCTAATATTATGGATAAAAGCAAACCTAAAATAAAGAAATGCAGGCAGTTCATAGGAGGAATTGTGTATTCATTGATTTTCCTTTTGCTTTATCAAGAGTATGTTTTATAACACTAGTCACATTTTCATTCTAATACTCCTCCATGGATCGTCAAATTTAACAAATGTATAACTTATAATTCTCTTTCTCTGTAGCCTGGGTCAGAACGTGTATATACATATATATTGCCCTTCTTGCTATCACACGTACATTTTTGTGAGTATTCTGACTTTGCCAAATACAAATTCCATGAACAGATCACTCTCCCCAAACCCTAGAGAAACTGAAAATTCAACAAATGGTGAGCTCCATAGTTAAACAAGTTTATACATAACCCCATGTAGAGTCAAATGAATATTTTTGTGTTCTTCGAATGATATATGTTCCATTAAGAATTTGGATTTGCAGCATATCTATTGATACTTTTACATGTATTTAAGATATACATTTCTCTCTCTCTCATATATATATATATATATATATATATATATATATATATATATATATATAAAATTCATTGAAAGGAGTTTTCTCACCCCTTAATGGTTCCTGAAAGAATCGAGACCCACAGTGCGACCTACTTCATCCTTGAATGATTTCTAGACCAGGAAGCACTGGAGATCCATTGGATCTCCTGTTTCTCATAATGACTGAACCAGATAGTGCTTTTTGTTGACTGGAATTCATGAAAATGGTTTAGAACAGAGATGCCATTGAGTTTGAGCCTGCTGGGAACTGGGCCTGGAGCAGTGGAGTGCAGGTGTCTGATAAAACATCTATGGTGGAGCCATGTGAATCTGTCATTGGCTTCCAAATGACATGTGACTGACACAGGGCAGTCAGCAGACCCTTATATGTAAAGGCCTCTTGTTGTGGGGAGAGGTTTTGGAATGAAAATCAGAATCAGATTGCTACTCTAAGTGGAAAAGATGGATGGGATAGCAGCCCCGTTGGTGTTTTCTCTTGCAAAACTTGACTCACCACATGTGACAGAACTCCCTCCAGTGCTGTGTCCCAGTTTGTTGTAGGGACAAATGAAGCAAGGCACTGAGGATAGCAGGAAACAGTTTTATTTGGCTGCAGCCAGGTTCAGAGAGCACAGCTTTTGCTGTTATCAATCAATCCCTCCAAGTTCAGGGAGTTTCAGAGTTTTATACCCATCATGTAAGTAGAGGGGCTCAGATGTTCACAGTCTTCAGAAGTTCACATAAAAGCAGGTTTTCTTTCACTGTTCTGGGCAAGTTAACCCATCAAGGACAACACTTGAGAAGAGGAGAACTTCTTCCCTTTCTTCTTCCCTCTGCCAGCTGTTACCATGGAGCCCATTTGTAACTTATCTAAAAAATGTAGACATTTCTGTGAAGCCCAGCTCAAGGCCAGAGGCCTTGTTTGCACATTTCTTCAAAGCACTATACTGGATATATTTGTGAAAATAGTAAGGGGGTATCCAGCACCTGGACTGCTGGTATCTTCCTGGCCAGTGGCCAAGTAAACAGGGCAACACAAACATAGAAAGTTTATCTACATTGAACTCTTTTTCAGAGACTCTTTGGCTGACAGTCCCCAAATCAGCCATGGTGAAGCGGACTTTTCGGTGACAAAAGGGGGTACCACTTCAATGGGTCCCCCTTTTCCTCCAGGTAGAAGTCTTATCTGCTGTCCTTTAATAAAGCTTCAACTTTCCACTCTAAGCTTGCCTTTATGTGCTTCTCTGGTGTTGTACTTCAGCATTAAGAAAGCAAGGCCTAAGGGCTGGGGATGTGGCTCAAGCGGTAGCGCGCTGGCCTGGCATGCGTGCGGCCCGGGTTCGAGCCTCAGCACCACATACAAACAAAGATGTTGTATCCGCCGATAACTAATATATATATATATATATATATATATATATATATATATATATATATATATATAAAATTCTCAAAAAAAAAAAAAGAAAGCAAGGCCTCATTACCAGTAAACAACAGTAACAATAACAATCAAAGGACAGAGATAATGCCAAAAGTAAAGTCAACATTTAGAATTGAAGATAATAATAATTTTTAGTGATAAGAATTCCTTGATTTAATACTTTAAAAATAATAACAACAACTTGCCAGGGAGCAAATTTGTCACATATGCAGTCAAGGGGAGAAATAAAGAATGTCCATGCGTTTCTGCCCCTTTCAATTCTTTATTCACTCAAATTCTTAATACAACTTTATAGGTTCCTAATGAAGAAAACAACAATCCTTAGTGATAGGCACTGCTGTGGAGATAATAAAATAACACCAAGCAATTCTAGATTAATTAATTCCCACAAAACAATTTTAGATTAATTCTGAACATTGCAAAACAGATTTAATCATGACAGGCTAGTGACAGACATTTCCTCTGAATGCTAAGGTCAAAACTCTCAAGCCATAGGCTTTATGTCCTGCAGATGCACACTCACTCAGACAGAAGTGATCAGGTCCCAAACCAAAACAGGCTTTTTCTAGTGGGGAGTGGACGACCAGTTGAGGAGAGGCTCACAGGGAGAAGTTGCAGCTCTCACAAAGTTCCAGACAAGGTGGTAGAGTTTGGGAGCAGTGAGGATCACACAGAGAATTGGAAAATGATGGCAAGTGATGGGATGTCAGTGTAGGTCCTCATTAGATTCTCCAGCTGGAGTACATACTTGTTTAGGCTGGCTGAATCCCTGTTTATTCACTCTATTTTTTATACTATTTTTTTTAACCACACCTTGTAATTATCAGGTGCCACCAGATTTCTCATTTACCCTGAGGTCAGAAATATCTGGTCTGGTGTTCTCCATCCTGATATTCTCACCTTTCACTCTTATCAGGAGAGAAAAGCCTGCCAGAAGCTTTATTCAGTTTATCAGGGTGAGGGGAAGTAATTTGTTTGAGGCCATATTAGAGGGCTCTGTGGGTGTGCCTGGTGATAAATGACCTCTAATAATGACCTCAGGTTTCAAAATGGAGTTTTTTAAATGGAGTGAGAAACTGATGTGACTCCATTTTTGAGAAACCTGCCTCTACCTCAGAGAAAAGCCTGTCCAAAGGGGGGGAGTTACCCTTGTCCATGGAAAAACTCAGAGTGCTCCTAGGCATATACCCACACTGCTGAGTTGTTTGTCTGTAAATAACTGGAGAGATCTTCCATGCCAAGTGATCCTGACTCAGTTGCACTAGTTTAGGACCCATAGCAACCACCTAGCTACTACAAAATGCATGAGACACAGAAAATACCTGAAACACCAGGTGACCTTCCCAGTAGTTTTGTTGATTGGTAACATGATTAGGCAATTTTATCATATACACTCTTGACAACCTCTGATGGCCTAAACCAATCAGTTCAAATGTATCCACAACTTGAACTAACCAATCACCCTTACACAACTTGTTCCTGCCAATGAATGTGCTAATCAATGTCAAGAGTTGTTGTTTGGCTTTTCTGTGATGTGAAATGATTGGCTGTGTGATGTTGTGATGCATACAGTATCCCCCAAAATCTATTAATCCTCACTGAATTAAGGGTCAAGACTCACTCTTTGGGACCACTGTATCTGAAATGGTTGTGAGTCCAGGCCTGAGCTTACAATAAACACTCTTGTGTGATTGCATCAGATTCAGCTCCTGGAAGTCTATTGGGGTCCCATGAATCTGGCATTACAGGAGTTGCTTAGGCTCAGGCCTAAGGCCATTCTCACACAACCCCATTCACCTTGACAGCTCTTCTGCAGATATACAGAAGCCATAACACATAACTTCTGTCTTCATAAACTTGATCTCTTGAGTCCAGTGTCATTTCAAGTTCTGGGTTTAAAAAGACATATTCATTTTCCTTGATGTTTTCAATAAAGCACACAGAATTCTTAGAAATAGCTTGGAAGGATAAAAATGTTATATTGCAAAACTTCATAAACTTTTAAATTTCTTGCTGTGTGTGACTGACAAGTATGTGAAAGGCCTTGGGGATATGTGAATAAATTATGAATATAATAGAGAGAACTCTTGAGACTTTTTTTCTTACTGTACACACAGCCTGAGGCCAAATGAGACTGTTTACTAGAGGTCATTTCTCAAAGAAGAGATAATGATCATAAAGGAATAATTTAACCTATATATTATAAATAAATCTAATATATATTTAATTAAAATTGAGGACATATATGGTCATGCCAAATAGTTTGCTGAATTACAGTTATTTAGTTATTTAAATGTTTTGCTTACTATCTGCATTAGAGACATCATTGACCTGCAATTCAGAAAAACTGTTAATTCTAGCATTGAATTTATCAGGTTTTGACACTTTGATATATTACTTATTGCCATAGGATCTCTTGTTTCTCTATGTGTATATTTATAAATTTACACATTCTAGAAGGTTTTAGAAAGATAAAAGAAAATATGTAATAAAAGAGTAGTTTAAAAAACTCTTTAGTAAACCATTGCTATGGTTATTAAATAGCATTTTCTTTTTAAGAATGTATTAACCTGGGGCTGGGGATGTGGCTCAAGCAGTAGCGCACTTGCCTTGCATGCGTGCGGCCCGGGTTCAGTCTTCAGCATCACATACAAACAAAGACGTTGTGTCTGCCAAAAACTAAGAAATAAATATTAAAATTCTCTCTCTCTCTCTCTCTCTCTCTCTCTCTCTCTCTCTCTTTTAAAAAAAAGAATTTATTAACCAGCAATATGTATATAACAATAACATAATAAATAAATATGGCACAAACAAATAAACATAAAGTAATAAATGTTATATGATTTATTTTATAATAATATTGGTAAAATATACCCAGAGGTGAAAATAAACATTTAAATAATGATACAATTACATGTCCATTTTTATTAAGGTATAGTGAATTACATCTCTTTTTGTAAATACTTTTGTTCATGAAAGCATCATAAATATTATTATCAAATATTATTGTAGCTGCACAAAATTAAAAATCCAAATTGTACATATATCAGTAAATAAATGGCTTTTAGTGACTGAAATTTCTGAGTCTGTTATTGTGAAACACAAATATTCAGTAAAATATGCTCTGAAGAAAACCTTAATTTGAAAATGTAAAAACATAGAAAGGGGTATTTAGAGTTGTTTTACCATGAGATTAATTTAAAATACTTTTGATACCCGAACAAATACTCTGAAGTTTTTACTCTTAAGAAATATGTATTTCATATGTATGAAACAGTATTGCAATTCTGTCTCTGAGTAATGCAAGCATAAGAGAAAGATGATAAGAATATTAAGTAAGCCTCAAAAATCTGAGAATCATGAAATAAATAAATTCTTGGCAAGAAAATGTCAGAATCAATTTTGATGTAAAGTCAAACTAATAAGCATTCTAATTTACCAAATCTTAATGATTTAATATATTAGAGAAAAGAAATCAGAATTCCAAGCAAAGACTTGAGAAATGGGTGTGCACAACAAGGTTTAAACTCAGAAAATTTCATACATCCCCTGTGTCTGTCCATGTGTCTCTCTCACGTCTTTCCACTATGACATCAAAAAAAAAAAATGAAGAACAAGTTTTTGAGTAATTATATTTAGTTCTTAAAACAGTTAAAGAAAATAATTAGCTCTCTTTATCTATTTTTAGAAGTAATTTGCCTTAGTATTTCTTCAATAATTAACGATTAACCTGTGCTTGTTGCTCATAATACAGAATGTGTAGAACCACCCAGAATGATAGCACTATTTAAATAATGTCAGAACAAAAAGTGCTACAGAACAGTAGGAACTGAAAAACAAGGCCAAAGCCAGTGCAGGACCACACAGCATTTAGGGCTATATCAAAAAGGAATGGAGTTGGTCTTAAGAGGTCTGACTTCCCTTAGCCAAGACAAAGGACTAGTACATACTGTCTTAAAAATATTTTTCTTCAAATCTTATATTTTAATGGATACATGGTAAGAATCCAGAAGTTAAATGTAAACTAGCAAATTTACATTCATTTCTGGGACACTTTTACTTATGGTTCTCTAGATTAATTAATTTTAATGCCTCTCACCATGTCCTAATTGATATTCTAGCTATGGTAGAATATAATTTCTTATTCAACATTTATCAGGTAATTTACAAAGAACTCCATTACAGAATACAGTCATTTTTAAAAATTCATAAAGCAACAGATGGAATTGTTTAAAACACAGACACAGTAATATCACAGGATATAAAGTCTGTGTAGACACCATGGTCTTTATGTTTAGCTCCTAGTTTAAAGAAAGGTTGACAGTCTTGGATGTTCAGTTTTAAACCTTATTTCAAAAAACTTGAAAGAACTTTTCTGTGTCTTTAGACAGGGAGACTGGTGGTAACTCAGGGACAACTGTGGATTTGGCACCTTTATTCATGATCACTTTTTACTCTGTGGAAAGTCTTTAAACTCCTTGAAGATTCACATTCCCACTCAGCAGTAGGGAATTTTATTTTTTATGTTCTATCTCCCCTTTTCCATATCTCATTTCTCTCATTTTATAATCATGTTAGGAAAATTTATTCTCCTTGTACAATCTTCTGTTTTCATTCTGAAGAAGCTTTTCAACATTATCTTCCAGGTTTTATAATAGCCATCTATTTTTTTTTTAATTTTTTAATCTTGTTCATAATATACAAATTCTCTGCCTTCATTTTTGAATTTTGCACCTGGTGAGGTGTGATTCATTGAGTTCAGGTTTGAAAAAATCATCTTTAAGTTATAAAGTTTCAATTATATATATTAAGATAAAGAAACAGTTTTAAAGTCACCGTATTTGCTATAATATTTTAAGTACAATAATTTTAAATTACAAATATTTAAAATACATTAATTTTCTTTCTCATTTGGCAATCTTAGTGAAGGCATAATGGCTCATTCTATTTTTACTTATAATTTTATCCTATTAAATATGCCTTTTTGTTTATTATTCATGTAAAATTATTAATAGAAATTCATCACTGGTTAAGAGACATGAGTCAGCCAAGAGGCAAGTTAAATAAAAATTCAAGTTTTTCTCCATACACAAAATAACTGTCTAAGCATACTTTATGCTGGAAAAATTCCTCAAGATGGCAAGTAGCACAAACAAGTGTGCTGAAGGCTGAAACTGATTCTGAAAGCTAATGCGGTGGATGTGATAAGTGGATGTGATATTGGGAGTTCATGGAGACAAGTGACTGCAGTGTCTACCTGTCCTGCTATGAGGTCTTCTTCATGGTATAAAAACATTGTCTTATCCCTTGTTTACAAACCTTGAATTGATGGAGTACACAAACCAAGCTTCATGTAGTTCTGATCTCAAAAGTTATGACCACTACATGTCTACATTGTATAGAGCACTTGCTTTTTTCCAGGGCTACTTAATTTAGAGAATTCCAAAAAATTCTTTTATAACATATAAGTAAAGAAAACAGGGTTGGGGATTTGGCTCATGTGGTAGCACGCTCGCCTGGCATGCATGTGGCCTGGGTTCAATCCTCAGCACCACATACAAACAAAGATGTTGTGTCCGCCAAAAACAAAAACAAAAACAAAAAATTAAAATTCTCTCTCTCTCTCTCTCTCTCTTTAAAAAATAAATAAATAAATATTTAAAAAAAGAAAAAGAAAACAATATTGGGCATGTTCAAATTTTCCAGAAAAATCTGAGAGCAATTATTAATGATTGACAGATAATCAAACTGAGATTCCCAGAGTAAAGTGATATATCATAGTTTATAAAGTTACTATGTGAGAAAAGCTAAGATTCAAATGAAATCTAGCTAAGATTTTACACCTAAAAAATACTATAATATTCACAAAGTCTTAAACTTAATACATTATGAGGCAAGGCTATTACTTTATTGGCTTCTCCATTTAATATTTTTATTTCAGAAACATTTTATTAGTAGAAATAATAGTGTTTCTGATGATAAATATATAAGGAAATATTCAACACCTTCAACATCCACAATGTTCAATAGAAACCATGGAGAGTTTTTATAGCTTTATATCAGATTTTTTAAAAAAGAATTTATAATCTGATAGTTAAAATCATTTTTTTAATTGTGCTACTATAAACATTGTTGTAGCTGCATTCTTGTAGTATGCTGTGATGCCCTTCAGTATATGAATTGATAAAGAAAATGTTCTTTTTATACAAAATGGGATAATGCTCATCATTAAAGAGAATGAAATCATGGCATATGCAGGTAAATGGATGGAGCTGAAGAATATTATACTAAGTGAAGTAAGCCAATCCCCCAAAACCAAATGCTGAATGTTTTCTCTGACATAAAATTTCTGATATGTAATGTAAAGGAGGGAGAAGCATGGGAGGAATAGACAAACTATAGATAAGGCAGTGGGGAGGAAGGGGAAGAAAGGGAGCATGGGGATAGGAAAGTGATGGAATGAGATGAATGTCATTACCCTAAGTACATATGACTTATGAAGACATGAATGGTGTGACTCTGTTGTGTACAAGAGATATGAAAAATTGTACTCTATTTTTATAATATGAATTACAATGAATTCTACTGTCTTTTATAGCAAATTAGAATAAAATCTAAAAATTATGATATAAAAGATTGTGAGCAAATTCAGAGGAAATAAAATATTTAAATACAAAAATAAAAAAGCATGTTTATATATGTTGAAATGTTTTATATATTCCATTGTGGAGTTTGTAATACTCAAGAATAACTGTAAAATATTATGAAAAAAAGCAAATATTTTGAAGCAAATAAAATATATTTATTTATTAAAAATGTAATATATTGTCTCATTTAAATCTATTCTTTGAGTGAGAGAGAGAAAAATGGAGTACAAAGAGTGATTAAAAAGTAAAACAAAATAGGTAGAAGTGGAAAACTAAATATACAAATGAAGAAATAAGTTTTAAAGTACTAGAGAATCCATGCTACAAATAAGAAAAGTAGTGAATGCATAATAAGACTGTGAGGAATGACAGAGTATTTATCCTCTGATAAATCTCTGAAAACTTATTTTCTTGGGATAAAGATAACATATGAAACTATTTCTCACAAGTTTAGACACGATTTTGTAATTACTTATTCATGAAAGTTTATTAAATAATATCAATACTAGATACTTCCTGGAATTTTTCTCCAAGTCAATGAAATCTTTTATATATTTTAGAATATGTATGTGCATGTGCACTCTAGAACACTATGTATAAATGTATATATGTTTTATCTAAAGTTAACTTTTATATGTATGTGAAATAATATGATTCTTTTATATTTCTCTAAATATAATGGTAAAAAAATATTTTTGTAGAAAATATAATGTGAGTGATCTGTTTACTTTATTTTAAAGTATCTGAATTTTTTTTACATAACTGGCATTGTAAAGCCAGTCATTTCTATATTTTAAATAAAAGGTGTGTTTGAGTGGGCTGGGGATGTGGCTCAAGCAGTAGCGTGCTCGCCTGACATGCGCACGGCCCTGCATTCGATCCTCAGCACCACATACAAATAAAGATGTTGTGTCCACCAAAAACTAAAAAAAAAAAAATATTAAAATATCTCTCTCTCTCTCTCTCTCTCTCTCTCTCTCTCTCTCTCTCTCTCTCTCAAAAAAGATGTGTTTGAATAAAAGCATTTTAAGAAACCCTCCACTCAATAATTAATAAAATTCCTTATTAAAGAGTATTAAAGTGTATTTATTTATTTTTTAGTAGAAAATGTTTCCCATAAAAAGAAGCAATGGATTTTAGCCCACCACAGTAAGCTAGCTAAATCACCTTTCATATAAATCTATGGCAGGGATGCTAGGAAGATTATATTTCAAAGCACAATGAATCTCAATCATCAAATAAAACTCTAGGCTTCATGAAACCAAAAGAAAAGATTTTACCAGCATTTTCTATTTACCACAGAGCCTTCTCTCAAAGAAATAGGCAGTCCTATGCTAAGTATTTGATAGCATACCCTTGGTGTCAACATTTCCTATTCTCTAACAATCCCTGGAGGTCCAGATTTCCCCTCACAGTCAGAATTCTATTTTCATCTATAGGGTATGCTCACATAGCAAAACAAAGAGGAGTTCATGGAAAAGGACTTTTTCACTCATATTTTCCTTACTGTCTTTTTTCTGGAAACAAACAGAAGGCATCTGTCTTCAAAATTGCTTTCACCATAGTTTACTACAATTTTTCTAATCCCAATATTGGACTGCAGGAATCTCTTTTGTGGGAGCCAGTGTTGAGGGTCTTCTGCTGCCAAATAGAGGCCTCACAAGCCTTGTGCAATGTGGATGATCCATGTCATGTCTTGTGAGCTGCATGGCTTACACATTT
The DNA here is from genome assembly GCF_048772815.1 of Callospermophilus lateralis. NCBI lineage: Eukaryota > Metazoa > Chordata > Mammalia > Rodentia > Sciuridae > Callospermophilus > Callospermophilus lateralis. Next base: position 529,484 of record NW_027514380.1, read on the forward strand.
GCTTTCCAAAGGAGTCAATCTGATGTGATCTAAAAGGTCCTGTATTATATAAATTCTGATTTTCTTTGAAATTGGCCATCTTTATTCAGCTCACCTAGTGTGCTGCTCCTAATGGTCTCTGCATTAATATTAGTGAAACACAAAAGAGCAGTGAGCCTCAACCATTATTTTTCACCTGTTTCAATCCAAATATTCTTCAGGACTTCTTCAGGATTTTTTGTATAAAAAGCCCACCCCTCTTATATAGGTTAATATACCAGTGAATTAAAAAGCCCTATTCTTATAGCTTTATGACTCTAATTAGCTTGAATGCTTAAAATGGATTTAAGTTAAAAACCATGCTGTTTTGTTGCAGTAAATGGTACTGTGTATGTGCATCAAATCACTGTATCAGTGTGAAGTAAATGTATGGATACTTAGATCAAGACAGCAGAGTCATGGGTGAGAAATTCTACACATCAAGAAAGAGCTGAAAGACCTGTGTTTGTGCCTGGAGCTGGGATTGTGACTCAATGGTAGAACACTTGCCCAGCATGTTTGAGGCAAAGGGTTTCATCTAAGCACTGCATATAAACAAAATAAAGACGCATCAACATCCAAAAATGTATATAAGTTAAAAAAAAGTGCTTAAGTACTTTCTCAGAATTAGTCTATGCAGTTTTAAGAAAATAAGAACAAAATGAAATGCTTTACCACTTGTAGAAAAGCTATTACCTTCAATAAAGTGCTGCTTATAAATTTATTTCTTCTTTGTTATTCTGTGAGGAAAATACAACATGTTAAAAATTCAGTTGTATATTATCAGCCAAAAGAATGATTGAATATCAGAGTTTTTCCTTTCTATGCAAAAATCACCACCCTTACTATTATTGTAGGAGAAATTAATAAACACAGAAAGCTTGGCTATTTTCACAAAGTTTATGTAAACATGTTACTATAAATTAAATTTATATTATCAATTATGATTTGCTACCAATGCAGATGTCTTGTTACCATTTGGAACACATGAAGAGGTGATGAATTGATGGCTATTTCAGTTTCAAGAGAGACATTTCCTATAAGGGTGTCTGTATATTGTCAAGAAGATAAAACAAGAACAGCAAAGACTTATTGATTCCTGATCCATGCAAAAATAACTGAGAAAGAAGGGTGATATCACTTAGAAAATGTACACAAGTTTATAAACCACTTTTTAAAAATCATATTAAAAATACATACAAAGAACTACAGATCCAGTTAAGACAAAATCAGCTACTCCAGGCAATAATCCTACAGGAGATATCACAATATCAATACTTGAGAAATACTGCCACTTGTTATCTGATCATATCACTCACTGAAACATCACCCAGGAGAGTCAGAGCCAGTATAAACACTCCCAGAACCATTTAGAGCACATTATTCTTTAAGACCTCAGAAGTAAATGTTAGCTAGAACCCACTGACATACTAAAATTGTTTATTATCGCAAAGGTGAACCAATATATTCTGCTTTACAACTCTCTTGGCAGGCCAGAGAACAGGGTAAATTTATTATCTACAGCACCATAATGCTCACAAAGAGCACTGTATTATTCATAAGACTGCATATATATATATATATATTATAAAAAACATTTTTTCCAGTTTATAACATTGTTTTATACATATCAATACATTATGTTGTGGAAAGCAAAGTACATATTATTACTGACAGCTGTTGACATGATTCAATAAAGCCCCAAGGGGTTTCACTGATAATCCTAAATCACAACTACTTTTCCAAATAAAAAGCCACTTCTATCTCTCACAATATTTAGAGGAGGTTTGCAGAAATGTCAGTAGTTCATCAGGAAGAAACTTGGGCAGAAGCCCCAAGAAACCAGTGTAATTTTCTAAGTTTAGTTGGGAGGAGAGGGGGTCTTCTATATTAAAAAATAAGCCCTCTGTAGAAAATGGAGTCTCTCATGTGAAGATTAATAAGTCTAATTTTGGAAAGTTTCTGTCAGACTTTGCTAGTATTTCATTTGGTTTCTTATCTTTCTCTTCCTGTGTCAGATAGTGAAGTGCCTAATTTTAAAACCACATTTTGAGATGAATGTCCTTAAAAAAGTTTAGAGATTTTTCTATTGACTTAGAATTCCTCTGCAGTTTTCAATTTTGCAAGTCATATTAAAATAGGCAGACTGCATAACCAAATGTTATTCGGATGTCTTCAAATAAATTTAATAATTTTTTAAATTCCATGTACAAAGGAATAATTTAATTACAATGAATAAAAGATAAGTTGAGAGTAGTTGGTTCTTTTCATAAAGCAAAATTTTTTAGACATCAAGAACTCCATGAATACAATTTTGAGCTGAAATATGGGTGGACTCCTCCTGCCACAGCTGGCCCCAGCGCACCTCTGGCACACATGCCCACCCAGAAAGTTAAGTCAAGGGGGATCGAGCTTGGCGCCTCTGAGGCCCTGTCCCCATCCCCGCCCCTGGCTCCAGCTCCCTGTCCCGGACTCTGGCTCCCCGCCCCAGGCTCCCGCCACCACCACTGAGGGCCAGGCTCCCAATGGAGGCTTGGCCTGCTCTGCCTGAGCCTCCGCTGCTCTGCCCGCTGCAGCTCCTCCCTGTCAGCCTGTGTTGTGTGACGCCCCTTACAAGGGCAGCCGCCTGCGGGGGCCGTTCTCTCCTTCTCCTCCTCCTCCTCCTCCTCCTCCTCCTCCTCCTCCCCTTCCTCCTCTTCCCCTCCTCCTCCTCCCTCTCCTGCTCCTCCCCCTCTGGCCTGCACCGGGGGCTGCAGCCTCCCCCCACCTCGCGCTCCAGGACTCGTCTCCCGAGTTCTCCCGAGGCGCTGGAGCGCCTCCTTTCTCTCCCGGGACTCCGCTTCTCCCCCGCTGCTTCCCGCCCTCCCCACCCCAAACCCCAACTCCTCAGCTCCATGGCGCCTCCGGGATGCAACTCCCCTTTTCCGCACAATCGGGCAGCGGTGCCCTCACCCAGAACAGCCCTCTTGGGGGCGCTGGGCTCCTCGGGGCTCCGCGTGGGCACTCACAACCAGGGGTGGGGACCCAAAGCCCCTGCTTACCTCCCACCCACCCTCTCAGCCCCTGGGGAAGGCGCGGTGACTGGCTCCTGTCATCGTCCGTCAGGTGCCTGCTGCCCAGGGCGCTGACCTTCTCCGCCAAAGCTGTAGCTGAGGCTGCCGCCACCAAGTTCCCGTGTTATAATTCCTCCTGTTAGCAACTCCTCCTGCTCCACTCCTCCCCCTCCTCCTCCTCCTCCACTCCTCCTCCTCCACTCCTCCTTCTCCCCCTCCTCCTCCTCCCCTCCTCTTCCTCCTCTTCCTGCTCCACCCCTCCCCCCCTCCTCCTCATCTCAGCATTTGCCAAGAGAGACGGACCACATCAGCTCTGGAGCAGAGGAGGGGGCTTGGGAGCAAGGCTGTCCCTCCCTCCTCCTCCCCAGCAGTGACCACTAACAAGTCCTGTCACTGGGGAAAGGACTGGGTGGAGGAGGGGGCAAAGGTGGACTGAGAAAAAAAAATATATGGGTGGAGGGCATAGAAGGTGGAGAGGTGGGGCAATTCTCCCTGGACCATGGAAGTTTTTCAGTATCTCTCCACCAAATTAAAAGTAATAAAAAAAAAAAAAACTCATAAGGAGAAAAAGAACTTCTGAAGCCATCAACATTTTTCTTTTTCTTTAGTCCCCACCTTAGAATCTAAAATATTTTATGCTGCTATCATCATCCAATGATGGTTCTGCAGGCTTATGGGGGAAAGGCATTTTCAAAGTTTTAAAAATTTTTCTGGATGATTTGCACTTATTATTTTATTAATTATGATTTCTTTCTAGTCTATCCTAAACATGATTTTAATATTGTCAATTTTCCTTATGTGTCTCAACAAATCATTTTTTCCTCCATTAAAATCATTAGTATTCATTCAACAAATTCTTTTTTGGTATTTAAAAAATATATATATTTCCCATGAACTGAAAGCATCTCCTGTTAATACTCTAACCTGAGAACACAGTGACCTAAGAAAAGAAAAAAAAAGACTTTTGTAAAGAAACTCAAATAAAAACTATTTAATTCAATAATAGTTTGCATCTACATATACTTGGAAACTAATCTTTAAGAAGTCAAAATGAGAAACTTTGTATTAAGGACTATCTAATTTAAGATCTTGGATCTGCTGACAATGGTGGCAAAATGTGAAAAGAAGCACACCTAAAACTGCTGAGTCCAGCAATTAAAAACATGAGAGGATAGCAGGCCCTCAATATCAAAGAAAAAAGGAGTCAGAATCTTCTGGTAGAGTGCTTTTCTATTATGTGTGAGGTACTGGGTTGAACACTCAGCAGCACATTAAAAAAAAACAAAAACTAATAATGATATTATATCCATCTACAGCAACAAAAAAAATCAAGAAAAAAAGGACAGTGTCTTAGACTTGGGTACCCTCACTACTTGTGTACCCATAAATATATATATATATATATATATATATATATATATATATATATATATATATATATATATATAGAGAGAGAGAGAGAGAGAGAGAGAGAATAAATTTTTCCTTTGATGCTTTTTTAAGTAACTTTACAGGTGTGCATCACAATTCTAGAATCCCCCTACCCTTCTTATTATTATTATTTTGAGTGGCTGTGAATGCCTTGGGTTGATTTACTTTGAGGGAGAATTTCCTTCCAATAGTAGGACCTAACCCAGACAGACGTGCATTAACACTTATCACTGTATATAAGGTTAAAGCAATTTGTGAATAAATATGTATATATTTTTGTTTATGGAAATGATATCACAGTTTAAATTTTTATTTAACTTTTCTGTTCACTGATCTTATGAAAAACAGCTTGAGGTTTAAACTCATTAGCAATTTCCTTAGGCATCAAGGTCCCCATATCTCTCACCCCTAAAAAGAGACTCACAAGTATAATTTTAAAGTTTTTTCTATTCAAATTAAAAATGAAAAACAAAAGTTAGGCACAGTGACATACACCTGTAATCCAAGTGGCTCAGAAGGTGGTTGCAGAAGAACTGTGAGTTCAATGTTATATTCAGCAAAAAGTAAGGCACTAAGAAACTCAGTAAGACCCTGTCCTTAAATGAAAAATAAAGGAGGAGGAGGAAGAGGAGAAGGAAAAGGAGGAGCAGGAGAAGAAGAAAAATAAGAGCTTAAACAAATTGTAACTAAAAACTCTATATTCAATATATTATCATGGATTGACACTATGAATTTATTAATACATATATGCACTTTGGAAAACCATCTTAATATTCACTATTTACCTGAAGTCTCAGGCATATCTCAGTTTACTGTATCCATATTTCACATTGAGAGCTATGGATTCATTGACATCAGCAAGATGAAAGGCCTGAACCACTCATTTTTATGTCCTAGGCGATGGAATACACTTCCTGGACATATTCTCAATTGGGCCAAAGAACAGGAGAGACAGTGCACATTGAGATAGCTGGCAGCTCCAACCCAGAACTGTACAAATGTGGGCATTATTTCTCACTAGTTTCTAAGAATAGATTCATTCCTATTTCAGATCCCACATGGTAAACATAAAGAATTGGTATCACAGGAGGTGGATGGTGCCAGGTCTTCAGATTTTTCAGTAGCCCAGACTCTACAATATAAATACATTAAAGGGAAACTTATTTGCAATTTTATCTTGAAATTAGAGGCAGGATTGAGATATTTGGCTTTTATAATTGTGCTAATATTCATATCAAATTTATAAGATACTGGGAGAATATTTTCACAATTAAAGGCATATATATATCTATAAATATTTTTCTATAGTTCAATACAGTTTATTAAGAGAGTCAACAAAATTTTAATGAAGAAAAAACAAATCACTGTCTATAAGATGACTGCTGTTTTTCATACAACCTCTGCACATCATGAGATTGAATCCTGGCATCCAGCCTATAGTGAATAAATTAACTAATTATCTGTCACTAATTAACTCATTCTAAAACATATTAGCTCATATTTGGGATGGTCGTCAATTTAGGCTCAGTTCACCTGGAATCTTTGCTGCACATTTTTAGCTGATGGTTGGTAAATGCACTGAACTTTAGAGTGTAATCTGGCTGTCAATAAAATACCCTGATGTTTTTTCCCAAAATAACTCATGATTAAAAAATTATTGTGGGCTGTTCTAATGGAGGTAACAGTGTTCTGAAAGAAAAAACAAAAACATTCAAATGTTTGTTGACCAGATACCTGACTAATACTCTTTCATAGCAAACAGCATTACATAATTCATAAAAAATAATAAGAGACCATATTCAAAGTTTTGGAAACACATTCTACATTTTTCTAGAGTAGGAGTAAAAACATAGCATCTACTTTTTAAAAAATTTTTTTAATTAATTTTTATTGTAGGTTGTTCAAAACATTACATAGTTCTTGATATATCATATTTCACACTTTGATTCAAGTGGGATATGAACTCCCATTTTTACCCCATATACAGATTGCAGAATCAAATCAATGGTTGTGCAACTGATGTGATTCTGCATCTACTTTTTGTATATAAATGAAGCTGAAGAATAGTTACATGTTAGCATTTATGATTATTGTACCTTCTATAATAGATGAGGTTCACATAGGTGTTCAGTGTGAAAGAATATATGCTAAGTCTCACAAGAATATTTGCTAAGTAACTTTACTGGAATTCAGGTTCAACTTTACCTTATCTCAAAGCCAAAACTCACCTCCTCTAGGCTACATGAGTTATCAATATTTTTATATTCTCTTGGATGTTAGATAGTGACACTTATTCAAAAGAGCAGAATTTTTGTTTCTTTTGTATCAGAGATCTTACCCAGGGGCATTTAAGCACAAAGTCATGCCTCCAGCCTCATTTTATTTTATTTTTTGTACCAGGGATTGAAGCCAGGGGCACTTGACCCTGGGCCACATCCCCTGCCCTATTTTGTATTATACTTATAGACAGAGTGTCACTGAGTTGTCTAAAGTCTCACTTTGGCTGAGGGTGACTTTGAATTTACCATCTTCTTGCCTCATTTTCCCATCCTTCTGGGATTATGGTTGTGTGCACCTTGCCCAACACAGTTGCGGTGTTGTTTGTTTGTTTGTTATTGCTTTAGTATTGTAAAGGTAAAATCTTTAAGGTTCTTCTAAGCTGCAAAGCCTGAGTTAAAGGGTAAAAGACCAGGCATTGTAAAGCTTCTAAGCTACAAGGCTTGGGTTAAAAAGTAAATGACCAAGTATTGTTAAATTCCTCTGCTACCCGCAAAACCTGTAATTCCTGTAGCTGTTAGGACAATACCTGAACTGCCCAGTAAATATTCCCATTGATTCCCTGGTTGTTTATTGGCCAGGAATAACCTGGGTCTCTGTGAAGCCTGGCACATAGGCATTGCAGGACCTAAACCAGTTTGAATGTGTACCCCACTTAGGAGTGACCAATCACCCCTGCCCCATCTGTTCCCACCAATGAATGTACTAATCATGTCTCGGAGTTGTTGTTCAATTTTCCCGTGCCTCATGATGATTTGTTCTGATGTATGCAAAGTCCCCACCTTCCTCAAAAAGTGTACTTAAGCACTGCTTGACCTCTGCTCTGGGCTCTTGTCTGCTCTGCCTTCTTGAGTGAGCCAGGAGCCCCAGCACATTGGAATGGATTCTCAATAAACCTCCTTCTGCAAATTGCATGGGCCTTCTCTTGATGGTCTCTTCCTCCGACGTTTTGCCAGACCCTTACAGTATTTACTCAGTTGCTGAAGCTGTCCTTGAAAGTGAAATCTCCCTGCCTAAATCTCCTGAGTCACTGAAATTACAGAAACACATCATCATATCAGTTCTTTTCAGTTCATACAAAGGCAGAATTAGGATGTCAAACAGAAAGAGAGCTGTTAAATTACCCCATTAAATGGTGTTTTATTTCCTAATATTTAAACATTGGACTTGTTTTGACACATAATGAGAAAATATTATTTTAATCAGGAGTCTGTTGATTCTCATTTTATCTATACAATTTGTTACAGTTCAAAACTTGATTTAATTTGAAAATATAATTCATCCTGTAAAATTTCTGTGCTTTCTCTGGTTTCTGTTAGAACACTGGTTTCAATGCCTGTGCAAAATTATGATGAATTCACAGATAGAGAGAAGTCTATATAGTAAAATATTAATAGTATTAATTTTAATCATATTTTTGTTTCATATTTCTAACTTGGTTAGCAATATGAAGAATTGAACTCATAACTCCTCTATCACTGAGTTATACTCCCAGATAATTTTCTTCTTTGTTTTATGACAGTGTTTTTCTCAGTTGTCAAGACTAATCTCAAACTTTTGATCCTCAAGCATCAGAAACCTGTATCGCCGGTATTGAAGTGCATGACCATGTACATGACTATTTTGTAACATTCTTAAAGTTGAGTATACAAACTCACATAATGGTGCATTCCTGTAACTCTAGTTACTCCCAAGGATGAGGTACTTCCTTTTTTTTTCTTTTTTAAAATTCATCCATGGTGACTAAGATGCAGATAATTGCTTTGAGAGAGCATACAACACAAGCCTTAAGTCATAGACTGAAGGATCTATTTCTAGTGAATGAAAAAAAATATCAGACATATAATATTGTGTTGCATAATCACAAGACATTTTGTTTGTTAACAGCAACACAGTGATGAGTATGTAACAGATTTGGTTGCGTATGTATTCTAGATGATTAAAATAATACTAGTATGGCTTCAGTACATGTGCTTTCTGAAGTTGCAGCCACAAAGAAACTGATCAATGATCATTTGCATGAATGATAAGCTTGTCTGGGTACCATCTGGAGGTGGCTTTTAGTAGGTCTTGGTTGTTAAAATTTATTTTTAAAGTAGTCTTATAATACTATAGATGCTGAAAAACTTCTTATCCTTTAACATTGCTTGGCTTAAATTTATGCACTGCTCTTAGGAAGGAAACACAAAAGCCTTTTTAATGACAGTTGTACTATGGAAAATTGTCCCCACAAAGTTCAGATGCTGTGTAATATCAACTCCCTGAAATCAAAGCAATGGGAACTCAAGGAGTGGCTCTCAGCAGCAAAGAAAGGAAATGACTTACATTCTTGGAAAGTGAAGCCACTAGCAGCTTTCTCTGACAAACTACACCCTGTGGCAACTGAGAGTATTTCATACAAAAACTACATTTAAATAGATGCTTATGAAAAAAATAAACAAATATCACCGGGCCCTTGAGGATAAGGGAAGGAATCACACATGGAAAATACAGCAAGAAATGATTTTCCTCTACATGTAGAAGTGCCAGACTTGAAGTCAAAAGCAACCTGAGAATTGTAAGTTTGTCTTCCCTGCTGTGGGTAATGCTCAGCTCCTGAGGAAAATGCTGGCAAAACAGATTCTATGCTAAAAAAAAAAAAAAAAAAAAAAACTAAAAAAGTTGGAGTCAATGACCTAATATTTCTTTAGGCACAAGTTACACAAAAATAAGGTACCAAAATTTTGCAAGCCTTCATTTCAACTTTAAAATATACTAGTTTTGACCATTTTCCATCTCTTTATCTTTTAGAAAATGTTAGGCTCTTCCATCCTGGGACTGGAGGTGTTGTTTTCATCCTTTTGCTCTCCCACGGGTGGCCCCAGGTGACCCTACCTGACAGTGCCTGGCAGCCAGCCCAGAGAGTAAACTGGGGGGCTTCTTTGCTGTTGCCTGGCCTAAGGTCTGCCAACTCCTCCCTAGACCCACATTCTGCAGGCCGCACCCCAACTCACATGTCCCCTGAGATGGCTTCAGGACCAGGAGCTCCATAGTGGAGTCAGTTTCTCTAATGAGGCACTTTTAGGGTCATGGAGCAGACGCTGCGCTCTGGTCCTTTCCAAAATCTGGGCAGCTCGGCCTCCAGGGCACACAGCAGGCGGCACCCACAGCCTCAGGAAAGCGGGCTCCAATGCTGGTCCCTTCACAGTGATGCAGAGCGACAAGAAAGAGCCCTAGAACAGAGTGCCAGAGACACCACCAAGCCCTGCAACCTGCGGAGAACAGTGATCCGGGACAAGGCCCGGTGTATGGAGCCCGGAGCACAGCCCGCAGTCAATACAGGCCTCCTGCCATCTCCACAGAGGGGACTGGGAGCTCCAGCCTCCCCTGCTGCCAGGCTCTGCTGCCCTCGGGCCTGTCCTCCTGACCCGGTGTGGGCGAGCTCCGACTCTTGAGGCAAATTGTTCGCCTGGTGCCGACCCTAGACCCGAGCAAACTAAAAGAAGAAGAAAGACCGAGAGAGGGACACTGCCTTCCCAGGACTGGGGACCTCGAGAAACCCTCTGTAAACCTGTCCAGTTTGGCTGACAGGGGACCCAGCCACCGCCGCAGGGGCATGGTTCCCAGGGAGGTGCTGCATTCCTTTTCTTCCCTCTAGAAAATCCTGAGCGCCAGGAGTCAGACCCTCTTCTGCTGTGGACTTCTTCCTGCCGGCGCCCCCTGCCTTCGCCTTCTTTGAGTCTCTCTTAATGATTATGTGACTTTTTGCACCACTTGGGGAGCAAGACAGAACACTTAGCCTCTTTTTTAAAAATAATTTTTAGTTGTGGATGAACACAATACATTTACTTATTTATCTAATATGATGCTGAGAATCGAAACCAGGACCTCACACATGCAAGGTAAGTGCTCTACCACTGAGCCAGGATCCCAGCCCAACTTAGCTCCATTTCAAAACAGATCAACTCTGTTTGCATAAAAACAAGCAGACTGGGGTGACCAGTCATGATGCTTTTATTTGTTTATTTATTTGCCTTGAAAAGCACAGAGTGTTCAGCAACTATTAAGAATGAACAACTGGATAGTGGCTTTGCAGGTTTTTTAGGAAGGCAGGTGAGTGACCAATGCCTGGGAAACTGGGAAAGCACCAAGGTTGATCTTTCTTTGTGCAAGGCTGCCAATCATGAGGCCACTGCAGATATTTCTGACCAGTCAACTACTGAGCCGAGTGACCAGCTGGGTTTGACACATTTCTGAGGTAATTCAACTTTTCTGAAATGATTCCTGTTTTCTGCCTCCAGCCAAAAGTCATCTCAAAATATTGGTTAATTTCAGAAGGAGGAAAATAAGTTATAATGCTGCCATTCAGGTCCAAGTCTTCTCCAGGGCACCTGCTAGGCCTGCTGTGAGCCTCCATCAAAATGGTCAGGAATTCACTGACAAATTTCAAAGGGGCTGAAATGTCATTACTGTTTGTATAATTTTGGATTGATTAACAATAGCATAAATGACACAAACATGACAAAGGTGGAAGGTATGAAGCAAACCTCTCATTGGCAATCTTTTTTTTTAGTCAGTATTCAGCAGTAGAGTCAAGCAGTGGTTTACCTAGCATGGCTTATTTGGGGGGCAGAAAATGGCTTAAGTAAGGATAAGAGTTACATAAGCTTCTTTCACCATATCAATTTTCTTTCAGATGCTTACAACATTCTTATCATGGGCACTCATGCCATCCACATCTCCAAATGCAATATGTCAAATCTTTCTTTTCTGAAATCTAGATTCTATTTTTTGATGTTTCATAGTCCTGCCAGAAATTATATTTCCCACCTTGGTCTCCTCTTTCATCTGTTTGCTTTCTATTTAAAAAATGAAATAAAATAAACCAAGAAAAAAATAAAAAAAATTCTTCTGCATGCCTATATATCTCACATTTCTTTTTGTTTTGAAAACATAGGACTTGGTGGTACTTTACATGGTCTCTAGATCAGCCTATTCTCTAATTAATAAACCTTGATTAAACTTCCAACATATTCAATGACAAACTATATTTTGTTTGTAAAGGGGTGTTGAGATAAATTCTAGCTCTTGTTTCTTTGTTGAGAGCCATGGCCAGTCAGAATGATGCCTGGCATTTGCCAGAGGGAATGTTTGAAAGGTAACAGGGAATGTTTGAAAGGTTATGCCAGGGAACCATTGAGATGATGATTTGTGTTAAGCTACATCTAATTGCTGTGAAGCTGGATTGATTCCATTGTATATTTGACCTTTACTGTCAGGCAATGGGGTGGCTCTTGCTGCTTTGGGCGCCTGATAATTTGAAATTTTTCCTCTACTTTGGAGTTCTCCTGGGGATTCCCAGAGAGTTTCCATTGGTTGGGAAAGTGCCGGAGGAGGGATTTCCAGTGTGGGGGGTTGCTGGAAGGGCCATGTGAGTGGTGTTGGCGAAAAAAGCATGCACTGCCGGTGAGAGTTGAAATAAAGTAGTTGCTGTTTGAACCTACAAGGCTTTGTGGCGGCTTTGTGCCCAGCCAGACTGCGGCATTTCATCTTGATGTAAACTGTGAAGTATATGAAAAATAAGTCCAAGCACATTACTCTAAATCTTTTGTCATTTAAAATGATAGACCTCAGCCAGAGCAAAGGAACATATACAAAAATACTTGCACCAGCCTGGTTTCAGACCCCCCCCACACCCTAATGGAGCAGCTGACCCCAAACAATAAGCCCAGGAAATACCCTATTCACATTCTGGTTCCATGTTAATTACTTAGCTGGGATCAGTGCTGAGAAGTAGGCAAATATCAAAGGTGCCAGTTTAGCTCAAGGCACTATCAGCCTATTTTCTCAACTAATGAAGCCAGATTTAAAATTAGGTAGTCAGTGTAGCTAGGTAAATCTGGTCTAATACGGAGTGAAATCTAAAATGGAGGCCATGCTGAGAATGATTCTGGGAAAAACAGGACAATTCATGGAATGTTAATGAAGTTCCAAGAAAAGCCCTAGGCCCAAAGTCCATCCTAAAGGAATGTTAATGAACAGCCCCAGCAGATTTGAAGATAGCCCATCCCAAAGAAGTGATAATGAAGTCCTTCTTGCTCTGACTACTTCTTTGGCCCACCTATGTCCCACCCCTTGGGCCTTCCAACCTACATTCCATCAACAAAACTATAAAAAGGGGAGACAACTGCACTTCCACGGATTCCAACTCTTGGGTCCCCTTCTTCCTCTGGGAGAAGTCTTGTTAAGCTCAAATTCGGGACCCCCAAAAGACCACCAGAGACCCAAGATCGGTGTAAGGAGCAAAGAGGTGTTTATTGCGAGATAGCTCAGTCCTCCGCATGCACACAGAGTAACTGGTGATGATGAGAGGCCCCGAACCCAGGGTTTGCAGCATTTTAATACATTTTTTGGAGAGGGCAGGGACTTCACATGCATCATAGCCTCTTTTAGCAAATCATCACACACCACAGGAAAATCAAATAACAATTCTAAAACATGATTAGCACATTTACTGGCGGGAACAAGTTGGACGGGGGTGATTGGCCACTTCTAAGTGGGGTACACATTTGAACTGATTGGTTTTGGGGCTTGGATGCCTAAATGCCAGGTTACTCAGAGTCCCAAGTTATTAGACAACCGGAGGAGTCAGTGAGAATGTTTACTGGGCAGTTTGGGTATTGTCCTAACAGCTACAGGGATTACAGGTTTTGGGGGTAGCAGAGGAACTTAACAATACTTGGTCTTTTACTTTTTAACCCAAGCCCTGCAGTTTAGAAACTTTACAATGTCCGGTCTTTTACACTTTAACTCAGGCTCTGCGACTTAGAATCAGCTTAGAAATTTTACCTTTACAGTCTTTCCTGCTGTCCTTTAATAAACTTCTAATTTCTACTCTGACCTTGCCTTGGCGTGCTTCTTTGGTGTTATTCTTCAATATCGGTGAAGCAAGGACTCGTCACCGATCAGCAGCGGTAACACTGCTGGCAGTATTGTATTGTGGGTGTAATAGTGTAGAATAAAGTAAATCACCAATACCCTGAGTGAGATCTTCCAGAGCCCTGGCCCAACTCTGCTGACCACAGTAATAACTCCACAACTACCAATTGCTCCTAAAAGAAATTTGTTTGTGCACTGTTTCAACTTTAGCAAATTTTGTTCGAGTTACTATGTTCTGAAGTTTAAAGTTTTAGATGCAAATGTGACTGGGCATGTGCAAATATCTGTAAACTTCAAACAAATAAATTTGCATTCTTTTTTTCTAGGACTTTTATGGACTATGGTTTCCAACAGTCATTCACAAAAGAGGTTAGAAAAAAATCCCTGTTTATTCCCAAGAAATCTTTACACAACACTTTTACACTGGCTACTTCACATAAAATTGCCTCAGTGATTTAATTCATAAATCAAATTAATTTCCTGCAGCCTGTACAGTTCTGTTGTAATGGTTATTATAGTAATGTAAAATTGTCATGAGTGGTGAAACATTCCTGAAATCCTAGAAGTTCAGGAAAATGAGGCAGGAGAATTGGTAGTTTGAAGACAGCCTCATTCACTAAACAAGGCTCCAAAAAACTTAGTGAGAGCCTGTCTCAAAATATAATATAAAAAAGACAGTGGATGTGGCTCAGTATAAATTACCCCTGGGTTCAATACTCAGCACCAAACCAAAAATTAAAAAAAAAAATAAGGATTTAGGGTACAAAAACATATAAAAAATGTTGGCAACAGCATAAATTTAATAAATATATTTTTGATAAAAGTGTTAAGGTTCTTTAAAAGCTCAAAATAAAAATGCTACATAATCCACTAGAAATAATTTGGAGTACTACCACAAGGTTGTACATGCCTGTACTCTCTGTGGCTTAGAAGGGTGAAAAAGGAGGATCTCAAGTTAGAGACCAGACTCAAAAACTTGGCAAATTCCTAAGCATATCAGTAAACCCTGTCTCAATAATAAATAAATAAATAAAAGTGGTGGAGACTGGGTATGTAACACATTGGTAAAATGCCCATAGGTTTGAAAGGATAAGGTTTGTCCTGAAAAGTTTTTACGTTGCATTCGGAACCTGAAATTCATGTGGCAGTAAAACAATTCCCGGAACTGCCCATTAGATGTGTGTCGAAATCTCCCCTGACCACCTAGTTGCTCAAGGAGAACAACCAGCCTCTATCTCAGAGCAAAGCCTGTCCAAGGAAGACACATGACCTTTGTCCTTGGAAAAACCCACAGAGCACTCCAAGGTACATTCCCACCCTGCTAAGATGTTTATCTACAGGAGAGATCTTCTGTGCCACGTGTCCCTGACTCAGTCAGGCTAGGTGGGGACCCATAGCAGTTCAAATGTATACCCCCTTTGTACTGACCAATCACCCCTAGACAACTTGTTCCCACCAGTGAATGTGCTAATCATATTTTAGAGTTGTTTTTTGATTTTCCCGCCGTGTGTGATGATTTGCTATGATGTATGTAAAGTCCCTGCCCCCTCCAAAGAATTATATAAGCTTTGCTCAAGTTGTTCCCAGGGCTCTTTGTTCTTTGCTCCTCTGAAGTGAGCTCAGAGCCCCAGCATGCTGGACCCCCAATAAATCCCTTTACTGTTGCATGAGACAGTCTCTTGGTGGTCTTTTCCTCCGACGTTTGCCCAACCTTTTCAGGTTAATCCCTGGGTTCAATCCTCAGTACCACAAATAAGTAAATAAATAAAATAAAAAAGAGAAAGTGATATATTGAACTTGCATGTAATTTAAATTCAAAATAAATTTTAAAAATTATGGGTATATATGTAAAGCAATTGAAATCTTTTTGTTGAAGATATTGCTGCACTTCTATTTTTATTGTATCTTCACAGTATCTAATAAAAGAAAACAAATTAAGTGCCTTACATATAAAAGGTATTATCAGAAAATGCCTTTCAGGTGCAGATTATTCAACTAATGCCTTTAGGAACTACACACTTAAAATTAAAACTGATCCCTAGAAGTAAAGACTCAGATACTGGTGTTTTTTAAGTACTCCAAGATATTTGGTATCTGTGGGCACCTTTTTTCAGACTGTTCTAAAACTCAGAATGAGGTACATATGGGAGGTCAGGATGAAACCTCAATATACAGTAAATTCTTCAATGGGTAATCTTCACTCAGATACTCTAATAGATGAAACAGTTTTGGAGATAAAACTAGATTCTATGTTTCACTGATTTCTGGGTTATGGATTCAATCCAAACATATATTAGAAAAGACTTAAGGCTACTGGTTAAAATCTATTTATAATAGGTATTAAAAATATACCAAAGGCTGCGTGTGTTGGTGCAGGCCTGTAATCCCAGTTGCTGGAGAGACTGAGGCAAAAGTGATAGACCCAACCTGATCTTTTATTAAAATTGGGAGCCATCTTGCCACAAAGCCATGAAAAGATAATTTCGGCTTTACTATAAATTACTGCAAATTCTGAACCTGCTTGGAATGCCTGCCAGTGCCTTGAACTTACCCATGCCTGGCTCTCTGACCAGATAGCAGCCCTCTCTGAAACTTTAGTGACACCTCACAAATATTGGCCTTCCCTGGCCAGACACCGACACTCTCTGAGGCTCTAATGGTCCTCATAAATTCTGATGTTAGGGCCAGCATAAAAAATATGTAAACTACCATTAGTGTGATGCTTTTCAGAATTCTGTTATCTGTAACTCCCCCTTTTGTGTAACTTTCTGGGCTATAAAGCTAGGGGGGTTGCTGTCTTGTTCCCGCCGTTTTGGGAGGGAGAGGCAGCCCGGCCAGTGGAAATAATAAGCTTGCTTTAATTTGATTTTAATTGAAATCAGTGGTCTTTTCTTGCATCCTGATCTAACAAAAAGGATCAAAAGTTCAAAGCCAGCCTTAGCAAAAGTGAGGTGCTAAATGATTCCGTGAAACCTCATCTGTAAATGAAGTAAACAATAACCCTGAGACTAAGTCTCAAAAGTCCAGTGTTCCTAAGTTCAATCTCTAGTATCCATCATAAAAAAAAGTATGTATCAGGGGCTGGGGCTGGGGCTCAGCGGTAGCTAACTTGTCTGGCACTTGGCTTAATTCACAGCACTACATATAAGTAAATAAAATAAAGGTCTATCAACAACTAAAAAATAGTCTGTTACATAGTGTACTTATTTGTTGACAGCCTGTGACCTAATTTGCTGTGTACTTTAGTTTTTGAAATTGAAGTTGGCCATGCATGGTGGTTAATGCCTGTAATCTCAGCTGCTTCAGAGGCTGAGATAGGAGGATCCTGAATTTTAAGTCAGTCTCAGCAATGGTGAGAAGCTAAGCAACTCAGTGAAAACCTTTCTCTAAGTAAAAATAAAAAATAAGGGTAGGGATTTGGCACAGTGGTAGAGAGCCCATGACTCAATCCCTGGTTTTGCCTCCCAAAATATGGAAATGGGGATACAGCTCAGCTGGTAGAGTGCTTGCCTTCTAAGCATGAGGCCCTGGGTTTATTTCCCAGTACCACAAAAAACGAAAACAAAAACAAAAACAAAAAGGAAAGAAAGAAAGAGATTGATCTTTCATGTAGTTTAAATTTAAGTTAGTCCCACTTTTATTTTCCTGCCACACCAGAGAAAGGTGTTTACTGAAATGTTTGGAATGTTTCTATGGGTCAGGGCCATTTTAATAAAAAGGTCTTACATATGAAAACAAAATGAATTGAGGACCTTTATTGGGACACATAAACTACACTACCTCATTTAGAAGAGATTAATTCTTTTTAATGTCACCTAATTTATTCTGCTTTATTCATATGTAAAAAGCTCGGATTGTTGGTAAAGATGGTGCCTGGAGGGTCTGGGAATGTGGCTCAAGTGGTAGAGCACTCACCTGGCATGCATGCCACCCAGGTTCCATCCTCAGCACCACCTAAAAACAAAGATGTTGTGTCCGCTGAAAACTAAAAACTAAAAAATAAAAATAAAATAATTCTCTCTCTCTCTCTCTCTCTCTCTCTCTCTCTTAACAAAAAGATGGTGCCTGGAGCATTTCTCTTCCAGGAGCTCAGGTCCATGGCACTGAATGGCGTGAACTTTTAATGGCACAATGGCACACCTCCAAATCCCCAAAGTGTCGTGAACTCTCAGCCAATAAAGAAGTAAGAGCCCACTTCCCCTTGCCCCTCCTCATCCCCTTGAGTTCATAAATATCAAAAGCCTCTCTCTCTCTGCCTCTCCCCCATCCTCCTCCCCCTCTCTTCCCCCTTCCCTCTCTCTTCTTCCCCCTACCCCCTTCTCTTCTGTGACAGGCCTCTACAGTCCTGCTTGTTGAGTTTATGGAGCTTTTCCTCCATTCCTACACAGATGATAAATCAAATCTTTTAAAAATGCTCTCTAGTTCTTGAAGAAAAATAAAATGAAATATGGGAAAATAATCATTGATAATGTTGAAAGTGGAGTTTTGAGATGAAACAAAATTTCTCACATTGCCAATTGCATCTGGGTGCTTGTCTCACAAATTTTGAAGAATAAAATATATTTATTTAAGCAAGTGGAAATAGAACTCCCACCATGTGGGATGGGAAATGATACCAGATAAATTCATTTTTGTGTGCCATATTAAAAACTTACAGATGTTTTTCAGTAGACATGGAAAAAAATTTATTTAAAATAGGTTTTAAAAAAGGCATCCTGACTACCATATGGGTTCATTTTCATCTTTTCCATAACCCATCTTTCCTCTTTCAACTTCACCACGGGACAAAGGACTTTGTTGAAGGTGTTCCCAAAAGTGGGCATTAAGGTTTTTTTTTTACATTTGAAATAGGCCTTAATGGTGCTCACTAACGTATCTTCCAGTTAGCCTCTAGCTGT
Organism: Callospermophilus lateralis; assembly: GCF_048772815.1. Classification (NCBI taxonomy): domain Eukaryota; kingdom Metazoa; phylum Chordata; class Mammalia; order Rodentia; family Sciuridae; genus Callospermophilus; species Callospermophilus lateralis. The sequence goes on from NW_027514380.1 coordinate 548,079, forward strand.
GTTAGAATGAGGTTCATTATCCTGATTACACTGTCATTTTAGTATCCCTTCTATTTTATACTAATTCACTATAAAAAAAGAACCCTAGATTTGAACATGTGAACAGAGAGCTAGAAAACTAGAGGTTTATTCTCAGACCTAGGAAGAGCTAAACTGAAGTTCTGAAATTTATATTGTTTTTCTGAATTTGTGATACTGCTTCCCCTACATTAAAAAATCTCAGGAGTCATGAGGAGCATTGAGTTAAAATCCAGCATCAGCAACTTAATGAGGCCCTAGGAAACTCAAAGGGACCCTGTCTCCATATAAAAATATTTAAAAAGGGCTGGGGATTTGATTCAGTGGCTGAACACCCCTGGGTTGAATTCCTGGTACCAAAAAGAAAACAAAACACACACACACATACACACAAAGAAAAACCTCCATAACAAGCCCTAAAAGTACAATCTCTCTTGTGCATGGAAACAACAAATGAAGTTGGGGTTCTCTTCAGATAATTATTCCAGTCTTCACCACACAATGTGGGAACATGCTGGACTCATGGCACATGGATGCCCACAGAGGGCTTTAGAGACAAGCTGAAAACACCATACAATTATGGAACAAAATGTCCAGGTTTTTAACTGCTGATCTAAGCTTCACTAGACTAGTAAGGGTGGCGGATGGAGGTGGATCTGTCACAGAGACCCTCTGAGGAGTCCTGTGAAGATGGTCTTAAGCCTGAGCCTACACAACTCTATTTTAAAAATTCTAGTTTCTAACCTGCAGTCTCACCAGGCACACACCCACAGAGCACCCCAGTATAGCCTCTAACAAGTTATTTCCCCTCAACCTGATAAATAGAGTGAAGCCCCTGGCAGACTCTTCTAGCCTGATAAGAGAGACAGGCAAAAATATCAGGGTGGAGACCACCAGGCAAGATATTTCTGACCCCAGGGTAAATGATAATGAGAAACCTGGTGGTAGCTGAAGAAGATTGCAAGGGGGGTTAAAAAGCCCAAAATTTTATGCAAATAATAGAGCTAATGAACAGGGATTGAGCCAGCCAAAACAAGGATGCACTTGAGATGAAAAGCCTGATGAGGACCTGACATCCCATTACTTGTCTTCATTTTCTGATCCTCTGCATAATACTCAACACTCTCCAACTCTATGCCCTTGTCTGGACCCTAGTGAGAGCTGCAACTTCTCCCTATCATTCTCTCCTCAACCAGTCATCTGCTCCACACCAGGAAAGCCCTGCCTTGGTTTTTGTCCTGATCACCCTGGTCTGACTGAGTGTGCATATGCTGGACATAAAGCCTAAGGCTTGATACTTTTGAACTTAGCATGCAGAGGGAATGTCTGTAATTAGCCTGTCATTATTACGTGTGCTTTGCAGTGCTTAGAATTAATTTATAATTGTTAGCCGTGAATGGATTATGTCTATTGCAGTGCCTAGCATTAAAAATTGTTTTTTTCTTGATTAAGAACCTATAGAGTGAAATTATGTTGAGTAATTGAATGAATAAAGCATTGAAAGGGGCAGAAGTGCATGGAAATTCTTTATTTCTCTAATGTACTGCATATATCACAATTGTTGCCCCCTCACAACAAGTCCCTAGCCAAAATTTTCATTTTACACCATTGCCACTCTTGCCAGCTTTAAACAACCTACTTATCCAGTCTCAAGAAAACAAGGCACACTTATCATTTTCTTGCTTTCAGAGTTCTCCCTGTGATTTCTTTTCAGCTTCTTAGCACAGAAATTTGGGCTCCTGATCCATGACAGAAAGCCTACAAAATGATTAAAAGAATGGCACCTAAGAGACTGATTGGGCAAGTCTTCAGGCACTGACTCCAACCTAAGCCTAGTGGGCCCAGAATCAAGTCCAAAAGGCAAGTTGCTCCATTTTCATTGTTAAAAGACTAAGGATCAGGGCTGGGGATATGAACTTAAATAAAATAAATCTGAATACTTCTTATAAGATATCTGCTGTTTTCCAGATATTCACTGTACCACATATGATTAAAACCTGACATTTTCCCTCCAGTGGATATATTGTTGTCTATAACTGTATAAGAATCACTCTAAAACTTACTGGTTCACATTTGGATTGAACTGCATTCATCTGCAATATTTTTGTTGCATATGTTTAGCTGTTAATATTACTGAACTTCAGAGGGTGATCTGGCTGCCAAAAAGAAAGAAAGAAAGAAATAAATAAAGAAAGAAAGAAAGAAAGAAAGAGCATGCTGAATCTTCTTCGCATGATATCTCAGAATCTAATAAATTAAAGTGAGATTGTTCTCATTGAGGAGACAGTGTTCTAAAAGAAAAAGCAAAAATATTAAAAAATATTTCCTGACTAGATACCTGACTAGTACTCTTTCATAGCCACAATTTTATAAAATCCATAAAAAAGAAGAGCCCTGACCCAAAGTTTGTAGAATGCATTCTGCATTTGGCTAGAGTAGGAGTAAAATCACATTACCAAATTTCTGTACACAGATAAGGCTAAAGGACTATTGATATTATGTCACTAATTCTGCCTTTTTTAATAGATGAGGTTTATACAGCTGTTCAGTGTCAAAAAATATTTTCAAAATCCCACAAGTACTGTGTGTGTGTGTGTGTGTGTGTGTTAGTGTGTGTGTTTATATGAGTGTAGTGCTGGTGGTTAAACTGAGAGAATTAATATTCCTGAGCTATATTCTCAATTTTTTTTTCTTTTTCTTTATTTTGAAACAGGATCTTGCAAAGATACTTTGTTGTGTGCCCACAATTTTTAAGTACATACAAATATGCCTGACACAAAGGCAAAACTTACCTCCTTTAGAAGCTATGATTCATCATTATTTTTAAGTAGTGACATTTTTAAGTAGTGACATTTATTCAAAAAGGGGAGGGGGGTTACACACATATGTGGCTCATGTCAGCAATCTTAATAATAATCTTAATAATTTGAATTTCAAATTCAGCCTAAATAATATGAGAGGGCCCTAAGAAACTAAGCAAGACTTTGTGTGAAAGCTAAAAATAATTAAAATACAATTTAAAAAGCCTGATGATATAGGGGTTTAGGGGAACGACCCTGGGTTACATATTCATTCCTCTCCCCTTAAAAAAAAGAAAAGAAAGAATAAAAAAAAAGAAAAACAAAATTTTTATTTCTGATGAACTTTTTTTTCAATGGGGATAATATGTTTGAGAAAAACGTCTAAAGTTTATAGCAAAGAATTAAAATAAACTTGGGAAATTGCTGAAAATTGAATTGAAAAATCTAGAACAAGCAATATTTTTAAAATTTCTTAACAGGAGAAATTTGAAAACAGGCATATTTCATTTCAGTCATGATGAAAATGCAGGATGCTATCGAAACTGCAACAAAAGGACTGTATCTGTATCACAAAAGTTTTGTAAATGGAGAATATGAAACACTACATTAAAAAAGTGAGGGTGAGACAACATTAAGGTCATATGTGTAATCTAAAATAAATAATATACTAAATCTCCACTATATGAATTTTATCTGGGAGTATGTCTACAAAACAACACAATACTCCTTAAATAAAGCAGAGGATTTGTGATAGTCTCAAATTCAAAATGATTTCACATCTGTGGCTGTTGTGCAGGGGCTTATATCAAAAAAGCAAGGTTTGAGGCTCAAGCAGTTGAATGAAGATGTGAGGAACTTTGGGAATGGTAGGTATGCTACTTTTAAAGGCAGCAATAGACCATAACCAAACTCTAGCTTCTATCCCTCATCCCCCCAAATTATTAAATAAAACTTTTTTTTAATGCAGGTCAGACAAATAAGGCATATCAACAACATTTTACTGATGTAAGAGCATGCTCACAAATACATGTTTTTGATCTTGATATATATATATCTGTGTGTGGCTGTATGTTTGTGTGTGTATATATATATATTTAACATTTATATATATATCATATTTATATTATATATAAATGTTATATTATATTTATATTATATATAAATGTTGTATATGCATATACAACTTTTTATTTATTCATTCATCTGTTGAAGGATACCTAGGTGGTTCCATAGCTTAGTTATTGTGAATTGACCTATTGTACATTGATGTGGCACAAGCAATGTATGAGTGTACCTTTGCCTCCCACATTCTCATAAACAATATTACTGCTTGTATTCTTGAATATTGCCATTATGACTGCAGTGAAATAAAATATTGAAATAGCTTTGATTTGCATTTTTTTAATTGCTAAAGATGATGGTCTTTTTTATATGTTTGTTGATCAATTGTATTTCTTCTTTTGTGAAGTGTCTTTTCAGTTCCTTCATCCATTTGTTGATAGGTTATGTCTCTTTTTTCTGGCAATAAGTTTGTTGAGTTCTTTATATATCTTGGAGATTTCTGCTCTATTTGATGTGTTTGTGCTAAGGATTTATTCTCCCATTCTGTAGGCTCTCTCTTCATGTTATAGATTGATTCCTTTGCAGAGAAAAAGCTTCTTAGTTTGAATCCATCCATTTATCGATTCCTAATCTTACTCTTTGTGTTTTAGGAGTCTTGTTCAAGAAGTAAAGTCCTAAGCTAACAGGATGAGGATGTGGACAATTTTTTTTTGTTAGTGTCTCCATTCTCATGTCTAAATCTTTTATCTACTTTAAGTTGATTTTTCAGCACAGTGAGATATAGAATTTTAATTTAATCTTTCTACATATGGATTTCCAGTTTTCCCAGCACCTATTGTTGAAGAGGCATTCTTTTCACCAATTTATGTTTTTTTCACCTTTGTCTAGTATGGATTGGTCTCAATGTCTTTTGGTACTTTTTTTTTTCTTTTTTTACTATGTCTCTGTAGTATAGTTTAAGGTCAAGTATTGTGATGCCTACTGATTCACTCATTTTGTTGAGAATTGCTTTGGCTATTGTGGCTCTACTATTTTTTTCAAATGAATTTCATGATTGATTTTTATAGTTTTATGAAGAATGTCATTGGGTGATTAAAAGGAATTGCATTGAATCTCTATAACTATTTTGTTAGTATCACCATTTTGACTATGATCATTCTGCCTATTCAAGAGTATGTAACATCTTTACATTTTCTCAGATCTTCAATTTCTATCTTTAGTGTTCTGTGGTATTCATTGTAGAGGTAATTTACCTCTTTTTTAGTTTGATTCCCAAGTATTTTATTTTATTCTTTCTTTTTCTTTTTGAGGCCATTGTTAATGGGGTGGTTTTCCTAATTTGTTTTTACACTGGATTCATTGCTTCATTGCTGCAGTGGGGTGGGGGGGGGTGATGAACAACTTGTGTAGATTGATACAGCAGAAATGGGAGCCCTTTACTGTAGGACAGGAGCGGTATTTATACATTCCACACAGCTTATCTTAATTAAAATAAACTAGATACAGCAGTCAACCAATAAGGAATCTCCACAGTTAATGGCTCGCTTTTGTTACTTCACAAACCACTCCCTCTGGCATTTTGCCAGGCGCCATCCAGACTTGTTTACAGATGTTAGAGTCTGTAAACAAGTCTGGATGGCGCCTGGAAAATGTTAGAGTCTGTAAACAAGTCTGGATGGTGCCTGGCAAAACACCAGGGGGAGTGGTTTGTGAGGTGGAGCCATCGAGCCATTAAGTGTGAAGATTTCTTATTGATTGACTGCTGTATCTAGTTTATGCTAATTAAGATAAGCTGTGTGAAATGTATAAATACCTCTGTTGTCTTACAATAAACGGCTCCCATTCCTGCTGTATCAATCTACACAAGTTGTTCATCACCACCGGTTATTTTGCTGTAGCTGGACTGCGGCATACAGACTCTAACATTTCCCCCTTTTGTTTAATTTAAATAACGCATATTGGTTTTTACACAAACACCATAAATAACCTGCTACAAACAGAAAGGGAGGATACAAAATGCCACAATACCAAGCCACTTGATGGCTCCATGCAAGAAGCCCTTGGAAAAATTATACCAGCAATGACACCATTTGTAAAGATACCGAGTTACAATTTGTTGTAGATTACAGTTTGTTGTCTCAGTCAAGGTAAAGCAGTGTCTCAATAGATTAACTCACAGTCCAGGTAAATCACAGTCCAAGTAAGTTCTGCAGGCAACTAACTTAAATCACAGTCCAGGTAAGTTCTGCAGGCAGCTAGCTTGATTCGAAGTCTCCTCCGTTTCTCAGCAAGTTTCGTCTGGTTTTCAGCAACACTGGAAATTCTTCCACCCTCGTTTTGAAGGCAGGAACTCCAGCAATGATGCTAAAGAAAATCCTGTAGCATTCCACTAAGAAAACAACCTTCTGAAAAATTTAGTACATTATCTCAAGGTTTTTTACATTTGAAATAAGCCTTAATAGTACTCATTACTCATCAGCCTCCAGGTGTGGGAGAAACCTTGTAGTTACTGGCCTTGGAAATGATCAAACTTCAGGGACTCTGGTAGCGTCTTCTGCCAGCTGTAGTATCCCGGGCAGCCCCAGATGGCCCTAGGGAGAGTCCCAGTCTCAAACTGCTTCCAGATCAGGTTTGGATTTGGGCTCTCTCAGTGGCGTCCAGCTCCCCAGGTGGAGGGTGGGGAAGAGCTGACTGCCGCTGCTTGGAAAGTCCTTGCTGCGCCATGACTGGCTCATTGGCTTGGCAGCCACCACGCCAATTCACGCAGCCTCCAGTAACAAAAAGTATTTAGTAGTAGCCTTTTGCTGAAACTTTTTTCCTGATAATCCTTTCTCCTCTGAACTTTCTTCTTTATGATTGAGTTCCTGGGCTTCCATCAACATGCCCTAACTGCTCTTGGTTCCACTGAGGTGCCTTCTTCCCTTAGTAATTTGCTTAACACCCCTTCCATATTTTCATCACAAAGACAATACAATACACTGAGACAAAATAAGACACAAACATACTGTATCAATCTTCTCCATTTTCTCGAAATGACCCTTTTTCCTCTCGCCCTATCTGCCTAGGGACGAGCAGATTTGCTCCCATCCTATCTATGAATGGGCAGCTTTTTTCCTGTCACTTACCCCCGAGTGTCCCGGGGCTCCCCGTAACGGGCCACCATCTGCAGCAGTCCGGCTGCAGCAAACTAGCGGGATGTGGGGGGGGGGGTGATGAACTTGTGTATGTTGATACAGCAGGAATGGGAACCCTTTATTGTAGGACTGGATCGGTATTTATACATTCCACACAGCTTATCTTAATTAGCATAAACTAGATACAGCAGTCAACCAATAAGGAATCTCCACCCTTAATGGCTCGCTTTTGTTACTTCACAAACCACTTCCTCTGGCATTTTGCCAGGCGCCATCCAAACTTGTTTACAGACTTGAACACTTCATTATAAAAATTCATTTGGTTTCTGAGTGTTTATTTCATGTTATACTATTTTACTAATTTTATTAGTCAATAAAGTTTTCAGGTGAAATTTGTTGGATTTTCTAAATATGGAAGCATGTCATTAGCAAATAGTGATAGTTTGATTTCCTGTTTTTCTATTCATTATCTTTAATTCTTTCTTCTAATTGTTTTGGATAGAGCTTCAAGGATGATGTTGAATAAAATGGCAAAAAAGGCATCTTTTTGCTTTTTTTCAATTTTAGAGTGAATGCTTTAATTTTTTCTCCCTTAATAATAATGTTTCTGAGGAGCCCCCACAGAAGGGCCAGGCACAGAGCCCACTGGCAGGATGGGCCCAGGACTGACTGGGCAGGGGAGGGGGTGGGAGACCCCAGGACAAAGGCCCTGGCCACCCTCCCCCAGCCGAGCCAGCCTTTGGTGCGGCAGAGGGTGGAAACACTTTTCTACGGTGATGAGGCACTGAGAAGCCTGGGCAATAGCATCAGTGGCAGTGGCAGCAACTTTGTGTCCCTGGCCCACTTGTCCCTGAGGCGCCAACATGGGCGGCAGGCAGCATGGTGAAGAATGATGCCCTGAAGCTGAGCCTGAGGGAACAGGTGCCAGCAGAGCCAACTCTGGCCGCCCTATCTGCAAACTGTACACATAGCAGGTGCCTCCTGACAGCCTGCTCTCCAGCCTTACCTGAGGCTGCTCAAGCTCCCCTCTCCTGAGCTCCAGTGCCTCATTATTCAGAACAATGTGCTGGTTACCACTACACTGAGGAGCACACAGTTCCTCTACCCCAATGTGTTGGCCAACGAGAAGCAGGAGTTCATCGCGGACTTTGTCAAGGCCCTGGAGGATTTGGAAAAGCAGCACCAGCTTGGCGAGTGTGCAACATCACTGCTGCTGCTGCTGCTGCTGCCTCCGCAGGAAGACCCTCTGTCAGGCATTGGGCGCCACACCCTTACCCCCCCCAGCTGACATCAGTCTCCACGAACTTGAGCAGCTACAGGGGTGTGCTGCAAATGTCCCCTTCACCTCCAATCCCGTTCCCTTCTCCCCGTCACTGCCGCCCCCCCTTCCCCCCCCCCCCCCGCACTGGGGCTGCCATGCCTAGCTGTGCTAAAGGATGAGCCACAGAAGGTGCCCGACTTGCCAAGCTTCAAGGAGAGCCTGCGGATATCGTTCATCCACATGGACACATAGTAACACATCCAGGCTGAGCGCAAGCGGCTGCTCAACCGCATTGCAGCCTCTAAGTGCCACAAGGGCAAACTGGAGCGTCTCTCCCTGGAGGAGAAAGTGAAGAGGTCAAGAGCCAGAACACGAGCTGGCGTCCACCAGGAGCTTGCTGACTGAGCAGGTGGCACAGCTCAAGCAGAACGTCCTCAGTCATATCAACAGTGGCTGCCAGCTGGTGCCCCAGCACCAGGTGCCCTTGTACAGGTCCAAGCACTGGGCGCATACGCGGCCCCCTCCTTGAGGGGCGGGCTTACAAGGGGAGGGAGATTGCGTGAGCGCCCTGGACTTGGGAGGGTGCAACCCTGGCGACCACCTCCCCGAGGGTGCCCAGGACTCGGAGAGGGCCCGGTCCCCAGGGATCCCCATGGGTGCCCTGGGCTTGACAAGCTGGACCCCCTGCTCCTTTGGGGGGGTGGAGCCCATGACCTCCACCCCCCCCCCCCGCCTCTTTTCCCTGGCTGCTGCCAGGTGTTGGACAAACCCGCAGGTTGCCCCTTCCTACACACCACTGCAGAAGGGGTCTCTATGGGGCACAGCCTCCAGCCTGCCTTTTCTTTTTCTGTTTTGCTTTTGGAAAAGAGAAGAACAGAGTGTTAGATTCTGCACCATTTCTATTCGTGAACAAATGGTTGTGTGTCCCTGTGTGTTTCCTTGTGTGTGTGTGTTTTTTTTTAAAGAAATGGGAAAAAGAAAAAAAAATATTAAGCCTTTTCCTTGCTCTTCCAATTTTGTCCTTCTAAGACCCCTCCTCCCTGCCCTTTTTGTTCTTTGTTTTTGTTTTGCTAGGACTCCACATTCCTGTTTGTAAACCTTTGTTCCCTGTTTTCTGTTTTCAGTAAAGCCTCCTTACTCCAAAAAGAAGAAGAAGAAGAAGGCAGAGGAGGAGGAGAATATTGTCCATGTGTTTACCATAGATAGCTTTTATTGTATTAAGACATATTTATATTATACATAGTTTTCTAGTGTTTTGACTATGTATTTAGTCAAAAGTTTTTTTTCTGCATTTATTGAGATTTTTTTTTTGATTCTTGTCTTTACATCTATTTAATTAAAATATGTTTATTGATTTCCATGTATTGAACCAACCCTGCATCTCTGGGACAAAGACCACTGATCATGTTGTATTATCTTTTTAATGTGATTTTGTATGCTGTTTGCCATAATTTTATTGAGAATTATGACATCTCTGTTCATCAGGAATACTGGTCTGAAATGTTCTTTCCTTGATGTGTCTTTGTCTGGTTTTTGCATCAGGTTGATATCAGTTTCATAGAATGAGGTTAGAAGGTCTTTTCTATTTTCTATTTTATAAAATAATTTTAGAAAAATTTTTGTTCATTCTTTTTTCAACTTCTTGTAGAACTGGGATGAAAATTCCTCTGATCCTGGGTTTTTCTTAGTTTTTAGGCTTGTGATAATCCCTGGCTTGTGAAAATTAATGTAATATACTCAAGACTTTATATTTTAGAGGAGAAAGGCCTACTCTACATTAGCCTGCTTTAGCAAATGTTAGTCCTCAAATAACAATATTTTTTAAACTTATTTTGTTTTCCCCAGAAGACTGACATCTCCAAGACTTCTTTCTTTAAACATGTATGTTAAAATGTGTGTGTGTGTGTGTGTGTGTGTGTGTGTGTGTGTGTATCCAATGTTTTGTGATCACTTGCTAAAACTGCATTAAATAACACAGCCATCACATCAATTTGGGTGTGAAATCAAGTTTTTTAGCCCTCATCTTAAATTTTTGATCCATACAACACTTTTAGCTATAATTTCTATCAGAGTCTCTACATGGAAATATGAAATAATGAGATAAAATATTTTAACACTCTAACTCTCCAATATTTTAAAATTTATTTCTAATTGAATTTAGTGTTATTCATACTTCACAAAATTCTCCTGAAATAAATATAAAAACTTTGAAATAAACAAAACACAAGGATATCAGTCAAGGGAAGTGACAAAGACCTCATGAGAGCAGGATGAAGATTATAAAATATTTCTGAATTAAAATCTAAGTTCCATGAAAAGTTGAATCAATATTTTTTATGTGTGTGTATTGAGATAATTACTACACTAAGACATTTAGGTGTTTGTAGAGTAGGAGGATATAAGATACTATTTCAGTGTTAAGAAATAGGGAAATAAAAGGAGCTCTATCATGAACATCATGTTGAATTTTGCTGAAAACCCAAATGTGAAGCCTAGAGTTGTTTTGTAGAAAGCAACAAAGTTAAGCAAATAGATCATCAGTTTTCTTGCTTCTGAGTACAAACTAGAAGGTAAACTATAGTTATGACACATATTTGTAACAAATTCAATAAAATGCTTTATTTCAAGGGAAACTAATAAACCAGGCTGTGGTTGAAGGAACTATCAAGTTCAACTTGTTCAACTGTCTTTAACACATCTATAACCGAGAAGAAAAAATGACTATTTTCCATGTATAAACTCAGTAATAACAAAAAGTTTTCTCAGATAAATGCTACACATTGAATAATGTTGCAATATTTATTAACTCTGGTTCTGCTTACAGAATAGTCTCACAGTTCCTGATAGACTCATGGGTACAAAGAAATATGTACCAAGGGCTTATAGTCTTATTCAAAAAAAATTTCATTTGTTTTTTTTAAGATTTTGCCATCCTGACATCAATGTGTGGATTCAGATATTTGGGGCAAAGCTGTACTCTGATGATCCAGTTATCTTTTTCTTTTAAAATTTCAAAAATTTCTGTAGAAAATGTTTACTTTACCCGAACACCAAAAGTCTGTTGTCATTCTTTGAAAGAACTTAAATTGTCTTTGAAGAGCATTTTTTTTCTTGAAAGTTTCCAATGAACAAAATCATCCTTTGATTTTTGGGTGAAAAATCTGTGAAAATTCCTTTGAAAGTTTGAATACTTCTCAGAAAAAAGATAAAATACCTTTCTCTAAATTATTGTAAACTGCTCTTATTACAGAAAAGTCAGTAACGTAATAGAAAATAATTTGGTATTTATTGATGTTGTTTTCTTTTCTTTTTTCTTTTTTTTTGGTTGTTTGTTTTTTGTTGTGTTCCTTGCAAAACAATGTAAGACCTCTCATTAGACCCCGGACATGTATGGCTTGTTGTATAAGAAAATAAATTATACAAACAAACAAACAAAAAACTAATGTTTTATGTGAGTGTGTATACTTTTAAAATATATTTTTCAGGTTTTTCAAGTAAAACCAATTCAGAGTAATGACACCTAATATAAATGGATATGTCTCCCATAGAGCTTTATTTTCCAAATGACTATTTTGTGAGAAGTAAATATGAAGAGTGAACTGAGACATCTTCTCTTAGAAAGAAATCAAGGAATGAATGGAGAGTGAGAGATAAGAAAGAAATAACCAATAAAATGAGGAAGGAAGAAAATAGAGAAGAGAGAAATGAAAAAAGACATTTGACTTTTTATTTTTATTTTTTTTCATTTGGGAATGAAGACAGGTTAAACAACTTCTTTCTGAGGCAGCCAGTTTTCCTTCCAATTACTCCCTTTTCATTATAGTCCATCTTCTCATTCTCTCACACTCATCATGTTGTATATATAGCAAATATACATTGTGATTATGAACTAATCTGTGCTTGAAGATAATTTCTTCAGCCACTGTACAGTCCAGCTTAGCCATGGGCAGGTAGTTTAAGAACTGTGAAAAAAAAGGAAAAGAACTGTGGTTGCCAATCATGCAGGATTTTCTCTTTCCCATTCTAGGAACCAAAATGAGAACCTCTTTTCTGTTAACCTTAGCTGAGAATGTAAGGGAAGATCCTGGCTCCCCTGATTATGTCCAACTCTACTAAATATTGTTGTGAGCATAATGGAACTTGATCTGGACAGAAATGACTCAAAGTCCCTGTTATCTGTTTGGGGTAGGTTAGTGTTAGTAACTACCAAAGCTCAGAAATGTAAGATCTACTTGAAAAGGGTTAATTTATTAAAATAATGAAGAAAGAATATGGAGCTCTCAGTATTACCAAATGTCTACTATTTATCAGATCTATTGGACTGTGTTTCTCAGTAATATCACCCACAATATATTTGGCCTTTAATGTGTATCAGCACTCCTCTTTACTTGGACTATCTTTATTTATTTCAACCAGAGATTTGTTGAGTAAGAAAAAGAAAGTACTCTCATTTTATAGGTAGCATATTGGAAGTGAGGTAGACTTAAAAAATCTCAGATAATTTTCACATGAATATGAGTGTAGTAAAATAAGTTTAGAACATCTTTTCCTTAGTATTCAAATAATTACTACCTATGGAGCAGAGTGATAAATAACCATTTTTTATTGATGTAAAAGCATCTTTTGAATGTAAGGTACTAGTTTATTCACTAAGGACTTATGTTCACTGTTCTCTAAAAATATAATGAAAATTGTAAAAATAGAATAAAAGAAAGAAAAATAATGTTGTTGGAAATTATTTATTCTTAGTACAAGTGTTATTGTTGAGGACCAGTTCTAGGGCTGTGCGTGTTTGAGGCAAGGAAAATCAGCAAACCTTCTTTGATTGTTTTAATGAACAGACTTTCTTTTAAGAAGAGTTTTAGATTTACAGGAAAATGAAGCACATAGTACCTTGATATGATACGCCTTCCCTTATTTAGAGTTTTCACTGCTTTTTTCTCTGTATATGACTGAGAAATATTTGATAAGCAAAAAATCAAAATATTTTGTCAATAGTTTTGGTATTAAGTAATTATTAATGGCAATGAATAGTTTAATTATTTATTAAAGCACTAATTTTACAGTTTTTAAAGCATTGACAAAGAATAATGTCAATTTTCTTCATGATGGTGTCTTACAGAGTATATTCACCACACCAGAAGTCCCTGTTCTTCACCTCTTTAGCATCTTCTACTCTCCCTGATTTCTTGGCAATGTTTAACACTTTTAATGTTTTGACTTTTACATAATGTCACAAATATGGCATTTCAGACAATATATTCTTTCTGCAAATATAAATTTATGATGCCTACATTATTTTTATGTTTGATAGTAAATTTCATTTTTTTTAAATTTTGAATGACCCTCCAGTGTATGGATGTATCACAGTGTTTACATTAATAACAGGTAAATAGCTACTGACATCTCTCTTAGCTGCTTCCTGTTTTTGGCAATCATGAATGAAGAAGCTGTGGACATTTGTATGTGGGTTTTGTGTGGACTTAGTTTTTAATTCCATTGAAATAACACTGAGAAATACAATTAGTGAACCATATTAAGTGCATATTGTAATTTTAAGAAGCTACCAAACTGTCTTCCACAGTGACTGTCCAATTTTGTGATCCCAACAGCAGTGTACAAGAGTTGTTCTTGTTCCACATCTTTGCCAGCTCTTGATATTGTGAGGTTTGAAATTTTGTAAATTTTTATAGGTGTGATTAATTTGTAATTTAATAATGACATATAATATTCAGTATTTTTTTCTATGCTTTCCAAATATATTTATTTCTTTCATTCAAATGTAAAACCATTGTATTAGGGTAACACCAAAATACAATAAAATATACATATATAATTCATATTTTGTCATGTTTGGACATACCTATTTACCAATATAACAGTGACCACAATCAAGTTTTTTACATTGAGAGTTTATGCATATGTTTCTTGGTGCCCTTTTGTAATTTATACCTCTTGTTGTAATTTCTCCTCCTACTACAGTGGGGGCGGGTGGCAAACCAAACCAAAACAAAACAAAACAAACAAACAAAAAAACACATGGACTGACTTTGTATTGTGATACATGATACAGTAAATTTTAAATCACACAAATTAATTGTGAGAGCCTTAGTCTGCATAGATGGTGACCTTGGGACAATCAGTCATCCCTCAACCTTAGTGTACTCATCTGTAAGATTAGAAGTCTTCCAATCAGGACTCAAGATAATGGAAAGATAAGGACAAAGTAAATAATGAATGTCTGACACAGAGAAAGCTATTGAATTCTGTTATCCAGTGTTACCATCCAAGCTTTAGTCTGGTGATGCAGAGTACATGTGGGTGACTACAACTCCATAGTTTCTTTCTTTTTATTATATTTTATTTTTTATTTTTAAATATTAATAATGATAGGAAATATTTTGGAATATTATGCATACAATGAGTATAACTCATTGTAGTCAGAATTCTATATTGTTGTTCTACATAATACAGTAACTCTGGTCATCTGTTCAAATACAAAGATAAGAAAGTTATGTCCAAATACATAGTTCATTTCTGTAACCTCTGGCTATAATTGTATAGACTTCAGTGTTTTCATGATTTTTTTTCTTATTGGTGTTATTGAGGTTTAATTCTCATAAGAGTGCCCATCAAAAAATTAATTAAGTATTGACCTTTACAATTCTGTGGTAAAATTACCACAATTACCTTGTTTTAAACATTTTAATAACTGATTTAATTAATTTAATCTGTTAATCAACCTCTTAAATGCCTTCTAAGTCCCTGGCAACAAACTCTCTCCTTCCTAACTCTATGATTTTCTAATTTTGGATATTTAATATAAGTGTAATTCTCTCTTACCCATACAATCAATAACTGATTCCTACATGGATGGATTAAGAAAGAATCTGATAATGTTCCCCTTTGAATGACATCCTAGGAAGAGACCTTTGTGGTAACCACATGGAGCTATGCACTTGAAGGAACTAACAGTCCATTTTGGGTTCAATGTGCCTTGGTCTCTGGCCAATCTAGATGGACATGTGCTTGGTCAAGTAGCAAATAGGGTGTCATATTGCAGAGGTGATAATCTGTTATGTGGAAACAGAAGTATGGGTATGAGTGCTCATTGGAAGTGGAGTCTTCAGGGCATAAGTCCCAGGGAGAGCCCAGCCTCTGGAAGCATAGGCTGTACCTATACCTGCAGGTGAGTACTGTACAGTAAGCTGGCAAGGATGGAGACAGAAAACCTGTTACCTAGGGGCTTCCATGCCTCCTTATCCTGAAGAGCAAAGTATGAATGGGATTTGGCAGAAAACCCTTATATGTATGGTCAATATTATGATGTGCTAAGGTATCACCAATCATGCATGGGCATGTAAGAACAGAAAAGAATGGAGTCAGAATCCCTACATCAATTCATACACACACACACACACACACATACACACACACAAACACACACATACCCTCAAAATATATCACAGAACTCAATGCAAAACTAAAACTACAAACTTTTAGGAAAAAAACAGGAATACATCATTTCGGCCTTATATTTATTAGTGGTTGCTAATATAAGGCATAAGGAAAGCAATATCGGAATTAATAAGTAAATTGAACTTTACTGAAAATAAAAGCTTCTAAGCATCAAAGAATGCGCTAAGAAATTGAATTGACAACTCAGAGAATGGAAGAAAATATTTGTAAGTCATAGATTATAACTCAGGAATGACTGTTTCCAAATATAGAAAGAACTGTTACAACTAAACACAAAGAAAATCCAATAAAATATATCCAAAGACTTGGATGTGCACTTCTCTAAAGATCATTATGTTTGCAAAACAGTAATCATTTTATCATTTATCATTAAGGAATTGCAAATCAAAGTCACAACAGGAGACCACTTTATGGCTAGAAGGCTACAATCAAAGACATGGACAATAGCATATGTTCTCAGGACACACTGTGACCTGGGGAAAAAATGTAAAGAATGTGCCTACTTTCTAGTACAGTCTGGTAACTCGAGTCTTCCATGTTAGTCACAGACTTAGTAAATGACCCAGCAATCCTACTCTAAGTGTATACCCAAGAGAAACAAAGGTATATGAGTGTTCACAGCAGTGTTATTCAAATAGCCAAAAAGTACAAGTGACTCAGTCAACTAACAATACAGATTAATAAATATGTCATTTCCATATAATGGAATGTTGTTCTGCAATAGAAAGGAATGGAATACTGATGACATGCTATTATTTGAATAAACCTTGAAAATATTAGGCCAACTCAAAGAAGCCAGTCATAAAAAAGACAGGGTCTCATTTAAGGCTCTGATTTTATCCTTGATGAAGGAAGAGCCACTAGGTACTTTGTCCCAAGTGCCAACAGCCACACACCTCTCCAGGCACAGTTAGAGAAAGGTTTACTGAAAAGTTCTAAGGTGAAGCCAGGTTTCTCAGCATGCTTTGCATGGTTTCTCCCCCAAGTTCCCTGATGTCACAATTCCTTTCAACACCTATTCTTCTAGTAGATCCTCCAGACAGAAGGCAGTATCTTCCAGGATATTTCTTGTCATGCCATGTCATTGCCCTGCCCAAACTTCTCCATCCCTGCCTTTCTCTGGACCTCACCAGAGAACCAATTTTAGGTTGCTCAGGGCAGAGCTCAATGCTCTAAGGCAGCAGGCCCTACAGCCTCTAGGAGGTGCTCTTCTTAGAGTCATGGGCTAATGGAAGAGAGGGGACTCAGGAAAAAGTGCATCATGTAATTTATACAGCCAGAAGCAGCTATACTCAAAGGCAGGCTGAGGCCAGACAGGGGCCAGAGGTCCCACTGTGTCTTCAGGAATGTCTTCCTGTTCTTACTGCTTTTGTTCCTGGAGAGACCTGCGTTCTCCTCAGTGTTTAGAGCAGCTCAACTCACAGTAGCCAAGCTAAAGAACCAGACCTGGTGCCCCTCAGCAGATGAACAGATAAAGAAACTGTGGTCCCTATACACAGTGGAATATTACTCAGCCATAAAGAAGAATGAAATGATGGCATTTGAAGGTCAATGGATGGAGCTGGAGAGGACTGTGCTGCTTAAGTAAGCCAATTCCAAACACCAAAGGGAAGGGAGGGGAGGGACTGGGGGATGCAGAAAAATAAATGGACGTCACTTTCCTATTTTCACATAGGAACACAACCAGGGACACCCCCAGAAGGGCCAGTCACAGGAATGAAAATCACACCCCGTGTAAGTGACATGGCAGGATGCATGCTGCGGTCATGGGGAACTAAGAAGAACCAATTCAGAGACAAACCTGTGTTCCCACCTATGCCAAGGGACAAGGTGCAATGTCATTCAGTGTCCTCATTGAAGATGAAGCTTGCTCTGCTGGCCTCTGGGAGCCAGTGTGAGGGAATTGACACTCAGGTCACCAGAGCAGCCCCACCTCCTCAAGCCTTTGCTCCCCACAGGAATGTTGAGCCTCAGCGGCCCGTGGAGACCCTGCCCATCAGGGACAGGGCAGGTGCGGCCTTCAGTCCCCCTGCTGTCTCCTCCCAGGGGCAACATGCACTCCCTTCATCCCATCCTGACTTATGACATCATGGAAGGGGATAGACCCAGGCAGCAGGGACAGCTGGCAGCACCTACCTGATAACACAGTGGCCTCTATTGGAGGCAAAAATCATGATGGGGGCGATGGAAGATTCCAGAGCTTGGTGAAGGGAGGTGAAGCCCTTGATGTCCAGCATGTGCACCTCGTCCACAAACAGCATGCTGGGGACCTTCTCAGCCACGCCCTGGTCAATGTACTTGTTCACCACCTTGCTGATCTCGCCCTGGACAGGGTCCCAGCCAGTGGGGAAAATGTCACCTGCTCTCTTCTCCACACCTAAATTCAATCAAGACCCAACCCTGCAGCCTGGTTCTCCTACTGGCTCTCTGACCCACGGCTGGATACTGGACCCATTCCAGGTTTGGTGTCATCATTTGAAAACAAGAATCATGCCAGTTGTGGTGGCACACGCCTATAACCCCAGCAGCCTGGGAGGTTGAGGCAGGAGGATCACAAATTGAAGGCCAGCCTCAGCAACTTAGTATGACCATGAGCAACTCAGTTCAGACCCTGTCTCTGAATAAAATACAGCATAGGGCTGGGGATGGGACTCAGGGTCAAGAGCCCATGAGTTGAATCCCTGTACCCTCATCTAAAAAAAAATAAAACAGGCATGATCGCCCCCAAATGCCACAAAACGCCTTTTGTGGAGCTGTGTGGGGCACAATGACCAGGAGCTGCCCCATCAAGCCCTGACCCTGATGCCAAGACACCTCATTTGGGAGCTCCAGGGAGATGTGTTTTCAAATGTGAATTCTCCTCTGCTGCACTCAGTCAAGGAGCTCTTTTGAGGGCCGTGCATGACAATGCTTAGGTTAATGAGCTTTCCATCAAGTGCACTTAGAATCCTCTCCCCAGGAAACCTGACCAAGGAGTGTCAGAGCAGGCCCAGCCTTGGCCCCAGAAACATCAGCCCTTACAGAAAAGCAGACCCACCTCAGGTCTCAGCCCTCACCTTCCAAACCAGCGCCCCCTGTCATAAGGATGGAGCTGTTCCCAAAGAACCGGTACCTGAGGCCTGTCCTTGCCTAGAGCCATGATGCAGGGCTGTCAAAACCGAATTCAAAGACAGATCTGCTCTTGGTCACTCATGGAGGAGCTTAGGCTGCTGCAACACCTCAAGGCAACAGTGGATTCATGTTGAACTTACATTTTCTCGGAGTAAAGTGGTAATGGTCCAGAGAAGGGCATAAAATTAGGGAAGAGCCAGGCGCGATGGCACATGCCTGTCATCCCAGCAGCCAGAGAGGCTGAGTCTGGAGGATCACAAGTTGGAGGCCAGCCTCAGCAACCTAGCAAGGGCCTAAGCAACTCAGCTAGGCCCTGTCTCTAAATATAAAATAAAAGTGCTGGGACGGGGCTCAGTGGTCGAGGGCCCCCGAGTTCAAACACCTGCATCAATAAATAAATAAATAAATAAGCCCATAAAGGAGCAAGGGAGACCCACTGCCTGGTGTCAAATTTGGCACCTTTCTGGGACCTCAAGAGAAGCAGATGCTGACCTCAGTGGGGCCAGAACACACAGTGTGGCCACAGCTTCAAAAGGGAGTGAAGACCCAGAGCCATGCAGTGGGAGGCGCTCAGAGCCAGGAGCTTGTCAGAGGAGGGCTTCAACTTGGCTCCAGGCTTTGGCTTTGCCACTTGTCCTACCTGTGATCTCTGTCTTCTTCGGCTTTATCAACTGGCCCATCATGGACAGGACATCTTGTCCCCCTGTAGCAGAGAGGACTTTCTAAGGCAGCTACCAAAGCTCATCCTCCTTCCTCCTGTGGGTCCCTGATGTCACTCAACTTGGAGGCCTGAGGTGGAAAGGCCCAGTACACTCCCCTGGGAAGGATGAGGGGCTTCTGAACTCAGAGGGATCCCCTTGAGGTTTCCCCTGACCTGCAAAAATCAAGCAGAGTCATGCGCGGTGGAACGTGTCTTTAAAAATTCTGGCAATTTGGGAGGCTGAGATAGGAGGACCGCAATTTGGAGGCCAGCCTAAGAAACTTAGTCAGGTCTGAGCAACTCAGCAAGACCCTGTCTCTAAATAAAATATAAAAAGGGCTGTGGATGGGGCTCCATGGGTAAGCACCCCTGGTGTTTAAGCTTCAGTACAAAACAAAACAAAAACCTCCAGCCAAGAAAGAAGAAATTCCAATCTCAAGAGTCTCTGGCCTCTCCTGGGAAAAGCTCCAAGGGACTAAAAGCAAAACCAGATTCCCAGCAGAAAGCCCGTTCCTGGTGGGGAGGAGGAGGCCCCTTCAGGATTAAGAGCAAACCTGACTCTCTGTCCAGCTGGGAGCTGGAGGATTTGGAGCTCTTACTCTGTAGAGGCCAGAGCCTCCGTGAGGCTGTCTGAAGCCCTGTGAAGGCTCCCACCAGGAACCCCCAGTCCGGGGTGGAGAGCAGCCCCCAGCAGGCTGGCAGGCGGCCAGGGGCAGACAACGCCCAGAGATCAGCTGTGACAGCATCTGGACATTGAGACAAAGGGGCCGAAGCTCATGTCGTGCTCATTGCTGAGCCTCTCAGAAGGCTTCCAGGAGGACAGCACAGCCCTGACAACTGGTTCCCAGGGCCTTGGGCATGCGCTGGCCCAGGAGAGCCTGTCCCTGGGGCCTGGTGTTGGCCATATCCAGGTCATGCAATATCCCATTCTGGATGACCTCCTTCTTCTTGTGCATGTCACCCTTGGGCAGGGCATGTCCTCATCGGCCTTCAGAGCAAATTCCGTGGCCTCTGCCTTTGCCAGCAGAGCCATGGGGCACCGGGACCACACAAAGCTCACCGCTGCCCACCGAGGGCCCCCAATGGCAACCTCCGCATGTGCCCCGCAGCTGGGGGCCCCACTTTGGCTCCCAGACCCGCCCGGGGCCACACCTGAGACTTTCTGGAAGATTCTCTCCCCTTTCATTTCACTCCTGATAAAGGAGCATCCAGGGGACTCACTGGAGCCGGGGTCCCGGGCTTTTCAGGGTGGTGATTTATGGGTGACACGAGGCCTTAGGCTCATCCATGTACCAGGGAGGGGCTGCCACCATGGGACACAGCAGCAGATAGAGGACGAGCCACCTGGTGCAGTCCCAAGGTTTAGGACTCAGGGAGGGACACCAGGGAGATAAAGGAAAATGGAAGATGCTGCCTGGTGCAGCGGGAAGGGACAAAGGCTGTCTGGTCCCTGTCCCCGACAGGGTTTGCATCTTGCACACTCTGCCTGCTTAAGTCATGAGGAGAGGAAGACAGAAAAGCCAAGGTGACTTAGGTAAAGGCACAGCTGCTGACCTTCCCCCACCCACCACCAATGAGCAAAGTGACGCCCTAGTTACCCAGTTGTCACCCTGGCAGACCCTCATGTGTAACACTGTCCCCGGGGAGCATACCTTCACAGCCCCGATGTTGGCCTCCATGTAGATGACGTCACTGGCCTCCACCCGCTCCTTCTGCAGACTTTAAAAAATGCTGGAGTTCAGCTAAAACCAAACCAAACCAGACAAAGGGGGACTCAGACAACCCTGATGCATGTTCCAGTTTCTCCTGACCCCGAGGGAAGGCACCTTTCCCGAAGAGACCTGAGAGGCCAGGCACAGAAGTGCACACCTATCATTCCAGGGACTCGGAGGCTGAGGCAGGAGGATCGCCAAGTTGGAGGCCAGCCTCAGCAACTTAGCAATGGGAGACTCCCTCTCAAAACAATACAAATCAAAATAAAAAGGACAGGCTTCTGGCTCCCTGCTTAAGCACTACAGGTTCAGTTCACAGGACTAAACATGAGAGAGAGACAGAGAGACAGACAGACACTTGAAGTAGCCAGTGACCCTAGGAGTGGGTGGGTATGAGGGTATTTGGCAGGGCACAAGAGCCTGGACTGGGGGCTTAGCACACCAGGAGGTGAACCTGAGGGTGACCATGTCTACCTGCAGGGGACAAGAGAAAGTCACCATTACTCTTCCTTGCCTTGCCTTCAGGGGTTGCAATGTGGAAGGAACATTCTCACAGGGACCCAGGTGCCCTTAGAGGGGATATATGTCCTTGGCCACGCTCCATGGCACCTTCCAGGATCACCACTACAGCTCCAGTCCTTGGGTTACGGACACCAGAGCTTCCTGCTTAGCCACCTGAGGCTGCATTTGATGTGGCCCATGATCCTGGCTCTCTAGGCCTCGGTCTCCTCCTCTATGTGACAGCACCCAGAAGTACCCACAAAGAAGTCCAGCTCAGAAGGGGAAACATAAGTTGGAATTCCCCCAAACTGTCTGGGTTAGGAGAGTGAGGAAAGAGGATCACCAAGGTGGAGGCCAGTCTAGACCACATAGCTAGGCCCTGGGGCTGGGGCACAGCTCAGTGCCAGAGTGCTAGTTCACTATGACCAGGGCCCTGGGTATGAGCCCCAGGACAATAAAAAAGCAAATCCTAGCACCCTCTGGCCCCCAGGGCTGTGCACACACATCTCAGGGTGATGGTGCTCTACGGAGCCTTGCTCTTCCCCATGGTTGTGCACTGGGCAAGGACAGCAGCCTCTGTAGGACCAGGCTGGCAGACAGGTACTGAGGCCGAGCGTCCAGAGCAGCTGCTACAGAGGACCACCCTGTGGAAACACACCTGAGCTCTTTCCCAGACAGAGTCCAGAGTCAAAGGGGGGGTGCGGGAGACATGACACAGACTAACACCCACTGTAGGGCTCTCTCGGAAGAAGGTGGCCCCCCAAAAGGCTAATTCAGAAACAAAGTCAGTATGTGGTGGCCAAAGGTCAAGGGGAGAGACATCAGGTGGCCATTCATGGGAATGAGGTCCCTTGGAATGTCGTGACAATATTCTAAAATTAAGATGGGGAGTGTAAACAATGTCATGCCTCAAAATCCTGTGCACTACACAAACTTAAAATGGGTGGATAATGTTCACAACTGCACCAATAGAGCTGCCAGGAGCTCACCAGGACCTGGCCTCTTTGGCCTCTTTGGGGCACTGTGCGAACAGGAGCAAGGTTGGGGAGTCCCTAGGCAAAAAACTTCATAAGCCTCCTTCAAACTCAGACACTTCACAACTCCACACAACACACCTGAGGTCCTTCTGTCCCAGTATGTCATCCATGTGGAAAAACAGCCCAGAAGGACATGGGTTTTGGGGGAACTGGGGGTACCAGGGATTGGGCTCAGGGGCCCTCAACCACCAAGCCCCATCCCCAGCCCTTTTTGGCATTTTATTTAGAGTCAGGGTATCCCTGAGTTGCTTAGGGCCTCGCTTTAGCTGAGGCTGGCTTTGAACTCGCAATCCTCCTGCCTCAGCCTCCCAAGCTGCTGGGATCAGAGGTGGGTACCACCTTTGTTTTGAAAGACAATTTTCCTCTTCTCTGTTAGGCTCATTTCTTTGAGAAGCTGGTCGAAGCAGAGTGATGGATGGCTTAAATTTCCACTGTGTTTCTGTGTCCTCTCTCCTACAGGGAAGAGGACAATTTTTCTTTTCATCTCAGGCACTTTTATTCAGTTAATTTTTCAGAAGAACTTTCTCAAGGTGTTATTCTTGAGAAGGGCCACCTTCTCAGAACCTCATTAATCCAGGATGGACAGGATGTGATGAGGGATTAAAGAGATAAAGACAGGTTGTGGAGCCAAGCTGCTGAGATGAAGGCCCCATTAGGAAACAGAAAAATAGCCCTTGAAAGAAGTGACATTTTCATGATCTCCATAAAGCTGTGACCAAGAAACTACCTCAGAGAATCAAAGAATCACCAAGTTATAAAAGAGGAAAAGATGGAGAGATTCTATGGTGGATGGATAGTGGTCTAGAGATGAGAAACTGAGCCCCAGAGAGCTCAGAGGATGCACAGGTGTTACCCAGCACCAGAGGACTTGCAGTCACCCTGGCCCTCAGCCAGCACTGGGCACAGGATGACTGTGGAGCCTTTTTCTGAGCCTGAAGACTTGATCTGGAAAACAGGGGAAATGAGATTCTTGGCACCTGCGCACACGGGCACACAGCTGTGATGAGCGACAGGTAAAATACCTCTCTAAGCCCACAGCAAGAGACCTGGCCATGCAGCAGGGGACAGGTACAGAACTAGTGTGAGTCAATCATAACACAGTGGATGAGTAAAAACATTATGAAAAAGAAAGAATAAAGAAAACAAAATTATGTCCACTTTGACTTTTTGGGGAGGTGAGGGGGCAGTTTGGGGATTTGAACCCAGGGGTGACTTATACCTGAGCCACATCCCCAGCCCCATTTTGTATTTTATTTAGAGACAGGCTCTCACTGAGCTGCTCAGGGCCTTGACTAAGTTGATGAGGCTGGGCTCCACCATGTGATCCTCCTGCCTCAGCCTCCTGAGTGGCTGGGATGACAGGCATGCTCTACTGTGCCTGGCTGGCCAATGGCTGTCATTTGGGGGATGAGATGGCATTAGCAATTTCTTGACTTAACCACACAACTCACAGAAGCAATGAAAAAAGAAAGACCTACCTCATGAAGGGACCTATGTCCTAGCCCTTACGAGGTGTCCCTTTATACTACACGGTGTTATCCTGAGTGTCCCATATAGCATCAACAGTGCAGAGGCCAAGTAAAGGGGGACACAGAGGTCACACCACCTGCCTGTGCCACAGTGCTGAGAACAGGGCTCAGGACAGACTTCCCTTGAGCTGCTTGGTGCCCTTGGCTGTCTTGAGCACTATGATCACGTGGCTGATGGTCTTGCCATAGCCGCCCATGGGGTTCTCGGTCTCACATGACGTCAGCTTCATCACCTTCCTCTCGTAGACCTCCTTGGCCTCCTTTATCCACAGCCCTGGAAGGGATGGCTGATGGGCACATGGTGAGAAGCAGGACCATTCTTCTGTCACATACATCTCCTCCTCACCAACACCCTTCTTACCTCAAACTTCCACAGCACAAGAACTGACAAGTCACCTTACAGTACAACCTAGTGACACCATAATGGGTGGAGAGCAACTCTTCTGGGAGCGGTGACACAGGCCTGTCATTCCAGCTCAGGAGGCCAAGGCAGGAGGATAGTAAGCTGGAGGCCAGCCTCAGCAACTCAGTGAGGCCCTGATCAATTCAGGGAAACCCTGTCTCCAAATAAATTCAAAACAGGGCTGGGAGGTGGCTCTGTGGTTAGGATCCTCGGGTTCAATCCCTGGTGCCCCTCCTCAAAAAAAAAAAAAAAGGGTCGCTGCTCTCCTGACAAATGGGGAGGCCACAGAAGACTTCTGCTGGCAGGTGGCCATCAGGATCCCTGTGAGCTGATATGGAAATATCCCAAAGGCAGAGAAACACAGCCACATGATCAGACACTCAGGCCACTTCCCTCAGTTCAAGGGGGGCATTATCTTATCACCCCATCCCTTGCCTTCTCTTCTCCAGAAACCCAACCAGGACAAGGACACTCAAGACTGGAAGCTAGGGTCAGATCTCCTGTGTCTGTGATCCACCTGAGAGCCTATAAGTGGGGCTTGTGGAAAACATCCAACAGGGAAGCCACATTCTGTGTTTGATGAACCAAATTCACAGCTCCTGAACCCCAAAACAAACTTTCCAAACAAATCCCGAAGCAGCTGTGCAAACCTCGAGTCCAAGTAGCTGCAGAGGCTGAGGCTGGAGGATCATCCGTTAGAGGCCAGCCTCCACAACACTGAGGCCCTGAGCAACTCAGGGAGACTCTGTCTCTAAATCAATGCAAAATAAGGCTGGGTGGTGCTCAGGGGTCGAGGGCCCCTGGGTTCAATCCCTGGTACAAAAAAAAAAAAAAGAAATTTTCCAGACAACATGAAGGTAACAGAAAACTCTATCAAGCTTGGAAAATTCTGGGCTTTTAAGCCTCCTTTGATTTTTTTTTTTAATAGAACCATTTCTATTTTGCAAAGAGGAAATTCCTCCAAATGGAATGCCTGCCCATACTCACTGTGAGGGGACAGTGATATGAAATTCCTCCAGGAGAGGAAAAGAGGCATCCCCATTTCTCAGCCACTCATATTTGTCTAGCAAATATGAGTGGCTGAGAAGTAGACAGGGGAAGGCCCAGTGGACCATGGGCCCAGCTTTTGGCCAAGAGAGAGGCTGTGGGCACTGTCTCTGGCCAAGACAGCACAAAGGACACGGGTTTCATCTGCTGTCTCAGGTTTCTAAGTCCCTGACATGGACTTTATCACATCAAGGAAGTTGCACAGACGGGGACAGATAACCCTCTCTCCCTCTCTCTGCAGCTTTGCAGGAATTTAAAGATGTGGGAAAAGCAGGCTTCTGTCTAAGGGAAGAACACAGCTTCCCCTTTTATTCTGTGGCAGAATCTAGAAATTTCTCCTCACCTGCTGCCACCAAAAGCCCTGCTGTGTCCCCCACCACCCAACTCCAGGGGCCACTCCCATCAAATGTGCCTGGTGACCTCTACTTTTTCAAACTTTAAAGCAAAATTCAGTTACCACTGAGCCATTGAAATACAAGCAACTGTGAGAAGACCAGTTTTATCAGGTTTTTGTTTCACAAAAATGGGGGTCTAAATTTTTTTTTTAAGTTGTAGATGGACATAATTTCTTTATTTTTTTTAATTATTTTTATATGGTGCTGAGGATGCAACCCAGGGCCTCACACATGTTAGGTGGGCACTCTACAACTGAGCCCCTGACCCATCCCAGAAAAATGGTGTTTTTTTAAATTTAAGTTCTTAAAATATTAATATTCAGGTATTTGAAAGGTAGTAATATCTTACTGGTCACATATTTTCTTGGTTCCTTTTTTTACCAGGAATGGAATTCAGGGGCCTTCAACCCTTGAGCACCATCCCCAGCCCCTTTCATATTTTATTTAGAGACCAGATCTCACTTAGTTGCTCAGGGTCTGGCTAAGTTTCTGAGGCTGACCTCCAACTTGCTATCCTGCTGCCTCAGCCTTCTGAGCTGTTGGAATATGGTTCATATGTTTAACTTATTAGTTGAATAAAATCACTGGCACATGTTTAAATAAGAAAAAATAATCCAGGCACCGTAGCACACATCTGTAGCCATAGTTATTCAGCATACTGAGGCAAGAGGATGGTTTGAACCCAGGAGTTCCAGGATTGCCTGGGAAACATACTGAGATCCTGAAAAATAGGACATGAAAAGGGAAAAAGAAAAGAAGATGTGAAGAAAAAAACAATAGAGAGAAAAATTTTAAACATAAAACCCAGTTGTATACATGTATAATCCCAGCAACTCAGGAGGCTAAGGCAGGAGGATTGAGAGTTGGAGGCCAGCCTCAGAAACTTGGTGAGAAGCTGTCTCTAAATTAAATATAAAAAAGGCTGGGGACAGGGATCAGGGGTGAAGTGCCCCTGGGTTCAATCCCTGGTACAAAAAAATAAAAATAAAAAGCCTAATTTCAATGTGACACAAAGCTTAGCTTCTAGACACAAGTTCAGAATTAGAACTCTTCAGTTCAGCATTAGTGTCACACAGGGGCTAGGGGTAGCTCAGCAGCCATGGTCTCAAAAGGGAGAGAGAGAGAGAGAGAGAGAGAGAGAGAGAGAGAGAGAGAGAGAGAGAGGGAGAGAGAACCATAGTTGAGTGCTTACAGGGACCTGCTGGGGAAGATCAAAGGCAGAGCCAGTCCCACAAAGAGGCACCGCAGGAAGATAGAGTGCCAGCCATGGGGGTACCAGGTGGCTGTGGGGGGTAAAACAGGATCCCATGATGTCTCCGCACTTCCAAATGCTGCACCCTCCTACTGCATTTTCTTTCCTTCAGCATTATATCAAAAGTTCACCAAGTAGACTTCTTAGTCTTTTTATTTATTTATTATTTATTTGGGTACCAGGGATGGAATCCAGGGGCCTTCGACCATTGAACCCTGTCCCCAGCCCTTTTTATATTTTATTTAGAGGCAGAGTCTTGCTGAGTTGCTCAGGGCCTCAATAAGTTGCTGAGGCTGGCCTCCAAATTGTGTTCCTTTTACCTCATCCTCCTAAGCTGCTTGGATGGCTAGCTACTCTTGCCTGTCTTGTCAACAGCACCAAAAGAACATGAGCATTTTTAAGATGAAAGGATTCAAAGCACCAGAGAAGAAACAGCCATCTTTCACACTGACGTGATACTCAATAATAGCCCTGCAGAAGTTCTCCATCAGCACCTCTGTCTTCTTGTTCTCCATGGAGTAAACTTTGCTCCCCACCAAGGAGAAGAAAGGCACCTTACTCCCCAGTTCCTGAGCAATCACCACAGAAAGGGCTGTCTACAGAGGCAAGAAAGGAAAGGTTTTCATTTTACAGTCTTGAAAACATATTTAAAACCCATCTATAAAAATATTTATTCAAGAGGCTGAACATGGTATTGCACACTTGTGATCCCTGAGACTCAGGAGGCTGAGGCAGAAGGATGGCAAGGTGGAGGCCAGTCTCAGCCACTTATCAAGACTCTGGGCAACTCAGTGATACCCTGTCTCTAAATAAAATATAAAAGTTTGGGGAATGGGGCTCAGGTGTTAAGTGCCCCTTGGTTCAATCCCTGGGACCAAAATAAATAAATAAATAAACAACACTAACAAATCAGGAAGGATTTATTACATGACCTTTATTTTATGTTAAAAGGCCAGAAAATAGTGGATAATATGTAAGGCCAAATCTGTAAGCGGTGGCTTCGTCTGCACAAGCTCCCCCTGACGGTGCCCTGTGGTCAACTATAAATTGATGCTCAGTAAAATAACTTTGGTTGGCAGATGCTAAAGAGAACCTGGTGAAACAGACATCTCATCAAATACCAAGTTTTGGAAAGCAAATGCTCTCAAGTGGGTCCAGGACTGGGAAATGCCATGGCCTCTGAGTGCCATTTCATCCTCCCTCATCTCTGAAATAAGAATGAGGTCAGACCCCATGTGTGTAGGTCAAGCAGAGCCTCCTGAGATGCTGAGGGCCTCACTAAGTTGCTGAGGCTGGCCTCCAACATTAGATCCTCCTGCCTCAGCCTCCCAAGCTGCTGGAACAAGGCCAATTGAAGCTACTGCTTCAAAGATGGCCCAGGGAAGGCTCCTCTTTTCAATGCCCTTTTGGTTTCAGCTCTGAGCAGCCGATATGGGGGATGATCAGCGAATCCACTAGCCCATGGGGCAGAGGTTGGTTCTAGTTCTGATCTTCTCCATGTTTTCTAGGGTGGTCTTGAGCACACAATAGTGCTAATGCTGGACAGCCTCATCTGGCGAACTAAAATACTGTTTAGATTACAAGGAGCCAAGAAGCTGCCCACAGGATGGTTTGATTGGGACTCCGTAGTCTTAGATGTGCCTTTAAACTTGGCTTTTGTGAAGGGGGATTGAACACAGGGGCCCTCAAACCCTGAGCCCCATCCCCAGCCCTATTGTGTATTTTATTTAGAGACAGAGTCTCCCTGAGTTTCTGAGGGCCTCGCTTCTGCTGAGCCTGGCCTCAAACTCGCTATCCTCCTGCCTCAGCAACCCAAACCAGCCACTGGGATTAAAGGCATGTTCCACTGTGCATGGCTCTTGCCATTTTTTGAACCCTAGGAAATTTCCTGTTAAAATCCAGCTATTTGTTTTTTTTGTTTTTGTTTTTGTTTTTGTTTTTTTGAGAAACCAGGTCTGAACACAGTGGCCCTCTTTTAGTGAAAGGGCACCACAACCTTGGGCTTGAGCAAGTCACTTTGCTTACCTCGCTGCCCGAATGCTTAGGCACCTAAGTTGGCAAGCCCAAAGCATGTGTTCTAATAGCAAAGGGAAAATGTCTAGAACAGAACACAGAGGGATGTGATTCCAACACCATGAGGCCCAGGGGAGGCCACAGGCGACAGTGCTCATCTGTATTATTTTGATGCTTCTGGGAATGGAACCCAGAGCCTGGTATGTGCCAGGCACCTGTTCCACCACTGAGCCTCAGGCCCAGCTTTTTTTTTATTTAGAGACAGGGTCTCACTGAGCTGCTGAGGCTGGCCTCCACCTTGAGATCATCCTGCCTCAGCCTCCCATGTTGCTGGGTTTACAGGTGTGAGCCACTGTGCCTGACTCTTCCCTGTTCTTTCACAACCCCCAACTCCCCATTCTCAGTTTCCAGTGTCAAAGACAGTGACCACTAGCCACTGAACAGAATCCCT
The DNA here is from genome assembly GCF_048772815.1 of Callospermophilus lateralis. Classification (NCBI taxonomy): domain Eukaryota; kingdom Metazoa; phylum Chordata; class Mammalia; order Rodentia; family Sciuridae; genus Callospermophilus; species Callospermophilus lateralis. Next base: position 577,985 of record NW_027514380.1, read on the forward strand.
GCCTCCTTCCACCTAATACTGAAGGGGTGACCATTACCCTTCCATTCAAATAGAAACAATACATGGTTAAGAATGGCTCCTTTTCTGTCCAGCTTTCTCCAATTAAACGCTCATGGAAGGGGCTGGGCTGGGGATGGGGCTCAGTGGTGGAGCACTCACCTAGCATGTGCAGGGCCCTGGGTTTCTTCCTCCATGCCACATAATAATAAATAAATAAAACAAAGGTATTCTGTCAAATTACAACTAAAAAACTATATTATAAAAAAGAAACTCATGGAAGAAAGGCAAATATACAAACCCTTTCCTATGGAGCTCTTTATATCTCACTGATCTTTTCATAGCCTGTCATCTTGAAAGTCTAACTTGTATTTTTTTTAATATTTTAATATAATCAGGCCTCCCAGCTGATCAATCACTACCCACCAAGACACATCCCAGAACTTTATGTTGTTTACTTTTGAACAGGGTTGCATTATTCATATTTATTTTTAATTTTTTTCTTTGAAACAAGTTTAATTTTGTTCCAGCCCTAAATTAGGGAAAGAACTTAAATCTTAAAAAATTTTCAAAAATCAAGCCATTATAAAGTTAAGCACCCCTCCCCTTAACAATAAATATTGAACTGATATAGGTGACTGAACTGATATAACTGATTTAGGTGTAGATGGACACAACACAATGCCTTTATCTTTAAGTGGTGCTGAGGATCAAACCTGGGTCCTGCCCATGCTCTGCAAGCCCTCTAACACTGAGCCACAATCCCAGCCTGCTAACTTGTATTTTATGGATTAAGAAACTTAGAGCTGGGTGTGGGGGTGCACACCTGTCATCCCAGCAGCTTGGGAGGCTGAGGGGTGAGTATGGCTAGTTGGAGGCCAGCCTCAGCAACTTAGAAAGGCCCTGAGCAACTCAGCAAAACCCTGTCTCTAAATAAAATACAAAAAGGGCTGGGGATGAGGCTCAGGTGTTTAGTGCCCCTGGGTTTGATCCTTAGTAGCCCTCACCCAAAAAAAGGGTTTCTCAGTCTTGCCTCTGTTTGGAGGGCACAGCCTTGCAGTGAAGTTTGCTTGGCAGCATCACTGACCTCTAACACTAGATGCCAGGAGTCCCACCATCACATTTTAAAAACTAAAAGAGACAACTCTCCAGATACTGCCAAATATCTCCTGGGGGGCAAAACTGACCCAGGTTGAAAATCACTTCAGAGCTAATCTCACCTAGCTGGACTTCCAGAAAGACCACACAGAGAATGGGAACATTCCACAGCTAAGGGGTTCACAGCTGGTGACTGACCACACCAACGACACCAAACAGTGAGACTCAGAAAGCCCTGTGGACATCAAGAAAGGGAAATCAGGGGAGGGTGCCCTATCCAAAAATACCTCCAAAACATCCAGAAAGAAAGGTCCCAACCCTGAAAATCAGACTTCTTAAGAGCAACACTGGAAGACAAAAAGTACTAAATAACACTGAGTAAAACAGCACTGAAGGAAACAGCTCTCATGCTGGTGCTGTGGCACAGGCCTGTCATCCCAGGAGCTCGGGTGGCTGAGGCAAGAGAATCGAGAGTTGGAGGCCAGCCTCAGCAAAAGCGAAGCCCTAAGCAACTAAGTGAGACTCTGTCTCTAAATAAAATGCAAAAAGGACTGAAGATGGGACTCAGGGGTTGACAGTTTCTGGGTTCAATTCTTGGGGTTCAATTCTTGGTAACCCCCCCAAAAAAAAAATGAAAGACAACTTGGAAAAGCTAATGTTGTAAGTGCACACTGTATGGCATTCCAGCCTCAAAAAACTTCCCCCAGACATAGGACTTCTTTATCCACCATCAGTCACCACACAACACACCCTGGCAACTCCATATGCACAACTTCAAACTTAGAATTCAAGTTTTTTTCACAGCTGATTGTGTTTCTGCTTCTAAAAGGTCAAGTGGCCTTCCTCAGGCCTCCCAGCTGATCAATCAATACCCACCAAAATGTAGCCCAGAACTTTATGTTGTTTACTTTTTAACAGGGTCACATTAAGTCACTTAGAGCTTGGTGAAACTGCTGAGGCTGGCCTCCAACTTGTGATCCTTCTGTCTCAGCCTCCAGAGTCACTGAGATGACAGGCAGGGGCCACCACACCTGGTGAGAGCCCTCTTCTTTACATACAAGAGCGCAGGCTCCTACTCTCCTATGCCAAGAGGCCCTTCAAGAGAAAAAGCCATGTCCAGACCAGGAGCTCTGGGAAGCCTGAGGATCTGGTTGATCCCCTTGCAGATCCCAACAAGCTCCACCATATGTCCTCTTTTGTCCCCTGGAAAGCCCGACTCTGAAGGGGAATTATCAAACCCTCTGCCCAATTCCAGCATTTAAATCAGTCAGCAGTTTGAAGCTCAGCACTCAACTGAGCCATTTTATGCCATCAGGAGACTTCCTGTTTCTCTGCCTGAAAAACACTAGAAGCCCTTAAAGATCAAAAGCGTGTTTCTGTTATTGTCAATCATGCACGTAGCCAAAATAGTGGTGGGCAAAGTTTGCATTCAAAAAAATACTGGCCGACTCATTTTTCCCCCTCCAATAATGTGCCACAGAAGATTTTTTTAAATATTTTTTAATTGTGCATGGACATAATATCTTTGTTTTAATTTTTTTAAATATTTATTTTTTAGTTGTAGTTGGACACAATACCTTTATTTCACTTATTTATTTTTATGTGGTGCTGGGATCAAACTCAGGGTCCCGCATGTGTGAGATGAGTGCTCTAGCAAAGAACCACAGCCCATCACAAATTTTTATGAGGCCCTGGACCAATAGAAATGGATTTTCAGCTGGGCATGGTGGTGGAAACCTATAGTCCTACCTCTCAGGATGCTAAGGAAGGAGGATCACGAGTTGGAGGCCAGCCTCAGCAACTTAGCAAGGCCCTCAGCAACTTTAGCAAGACCTTGGCTCTTAATAAAATACAAAAAAGGGATGTGGCTCAGTGGCTGAGTGCCTCCAAGTTCAATCACTGGTTAAAAAAAAAGAGAAAAGAAAAAAAAAAGAGATGGATTTTCCAAGAAAAAGAGACTTGAAAGAGTTCAAAGACGATCCCAGTGACCAGACCTCTCAGAGGACTTTCCTTCCCCTCTGGCCAGGATGATTTTCATTCTAGAAGTAAAAGTTTGAGATCATATTCCTTTCTTAAACACACATGTGACTTATGTCGTTAAAAAAGACTAGTTAAGATGTGAATTCCATTTGGCTTCAAAGTGAGGATTGTCCTCTTGAACAGCAGAAATCAAGGAGAACACAAGGACTTTTCCAGTTCCCAGGGTTCCCGCCCACAGCATGGCTCTTTCTGCCATCTTCTTCTTTTGATTATCCCTTCTATGACATCACATGCCTGCAGCACAGAGGTTACAAATGGTCACTATTACTGTGTTTCAGTGGGGAAAAAATGCAGTCCCTGGTCCAAACGATTCACAGACTAATCCAACCAACCCTGGGTGCCAGCACCCTCCATGCACTGTTCTGGATGGTGAGAGAGAAGGTGAGAGAGAAAAGTCTGCTGGGCACAGTGGCCCACACCTGTGATCCCAGGGACTCCAGAGGCTGAGGCAGGAGGATGTCAGTTCAAAACCAGGCTCAGCCAAAGTGAGTCCCTGAGCAACTCAGAGAGACCCTATCTCTAAATAAAATACAAAATAGGACTGGGGAGAGCCTCAAGAGTCAAAGGCTCCCCAAGTTCAATCCTGGCCCGCCCCACCCCCCAAAAAAGAGACATAGACAAGAAACTAGAGGCTTTTCTTTGGCTCTTTCTGTTAATAGGAGGCTCCGAGGCCACAGTCACAAGCTCATATAAATTGCAGGTTTCTGTAGCTGTTCAACCTCCAGGGAGACCACAGGCTATGACTCTAGGGTCCAGCAGCTTAGAGGTGGTGGATTGCAAACCCCCAGTTGTCATTACTAAACTCAGTGGCCATGGTACTGGTACCAAAACAGGTGGGTGGACCAAGGGAACAGAATAGAGGACACAGAGACCAATCCACAAAATTACAACTACCTTATATTTGACAAAGGTGTTAAAGCATGCAATAGGGAAAGTATAGCATCTTCAACAAATGGTGCTGGGAAAACTGGAAATACATATGCAACAAAATGAAACTGAATCCCTTTCTCTCGACATGTACAAAAGTTAACTCAAAATGGATCAAGGAGCTTGATATCAAACCAGAGACTCTGCATCTGATAGAAGAAAATGTTGGCACTAATCTACATCATGCGTGGTCGGGCTCCAAATTCCTTAATAGGGGACCTATAGCAGAAGAGTTAAAAACAAGAATCAACAAATGGGATAAACTCACACTAAAATTTTTTTTCTCAGCAAGAGAAACAATAAGAGCGGTAAATAGGGAGCCTACATCCTGGGAACAAATATTTACTCCTCACACTTCAGATAGAGCTCTAATATCCAGAGTATACAAGCAACTCAAAATATTAAACAATAAAAAAACAAATAACCCAATCAACAAATGGGCCAAGGACCTGAACAGACACTTCTCAGAGGAGGATATACAATTAATCAACAAATACACGAAAAAGTACTCACCATCTCTAGCAATCACAAAAATGCAAATTAAAATCACCATAAGATACCATTTCACTCCAGTAAGAATGGCAGCCATTACGAAGTCAAACAACAACAAGTGTTGGCGAGGATGTGGAGAAAAGGGTACACTTGTACATTGCTGGTGGGAATGTAAATTGGTGTGGCCAATTTGGAAAGCAGTATGGAGATTCCTTGGAATGCTGGGACTGGAACCACCATTTGACCCAGCTATTTCCCCTTCGTGGACTATTCCCCAAAGGCCTAAAAGAGCGTACTATAGTGATACAGCTACATCGATGTTCATAGCAGCACAATATCTAGATTGTGGAACCAACCTAGATGTCCTTCAATAAATGAATGGATTTAAAAAAAATGCGGCATTTACACACAATGGAGTATTACTCAGCGCTAAAAAATAACAAAATCATGGCATTTGCAGGGAAATGGATGGCATCAGAGCAGATTATGCTAAGTGAAGCTAGCCAATTCCTAAAAAACAAATGCCAAATGTCTTCTTTGATATAAGGAGGGCAAGTCAAAACAGAGCAGGGAGGAAGAGAATGAGAAGAAGATTACCATTAAACAGGGATGAGAGGTGGGAGGGAATGGGAGAGAGAAGGGAAATTACATGGAAATAGAAAGAGACCCTCATTGTTATACAAAATTATATATAAGAGGAAGTGAGGGGAAAGGGGAAAAAAGAGAGAGATGAGAATTACAGTGGATGGAGTAGAGAGAGAAGATGAGAGGAGAGGGAAGGGGATGGGGGGATAGTAGTGGATAGGAAAGGCAGCAGAATACAACAGAAACTAGTATGGCAGTATGTATAAACATGGATGTGTAACCATTGTGATTCTGCAATCTATATACGTGGTAAAAATGGAGTTCATAACCCACTTGAATCAAATGTATAAAATATGATATGTCAAGAGCTTTGTAATGTTTTGAACAACTAATAAAAAAAAAGAGGTTAGTATTGGGGTTACAGAAGGCATTCATGGAACACTTCCTACTACCTCTAGTGTTCATGACACCTCCCATGCAGCCTGGGTGGGACTGGAAGAAGGCCTAACTGTGTCATAGAAAGGGAGATAGAACCTGATCCTATCTTTTGGTGTTAAGAAAAAGAACAGGAGAGAAGGTGGGTCAATTGGCAGCATCCGAAGCCAAGACCCCAACTTTTCTGTCCAAGGCCTGGTGGATTTGCAATGACTTTGATCTGCCAGTGGAAGCTGGCTGGCCAGCCCTGTCTAGAATTCTTTCTGGCTCATCCTGCCAAGAAAGAAGAAATTCTGCACTCAAAGTGGGGGCTGGGACAGGAAGCATGTCCTTGAAGGTCCTCAACACTCTGGAAGCCTTGACACAGGGTCTCTGGAAAAATAAGAGGTCATGTCCTTGCAGAAGAACCATTAGAAACTTCTGTGTGATGGTGACACAAACCATTTCTTCTTCTATAACCATCCTTGCTATAGCCCTGGCTCAGGTCAGACAACCTGCCATGCATGCACTTTATTTTAGAATATATCTTGCTTTGTCTATAGCTATATCTATATATCAATCTCTCTACACATCTATCTATCTATATACCTATCTACCTGTCCATCTATATATCTATATATCCATATATCTATATATCAATATATTATATATCTATCTATATCTATTTATCTGTATATCTATATAACACCTATCTATCCCTGTGAATTCCTGAACTCCCAGTCAGAAGAAAGCACTCAATTCTGTCTGTGAGTGTGCTGAAGGTGATGTGATTTCTCACACAGAACCCTCTGAGCTCTGCAGCAGTAACAAGCCCCCTCCTGATGTAATTTAAAAGAATAGCCTCCCAATTTTCTCATATCTTTTCTGGATACACCTTATCCAAGGACAGGATAAGCCAATGTTTGGTTAAATAGTTCAGAGGTTAATTCTCAACAGATATGAGAACTTTTTCTTACATTCCTCCACTCTTAGAGGGAATCTGGTCAGCTCTTTTTGCTGGATTCACAAGGCTACCTTTGGCCCACACGTGCCCCACTCTTCAGGCCTTCCCACCTACATTCCATCACTGAAAGATAACAGAACAAAGGACAGAAACACTGACAGAAATGCAGGAAAGCTAAAAGAAAACCTTAGCTATAAAAAGAGAAAGACATCGCCCTTCCATGGATACCTCCATGGGGAATGTTCCGTCAAGTGTGGCCTTGGCTCCTCCCCCTCACAGGACCCCTATTAGTCCTCTTTATATTTCTCCTAATAGAACTCTGTATGTTAAATTGCCTACAGAAGTTCCTGCAAGATAAGATACACAAATTCACCAACCAGCCAGTCAATCAACTACTTCTTTAAGACTACCAGCCCCTGATGCCCAAAACAGAGACCTATGACTCATTACCAATTCTTCTAGTGAAAAACCAGCCTCTACCTCAGAGTAAAGCCTGTCCAAGGAAGGGACATGACCTTTGTCCTTGGAAAGACCCACAGAGCACTCCTAGGCACATTCACACCCTGCTAAGTGGTTTATCTACAAATAACAGGAGGGAGTCCCTGACTCAGTCAGGCTGGGTGGAGACCCATAGTAACCCCCTAGCAGCCACCAATCAGCATGAGACAGGGAATTACCTGGGATGACAGATGACCTTCCCAGTAGTTTATGGTATTGGGAAACCATGTAATTCAGAATGAATACCCCTCTTGGCTTAAACCAATCAGTTCAAATGAATATTTGTAACCAATCACTTCAACCCAACTTGTTCCCACCAGTGAATGTTCTAATCATGTTTTAGAGTTGTTATTTGATTTTACTGCAGTATGTGATGATTTGCTAAGAGATGCTATGATGTATGTGGGGGTCCCTGCCTTCTCCAAAGAATGTACAAAACTGTTGCAAAACCTGGGCTTGGGCCCTCTCAGCCTCACCAGTTGCTGTGTGCATGTGGAGGACTGAGCTAACTCCCAATATACACCTTTTTGCTGCTTACATCTATCTTGGGTCTCTGATGGTCTTTTGGGGGTCCAGAGTTTGAGCATAACACTAGCTCCAGAGACTCTGCCCCCACCTAACACCCTTCATAACCTCTTTTCCAGATTTTATAACCTCTCTTTCACTTCCTAGAAATGAGATCTGCTCTCTGGCAGGTTCACTCTTCTTGGTCTGTCTGTTCTACAGCATCCCCACAAGGAAGCATCAAACCTAAACTCCCCACACATCAGATGAGGAGCCACCAGCCAGATAAAGACTGGCAGATCAACTTCACTCACATGCCTAGGCACAAAAAGCTTCACTATCTTCTTACTTTGGTTGATACTTTTTTAGGTTGGATAGAAGATTTCCCTACATCCAGGGAAACTGCTGACACAGTCACCTCCATCCTCATCAAGCAGAGCATTCCCAGGTTCAGACTTCTCACCTCCACCTAGTGAGACAAAAGTCCAGCCCCCACTTCTCAGGAAACAAGCAGACCAGTGCCTTCCTGCAACATTCATTGCCTCAGTTCCAGCACAATCACAAACTGAATTGGACCCTCTTCTACTGGGTGACTCAGTCTTACTTCAGGATCTGCATTCTCAGTCATTGCAACCTCGCTGGATGGGACCCCATACAGTCATACTTACTACCCCAATGGTGACCAAGCTTTTAGACATTTTCCTTGGTACCATGTCTCCCACCTTAAAAAGGCACCTGTTCCAAATATCCAGTCCTGCACTTTCACCATGCCCACCAAAATCAAAATTTCTCACCAATCCTGTTCTTCTTTTACTAATCATTAAATTTCTTTCAAGTTTCTATCCCAACCACAGATGGTGCTTTAACATCTAAGTGACATGGCACCAGAATTACATCACCCACTCTCAGTTAATGGGTCATGGCGATTGCCCTTCCACTGGCTGAAATTGGGCTGTCACGCTTAACATTACTGGATTCAACCAAGCTACCTCTGATACTTCCTAGAGTCCCTATGACAGGACCAATGGCTGATACCAAGGATCTCCTCTGCCCAGGACGGATTTGATGCCATTGATGACTTGTGGTTTCAAAGAACTTTTATGGACTCTACCCCTGTCAAAATAGCTGTTTATAGCCACTGGGTGTTATTTCTGATGCCTAGTGTTCCCAGACCTGTCCCTGAACATTCCTCCACTTTCCCTCTTAGGTCCCACACTGCCCACCATTAAGCAGGATGTAGCCAGAGGATTTTATGATTTCTCCATGTCATTTAGAAAAACAAATGGGAGGAATGTTAGGTTCAAGACAGGCTGAACCAAGTTGTCTGTAGGACAGGCTGAATGGATGTTAGCTGCAGGATAACACATGCACTCAACCCCCCCCGTCTGATCCGTTATAACCTGATTATATCAAGTCTGAATACTGGACCCCCACCTATCTGGTGCAACAGAAACCCACATCTGACCCCTGCCCCATCTTCCTGAAGGCAGAAGAGGACATCCTTAGCAACTACTATGTAATCCAATCATTGTCCGCTAACAAGGCAGCTTGCAGACCCAGAGACCCCATTACAATTTAGCTTTAAAAACTCCCTACTGCTGGGGGCCCCCCGTCTATTGTTCTCTCTGTCTTCATCTCTTGCTTCACTCTCCCTTGCTCTCTCTTTCTCTCTCCTTCTCTTTTGCACTATTGCAATAAAGATCTCTTGGTCACTCCGAGTGTTGTGGTCACTTTCCTTTCACTTCCACCCCTGATCTATCATTTGGCCCTGTGTGAGAAAGCAGAGGTGGGCTTAGAGTGACTTTTGTACTACAGGGGTGGGGTCACTCACAGAAGGAAAGTGAAATACTGGAGCCCAAGCCTTGCCTCAGGCAAAGGAAAGTTTGATTATCCTTGAAGCACGGGATTCCAGTCTGGAACAGTTGGTTGTCAACCACAGAACCAAGGCTCCTCTCCTTGGTATTGAATGGTTATTAAGCCCACTTGGCTACTGAGCAATGAGATTTGTACACAACAGAACCTGCCTACAAACAAAAGTGAAAGTGGGTGTGATACTTTCACTTACATGTAGAAGAAAAATAAAGGGAGGACAATATATGACATACATTGCACTCTCATTTATAACCAGAAACTTCAGCTGTGGTGAAAGACAGAATGTGTTGAGTGCTTGCACCTGCTGCTAGTGAAGAAGTTTGAGTTGGTTAAAAAAAGAAAGAAAAAGTACTAGGATCCAGTTCAAACAGAAAAAATCCAAGAGGGAGTTGAAGATAGAAACTAGTGTTGGGACACTTAGTGTTGGGACAACCTTATTTAAACTAATAAAAATGAGAGGCTAGATTGAACTAGGGATGACATGCCAAGGTCAATTACAGACTGCCTCAGTCTACCCACAGGCTCTACTATGACCCTTCCATGGATCCCTTCAGTTGCCAGTAATAACAAGTAAAATATTAACAAGATTGAAATTTTTGAATTCATTGGGGGGGGGGAATTTATGTGCCATCTCATACTGTTAGCATATATACTAGTCTATGTATACTCACTATAATTTTAAATTTATGTTGAGTTAATGTGTAGTTTGAAAAAATGAGCACTAGTTTTCAGACAGTTTCCTTATTCTCCTGAAGCACCCCTTACTCATTTGTCTTACATAATTAGAGGCAAGGGGTGGCGTTTCCTATAAAAACTTTTAAAAGTTGTGTCTTAAAGTAATGGTCATTTAAAGTGGGCTTGATTAAACCATTTAAATATCAAAATTCTTGTGATCAGGATGAATCTTGATGATACAGATCCATCCCACCCAAGCATTGTTTGAAGCCTAGATCCTGACCCCCAAACACTAAATGCCCCCAAACATTAAATTGGTGTTCCTCAATATCTTTGATAACTAAAAATTTTCCTTAAGGACTATTCTGCCTCTTTGAGAATACTATTAAGAACATATCCATTATCTACAATATTTTAATAAGAAAGGGATGAAAAACAACATTTTTCTGGGAATTTTATTTTCTGATGTGTCTCACAAATAAAAAAGGCCATGATCTTGGTTAGTGACACCTTTGTCAATTATTCTAGAATCTTGGAAGGCAAGGTTGTGTTTGTCTGTGTTTAATGGGAATTCACATTAGAAATGTTGACATCTAAACACTAATATCATTTTAGCAGTTTGATGTGAGAACAGAGTTGGGAAGTGACAGCGGTGTGTACAATAGCAGTTCTGAGTTGAGTAGAATATCCATTCATGTCATCAGTTGGGAGGGGTGGGTTACTTACTAGGAGTTGAACCCAGAGGCACTCTACCACTGGGTTCCAGCCCTTTCTCCCCTTCTTGAAATGGCAGTCTCAAACTTGTGATCCTCCTGCTTCAGCCTCCCAAATTGTTGGGATTAACAAGCAAGCAGCACCATGCCCAGATGTAATCACTTTTAAAATAACCCTTTCTACTTACTGGAGTTCATATTAGCAAATACGGAAAATGTAGATAGATGTACATACACCAGACCTCATGGTATGACTCATTACAATTTATCTTTTCATTTGAAACACTACTAGTTATGATAGAGAAAAATTAAAATAGCGTTTAGCTCAAGCTAGCTACAGTGTAACAAAAATTTCTTCAACTTGTTTAACTCTAAAAAGAATGTTCATTTTGACTTTTTAAAAATCTTGTAAGGTGTTTGTTGCTTATTACTATTGAAAGGTGTTGTGGAAACAAACATGTAAGTAAAGACTTCTTGGAAGAGAATATATTTTCAATTGTGTAGAGTTGTATTGAATCTATTTGACCTGAGAAGTCAGCCAAATTGAAAATAATTACTTTTTTTATTTTGAGCAAGTAAAATGTCCCAGAGTAAAAGAGGTCAGTATGGTTAAAAATACTGTTAAAAACATTACTTTTTTTTCATATTCACATATTCCTAAGTAAACTAAATAAATAACGAGTTATAAAGTTATTGAAAATATTCCAGTTTCTAAGCATGGAGGAAATGTTGTCAAATGGAAAAAACATGCATGCCATTTTGGAGTTTTACATTTGAGAGACATACGAGTTAATTAGAAGAAAAACAAATAATTTACCATACAATTCTGTGGTTTATAATTAAGGCATTTCATTGATTTTTATGATGCACATCTGAGATGGATGGAATCTTAAAATTGGCATGTTGTAACCACATGGCAACTTTTCTTCTGAATTGCACATAGAATAAGAATGTTTGGGTTGTTTCTAGGTTTATCACAGACCATACTATGGTGAAACAGCTTGTATACATATCATTTTATACATGTGCAAGTACATCTGTGGGATACATTCCTAGAAGTGGGATCACTGTGCCAGTGGGCAATGCATTTATAATTTAGTTAAATGCTTCCTTTCTTAGGTGTTGCACCATTTCAAACTTCCACAAGTACAGTTGCTCCTCATTATTCATAGAGGATTGGTTTGAGGACCCCTTTGTGGATGCTGAAATACAATGATGCTAAGTCTCTTATATAAAAAGCATAGTATTTGCATATAACCTATGCACTTTCTCCACATACTTTTAAATCATCTTTAGATTACTTAGAAGACCTAATACAATATAAATGCCATGTAAATAGTCATTACACTGTATTGTTTAGATACTAGTGACAACAAAAAGTTGATATGTTTTCAGTATGACAATTTTTTAAAAAATATTTTCACCTATGATTGTTGAATCCAGTCTGAATACCACAGATACAAGAGGGCAGATCTCAGTGTATCAGAGAGTTCCTTTTTTTCTGGGACCTTTCCAATGTACTGTGTACAACCCTTGAATTTGTTAATAGTTTGATAGATGAGAATTATCAGTATAGAGTAATTTAATGTGGATTTCTATCATTATTAATAAGGCTGAGCATATTATGCTTAAAAACTAATTGTATTTTTTTTTTCTTGTGAACGCTCTGTTAATGGGTTTTGCACATTTTTGTTTTGGGTTGCTTTTTCCCATTTTCAATTTCTAGAAATTTGTAAATTGGAGAGATTAGCCCTGTGTGATATCAATTCTAGTTTTTCCCAGATTTTCACTTATTTTTATTTACCTTCACATATTTTGGTATACAAAAGTCTTACATTTTTTTTCTTTAAATTTTACAGTTTATAGTAATCATTTTGATATCTTGATTTTTAAAAATATTTCTTTATTTCTATGTGGTGCTGAGGATCAAACCCAAAGCCTCACAAATGCTAGGCAAGCACTCTACCACTGAGCTAAATCCCCAGCCCAGGTATCTGGAGTTTAAGTCACTGAAAGGCCTCCAAGATTTTTAGAATTTGCCCATGGTTTCTTTTAGTACTTTTATGGTATCACATTTACATTTAAATGTTCAAATTAGGATTTATTCTGGTGTTCAGAATGATGCATAGGTTCAACTTTATCTTTTTCTGTGTGTCTGTTATTTTCACCTGTTTCTTTTAGAGCCCTTCTTTGAATCTGTTACGGTATTGTAAACTTTTGGAGGTATTGGGGTGTCTCTGGGGTTTGTATTCTATTAGTCTTTTTTTTCATATACCAGTATCACATTATTGGTTTTATAAAAGTTTTAATATCTTTTAAAACTAGTTTCCCCTTATTGCTTCTCATATTCCTGGGAATTCTTGCTTGCTTATTTTTCCATTAGTACTTTTGAACACTTCGATCCTCAGCACCACATAAAATAAAATTAAAAAAAAATATGTTGTCTCCATTGAAAACTAAAAAAAATAAAAAATAAATTTTTTTAAATTCTCTCTCTCTCTCTCTCTCTCTCTCTCTCTCTCTCTCTCAAAAATGGGGTTCCCATTTGATCATTTGCTAGAACAGTGTTTAAAAGTAAGAGAAACATTTAACTAAATGAACTGGTTTACTATAAATGTTACAACTTAGAGGCAGCTTCACGGAAAAGATGCAAAGGAGCATGGAGGGAGCTCCCATGTTCTCTCAGGGTGTCTACCTGCTCAATGCCTGAATCTCTTCAGAAGCTTTGTGAATTCCCATCCTTTTGGGGTTTTATGTAGTCTTCATTACTTAGCTATTATTGATTTTATCATTGGTCCTTATTGAGTAATTCAATCCCCAGTCCCTGTTTCCTCTCCAGAGTCGAGAGGTGATGCTGATAATTCCAATTATCTATTCACAGGGTTGGTTTCCCTGCAACTAACCTCTATTCTGCAGCTATCCAGGGGCTCTTCCCAAATCGCCTTATTTAAACTGTGTGGTTAAAAGGCACTTCCTCTCTCTGGCACTGTTTGAGGAACTGGGGACCAAAATCCAGCTATTATAAGAAAAGATGCCCTTTTGTCTTTCATTACTTGGGGAAGTACATGGGTTTTAGGAGCTAGGACAAAGACAAAAATATATATTATGTATATCATAAATTACACCCGGAATCCTGGTATTATGAGTTAACATTTTCTACTTATTAAAAAAGGAAATATAGTCAGCGCTTTATATACTTTGGTTCTGCATCCAGAATTCAACCATGGGGAAAAATGCATTCACATGGAACGGGTAAACTTTTATTTTATTATATTTTGCTTGTTACTGTTCTCTAAAAAATGCAGTCTAACAACTATTTATATACTATTTACATTGTATTCTGGTTTCCTAAAAAATTATTTTTTGGTTTTAGGTGGACACAATATTTTATTTTATTTTTATGTGGTGCTGAGGATCGAATCCAGTGTATCACGCATGCTAGGAAAGTGCTCTACCTCTGAACCACAACCCCAGCCATGTATTAGGTTTTATAACTAAACTATAGATAATTCAGAGTAGACAGGAGAAAACATGTGGGTTTTATGCACTTACTATTCCAATATTATTGCCCTAAGCATGCATGGGTTTGGGTATCTATGGGGGTCCTGGAACCAGTCCTCTGTGGATAACAAAGGACAAATCTACTTCTTTTAGATTCATCTTAAAAACAGTAATTATATTCACTTAATTGTGGATGTGGTGTTATTTTTCAAGTACATATTAGATTGTATATATATATTAAAATGACAAGTATAACAAAACTTGGAAAATATTGGTTGAACTGAATTCTAGCCTTTTGCTAGATGACTGAAGACTGACCTGGGACCACATGAATCTTTTCTTAAGTTGGAAGGTTCCTGAATCCTCCTCCTCAAATTTTTTGCTCAGTCAGAGGCTTGCCCTTGGGTCTGTCTTCAAAAGAGAGTGCCCTGGACCCTGGACATTTTTGAAAATATATTTTCCTTTGGTTGTAGATAGACACAATGACTTTAATTTTTATTTTTTTAATTTTATGTTATTGTAAGTATTGAACCCAGGGCCTCACACATGCTAGACAAGTGCTCTACCACTGAGCTACAACCCCAGTCACTCTGGACATTTCTTAATGTACAGATTTCTCAGTGTGTGTGTGTGTGGGAGAAGATGGTGGGTTGTTACTGGTTTTTCAGGCAGGTCAATTCTTTGGCACTGTCCTAAGCGACTTTATCTCTTATATGCTATCAGTGGGTCTCTGCCATCATAACCAAAGCTCCCCAACCCCATGTTCAAAGCCCCCCACTGAAAGCCACTTCTAGGGAGCCTCCTAGTTAACAGGATCTAGATCCTGGCCCTACCTCCATAATTCATATTCTTTAAATATTCATTTTACTGATAACCAATGCACATTGCACAGCCCAACATGCCCTGGGATAAACATCTTTAATGCCCTGGGGACCTGGGGTCTTCTGATTGCACTAAGAAGGAGGAAAAGCACTGGCCAAGGATCCAGGCTGCCTATTCTGAGTTGCTCAATGAGCCCCTGTCTCCTTTTTCCTTTCTCTGAAGTGAGGGTTAACTAGCATCAGCCTGAAAAGATCATTGGGAGGATGGAATAAACTAATCCATGCAGAACATCTAATGAGCACCTGGCACACAGAAGGCAGATAGGGGTCAATTCAAAATCATTCCTCCCCTCCCTTCCCCTTCCCTCCCCTCCATTCCCCTTCCCTTTCCTTCCTTCCTTTCTTTCTTCCTTCCTGAATGCTGCATAACCTAGGTGTGCTCTACCACTCAGCTACACCCCAGCCCATATCATTTTAGTGATAGGATCTTGGAAAGTTGTGCAGCTTGGCCTTGAACTTGTGATTCTTCTTTCTTAGCCTCCCATATGCTGGGGTTGTAGGCATATTATATGGTGTTCATCTGTTTGATTCCATTTTTTAGATGATTAAAGGGAGGAATGGATAGGTAGCTTCTGCAGTCTTGACTCCCTCAGGAAGATAACAACAGCACCAGGGCTTGGCCTGGTTGTCTCTGATTCTTCTATAGCAGGTTAGAGGATAGATGCAAACCCTGAGTTGGAGTCAGAGGAGGAGAGTTTCAGGGGCTCCTTGTCCCTACTCTTGTGCAGGTACATGAGTTACTGCAATGAACCTCAGCTTCCTCATGTGCAAATAAGGGCTTTGAACCAAATGCCTTCTGAGGCTTCTGCTAGCTTCCCAGTCTTGTGTCTTTTGTGAAACCCCAAAACTGTATCGAGGGGAAGTCAGCTCAGGTCCTGCAAAGACAGCAGAGCCACCCTCTGAGGACACTGGGCTCTTTCCTCACAGTGCCCAGTGAGGCGACCTGATGACTTATTACTGGAGTTTTCATTCTTCCTCCTGCCCTTCCAGGCATCTGCCTAACTCTCAGAGCCTCTGAGGACACAGAGGATGTTATTTTAGCTCAATAAAACCATTGGGCCAAGGACACTGGGGCCTAGTTTCCAGCTAATGTGTCTGGTGAGGCTACAGGTGTCCCAGTTAGCTTCTCTGCATCTTTCCCAAAGGGTACTGCCCAATGGGATTGCTGAACCCAGGAGACTATACACTGGGGCAGCTGCCTTGACTCAGATGTGAGAGTCAAAACAGTGATTTCTGGGGACACCAAGTGGTGTGAAGGAGGAGGAATTGCTAGATGCTGAAAATATCTGCAATCCTATAACATCATTCTCTGTGTGTTCCTGCACACAGCAATGGTGAAGATGATGACCGTGATCCATACTAATTATCTCTTCCATTTGTTGAGCACCCACAAGGTATCTGCCATGATACTATGGCCTTCCCATCATTGTGTATGTATGTGTGTTTGTGATTGGATATGTGTCTCTTTGTGTATATATACACACATACAACACATATGTATATGTGTATATATATATATGTGTGTGTGTGTGTGTGTGTGTGTGTGTGTGTGTGTGTGAGTGTATACTTAAATATGTGTTATTACTTCACATAAATCATGTAAAAGAAGAGACACATATCTTGAATTATATATTAGTTTGGATTTTTTTTTTTTTTTTAATTTTGGGGGCGGCTGCTGTGTATAGAACCCAAGGCCTTCTGTATGTGATGCAAGCACTCTATGAAGCTGAGATATATCCCTAGCCTTAGTTTGGATTATTTAATTTTGTTTAATAAATGTACATAATAAAATCCAGAATTAGCTGAGAGTGTCAGTTACCAGTAATTCACTGTATAAAAAATATAAGAAACATGTGTATGAGAAAAATCTAGCCATGACTTAAAGTATTATTTTATGCAGAAATTGAAAGGAAAGTGAAGAGTTACTGAAAATAATAATCATACAAAACACCCCCTGAAGCAAATTGGAGAGTTGGTGCAGCTGAGAATGGGGGAAAACAAGCCAGGTATTCACATCCCAGTATATCCATTTTCAATAACTAAAAGCCCAGAAAGAAGGGAGCAATACTAAATACGGAGCTCTGGAATTTGACTTTTCCCCTAGAAAATTGGTCTTTAACAGAGACACAGTAAATACTGAAACTCTAGGAAACAAGGTATCTCAGAGAAAGAGTAACAAAGAACAAAATTTTAGTCCTCATCTCTTGAAATCTGGGCTTCCATCTCTCCAAGTAACAATAAATTTCAACATTTTAAAAACTTCCCTCCTTAGTTAAAGGGTTTAAACTCCACAACTACCACTGATTATTCAAACATCCAGAAGTCCCAATGATTAAAAAACCTAATTATAACCTATAAAATTAAAATCCTCTCTGTAATGAATGATCATTATTGTTGAATGCTGACACAAAGACCACCAACTTTAATTTTAAATCAAATTAAAGCAAAGTTGTGTGTGTGTACACCAAGAGACCTGATTAACATTTGTCTCTCTTAGCACAGGGTAGATATGAACACTCCAGATCTTCAGGAAAGAGGTTTTTAGCATACAAAGTTCCAAGAATGCAAGGGGGTGGGTGCCTTGGGACTTATATATAACAGGATTTTGACAAGCATAATACACAGTCAGATAGTAGATTAATAATCTCCATGTCTTGTGAGAGCTAACTATGTGAACAGAGGGGACCTGTATGTTTTCTTACTAATTATCCCATGTAATTCTTTTGTTCCTATAATATGAATTGCTAGTGTTTCTGATAATTATTTTATCTCTAATAAGCCAATTCTGAGCTGCAATATTGTACAATATTTTAGAAAAATATTCAAAGATCAAATGTTACAATAAAACATTATCTTTTTTAAACACGTTTCCATCTGTATGTGACCCATTCAGTCAAGATTGTTTTCAAGAAACAATTGATACCATTGGTTCCCGGTGATGAGTCTTGCTTCCCCCCAGTTGATGTTTTAACGTTAGAGACATTGTGTCTGATTCATTCTACTGTATTTTCCATTTCTATTTCCAAATCCTTCTACTCACTCCCCAGTCCAATCAGGTAAACCTTCACTCCTTCCCTCACCTTGCTTATTTGGAGGCTGCTTTAACATATCAGAGAGAACATTAGATCTTTGTGGTTTTTTTTTTGAGATTGGCTTATTTAACATAGCACCATATTCTCCAGTTTCATCCATATACTGGCAAATGCCATAATTTTTCTCTTCTTTTAGACTGAGAAATATTCCATTTTGTGTATATGTACCACAATTTCTTCATCCATCTATCTGTTGAAGGGCACAATTGTGTAATTGGTCTAATTAGGTAGCCCATTCCCACCTCCTCTTGTGACAAAACTGTTCTTTCCATGGAAGTTCAATCAGCCTTAACTCAGCTGTTTCTGGATTTTTACCTATTCTAGAAATGTTTTTGTTTTTACAACTCTCCATGTCCTCTATAACTTGTCAATGAAAATTATCTTTCAGTATTTCCTTTAAAATTTTATAAAAAATAATTTATTCATAATAATTTGAATTTAATTTTAGAATGGAATTACATTACTATAATTTACCAAATGGGATTAGTTTTAATACTCTTAATAGCCAACTTGTTAACTAGAATGATTCATTTAATCAACATTAAATCTCTGAAACAGTTTAAACTAACTAGCTGGTATTATTTCCTCTTAGCCAATGAGTATACTAGAGGCAGATTTAGGAGGTGGTACTGGAACCCTACTTTACCAAACCTTGTACAAAGAGTCAGCATCAGGAGAATCCTGGCTTTTAACTTCCAGCTTGAATGGGTTCCAGGACCCCCATAAACATCAAAACCACAGGGATGCTTAAGCTATTCATAGAAAATGGCATAGTAGTTCCATGAAATCTTTGCATACACTCCTGCATACATTAAAACATGTGTAGATTACTTAAAATACCCAGTACGACATATACAACAAGTAACAGGTTAAGCAGTAATGACAAGGAGAAATGTACATTTTTTAGTACTGATGGAATTTTTTATAATATGTTGCAGCTAAGATATGGAAGGCCAGCTGCCTCATAGGCCCCTGAGAGAGTAAACAAATATTTAAACTTGGCAAAACCGGGAGGAGTGACCACAGCCTCAGGAAAATGGGGGTGACTTCTCCCACATGAAGCTTCACCAGCAACAGAGCTGTTGCTTTGTCATGTGGTCTCACAAAGAACCAGCAAGATTTAGCTGTGGATGAGGCATGTGATGAATTAAGGTTACACATCCTGTCCTTTTCTAGTGCGACGCTGTTTTGCATGCCCATGGGCCTTATACCACTTTACCAGAAGCTCCAGAACCTCCATAGGCTCTTACTCCCTTAAGTAAATGGTCCTGGGTTTTTGTTTACAACTTCATAAGAGCTTAATGTTGTTTCACTACTTTTGTACACACTTGCTCCTTCTCTGGCTCTCCCTGTCTCAGGGCTAATTTAAAATTAACCACCATTTGTAATTTATTTTGCTATTAAGAGGACTGAAATTCTAGCTAGAAGAGTGACCTGTAACTAACAGAAAGTTCCAGTCAATAACAGCAGTGATTCCAAAAAAGACAAACACCATCTGCAAGCTGAGAAGATGACTTTGTATCCAATTAGGCTGTTGTGTAGTTGCATCTATTTTCTGTCTGAAAGTGCTGCCGATCTTGTGCCCCTACTATGGTATTCTCAGACAGTGAATCCTTCATTTTTTAAAAAGAACTCCTTTGTTTGACTTTTTTTTAACACTGTTTATGTGATCTAAACAAAATTTATTAATTTAAACATTATTGTGGTTCAGTGGCATATCTTTGATGTTTCTAATCTATTTACCTACTTGAGAACTCTAAGGACATTTAAAATTAAGCCAGTTTATTGGAGAATTTTTGAAGCATAATGTAGTTTTTAAGGTTTTGCTTTTTAAAAAAAATTAGTAAAACTTAATTTGAATAAAGAACACAAACATCTAACCTCATCCAAATTATATGAAAATAAAAATCCAAATCCCATGAAGAAAAGATATCACCATTAGTTTTTGCAAATTCTGAATGAAGAACTAAGCTTGAACTGGTGAACAAAAGAAAATAATGTGGATACTAGTATTTAGATTTCAAGTCGCTGTTACTGACTTCGGCAAGTTTTAAGTCAAATATCATGCTAGTAGCACTGCACAATTTACTATTTCCCATATTTTTATGCTCGAGATTGGACTCAGTGCTGCCACAGAGCTACATCTCATCTTCTAATTTTAACTTTTAAAAATGATTCTGTGCATTTTAGTTGATATTGCTTTATGCAGATCACTGGTAGTTTCCAGTTTCTTATTTTTTAAGACTTACTTAAAGCACGGTTAAAATGTATTTTTTAGACATATGCACCTACAATGCCATTGAAAAAACTTATAAAAGGAAAGAATTGGAGATTCCATAGGCACCTCTTAAACAGTATTCATTCTTAAATCAGATTTAGTATTAGTAGCATATAATAAGATCATTTACTTACTGCTCTAACTTTTACATGTTGGACATAAATGATTTGTGAAAAACCTAGATTAACAATTTACATAAAATAATCCTTTTTTCCTGTTTCTGGAGTTTTGTTTCATTTTTGTTAGTTTTATCTTGAATCAGTTTGAAATTAGTTATTCTCTAGTCAAATTGTATTTGCAACAATTTATATTTCTCTAAGTTTGCTTTTCACTGTTTCAATGAAATTACAAAAAAATATTTTTTAAAAATTCTGTTACATTAAAGAACAGTGATATTGCTAGATATATAATTTTATTTAAATAATTACAACCAATACACCCATGTAAAGTAGATTTCTGTGTTCTAAATTCATAAATTGACTGTCCTATTTAAAAATATTTTTTACTGAGCAATGTCATAAGACTTAATTATCTTTTTCAAATAATAAATAATGTACATTTTTAAATATTGTGCTAATATAACATCAAGAAAAATACGCTTCCAGAAAAAGTAATGGCAAGATATTTTAGAAATATTATAAGATTTAAAAAACAGTGGAACCAAAAAAAAATAGATGACAATTGTTGGCATGATTGCAGCCATCTTTATTTCCCCAACTCCCACTTTAAATACAGTTTTTATTCTCAAGAATAATTGATTTTTGCCAGAAAACAAAAATGTCTTTTTATGTTCTGGCTCTTTGTATGCAAATTTAGCATACTAATAAAAGCTGAATGTTCTCTGAAGCTTTTATAGTTTAACTTTTATAATTTCTCTTTTAATCTTGTCTAAATCATACATAATTGAAAGTCAATAATAAAAGAGTGTTTGTTGTTTGATAAGTTTCAGTTATTAACAAGTCTTTTTGATACTACACAAAAGGAATTTTCAAATGATTCAGGAAATTGACAAGTTTAAGGTGATTTTTTTGGCACTATCATATATCCTCCTCAGTTAAAAAATAATAATTTCAAGTTAAATAAGTTTTACAAACTTACTGTTTATATATAAACTTATGAATTCAGTAGTAATATGATTTATCTTCATAAAATATTTCAGGTATACCTACAATTGACTTACATTATAATAGCATATTCAGAAAATCTTCCTTCAATATGTATCTTTTGGGGCTGGGGCTGTAGCTCAGTGGTACAGCACTTTCCTAGCATGGGTGAGGTGCTTGGTTGGATCCTAAGCACCATATATAAATAAAATATAGATATAAAAATGTATATTTTGTATTAATATAACCCCAAACTGGGATAAGAAATCTAATACCTATTATTAGACTTTTTATGTTTCTTTTATGGTAACACTTTCAACTTACCTTGTTAATAATTATGCATCTTACAAACAACATTAAAGTCACTTTTGAACAAGAAATTACCTAATATTTAATCCAATAATGGAGAGTAACATCCTTTAACAGATGAATGGATAAAGATAATTGTAAGCGGGGCTGGGGATGTGGCTCAAGCGTTAGAGTGCTTGCCTGGCATGAGTGAGGCCTGGGTTTGATCCTGAGCATCACATACAAACAAAGATGTTGTGTCCATCAAGAACTAAAAAATAAATATTAAAAATTCTCTCTCTTTCTCTTTAAAAAATGTATGCACACACACACAAATGAAATATTAGTTATAACAAAAATAACCTCATGTCAACATATAGTCTACTGTCATGTATACTTAAAAAACATTAAAAAGTATATGTCATTTCAATATAGAAGTCTGAACAAATTTAATTTATGAATGAGAGTGAATTTGAATAAAATAATTTATAGTCAGTTTTAATTTAAATTTTTAATAAATGTTAATGATAAACGTGTAGCTGAGGGACTATCTCAGCAGTAGCCCATCATGCTAGTCACACAAAAATCTGGGTTTGATCCTAAACATCAGAATAAAAATTATAAAGGAATAAAAACATGTTTCAGGGCAGTGAAAAATGCCTCATTGGTGGAATACAAACTTCCTTGAGAGCAATTTAAAAATCCTGAAATCTTTTTTAAAGTTTCCAATTTAACCAAATTACCCTATATTGAATTTTTTAAAGTAAAGAGAAATATAAATTATTATTATTATTATTATTATTTTTTTTGCTCTCACCTCCATCATTGGTACCAGGGATTGAACTCACAGAAGCTAAATCACTTAGCTACATCCCAAGGCCTTTTTTAATTTTTTTTAAATTTGAAGATAGGGCTCAGTGGTTGAGTTCAATCACCGAACTAAAATCTTATACATGTTAAGTAAAAACAGGTTACAAAATATGCATCAGGATCCTGTTTTTATGACAAAAAATATACTTATGTACATATGGACATTGAAAAGGTCTGTAGATATATTTACTTGGGTGTTAAATAGTCATTATTTTAGGATTTATGTGACTCAAGATGTGATTCTTAGGGGTAGAGGTCAATAATGTATACATATAAACATGAATCTACAGAGATACTCATTAAGACTTCAATAGCATTCTATATAAACAATATTAAATACCTCTAAAATTTTTCAATTAAGCCTTTGTCTACAGGGATATGTTTAATTTAACTTATTATACCTGTTTTCTCTGAAGAATTTTAACATGATTCAGCTTTTCAATGACAAATTTTGAGCTTGTGTCATGATTTTAAATCGGCAAAAGCACAGGTTTTTCTATCATCACTACATGAAACAGTTTCTAAAGATGCATGTGTCCTCAATAGATACGATGAGAATTTAATAACGATTTCCATTTAGAGTTAAATTAAATAGACTTTTATCAAAAAGTGGGGAAAAGATCCAAGCAAGCATATCACAAAAACAATAATCCAAACAGTTGATAATCATATGAAAAAGCACTAAGCCACGTGAATAATTAAAATCAATTAAAACTACAATTATGTACTGCATGCCAAATGGACTGGCAGCAAAGGTCTAACAATACTGGAAAGTTGGCAAAGTTGTATATAACACAACTCTCATATACTGCTAGTGCATGCACAAATTGACAAAACTACTTTAAAAAAATATTTAGTTTTTAGTTGTAGCTAGACACAATATCTTTATTTTATTTATTTTTATGTGGTGCTGAGGATCAAACCCAGGACCTCCAATGTGCTAGGTGAGCACTCTACCTGTGAGCCCCTAACAAAACTACTCTTTAAAATAGTTTGGGGTTCTCTAATAAATTTAAAGATATGAATTCTATGACCCAGCAATTTCACTCCTAGAAAGACATAAGTACAATTGCATCAGAAACACTTTGCAACAGTGTCCACAACAGCAATAATTCTAATAGCTAAAAAGTAGAAACAATCCAAATCTAATCAACCACAGAATGAAATATAAGTTGTTGAATATCCAAACAAGAGAATTCTATATGGTAACAAAAATGAACTATAGATAAATGCAGTAAGTTGGGATAATTCAGGAAGGTGACAGAAGCAAGACATAAAATATAAAGTTCAAAAATAGAAACACTTTAAACATATATGATTTTGGAATATATAAATTAGTAATAAAACTAAAGAAAAATCAGGATAACCTGATTTTTAGAGGGGGCCTTTAGGATGTGGGCAATGTTCTACTTCTTAACACAAACAATGTCTCCTCCACAGACATTCATTTAATAATGTAATCCTGGGGCTGGAGTTGTGGCTCAGCAGAAGAGTGCTCGTCTAGCATCTGTGAGGCCCTGGGTTCAATCCTCAGCACCACATAAAAATAAATAAATAAAAAAAGGTATTAAGTCCAACTACAACTAAAAAATAAATATTAAAAAATAAAAAATAATGTCATACTGAAGAGTTGAATTGTTCACTTTTCTGTATGTTGTTATAGTTAAATTTTTAATAAGAGGGATTAAAAAAGAAATGGCTATTTTAATTATGGATTTCCTTTTCCTTTAGGTAGTTATTCTCTAGTATATAAAACACCTTTCTTAATGTACAGCTTTAAGAGAGTTCAACATCTCTAGCAATTAGAGAAATGCAAATCAAAATTACTCTAAGATTTCATCTTACTCCTGTCAGAATGGCAATCAATCATCAAGAATAGAGGCAACAACAAATGTTGTCGAGGATGTGGTGGAACAGGCATATTCATACATTGCTGGAGGGACTGCAAATTGATGCAACCACTATGGAAAGCAGTATGGAGATTCCTCAGAAAACTGGGAATGGAACCACCCTTTAACCCAGCTATCCAATTCCTTGGTTTATATACCCAAAGGACTTAAAATAAGCACAGTATAGTGATGCAGCTGTATCAATGTTTATAGCAGCTCAATTCACAATAGCTTATCTATGCAACCAACCTAGGTATCAATCAACAGATGAATGGATAAAGAAAATGTGGTATATATACTCAATGGAATATTACTCAGAGCTTTAAAGGAGAGTAAAACTATGGCATTTGCCAGAAAGTGGTTGGAGTAGGAGAATATCATGGTAAGCAAAATAAGCCAATCCCATAAAACTAAAGGCCAAATGTTTTCTCTAATTTGTAAATGCTAATTCACATAAGGTGGGGGATAGTAGGGAAGAATATGGTTACCTTAGATTAGGTAGAGGGAAGTGATGGGAGAAGAGGGGAGGGAATGTGGGGATAGGAAAGATAGTAGAATGAAACAGATATTAATACTGTATGTATATATGTGACTACATGACCAATATGATTCTTCAACATGTATACTCAGAAAAATGAGAAATTATATCCCATCTATGCATGATATATCAAAGTGCATAAATGCACTCTAATGTCATGTATAACCAATTAAAACAAACAAACAAACAAAAAGAGACCATGAAATTAATTTGTTTAACTTGGTCAAGGTAAGGCTACTGTATTTAAAATTAGATACAGTTGTTTAAAATCAATTTGACAATCCTCTCTAGCCACTGCAGTAATTACTATAATTAATGTTATGAAAATGAGAAATCAATACCACTGAAAGGAAATGTTTTAACTGAGTAATAATAATGTAAAGTAAAATATTTTCACCCATTTGTATAATTATATGAGTCTGTTTTGTAACATACCTAGGTTTTTTTTAATCATTTTCTTGTTCTCTTTTCAAGGTCATTTTCTTGTCATTAATTTGAGCATGTGGTACTTCAATTTCAGATAATAAGCTTCTTCTGTCTATTTTTAACTACTGATTTGATGCTGTTGTAGGTCTTTTTAGGTATTCTGTTTCTTCCAGCATGAATTTTGATAAGTGATTTTTTTTAAAATTTCACCTCAATTTTCTTATTTGTATAAATAAAATAATTTATAATATTTTGTTATTTTATTTGTTACATGTTTAATTATGATCTCATATTCATTTATAACATTTAAAAATCATAATGAATTCTCCAGAAAAGATTTTCTTATTAGCATTTTCAAGGAACCAATTTTTAATGATTTATTCTCTATATTGTACTGTACATTTCATTAATATTTTTTACTTTATTATAGTTAATCCTCATTATTAATGGATCCTGTGTTTTCAGATTTGTCTACTTGATAAAAAGTTTTTGTAACCCTCAAACCAATACTTGTATTGCTTTGTCAGACATAGTTAGAGTAGTAAAAAATTTAAATTTCCTCATGCACATGTTCCTGGCTAAGTTAAACAAGGGCATACTCTACCTTTGTATTTTAGCTCTCATATTGTACACAAATGTCCTGTTTAGTAACTTGTTTTTCCATATTGTGCTTTTTATTTGTGATTTCATGGTTTTAAATGGCCCACAAGTGAAGGGCTTGGTGTTCCTAATTGCAAGAAATCTGTGACGTGCTTTAAGGAGAAAAGTGTGTTAGATAAGCTTCTGTATGATTGCTCTTGGCCGTGTTAAACATTAATGAATAATATACAACACAGAAGGTATCTTTTGTCTTTTTTTAATGGCACTGAGTACTGAGCCCAGGGCCAAGAGTATGCTTGGCAAGCATTCTACCACTGAGATACATTTCTTCTCCCCTCCCCATATAAGATTTCTTTAAACACAACCACACAGAAAATAAGATCATGTATTGACTGGTTGATGAAAATATTGTGATTGAGGCTTGCAGTAACCTATTTCTGTATTTCCCACAGGAGCAATGACTCCTTGTAGGTTTATAAAATATAACTACTGAAAATAATGAGAAGTGACTGTATCTTATTCCTTCTCTTTTCTTTAGGTTTTACAGCTCTTTCTAAATTTCCAAGTTTGAGGACTATCTCATTAATTTTAAGTTTTTCTTACTTTCTAATATAAGACAAAAGGTAATGTTCTTCTCCTAAATACTCTTAGTGACCCCTGTTAAAAATGCTTATCTTCATACTTAAATTAAGACTCTGAAACAAATCAGCAACTGATTTTTTATTACTATTAAAAATAGTATTCTTTAAAATAAAATTTTGGTTTGATACTTGTTCTTGTATTCACTGTTCCAAACACTTTAATAATCCAACTGCATCTTTAGTGCCTAGAGCTGTCAGTTCAATCTGAAAAGCAGCCAGCAAAACATTGTGCTCCTTTAAGAAAACATGTTGGAGAGCAAGTAGAAATTCCCCTCACCAGTCCGGGAGGCTCTCATGAGATTGAGAATTATCATTAACCTAGCAGAGTACAAATAACAAAAGTTAGGTTTCAAATAAACATGTTTTTAAAACATTCTACTAACCAAAATAGGTATTTAAAAGAATGTATGTATTTTTGAGTCTGAAAATACAGACAATAATTTATGTGAAAATTCATATAAAAAAGAATTTAATTTACAAAGTTCATTATTGTCATTAAAAATAATAATGCTACAAAGAATATAATATTCTTTGGGTACCTCAGATTCCCTTTGCACTTGTATTTTGGTAATTAAATCCTTAAGAGATGAGATGATATTAAGATAAGATCTTCTCTCTTCTAGCCAAAATTCTGAAACCTGTTGAATAGAATGGTCTTCTCTTTCACCACATGGTGACTCAGTGAGAGAAAGCACCTGCAAGCCCTCATTATGAACAGCTCTCAGTAATCCCTAGAAAACAAAATCCAAAAGCCAATATTATGACAACTTCTCCAAATGCTGAAAAAATGAGAGCTACAAGGAGAAATATTAAGCAATATAGCATTATGAAGAAAAATAGATTTAGAAAAGCAACCGCAGAAAAGAAACTCCAGGCACCTTTACTAAATACCTTCTTCCTGTGGAGAGCTAAGTCAATTGCAACAGATGGTTTATGATTTCCATAGGTTACACCTCTAAGTTCCTTCAGTTTAGCTAATGTACTCTTCCTAGATTTAATGATTAGCCATTGATTTGACCAAAAGAAATACTGTTGGAAAAACTTCCATTTCTTGAGACTGCTTTTACAATTTTGGCAAACAAAATCAGCAATAATAAAAATTATTTTTTTTAAATCTTCATAACATAATTATTTAATATATTGTATTTTATTATTTGTGGAATATGGAAATAAAATGAAATACAATATATTATTATTTGTGGAATATGGAAATAAAATGAAATAGGTTCTCATGGATTTTTTTTTCTTTTAAGTCATTTATTTTAGCCTGTTTTCATTTGAAGCATGAGGTGAGTGCTACCTTTTGCTTCTATTTGATGGGGTGGACTGTACTAGACATTGTTTGAGCAACCAGGGATGCTACTTCCAACATCCTTTTTCCTCAATATCTAGTTAACAGAGAATTGACCAAAAGATCTTGTCACTAATTCTGGAAGAAAGGAGGGAGAGGAGGGCAGCATATTTTCTCGCTCTCTCTCCCCCTTCCTTCGATCTTTCTTGCTATACAGTTTTTTTCAGAGATCCAGTATATAACTTTAAATAAACTACTATGTTCAACATAGAAATTATACTGGCTAAGTTTACTAAAATATATTATGTTTCAGTAATATTTATCTTTCAGTACCTTTATTTTCTTTGGAAATGATTCTGTTATATTTTCACCTTCTTCTCCTCTTCCTTCCGATGCTGTGTCAAATCCCTGATTTTGTGTAAGATAAACTCCCTGACTCCAGTCTGATCCAGAATCTAAAATAAAGAAAACAATCATTTGTTGTTAAACAAACAATCAAACAAAAATAAAAAACATACCCTCTTCAAACAAAAATAACACGTTTTAATCAAATGCTATAAACATTCCAGAATTTTATATAACTTACCACTGGAATATATTTCTCTAGTTTTGTAAGCATTAGAATATGTAAGTTCAGGAATCAAGGATCCCTAATTAGAAAAAAGAAACAACATACATAAATATTTTTGTTTTAATAAAAACAGAACCCAATGAACTATTTTGCTGTTATAATGCTGTAAAAAGAAAAAAAAAGGGAAAGAAAAAGAAAAAAACTCAATCTAAGCATACTTGAAATGAAACTATGATTTATAACAAGTCTATAATTTTTTCCTTAAGGATATTACCATAGTAAGAAGAGATAGTTATTATTTAAGGAACCATACCCATAATAAGTTGCAAACTTTCATAAGAACTCTATTATCTAATACAATGGGGAGACTTAAATTCTAATAGTATAAAGAAGAGATATTTCTCAAATTTCTTTTAAAATTTTTGCTTAAAAACAGGTTGTTGACAACAGTGGAAACTCCCCCCACATGACAACAACAAAATTAATACCTCTTTAGGTCTCAGACACTGTATCACTGCCTTCAATGTACCACTCTCCTCTGTCAGTAACTCAACAGCAACATAATGTTCCTTCTTTAAAGTTTCAGTTTCTGAAATATGTCTGAATTCCATATCCAAAATTTCAGTGGCATGAAGTTCTTGTATGTGTTCAATTCTTTCAGTAAATTGCCTAATTATTTCAGAGACTTTTTCTGAGGAACAGCTAGTCTGTATATCAATTTGAATTCCTGCATTTTTAACAAGAATTTGTGGAGTCTGGTTGCTCATGTTGACCTTGAGTATTTGGTCTGTTTGGGATGCAGTGTTTTTACCTACTACAATAGGAAGTGGCTCTAAGCAGATGTTTCTGTTTGTTGGTACTTCAGACTTATCCTCTTTTATTAAGAAGTGGGATAATTTCTTTTTTTCCTCCTCGACAAGTTGATTCTTAACTTGGCTTAAATCTCTCTGAAGAGATGCCATATTTGTCTCTTTTACCTAAAACACAGATGAATTAAGTTGAAAATCTTGCACATCAAATGAAGAACTTACAGTGGAGAGGGAAAGAGTATAATTTCATTTATATGTTCACTTGCCGCACAATAATAGGAAAAACACGTTGGAAACTGTAATACATATATACTTTCGCATGTACGTATGGTCACAGGTTACTACAAAATTGAAATAATTTTATTAGCCTTTACTTTTGTTTCCCAGGGGATTTAAATTCTCTTTAACAGCAGTTTTTCACTTCCTTTGCTAAAAGACTAGAGATTAAAAGTATTCTTCTAATATAAAGATTCCTAGCAAAACAAGCAAGGAGATGGTGAATAGATTTATAACAATGAATTTTTCAAAAAGACTTGTAAATTTAGTTTTTAAGTTATGTCTCTGGACTTGTTTCTATAGGACAATTTGAAAGGGAATTAAGATGGGTAGAAATGAATGAATTAGGAGTTATGTTACTTGTCTTACCAAAAGCTCTTTTTGAAGTTTTTCTGTCCTTTCTTTGAAAGTGGCAAGTTCTTCTTTGGTAGCCACTAACTCGATTCTAAGAGCCTCAAGTTCTTCAAAAAATCCACTTTCTCCACTGTCATTTATTAACTCAGTAGTTGTTTGGATACAGTAGAAAACATAAGAAATAAATCATTAAAAAAAAGAGCTAAATTCAAAGCATTTACACATTCTAATGAAGCTTTTCCAAGACTGACTGCCTAGGGGTTTTAGTGATAAATGCTCTTTTAACAAACAGTGAAACATTTTAAGAACCATCATTTTGTATTCTTAAAGAAATAAGAAAGATTTTCTGGAAATGAAAGACAAATCATGCCATTAATATATATAAAATTTATAAATTATTGATAAAAATATTCTTTGTGCCACTCAAAAGTTTCATATTTATATTACTTTCCTCAAAAGATATGAGCTCAAAGATAATTATTATAAGTTATACCTAAAAAGTTATATTAATATTTTAATAATTATTACCTACAGTAATATGCAATTCCAATGAGCTAGGAAGAAAAAGTATAGTGAATAAAATTATTATCCTTTGCCAATATAAATTAAGTAGACATAAAATCCCAATGTATCAATCTTCTGGGGCAGATAAGACTGAACTTCTGGTACTTGAAATTGTAAGTTTATTAAGTGAGGGAACTTGTCATGTCTGTCATACACTAAGAAATAACTGCAATTTCTGATCTTTATGTAAGTAGACTTAGGTCAGTTACAAATTTTTCCTAAGAAGAATAAAATATATTATGAGGCATAAAATTTGCCAAGCTAATAACTTGTTACTCATATGTTAATTCAATATGAATATATTTTGATATTTTTATAATTGTATCTCACCTACATAACTTTCACAGATTTTATGCCAAAATTGTTTTTGCAAAAGTGTGGTATGACCATTTTATAAAGCTCTCCCCCAACCAAAAAAAAAAATTGTGCTGGTATTCAGTGCAAGATTAGAATGTATAGAATACTTATGAATATACATTACTGTGGTGTTGATGATTATAGGGTGCACTATAGTACTTAAAAGAGATGATGACATAACATACTTAGTAGACGTACATTAAGGGGGAAAATATCCACAGAAATTCTAGAGGACATTTGCTAAATTTAATGTTTCCATATTTATTTGAACTGTTCTAATTAATGACAACCTTGATTGAAAAAAAAGATGTTTGAAGATCACAAAATATAATTAGGGCCCATTATTCTAATGATGATAAAATGACCCTATAGTGTTAAATTTAATCTGGACTCTATACCTTGAGTTTCTGTGTAAGAAACTGCAATATAACTTGGTAGGGAAACAAATGAACAGAGTATAATTAACTACTAAGTCTCAGCCAATGATAATAGGCAACTATGTTTCAGCCAATCATAGGCAATCAACCAATCAAATCACATCCAAACAAGGTCTAGCCATGACCAATCAAGCAATTTCTGAATTTTATTTGTGAGTTCTGCCTCTAAATCCACCCACTGTTGAACAGTGAAGCTGTTCGAATCTCTTCTGTTTCTGAGTGTTGCACAATGCATGTAGCACTTTTTGCTCAAACAAACTCTTTAGTTTGTCTATAGTTCTTTAAGTACAGTATGATTTTTTAAATAAAATCCCATTATGTATAAATTGGTAGGTGTCAGCAGAACTGTTTGACTTAGTAAATTACCAATCAGCTTAATAAGCAAAGGGAAAAAAAGAGTTTCTTAGGGTATTTATGTGAAAAATTCAAATATAAAGCTAACCTTAAGAACAAAATCTCCATGAGGGCTTCTTTTCCTTTCTTTTCCTTCTAGTTTTTTCTTACTGTCCTCCAATAACTTCTGCAGTTCTATCAGCTTCTTTTCTTTTTCCAAAGCATTTTTCTCTGCAGTTTCTACTTGTTCTTTTTCTGAAATCAAAGTAGTATGCATTTCAATCACTTGTCTTTCTAAGTCTGATATTCTCAAGGTTAATGCAGACATATCTGACTCCATCTTGTTTTCTGTTATTTGATTTAAATTCTGCATATTTTCCTTTTCAAGTTCTGATGAAGCTATTCCTTTATCTTGATAGAATTTCACATATTCCTGAACTGCCTCAAGTTGGACTTGACTTACAAGAGCAGCAGCTACTTTCTCCTCAAGGACTTTCTGTAGGTTTACGATCTTCTTCTGAAGCATTTCTGTTTCAGATTGGCCTTGTTCTTTTATGTCTTCTGTTTGTTTATAACACTGGATAAGTTCTAAGTCCTTTGTGCTAACAGAGCTCTCAAGCTGTAGCAGTTTTGTTTCCAAATTTCTGGAAACTTCTGTGCTTTCTTCAAAAGATCTGAGATACATCTTGTTCTCAGGGGGTTTATGAACATCTTCAATATGGATTACTTCCAGTTCGGGTTGGTCTTTGCTGAGATCATCTATAGTCATGCTAACACTTTCATCTGGTATACTTTGGATTTTTTCCTTATGGTCATGTTCTCTCTTCAAGTTGACTAATTCTTGTGTTAGCTGATTCATTTTAAAATTGGTTTCTTTAAGTACATTTTTTTGTGAAGGCCATTTCTTCATTAGTGATTTCTACTTGCTGTTCCAAAGACAGCTTTTCAGCTATAACCTTTTCCAACTGATGTTTCAAGCTGTCCTCTTGTTCTGAGGGGGAATTGGTATCCAACAACATATTCTGTTTAATATATGACAATTCCTCCTGAAGTTTTTCAATCAATTCATTGAGCTTGTCTGTTTCTTCTTCTCTATTTTTCTTCAAACGTTCTTGATCACTCTTTAGACATTCTATTTGGGCTTCAAGATCCCTTATCAGTTCATTTTTTTCGTCAAAATCCTATTAGTTAATTCGAAAAAGGGAAACACAGAAAAGTATGTATTCATATTTTAAAATTTTGTTTTATTTTAGGGTAAAAACTTAAAGATGATCAGGCACAAAAGCTGTATAGCTTGTCAGACACATTATGTTACTTTCAATATAGACCAACACCTCCCTTATCACATCAAACAAAGACCTTATTTAGAACATCATTCTGGAAGTTCTATTACACATAAGTGGCTTATGCTTTTAGTATTTGATTCTCTAATAGGATAATGTCAACATTAGTGCATTTTATTGGAAAGGATAAAATACTGAATTAAGTCTATAACAGATGGCATCCAAAGCTAATTACTCTATTTAACTATTAGATTTCAGATAATAACCAATTTTAAATGAGTATACCTTGTTATCTGTTGTAAGTCTAAGTTGTTGATGAAAGTCTCTAATTTGCTCATTTAATCAATCAATTTTTACCTCTTTTTCCTGTATTATTTGAGCAAATTTCCCAAATAGCATATGCTGGTCATGAGTAGAGATAGCCTCAGGATCCATTATGGCAAATTTCAATTTCTCCATTTCATCCTAGTGACAAAAATAACTATCATAGTTGGATGTATTCATGACTGGCAATTTTCACAACATTGTTTCAATTAAGTCTTATAAAAAATACATTTCCTACAATGTACAAGTAAAAAAAATTAGACATAATGTAGATCAATAATTCTTGAAATATTTTAATAAAAGATCTCAAAAATTTTATTATAAACAGAAAATAAGTTCCATGCAAATCTATTTGCTTGCTAGTGTTCTTCGAGTGAGTATTATTTAGATCTGGACTTAGTAAATGTTTATTATAACTACATAGGAGCAAAACTTATTATCTCTTTATAGAAAAAATTTTTTTTCTAAAATAGTTACCTTGAATAATTTATTTTCTCGTTCAAGTTCCTGTACACAGGTAGTGGATTCCTTTTTCTGTATTTCCAATTGCATATGTAGTTGCTGAACTTCTTCATTTTTATTTTCAAGCTCATCTCTAAATTGCTCTAGTTGTTCTTCTAAGTTTGTTATCTTTAATATCAAAATTATGAAAAGTAAAGAAAAAAAACTTTAAA
This sequence comes from Callospermophilus lateralis, assembly GCF_048772815.1. Lineage (NCBI taxonomy): Eukaryota > Metazoa > Chordata > Mammalia > Rodentia > Sciuridae > Callospermophilus > Callospermophilus lateralis. Next base: position 612,144 of record NW_027514380.1, read on the forward strand.
CAGATGTTTGTCGAGATAGAATTAAGAATGTTGGGGCTGGGGCTGGGGCTGTAGCTCAGTGGTAAAACACCTGTTGTGCACATGTGAGGCACTAGGTTTGATCCTCAGTACCACATAAAAATAAATAAACATATTGTGTCCAACTACAACTAAAAAAGAAATTTAAAAAAAATAATGTTGTATTTGCTTTACAAAATACATATGCTTAATTCATAAGAATAAAGGAAAGTGGTTTTCCAAGCCAGCCATACCTGTATGGTTCCTAGACATGCTCACACTGCACATTCTTTTTTTTTTTTGTTTGTTTGTTTTTTGGTTTGTTTATTTTGTTTTTGTTTTGGCACTGGGGACTGACCCCAAGGGAGCTTTACCATGGAACCACATCCCCAGCCCTTTTTTACATTTTATACTTTTTAGATACAGTCATGCTTAGTAAGTTGCTTAGGGTCTTGCTAAGTTGCTGAGGCTGACCTCAAACTTGCAATCTTCCTGCCTCAGACTTCTGAGTTGTGGGATTATAGGTGTGTGCCACCGTGCCTGTCACCTGCACATTCTTAAACCATCTTGCCCAAGCAGAAGACACCTTAAAGAAGGACACCAGGAAACATTTTCTATCATAAGCAGAAAGAGTCACAGAAAGGAGTAGTCCACATGCTAACTCTTATGTTAAATTCAGTTAGAATTAAGTCAGTTGCTATTGAAAAGCTTAGAAAAATTGTAGAATTAATTCAGTTATTCTAGTATCAAATAAAACTAACTTAATATAGTCCCACAAATATCTAATTATAATCCATTGAATGCCCTGTCTGCTTTGTGGTTTGATTAAGCAGATGGAAGCAGAGATACACAATAAGGTCAAGAGATCCTTAGGTCTGAATTGCAGAGTAAGTTAAACAAAATAATTTTAGTAGAAAATCAGGGAGCTCTTACTTATAGGAAAACAGAAATTTAATTTTTGAAGATGGATTATTAGTAATAAAAGTAAAATAATCCTCTTTGATGGTTATACAAAAAAAAATGAACCTGATGATGAATATTAAGAGCTAATTATTGCTCTATTTTAAAAATATGGGTTTGATTGAAGACATTAGCAGTCACTTTAGCTCACTGCTTCACAGCTACTTAATATTTAATAAATGAATTTATAAACATATATTTACTTGATGATCAAAAATGTTGCATTAACAGCAACCTAAGATGCAGAAGCAGTGTTTAGTAGTAACTGGCTCAGAGCCAACTTTAAATCATTTAGTGCCTTAAAGTTGAAAAGGGGCATATGTTGCTTATATACTGATACATCACATAATTAGAATCATTCTAGCACAGGCAAGGCAAGGTCTTAAAAATCAGCCTAAAAAGAGAAATTAGCAAGGAAAAAATAATCAGCCTAATATTTCTTAAACAGAAATGGTATCAATACTAAATAATGGCTATTATTTATAGAGAATTACTGCTAGGCATGGGTACAAAGTGCTTTATATATTGTTATTTTTTAAAAAGCCTGTTACAACCTTAGGAGCTCTATTCTATGATTAACCCCATTTCAGAAGTAAGGAAGGGAGTTAAAGCAAGGAGTAACTTGTCCTGAGGTCACATGTCTACTAGGTGGTGAAACCACCTTTGGAACCTGGGGAGTTCCAGTCCTAAACTATAATTTATCTTGTTTCTAATAACTAATGTCTAAGACCTCTATTTAAAATTTTTTGTAACACTGATATTAAATTCTGTAGACACTAAAACACGTTTAGTGGTTGTACATATATAATTTCCAGGTTAGTTTATTGAAAATTGTGATGACTGTATCTTCTTCAAAGTTATCTGACAGTAGTTACACCTATTCTTCTCTTCTCTAACAAATTTTAATGACAAGGTATTATAAAATCAACATACACATAGTTATTTAAGTTCAAAATTGCGCCCCACCTCACATGACCTTTTTTTTCCTTGTGACATCACTTAATAGTCAAAGTCTTAGCTCTATGTCTTAAAAGCCCTGCTACTCAAAGTGTAGTCTCTGGAGCAGCAGAATAGGTATCATGTGAGAGCACGTTTGATGCACAGAATCTTGTGCTGCACTCAAAATCTGCATTTTGGGAGCTGAGGTTGTGGCTCAGTGGTAGAGCGCTTGCCTAGCATGCATGAGCACAGGGATTGATCTTCAGCACCACATTAGGAAAAAAAAAGGTATTTAGTTTCTCTACAACTAAATATTTAAAAAAAAAAGATAAAAAAAAGACCTGCACTTTAACAAGATCCCCAGCTGATTCATATGCAGAGAAGGACTGGTTTAAAGTACTAACATTTTTATTTTAAGCAGCTGAACTTGAGACATCACATCAGACCTTAATTTCTCCAAATGACACTATGGAACATTCTTGTTATTCAAGCAGACTCTAGTTTCAGGCTGTCTTATAACAACACCCAAACCAGAAGAACATTAGAAAGGTTTAAACTTGTTTTACTTATCTACCAATTGATATATAGACTATTTGGATGACACTAATTTGTACCTATTTGAGTTTTATTTTATTTTATTTTTAAGTGTTTTTTTTTTCTCATAAAAAAAGTATAGGGGCTGGGGTTGTGGCTCAGTGGTAGACCAAATGTTTGCCTGGCATGTGTGAGCCACTGCATTCGATTCTCAGCACCACATAAAATCAAAAAATAAAATAAAGGTCCATCAACAACTTTAAAAAAATATTAAAAAAACTTATATGTTCCACTAATTAGACAGCACATTCCTTGAAGTCTGGTGTTGATTTCACAACTGAACAAAAGTGCTTTACATGCAGAAACAGTTTAATAATAAATGTTGAATGACAGTCTTTAACATTTTTCACTAACAAGCAAAATATATTCAGTGTTCTGGCAGTATAGCATCATAGGGTTCCAGAATCAGTTCTTTCTGTCTGTACTAAGTACTAACCTCTCTTAAGGATCAGCTCACACATTGGCAAATTAGGAGATTTTAGAACAGAACCTATTCCCAGCGAGACTGTTAAGGGTTAATGGGATAAGGCATTTAATATACTTTCTAGACTCAGCCCTCAGCAAAGTTAACTATTATTTACTATTACTATCTGTAAACTAGAGCTCATTAATTCTACAGAGAGCTAAAACTTATTGAAGGAATCCTTTTCTCAAAATAACTATTGTCTCCACAATATTTCCTTCTCCTATAAGAAGCTGTTTTCTTCTTTTTTATTCATCCCACATTTCTATGTAGTCTAATGAACTTTCAAAAAAATGTTTTATTCAAATCTAGGTTTTGGGAGTATTTGAACATCTCAACTATAATGATACATAAGGATATCTTTATGTTTATACTCAATAGGACATCTGAAAACATTTGCCTAGTTTTCCGGATAGAATGCTTAAGTTATTTTCATTAAAAGACATATGTTTTAATTCTACATTCATTATTCAGTTATAGGTAAGGGAGAGAGTTCTGATAGAATACTCATTATAGTTATTTAAAGCAAGTAAATGAAGGTCAGCTGCTATTTTAATCCGTATATATTCACTCAACATTTTTGGCTCTGGGTCTCTATCTGTAAAAACTGAAAGTCAGTTAACAGATGCTCTCTATGGTTTCTTATAATTCTGAACTACTAGTGCTATAATCCTGAGTAAAAGGTAGATGTGTATTAGAAACTTAATTCAGGAAATTAAGGTGTTAGTAGATATATATTACGTTCAAAAGATAATAAAAATAATAGGGCATGGTGGCACATGAATGTAGTCCCAGCTACTCAGGAAACTGATGTGAGAGGATTGCTTGAACCCTGTAATTTGGAGTTTATAGCCAGCCTGGCACTATACTTAATGGCTTCCATCTCAAAATACAAAAACAAAAACAAAAAAACCTGTGTGTGTGTGTGTGTGTGTGTGTGTGTGTGTGTGTGTGTGCGTGTGTGCATGTATGTATAGAATTAGGGCTAAGGAAATAACTCAGTGATGGAATGCTTGTGTGATGCCCTTTGACCCCCAGAACACACACACAAATGAAGAGAAACAACTAGTAAGCTACACCAAGATTCCTTAATCAACTACCACTACTTTTAGATCCAGTTGTGAAGGTTCATTTTTGGGGGGAGGAGATTATTCAGTCTTTAAGATAAATCATTAAGCATTAATTCCTTTCAAATATACATAAATAGTTACACAAAAATAAATGTGCTCACTGCCTTCAATGAAAACTCCAAACCTAATAAACAAGAACTTCTCAGATGTTACATAAAAATGGGAAGACGATCCTTCTCATGGATCATTTCAACTATAGTAATTTCTATGGATTCCTTTTTTCTTCTTTGAACTACACATTCGCTGAACCGTCATTTTGGCTGATGTCTAAATTAGTTTTGTAAACAGATTTCCAAGTACTTATTAACAAATACTTCTATGATATTTAAGGAAAATAAGTATTTGTTAAAATAAATTTAAATGTTCTGAGAAAAATTCTACGGAAAGAGACAAAAACTTAATTAAAAACATTTTAAACATTTAAAATTATTTACTACTATACAATGTTGAGTATTATATGTTTTAGGAAAACTATTAGTAGACAATAAAAGTTATGATTACTATAGCTCTAAAGGTAAATTTTCTTTTCTTGTTCTCACAGGGGTATTATTATGTTGTCTAGGCTGACCTTAACCTCCTTGGCTCAAGTGATTCATTCTCCTGCCTCAGTGTCCTGAGAAGCAGGGACTACAGGCATGCACCATGCCTAATTGAATCCTTCTCATTAAGAAGGAGGGAGAAGGGCAACACAGGATAACTTTATAGTTACTTTCTTTATTATTATTTTGTGGTGCTGCAGATTCAAACCCACATTGAGCTAAATTCCCATTCCTAGTTCATTATTAATCTTTTAAGCACAAGCTTCATATGTTGTAAAACAACACTATCAATTCTCAGGGAAAAGTTTAAAAAGAAAAAGGAAAGCAAGCAAACCCAAATTCACAGTAGAGGGGAGCAAAAACTCAATGCCCATAGCACGAACAGGAGAAAAGAGATGCTGCCTTTTGTCCTAACTACTACATTTCTCCACTGTCCTCTTCACTCAGCCCATACCTGCTAAATTGTCCTTTCTCACTCTCTAAATTTCTTCTTGCTTCAAAGTGCTCACACTAGTTATCTTCTCAACCTGGAATAAACTTCCTTCATAAGCTTATCATGTTTATTGTCTTGAAGATCAATCTAGGCACTGAATTGAGAAAGTCTATACTTTTGTTTTAGACCACAAACTTCATTTTGTTCAAATGATGTTTTCAAGGTAACTGATTTTAAAATAACTCAAAATATATTTTGTCATTTAAAAATAAAGTGGTAGAGTGCTTGCCTAGTATGTGTGAGGCACTGGGTTCAATCCTCAGAACCATGTAAGTATATAAAACAAAGATATTTGCCCATCTACATCTAATACACACACACACACACACACACACACACACACAAGAAAAAAAAAAAGTCCTTACCTCTTTCTCTTTTCCGTCAATAGCATCTCGCTCAGCTTGCAGTTGCACTTCTAGAGACAATTCTGCTTTAGCTTCTAAGGCTCCAAATTGTTTCTGGTCCTCTAACTTTAAATATATAAGAATGTTCTCAAATTTTCAGACATTAAATATTGATTATTCAGTGTGTGTGTGTGTGTGTGTGTGTGTGTGTGTGTGTGTGTGTGTGTTTGTATGTTTCCTTTTGGTTAAGTAGCAATTCTCTCTGACCAGTTAGGAGGACAAACTACATTAGTGAATATCAAAAAGTTATAGATATTCAGTCTTGAATACTTTCATAGAGTCAAACAGGAACTTTTGACACTTAAAATGCATTTCTCAGATAAAAATGAAGGCTCTTTCCCATCTGCCCCCATCCTCAAGCTTTCTTATTCAAGCTCTGATGTTTGTGTATCAAACTTTTCTTCATTAAAACACTTAGTAAAGTTAACTCAAAATGTCACACCTTTTGAAAATTTTCTGTGATAACAAGTAAGGCTTGTTCCAATTCTCTCACTCTGAACTCTAGCTTTTCAATTTCTTCATTCCTCTCTTGTACATCGCTCTGCAGCTGTTCTTTTGATAGAAGCAGCTCACTGAACTTGTCTGTTTTTTCTTTTAGATCTTTTGTTAATTGTTCAACCTGAAAATATAATAAACAAAAAAAATCTAAAAATTTGAAAAGGTCATAACTTTCAATTCATCTCAAAAATCATTTTTTTAAAAAAAACATTTTGAAATGCTATATTAATTTCATTTTTATAAGAATAGCAACTATTATCTCAAACAAAGGTTGATATTTCCCAAGTTGATAAGAACTAGGCAGCACTAGTAAACAACAAATATTGCTTTTGCTCAACGCTTTTTAGAAAAATTTCATTCTCTTAAGACTAAGACTTTAGCTAGGAAGAGGGGAATAATGTTGAATTATCTAGTAATGGTATAATTGTACTAAGACCTATGACCTTAAAGATGGCAAATTTTGTAGAATACTTACTGACTTGGTCTCAGAATGTGAAGTAAGATAACCTGAAAAAAATCTTTCATAAATCACCTTTTGATAATAGTTATTTACAAAGCACTTTCAACCTATACATTGCACCATCCCAGAATAGAGATGAGGATGGGTGGAAAGAGAGAGCTGTACAGTTAGTGTCTCAATAGTTCTCCTGCATCCAAAATAAATGATGACACATCCCAGAACTTATCCCTGAAGACTGATATGCAAGTGCCTTCAATTCAATGGCTCTGTGATAAAAGAATACAGGAAGGATTAATAAGATAATTTATGAAATTAGTTCTGATCAAGAGGTAGAGGAGGTTCCTAAAAAGATAAGTGATGGTAAGAAATAAAAGAATACTACCTTTATTCAGTGAAACACTTGGAAGCAATTATACAAAATGACAATCATTATTCAGAACATTAAAAAAATGCAAGCTTAATTATAATTATAGGATTAAATTTAACAGTAATAAAGCTACTGAGAATAATAGGTTGACTAAGTTTTGGATTAAGTTCATGAGAAAAGGCTATAAAACAGGTACAAAGAAATGGCATATTATAATATGTATTCACAGTTGGAATTTTTGAGTCTTCAAAAAATCAGAAGCTGGGATTAGTTCTGGCAGGGTAAGCAGAGAACAAATGGGTCACAATGTTCCTGAGGAAATTCAAACATACCTTAAAGTTTCATGAACGAGATAGGTCAACTTTCAAATATTTTTAAAAAAATTATATAGTAGAAAATGGCAGTCAAAGTTCTAGATCTTGAATTATCTTTTGAGTTTTAATGAATAAGTCACTGTTTTTCAAAATCTAAAAATACATTTGTTAGAAATAAGGGCAATGACTACAAACAAGGGGAATGATGACTTCTCTGCTACTCTAGCAGATTTAACATTTCATTACAATGAACTTATAGGCATTTTATACTTCATTGAGGTACTTTTAAGAGAAGTGAATCAAGTAAACTTCTTAGAAATTGTAGATAATTTTCAGCAATAAAATTATTTTCAGAAATAATAGTAGTTGAATTTAAGTGTTAACTAAGGGCCACACTAATACTGCTATGCAGTGGGAGCTATTACTGTCTTTATTTTAGAAATGAATAAATAGATTTGAAAGGTTAAGTAGCGTAGTTACTGTCAGACATCTACTACATAGCATAGCCATGATCCACACTGGAATTGCCTTATCTCAAGCACAATCTCTTTATAACCAGGACAAGCCATCTTTAGAAATATATATAAGTGATATACATGTAAATATGTATAATATTTCCCATGTAGCATTTGTTTAATAAATGTAGAGTTTTCTGTATGAGGAAAATGGACAGTGGGAGTGACAGAGTAGAAGCAGGGAGACTGGTCAGGAGGCTACCTCACACATATAGGCAACTAAGACACAAGGAAATGAATAAAGGTGAAAAGAATAAAAAGATGTAGTATAAATCTGATCCATTAGTGGTTTGGGATCAGGGCTGAGAAGGAGTGGGACTGAGGAAGAATTCTAGAATTTAGCAAAGAAGATGATTTAGAAGACAACATTTATTGAGATGAAGAAAAAATAATTTTATTCTTGTCTTTTTGATGAAGGCTAATCAGGAACCAAGAATATGATTCCTGGATATGTTAAAAATGAGACATCTACATGGAGACAGTGTAGGCAGTTGAAAATTCAAGTACAGAGTTCAACAGAGATGTTAGGAATAAAGGAACAACTGTGGGGCAATTTACAGATGACTGGGAAGAAAATGTAAAAACGGAAGAACGAGGACTCTAAGACTGACTAAGTCATGAGGCACCCCTCATTTATTTTGGGTAGGCAGAAGACAAATAAACACTGGAGGAGAGAGACCATACTCTACAGTAGGTGTGTCACAGCAGTCAAGAGAAGGAGATACTTATAGAAGACTGTAATGAGTGTCTCCAAATGGTTGAGTAGTATTGAAGACAGAGAGGTGATTACTAGATACAGCCAAGAGGCTTTGGGTAACCTTCATAGGAACAGTTTAAATATACTAAGGGTTATAAAATTCCAAGAAAAAGATGTTGGAAACTTCATTGTAGTGGACTGTAAAAGAGAAAAGAAAGGGAAATAATTAGTAAAGAGTGACTACAGAGAATTATCAGTTTTGTTGGGATGGGAGTAGAGAATTAGGCAGAGAAGTTTATTTAATACTAGAAAATGTATAAAGATGGAAATAATTCCAAATTTCAGTACAACATTTTTATGTTTTGTTTTTTATGGTGCTGGCATCAAATCCAAATCCAGGGCTTCAGGTACACTAGGCAAGTGTTCTACCATGAACTATAACTCCTAGTCCAATACAAACATTTTTTAGGGTTTATGACCTCCTCACATTTAAGTAACATTCAATGTCCTGATTTTTAAGATTTATACCTTATTCACTTTTAAGTTTTTCATACTCTTACTTCACACTCAAGATACAAATAGGCAATACCAATAAAGTTCTTACCTCTCTAGTTTGATGTTCACCAACAGGCTGGATTCGAGGCACAACCTTAAGTTGTTGTTCTAACTTCTGTATTTCTTGTTGGAACACATCTCTCTCATGTTCTCTGTCAATGGCTTGCTCCTGAAATTGAACAATAATAAAACCAATAGTAATTGAAGAAACAATATTTATTAAACCTATTATCTCTCTTTAGTCATAGGTTAAGTTTGTTTGAAAAGAAAGGACTGATGACCATGGAATCACAAAGATTCAAAAATATTTTTGGTATGACACATTACTTATTTGGGTTCTTCCCCAAAATTTAAATACTTAAAATTTATTTTCTTTTTTTTTTCAATTAATTTTTATTGTAGGTTGTTCAAAACATTACATAGTTCTTGATATATCATATTTCACACTTTGATTCAAGTGGGATATGCGCTCCCATTTTTACCCCATATACAGATTGCAGAATCACATCAGATGCACAACAATTGATTTACATATTGCCATTCTGGTGTCTGTTGTATTCTGCTGCCTTTCCTATCCTCTACTATCCCCCCTCCCCCCTCCCCTCCCCTCTTCTCTCTCTACCCCCTCTACTGTAATTCATTTCTCTCCCTTATATTTTCCCTCCTTTCCCCTCACTTCCTCTTGTATGTAATTTTGTATATCCCTGAGGGTCTCCTTCCATTTACATGCAATTTCCCTTCTCTCTCCCTTTCCCTCCCACCTCTCATCGCTGTTTAATGTTAATCTTCTTCTCATGCTCTTTGTCCCTACTCTGTTCTTAGCTACTCTCCTTATATCAAAGAAGACATTTGGCATTTGTTTTTAAGGGATTGGCTGGCTTCACTTAGCATAATCTGCTCTAATGCCATCCATTTCCCTCCAAATTCTATGATTTTGTCATTTCTTAATGCAGAGTAATACTCCATTGTGTATAAATGCCACATTTTTTTTATCCATTCGTCTATTGAAGGGCATCTAGGTTGGTTCCACAGTCTTGCTATTGTGAATTGTGCTGCTATGAACATGGATGTAGCAGTGTCCCTATAGTGTGCTCTTTTTAGGTCTTTAGGGAATAGACCGAGTAGGGGGATAGCTGGATCAAATGGTGGTTCCATTCCGAGCTTTCCAAGAAATCTCCATACTGCTTTCCAAATTGGCCGCACCAATTTGCAGTCCCACCAGCAATGTACAAGAGTACCCTTTTCCCCACATCCTCGCCAGCACTTGTTGCTGTTTGACTTCCTAATGGCTGCCAATCTTACTGGAGTGAGATGGTATCTTAGGGTGGTTTTGATTTGCATTTCTCTGACTGCTAGAGATGGTGAGCATTTTTTCATATACTTGTTGATTGATTGTATGTCCTCCTCTGAGAGATTTCTGTTCAGGTCCTTGGCCCATTTGTTGATTGGGTTATTCGTTATCTCATTGTCTAATTTTTTTAGTTCTTTGTATATTCTGGATATTAGGGCTCTGTCTGAAGTGTGAGGAGTAAAGATTTGTTCCCAGGACGTAGGCTCCCTATTTACCTCTCTTATTGTTTCTTTTGCTGAGAAAAAACTTTTTAGTTTGAGTAAGTCCCATTTGTTGATTCTAGTTATTAACTGTTGTGCTATGGGTGTCCTATTGAGGAATTTGGAGCCCGACCCCACAGTATGTAGATCATAGCCAACTTTTTCTTCTATCAGACGCCATGTCTCTGATTTGATATCAAGTTCCTTGATCCACTTTGAGTTAACTTTTGTGCATGGCGAGAGAAAGGGATTCAGTTTCATATTGTTGCAAATGGATTTCCAGTTTTCCCAACACCATTTGTTGAAGATGCTATCCTTCTTCCATTGCATGCTTTTAGCCCCTTTATGGAATATAAGATAGTTGTAGTTTTGTGGATTGGTTTCTGTGTCCTCTATTCTGTACCATTGGTCCACCCGCCTGTTTTGGTACCAGTACCATGCTGTTTTTGTTACTATTGCTCTGTAGTGTAGTTTGAAGTCTGGTATAGCTATACCGCCTGATTCACACTTCCTGCTTAGCATTGTTTTTGCTATTCTGGGTCTTTTATTTTTCCATATGAATTTCATGATTGCTTTCTCTATTTCTACAAGAAATGCCGTTGGGATTTTGATTGGCATTGCATTAAACCTATAGAGAACTTTTGGTAATATCGCCATTTTGATGATGTTACTTCTACCTATCCATGAACAGGGTATATTTTTCCATCTTCTAAGATCTTCTTCTATTTCTCTCTTTAGGGTTCTGTAGTTTTCATTGTATAAGTCTTTCACCTCTTTTGTTAGGTTGATTCCCAAGTATTTTATTTTTTTTGAGGATATTGTGAATGGGGTGGTTGTCCTCATTTCCATTTCAGAGGATTTGTCGCTGATATACAGGAATGCCTTTGATTTATGCGTGTTGATTTTATAGCCTGCCACTTTGCTGAATTCATTTATGAGCTCTAATAGTTTCTTTGTAGACCCTTTTGGGTCTGCTAGGTATAGAATCATGTCATCTGCAAATAGTGATAATTTGAGTTCTTCTTTTCCTATTTTTATGCCTTGAATTTCTTTCGTCTGTCTAATTGCTCTGGCCAGTGATTCGAGAACTATGTTGAACAGAAGTGGTGAGAGAGGGCATCCCTGTCTTGTTCCAGATTTTAGAGGGAATGCCTTCAGTTTTTCTCCATTCAGAATGATGCTAGCCTGAGGCTTGGCATAGATTGCTTTTACAATATTGAGGTATGTTCCTGTTATCCCTATTTTTTCTAGAGTTTTGAACATAAAGGGATGCTGTACTTTGTCGAATGCTTTTTCCGCATCTATCGAGATGATCATATGGTTCTTATTTTTAAGCCTATTGATGTGGTGAATAACATTTATTGATTTCCGTATATTGAACCAGCCTTGCATCCCAGGGATAAATCCTACCTGATCATGGTGCACAATTTTTTTGATATGTTTTTGTATCCGGTTCGCCAGAAGTTTATTGAGGATTTTTGCATCTAGGTTCATTAGAGATATTGGTCTGTAGTTTTCTTTCTTTGAAGTGTCTTTGTCTGGTTTAGGAATCAGGGTGATGTTGGCCTCATAGAATGAATTTGGAAGTTCTCCCTCTTTTTCTATTTCCTGAAATAGCTTGAAAAGTATTGGTATTAGTTCCTCTTTAAAGGTTTTGTAAAACTCTGCTGTATACCCATCCGGTCCTGGGCTTTTCTTAGTTGGTAGTCTTTTGATGGTATCTTCTATTTCCTCAATTGATATTGGTCTGTTTAGGTTGTCAATATCCTCCTGACTCAATCTGGGCAAATCATATGACTTAAGAAATTTATCGATGCCTTCACTATCTTCTATTTTATTGGAGTATAAGGATTCAAAATAGTTTCTGATAATCTTCTGTATTTCTGAAGTGTCTGTTGTGATATTGCCTTTTTCATCCCGTATGCTGGTAATTTGAGTTCTCTCTCTTCTTCTCTTCGTTAGCGTGGCTAAGGGTCTGTCGATTTTATTTATTTTTTCAAAGAACCAACTTTTAGTTTTGTCAATTTTTTCAATTGTTTCTTTCGTTTCGATTTCATTAATTTCAGCTCTGATTTTAATTATTTCTTGTCTTCTACTTCTTTTGCTGTTGTTTTGCTCTTCTTTTTCTAGGATTTTGAGTTGAAGTATTAGATCATTTATTTGTTGGTTTTTTCTTTTTCTAAGGAATGAACTCCAAGCAATAAATTTTCCCCTTAGAACTGCTATCAATGTGTCCCATAGATTCCGATATGTTGTGTCTGTGTTTTCATTTATCTCTAAGAATTTTTTAATTTCCTCCTTGATGTCTTCTATAACCCATTGATCATTTAGTAACCTATTGTTCATTCTCCAAGTGATGCATGATTTTTTCTTACTTCTTCTATCATTAATTTTCAATTTCATTCCATTATGGTCAGATAAGATGCATGGTATTATCTCTACTCCTTTATATTGTCTAAGAGTTGCCCTGTGACATAAAATATGATCTATTTTTGAGAAGGATCCATGTGCTGCTGAGAAAAAAGTGTAACTGCTTGATGTTGGGTGGTATATTCTATATATGTCAATTAAGTCTAGGTTATTAATTGTGTTATTGAGCTCTATAGTTTCCTTATTCAACTTTTGTTTGGAAGATCTGTCCAGTGGTGAGAGAGGTGTGTTGAAGTCTCCCATGATTATTGTATGGTGGTCTATTAGACTCTTGAACTTGAGAAGAGTTTGTTTGATGAACATAGCTGCACCATTGTTTGGGGCATATATATTTATGATTGTTATGTCTTGTTGGTGTATGGTTCCCTTAAGAAGTATGTAGTGTCCCTCTTCATCCCTTTTGATTAACTTTGGCTTGAAATCTATTTTATTTGATATGAGTATGGACACTCCTGCTTGTTTCCGAAGTCCATATGAGTGATATGATTTTTCCCAACCTTTCACCTTCAGTCTATGTATGTCTTTTCCTATCAAATGCGTCTCCTGAAGGCAGCATATTGTTGGGTCTTGTTTTGTGATTCATTCTACTAGCCTGTGTCTCTTAATTGGTGAGTTTAAGCCATTAACATTTAGGGTTATTATTGAGATATGGGTTGTTCTTCCAGCCATATTTGTTTATTTATGTTACTAGACATGGTTTGTTTTCCTCTTTGATTATCCCCCCCCCCTTTACTGTACTACCTCCCGCTGTTGGTTTTCATTGATATTTTCCATTTCCTCTTCCTGTAATATTTTGCCAAGGATGTTTTGAAGAGATGGTTTTCTAGCTGCAAATTCTTTTAGCTTTTGTTTATCATGGAAGGTTTTAATTTCATCTTCCATCCTGAAGCTTAATTTCGCGGGATACACAATTCTTGGTTGGAACCCCTTTTCTTTCAGTGTTTGAAATATGTTATTCCAGGATCTTCTAGCTTTGAGAGTCTGTGTTGAAAGATCAGCTGTTATCCTGATTGGTTTACCCCTAAATGTAATCTGCTTCCTTTCTCTTGTAGCTTTTAAAATTCTCTCCTTATTCTGTATGTTGGGCATCTTCATTATAATGTGTCTAGGTGTGGATCTCTTATGATTTTGCACATTCGGCGTCCTGTAGGCTTCTAGGATTTGGGATTCTGTCTCATTCTTCAAGTCTGGGAAGTTTTCTCGTATTATTTCGTTGAATAGATTGCTCATTCCTTTGGTTTGGACCTCAGTACCTTCCTGTATCCCAATGACTCTTAAGTTTGGTCTCTTTATGTTATCCCATATTTCTTGAATGTTCTGCTCATGGTTTCTTAACAGCTTTGCTGAGCTGTCTATGTTCTTCTCCAGTTGAAATACTTTGTCTTCATTGTCTGATGTTCTATCTTCTAAGTGTTCTACTCTGCTGGTAGTATTCTCAGTTGAGTTTTTAAGTTGGTTTATTGTTTCCTGCATTTCCAGGATTTCTGTTTGTTTGTTTTTTATAACCTCTATCTCCCTGTATAATTGATCTTTTGCTTCTTGGATTTGTTTATGTAATTGATTGTCAAAGTGGTCGAAGTAGTCTTTCATTGACTGATTTTGCTGTCTAATGTCTTCCTTGAGACTCCAGATCATCTGAAGCATGTATATCCTGAATTCTTTATCTGACATTCCATCTGCTGCAGAAATTACCTCTTCTAAAGTTGAGTTGACCTGCATTGCTTGTGGTCCTTTCTTTCCTTGTCTTTTCATATTGATTGCGTTTCTTTCTGCTTGGTGAAACTGTTGTGTTATTGATTTTTCCCCCTATATATTTATATTGCTCTTGTATAGCTGCAAAGTCTCCCTCGCAGGCTTTGGCGGTGGTTCTGCCCCTTCCTCCAATTGAGGCAATGTGCCTACCACGCTGGGAGGCCGCTGTGCCTGTACTTTCGATGGGCCTGTTCTTTCGGTGGTCACAGATCCGCCTACCTTGCAGGCGTGAGCAGCGGCTTTGCCCCTCCGCTGGCCACTAGGCCTGTTCTGTCTGTTGGTTGCAGGTCTGTCTACCTAAAAGGCGCTGGTGGCGGCTCTGCCCCTCCCCCAACCGGGGCGATGTATCTGGCGGGCCACTGGGCCTGTTTTGTCTGTGGTCACGGTTCCGCCTACCTTGCACATGCGTGGAGCAGCTGTGTCCCTCCGAGAGTTGCTGGGTCTAACCTGCCGGTGGGTGGCAAGTGCGCCTACCTTGCATGCCCGGGGGTAGCTCTGCCGCTCCGCGGGTTGCTGGGCCTGATATGCTGGTGAGACGCAGGTTTGCCTACCTTGCAGGCGCCTGGCGGCTCTGCCCCTCCCCCAACCGGGGCGGGGCGATGTGTCTTGCCGTCCTCTGAGCCTGTTCTGTTGGTGGTCAGGGTACTGCCTACCTAGCAGGCTCGTGGGGCAGCTGTGCCCCTCCGCAGTTTGTTGGGCCTGACCTGCTGGTGTGTGGCAAGTGCGCTTTCCTTGCAGGCCCGGGGGTGGCTCTGCCGCTCCACGGTTGCTGGGCCTGATCTGTTGGTGAGTTGCAGGTCTGTGTAACTTGCAGGCGCCCGGCGGCTCTGCCCCTCCCCCAACTGGGGCGGGGCGATGTGTCTGGCCGGCCTCTGGGCCTGTTCTGTCGGTAGTCAGGGTTGTGCCTACCTAGCAGGCTCGTGGGGCAGCTGTGCCCCTCCACAGTTTGTTGGGCCTGACCTGCCGGTGGGTGGCAAGTGCCCCTACCTTGCAGGCCCGGGGGTGGCTCTGCCACTCCGCGGTTGCTGGGTCTGATCAGCTGGTGATTCGCAGGTCTGCCTAACTTGCAGGCGCCCGGCAGCTCTGCCCCTCCCCCAACCGGGGCGGGGCGATGTGTCTGGCTGGCCTCTGGGCCTGCACTGTCGGTGGTCAGGGTTCTCCCTACCTAGCAGGCTCGTGGGGCAGCTGTGCCCCTCCGCAGATTGTTGGGCCTGACCTGCCGGTGGGTGGCAAGTGCCCCTACCTTGCAGGCCCGGGGGTGGCTCTGCCGCTCCGCGGTTGCTGGGTCTGATCAGCTGGTGATTCGCAGGTCTGCCTAACTTGCAGGCGCCCGGCAGCTCTGCCCCTCCCCCAACCGGGGCGGGGCGATGTGTCTGGCTGGCCTCTGGGCCTGCACTGTCGGTGGTCAGGGTTCTCCCTACCTAGCAGGCTCGTGGGGCAGCTGTGCCCCTCCGCAGATTGTTGGGCCTGACCTGCCGGTGGGTGGCAAGTGCCCCTACCTTGCAGGCCCGGGGGTGGCTCTGCCGCTCCGCGGTTGCTGGGCCTGATCTGCTGGTGATTCACAGGTCTGCGTAACTTGCAGGCGCCCGGCGGCTCTGCCCCTCCCCCAACCTGAGCGATGTGTCTGGCAGTCCACTGGGCCTGTTTTGTCGGTGGTCACAGTTCTGCCTACCTTGCACACGCGTGGAGCAGCTGTTTCATTAGTGCCTGGGCACACTCTCCTTGTTTGCCTCCCTCAGGCCCTTAGTTTGTAGAGCTTGGGGCTGAGCACCCCCAGCAAACTTGCTTACCTTCTGGTAGCCACGCCCCCGTATCTGATGCAAGAGACCTCACTTGTCAGCACTGGTGGGAGCGGTGGCCGTGAGTCCCACGCCAAGGCGAGTCGGTGCAAGAGACCTCAGTTGTCAGCACTGGTGGGAGCGGTAGCTGGGAGTCCCGCGCCGCGCGGTTCCCGCCGGCTCCTGTGCCAGCACCACCGCGGCTCCCACCGGCTCTCGCGCCGCTGCTGCGGCTCCCGCCAGTTCCGGCCGGCTCCCGTGCCGCTGCCCCGGCTGCCGCCGGCTCCCTCGCCGCAGCCCCGGCTCCCGCCGACTCCCTCGCCGCAGCCGCCGCTGCCGCCAGCTCCCTCGCCGCAGCCGCCGCTGCCGCTGGCTCCCTCGCCACAGCCTCGGCTCCCGCCGGCTCCCGTGCCGCCTTCGGTCTGGCTATTGCGCTCACAGGAGAGCTGGCTTCCTCTGTGGTCTGACCGATGTGGAGAACCGAATTGGATGGCTTCCTTCCCCGTCTCAAGCCCAGAATTCAGCTCTGAGTACAGTATTTGCACAGCTGGCGGGAGCCTGCAGAATCCGTAGCACTGTATCTTTGCATTGTTATCTTACCGTCGTTTCCCAGCGAGCGCCGCAGACTCTGGCCGCAGGGCGATTTGCTGCATACGCAGCGTGACCCTCCGTGCGGACAAATCTCTCGCGTTTGAGCTCCAGTAGCAGGTCCTTATGCAATGGAAATCCTTCCTCTAGGTTTCGGAGCACCCCAATTTTGCTGGAAATTCCTAACAAGCTAGCTTTTATCCATTCTACCTTGTCTTTTTCCTGCTCAGTGATGCAGTACACGGGAGTGCTGCACTCCTTTCGCAGCCATCTTGACTCACCTCTTAAAATTTATTTTCAAGAAAGAAAAAGTAGGGGCTGGGATGTGGCTTAAGTGATAGCACACTCGCCTGGCATGTGTGCAGCCCGGGTTCGATCCTCAGCACCACATACAAACAAAGATGTTGTGTCTGCCAAAAACTAAAAATAAATAAATAAATATTAAAAAAAAGAAAAAGAAAAAGTAGGGCTGCAATTGTAGCTCAGGGGTAGAATACTTGCCTAGCGTGTGTGAGGCACTGGGTTCCATCCTCAGCACCACATTAAAAAATAAATAGATAAATAAAATAAGGTTATTAAAAAAAGAAAGAAAAAGTATTACCAGTTGTTTTCCTGGTAGAAAAAGTACAAATCATAGAATATAAACACTAATATGACTGAAATAAGCATAAACAAAACAAAAAGAAGAATTTAATACAGAATTATCTATACTATACATCTTTCATAGAATAAATGGGATAATTAAGATGCATATGCATTCAAGCTTTAAGTACTGACTCAGCTGACTCAGTGGACCCGCATACTCTAGAAGTGGTTTATGGATAAGCATTCTAAAAGAGAGAGAATGCAGGACTTAGGCTAATTATAAAAGACTAAAAATGTAGTAAATCTTGGTAAAAAATGTGTATTTTTTAATGATAACTATGGAATTTCACATTTCAAAACAACATTTACAATGTCAATGTTTGAGTTTAAATAGTCTTCTCAACTTTGGGCTAAAGGAAAGGTGACTATAAAAATTCTCTGATCCAAGAGTGTAAAATTAATGTCTTAATAATACCAATGAAGCTGAATTTTACGGGTACCATTTCATTTCCTTACAAGCACTTAGAATGCTGATAATGAAAAATAAAATAACTCTTCAGAACTTTGAATATAGGACCACCACTAATTTAAAAAAAAATAAATAAATAAATCATTTTTCCTACTCTTGGCAAATAACAAGCATTTGAGCTTTCAAGAATATTATGTCTTTGGTTCTCTGTGATGCTCAAGTAAATTTTTGAGTTACTGAAATAGAAGCTTTAATCATTCTGTACATGCTACAAAAGAAAGCTCTAGAGAAACAAGAATTACTCAATGTTAGAAATTTCATCTGCTATTTAACTACAGGCCTCAGAATTAATCTATGAAAACATAAAAGAATTTTTGGGAACTACATAAGGCATATGTTTGCTTTAGTTTGGCCAATCAAGGTGCAAACCAGAAGATATATTTATCTAACTATTAATTCCCTATCCTTTCCCCCAGTGCTGGGGATAGAACTAAGGGCCTTGCATATACTGGGCAAGTGCTCTACCACTGAGCCATATAACAGGAAATACATTATGATGAATTTCCCTGACCAGTTAGTGAATTCCCTTTACAATATGTGGTATCTCAAGAGTCTTTTCAAGGTATAATTCATATTCTACCACAGAAAAAAAGGTTTAGTTTATTTCCAAACAGAAAAGAATACCTGGAGAAAATTCTGGGTGTCATATATGAAGACCATTCAAAGAACAAATATTTCAACAGAAATGTATGTTATATTGATAATTCCTTCCTCATTAAATCCTAGAAGCATATTAAAAGTATCAGGGGGTGGGACGGTAGATTGATATGAGAAGTTAACCAACTAATAGGGAATAAATGAATCAGTTTAAATGCCAACAATTGAAGAAACAGCTTAAGTCAATAATTTAACCCTAATAGAAATAAATCAGGTATTAAAATGCAAAATATATATTTGTCATAGTTACTGTATCTAATAGTCACAGCTATTGCAGAAACATGCCATATTAAATAATTAGAGAAAATAGTACCAAAGAAAAGCCAGTCATCAGAACAAGAGCTCAAAGACATTCTTTCAACTTCTCAAACTTAATATTTAAAGAACAATATTTTTTTTGAGAATTTTAATATTTATTTTTTAGTTTTCGTCAGACGCAACATCTTTGTATGTGGTGCTGAGGATCGAATCCGGGCTGCACGCATGCCAGGTGAGCACGCTACCACTTGAGCCACATCCCCAGCCTGTAAAGAACAATATTTTAAAGGAAAAACTGCTAAAACTAATTTTCTACCAAGAGATAACTTGTATGGTGAATTAATCTACTCATATTTATAAAAAGAATGTAAAAATCAAGTGAAGGAATTGCAAGTTTGATATGTAATACAATAATGGTATGTTATGACATACTACAACATATAGTTTTAGACATTTCCACTACAACATATAGTTTTAAAGATTCCTTATAGTATTAAATAACATTTTAATGGAACATTTCACACAATAGTGAAGTTAAAATCTCTTTTGATATAAAAAAAGTAATGTGTAACAATCTAGAAAATCTGGATATTAAAACATCAACGAGTTTTTGAACTGGAAGAGCTCATCATTACATTACCTTCACACCAAAAACAGGACTACTAAAACTAATATTGGTTATCACAAATACAGCCAATTATTAAAGAGAAGCCTAAATAAAATTCTTTGGGACAGTAGAGAGAAATATTTACTCATTTATGCCTTATGCAATATTCAGAAGGTAGTAATAATTAAGGAGTTTACCTGACTACTAGTTTCACTTAGAGCTTCCAGCATTTTTTCAACTGCTGCTTGTAGTCGAGAACTAATATTCAGCATTAATTCTTCATTTTCAGGATTTATTTCAGTTCCAGCAAAACCAATCCTTATAAGGTGCTGCGATAATTCTGTTCCTTCCTCAGTTACTTTTGAACACATGCTATTATCAGTTCTTGGCATATCACTTCCAGAATAGGAGGGTATGGATCTGTCTATAACTAGAATAACAAAATGTTAAAGGCATACATTAATAACAATAATTTCACTTTAAATTTTTAAAATCAAGTCAAATTGAAATCATTTTTCAAAGTACATGTGTTTTAATAACAGCATTGTAAAATTGCAGAATTTAAGGTTTGGGTTATTTAGTAATTTTTCTTTAATAAAAATTTGGGGTTTTTTTTGGGGGGTGATACTGGGGATAAAATCCAGGGTCTTACACATAATAAGCATGTGCTGTATTGTTGAGCTATACTCCCAACCTGATAAAAATTTTTTAAGATAACTTTTAATAGATATTTATCAAATGACAAGCATATAGAGTTTGCTAAGAAATGGGGACACTAAGGAGACAAAATCTGGTTCCTATTGTGAAGGACTTTACAGTATAATGCAACAACACACATATATACATAAGAAAAAAAAAACCTCTATCCTGCAGTGGGATATGGAAGAATAGAATAAGTGCTCCTAATTTGTTTGGAGTAACCTGACTTTTAAGCATTACATATTTGAACATTACCTGCTCTGGCTACAGATTAAAAGAAACAGATAATTTTGTAGCTTGGTATTTTTGTAAAAAGTATACTGGGAAGAAATTAGGATGATGAGCAGTGCTAATTTAACTTCAGACACTGTTACCATACTATCAACATTATTGTTACATCTTACATAAGAAAATCTGGTTGACATAGGCAGATGATAAGCTTTGCAACTGAACAGAGGAATATTAATGGAATATGTGGAGATACATAAACTGTTAGAAATTTGGGTCTGCAGAATTAGGGGTCATCTGTAAAAAGGTAAGAGTTTAAACACTGAAAGTGGTTACATCTGTTATAGAAGTGATATTTAGTGAAAGGAGGAAACAAAGTTGGAGCCTCTGTATATCATAAGCTAACAAAAGAAGCCATATAAGAAATATCAGGTAGACAGGAAAGGGATGTTCTAGAAGAGAACATTTCAAAAAGGAAAAGACTTTAGTGAAGTTATTTGCCTAGAAAGACAAACAGTCAAGGATTATGCTATGAATTTAATGACTGAAAAGTCACTGTTCTCCTCAGAAAGAAGTGTTGGTAGTATAAGAACAGAAACTAAAGTCAGTTAAAGCAAGAGTTAGTGTATTCTTTTTAATTTTTTATACCTTCATTTTATATATACATTTTTTATGCAGTGCTGAGGATTGAACCCAGAGCCTCACAGGTGCTAGGCAAGCACTGAGCTATATCCCCAGCCCAGTCTCTTCTTGCTTATTCTCTTATGAAGTATACTGAAGTTTACCTTGTAGTATGTGTGTGTGTAAGTTAAAAGAAACAAATAGTTATTTTTATGAATATAAAATGAAATTTTATTGTACAATATGACATTTTGTGGTACAGAGAAGCAATCAATGGTGAGAAAAAGACTGAAGATTCTGTGTACACATGGGAATAAATCTAAAACACAAGCACAAGGTGAAACAAAGCCATTTATAAATGATCACTGAGTGTTAGTTTTTTTTGGAATAGGCAATAAAGCACCTAGAAAAGATAAAGATGTCAATCAGCTTAATGTATTTTTCAGGGATGGAGATGTAGCTCAGTAGTAGAATGCTTGTGCTTGCCTGGCCTGAGTGAGGTCCTAGGTTCAATTCCAAGTGTGTGTGCACACACGCGCGCACACACACACACACACACAAAAAAAAAAAGAAACTTGAAGATAGAAATTATCTGAAATAATCTGAATATGTTCCATTAAAGAAACAAATTTGTTTGTTCCTATGAAACAAAAGAGAAAGACAGCAAAATTATAATTACCCATAATGACTAGTCTGGGGGAAAAAATCTGAGGACAAAAAAAAGAAGGGCTATTTTATAACATGCCAACAGAAATCAAGAACAGGCAATTTGGTGAATAGAATCACTTGAGTGGTGAACCAACCACTCAGATGTATGTTGTAAACACAGCAAATAATAGTTATTCAAGTCTTTTAGTCATATACTTTATGAATTATACCATTCATTTCCTGATGCATAATGGTAAGTTTTTCAGGTTAAAGGAGGGTGAGCAATATCATAGTGTCTTCCCAGCCTCAGTGGCTCACTGAAGACCTTTATGGTTCCAATTGGAAATCATGTGAATCAAGCTTGACCCAAGTGTCTGACAGATGAAAACTATACTAAAAGATATGGAGTGGAGACAAAGAAATTTGTCCAAAGTCACATTAAGGCAGAAAAAAAAAATGAGGCTTTCTCATTACTAATCCAGTATTCTTTCTATAACTTTCCACTGATTCAAAAGTAAGCTGAAACAAACAAACTTCAATCCATGGACTCCTACAGGAAAGATGAGCATTCTACCCCTAAACTATCACACTGCAAACCTAAAGGAAATTTTCTTTTAACAACCTAGGGAACTCATTTTTATGAACTGATCTAATATCCACTCAGGTTCAAGTGATTTGACATTTGGCCAAAATTTCCTTTCAATTTCATAAACTAGTTTGCTTTTACAAGGAAGTGAATATTAGCACAATCAGTTATTATTTTCAAGTGTTAACAAGTTCATACATGTTTAAAGCCTAAACAAGTTCAGGCTTGAAGGCTGAAACTACATCACAAGTGATACTTTAAAAAAAAAAAAACAAAAGTTGATTCACAATCAGATTAAGCTTTAATTTTTTTTGTTATGGTAAATAACACAAATCTTTCAATGGTGCATTTTAGTTTTTACAGAAATGCTTCCATTAAGAATGTGAAGAAATGTCAAAAGAACTTCTTACATATGGGGCATATTGTCAATATTTAAAGCCAGTATTTTCATAAAATAAATGTTTTTAATCATAAACTCTATTAATTCACTATATCCTTAAAGATGCAAACTAGGTAAGTATACCCCAATGATACTTAATTTTATTAGTAAAAGTAACATAGCCAGACATGGTGGTACATGCCTATAATACCAGCAACTTGGACAGGAGAAGTATGGGAAGTTTAAGAGCAGCCTTAGCAACTTAAACCAGGCTCTACACAACTTAAGATAAAAAGGACTGAGTTATAGATTAGTGGTTAAGTGTCTCTGGGTTCAATTCTTGGTACCAAATCAAACCAAAGAATGATTTGTAAATACAAAAATTAGGATTGAGTTAATTAGACAAAGAGCATGAGAAGAAGATTAACATTAAACAGGGATGAGAGGTGGGAGGGAAAGGGAGAGAGAAGGGAAATTGCATGTAAATGGAAGGAGACCCTCAGGGGTATACAAAATTACATACAAGAGGAAGTGAGGGGAAAGGGGACAAAATATAAGGGGGAGAAATGAATTACAGTAGAGGGAGTAGAGAGAGAAGAGGGGAGGGGAGAGGGGAGGGGGGATAGTAGAGGATAGGAAAGGCAGCAGAATACAACAGACACCAGAATGGCAATATGTAAATCAACAGTTGTGCAACTGATGTGATTCTGCAATCTGTATACGGGGTAAAAATGGGAGTTCATATCCCACTTGAATCAAAGTGTGAAATATGATATATCAAGAACTATCTAATGTTTTGAACCACCAACAATAAAAATTAATTTAAAAAAAAAAGATTGAGTTAATTAAATGGACCAGCAAAATTATCTGTGCCACAATATTTTACACAATATATTTCTTAACTTTGGATTGAATTTTTCTTCTAATGTTTTCTGAATCAACAGTTGATTTCAACAGTTAACATTTTTAAAGATCAATAATAATAAAAATCAATAATAATAATCATAATCAATTAATATATGTACAAAATGGTTGTAAGTAAAATATTAAGTATGATTTAATCATCCCTTGAACAGTAATCTCAGTGTTTCCTAGACTATGAACTACTATAAAACACAGACGATACAGAAATTGCTGAATAAGTGTTTACAGAATTGAACAGATAAAGTTGCTTATAATTAACAAACTATTGCTAGATATGTTAAAATAGACACTATCTATGGATATAGATAGTGGATAGAGGATTTGCTTTCTCCAAGAAAATGAACATGAACATTATCCTCTGTGTTTGCTTGATCTCAATTACCAATTTGTCTTTATAACTCAGCATACTGCTCCTTAAGTAGTTGCTGTTGTTTGCTGAATATTCAGTAGCCATTTTAAGAAGTATCTATGAGAAATGCTAACAAAAAGGCAAAAAAATATGTTTGCAATGTACAGAACATTCCTTAGTGTCTTTTGAATATGGAAGTCAATCTAGTACAGTTCTTACCAACAGAACAGAAAAATTCCTCCCTAGATGATTAAGTGAAACCAGTTAATTACCTTAAAAATATTTTGGTAGTCACTTTTATAAGTTTTAGGTATTTTCAAACATTACCTAATTCTTCTTAATACATCAAGATCCATATATAGACATAATAGTCTTCATTGAGAACTTAACCAAAAGTAAGTTAATTTGAAAAATATATCTACCTAGTTTGAAAAGAGTAAATGTGGAAGGAAGGGTTTAAAAGTCAGGATTATTTCATCTTGTATTTTACTAAAAATGGCATTGAAAATTATTTGTGAACTCACCTGAAGTGTCTTTAATTCAAATTTATTTTAAATTCCAAATCAATCTTTTCTCTGTAGTTAAAATGTACTGCTGGCTAACTAGAACTTAAGCAAACCTTCTGTAATTAGAATACTTGCTATTTTTGCCCTTGAAGCTTAAAAACTAGACTGTTTCAAAAATTGTAAAGCTCTGGCATTTCAGAATATTTCCTTCTACCTGGGCAGAAGTGGTTGGATGTGAAATGAGAGTGAACTATAGGCTTGACCTTCTAATTTAAGAATCCAGGGCCTATTTCTCTGGAAGCACCTGACTAACCTTTCCCCTCTTTTATTTCCTGATATCTTCTCCAGCAAGGAAAAAGAAACAGAAAAAAAAGACAAATTGGAGGTCAGCAATGGGATGGTAAAAATTTAAAATAAGAGTGTACAATCACAGATATAAAAAATTGTGTTCTATATGTGTAATATAAATAGTAAAACATTCTGCTGTCATATATAACAAATTAAAATTTTAAAAAATTAAAAAAAAGAAATTAAAAGAAGAGCCCAAACCACACAGCTACAGGAAAATGACAGAATTAGGAAAAAAAGCCATCTCATAACAGGACAAAAACTGTCAAACCACTTTTCCAAAAGTAAGAAAGGACCTAAAAGAGGATAGTCTTTGGTTTCTTATAATCACATTCTTCTAACTATCTCAATGAAAACTGGTGCTGGATTCCTACAAGTTCTTTATTTTAAGCTTTCCTGATTTACAGGGTGGTGATGTGGAACTTTTCCTTTATAAGTGGAGAAATGAAAGAGTCTTCTGGCTTGTGTAGGCATACCAAGGTATATAATGGCAACTCTAAAACATTCACTTGCAAATGCTATACAATAATACATATAGTGCTTTGAACAGAGGGGCTTTGTGTTTGGAGGTACATTTGTTGAAAAATACTTGAATATTCTCTCTCCTATATATTCTACACACAGAAAAAGTGCCTTGAACTCAGCAAGATGATTTGAAGATGATTATTTCACAAGCATATGAAACTAGTATTACCTCTTATGTGTTCCTCGTGGATACCTGACTTTACAGATGCCTCTGATTCTGATCTCCAAATAAGGCTGACAGATGACTGGCCTTTACTAGATCTATCTAAAATCCCAAGAATATGGTGGCCAATAGTTTCTTCAACAACAATGGTAGTCTTTACAACTTCTAAGAGGATCTTCAGAAGTCTGTTGTTAGTTTTCTGGAGTGCAAACCTATACAGATAAAAAAAAAACATTTATTAAAATATTTAATCTCTTTATAAATCATTTAATCTTAAAATATTTATTTATTAAAATATTTAATCTTTTTACCATATAAATCCTTTACTACTATCTCACCAAAAATACATTGCAAAATATGTGTTTGGTGAAAAATATCATATAGATTTGCTCTATTAAAATAACACAATAACACCTACAATGAAGTGCTTCTTACTCTTAATTTATTTTTTTTTAAAGTGATTTGTTTAGAAAACAAATTTATAAGATTTCTAAAGGTGCATTTTATTGACCTGAAAGAAATCACATAATAATATTTTTTAAGATAGTAATAAATTGGAAGAAAACTTTAAGAAGACAAAAAAATTGAGTTTCAAAAAGTGTGGTAATACCAATATCTACATAATTGCATTGGTTATACTGATCATGTTTTTATACATATAAGGTTTATCTTTTTATGTGTCAGACAACAATATTTTAATAATTAAGAATCCAACTAGAAATAAAGTGGTAGTATTTGTATAATTTCTTGGTGATAAACTAGATGTTTAAATTATAATAACTGGCAAAGACCTGCTTTAAAAAAGGCTTTCAGTGAAACTACTCAGTCAACACCACAGGAAATATCATAGGCTGTTATTATACCTGCTCCAAAAACAAAAATATCTCTAGTTACACACATTGCACTCAGCCAGTAGGAAAAAAACATATTTTCAACTAAGTAGAAATAATAGCTTGTCTTTATAGAGATAAGAAATACATCCTAATTTTAAAATGAGAAAATATTGTTAATCAGCCTTCAAAATATCTTAGCACTATGAACATGTTAATGCCTATATTTCTAGACTTTTTTCCTCCTCTGCTTCACTCTAAAATATATACATTTTAAAAACAAAAACTGATCATACTGGACAATGTGATTAGAAAGGTTTCTTTTTAGCTTAACATGAACATTTTACCATGTGAAAAAATGTGCTTCCATAAATGGTGATTCAAAAGATGATATGATTAATTTTATGAATAACTAAACAACTAACTCAACAGTTTAATTCAACAGAGATACTATGGTCATAAGCTTTATATTTAATACATGTAAGATATAATAAGAAACTTTCATAGTAAGGTCCCCTGGCCTAAGAGACTTCTTTCTCAACCTCACATGTTGTTTGACACATTACCAACAATCTGGTTGAAAGGGTATCTGTTTCACAGGCACATGACAGACCTATTTTAAGATCAGGTAATAAATGGAGAAGTTTTCCTTTAGTATTTGTCAAGTGAAAAAGAGAGTTCTATTTTTGTACCTAGATCAAATTCTCTGCTTACATAATCAAGAATGTTTAAACATAAAACCCCAAATAATTTAGTTAGTGGGACGTAAGGGTTTTAATTCCGTAACTTTTATTTATAGAAGTTTTGTTCAAGTCCTAAATCCCAGGAGTTGGATAATGTGATTAAAACTGATATAATGGTTAAAAGAAATGAAGATGAGCAAGATGTTTATTTTATATTGGCATGGTAACTCTAATTTTCATAAACTGTCTTTTTTATTGGAGTTCCATACTGACTATGTTCCATATTGATGATCCAATGGGGAAGCCAAAATCTTAGGGGCCAAATTCCTCCATGCAAGATGAGGAAGTAGATTAGGAGGACACAAAAGGGTTGATAGTCATAGAAATTGGAAAAGGAGGAAAAAGTTAGTAGATATTAGTTCTAATTAAAATTTAAAAAATTATTTCCATTTGAACACAATAAATTTTAGATACTGTGCTTAATATCAATGTGGGATAATTATAGTATAGTTTTGTACATTTTAATATTAACATCTACAAAATGAAAGTAAGGAACTTTTTGTTAACATTGGGCCATTAATTTATTACTTTATAAAACTAGGATATGTATTAAATGTTCTCACCTATTATGCCATGAAAGCATGAAAGAAACTAAATGTTGAATATTTACAAATGCAGTAATTTTTTTTCTCAACATAAACAAATCAGAGAATAGCTTACACTGAATCCATGCCCATACATTGAAGGAGGAAAAAAGAAATAAAGCTCACAGGTAGAACTGTTTTTAGTTTTTTAGGTTACAAAACAGCATTAAGAAGAATAAAATTAATCAAGAAAGGTTTGATGTTAAAACAATTCTAAAAATTTAAAGTCAAGTTTATGATCAATAGCCAATTAAAATTTTTATTACATAAAAAGATTTAAAAATTTGTAATTTAATGTCTAAAAATTGATAATCTTTTATATATTACACATATATGGACATGTTTCATACATAGAAATATATGACATGTTTCATACACAAGATAGTATTTTTAAGAAAATACACATGTACAAGATAAAAATAAGGATGAATAAAGTTTATTACATTTAAACAATCATTGTAATTGACTTTGCACTGAAAAAA
Organism: Callospermophilus lateralis; assembly: GCF_048772815.1. NCBI lineage: Eukaryota > Metazoa > Chordata > Mammalia > Rodentia > Sciuridae > Callospermophilus > Callospermophilus lateralis. Next base: position 640,419 of record NW_027514380.1, read on the forward strand.
TACACATTTTGAATACCTTTCACTGGACAGACTATCAGGAGGTACATCTTCAGGTTTTCTGTCCATTTCCTTTTCTTTCAATGTCTCTTCCTCAATTCCCCTTTGGTTTTCATTTTCATTCTGTTTAAGTTTGTGCAACGGCAGATAGGACAAGACAGAAAGAAAACCTGTCATCTTAAAAACAGCATATCATTCTTCTATACTGGTATGATGTGAAACAGAAAGTGCTTGAAATAATATTTAACTACAATTTACCAATAGATCAGCAGTATCAAAAAAAGAATAAAACATTCAAGTGTAGAGATGAAAAATGTTTTAATGGCTTCAAACTAATATACTCTATATAGTGTGACAATAAGGGTTGTCAATAAAGGTTGCTCCTTGTAGTTTCTCCTACAGCAATGCCAGATTCAACTTATCTTAAACAGAAACCAAGGCATTTTGACTCCACCTACCTTACATCTAAGTAATCACCAATATGTTAAGCTTAGTAACTATAAAAATACGTCTCCCACCAACAATAAAGACAAACAAATCCTACTTAATTGTTGATCTACTGTTCTTAAATGCACCAAAGTCAATACTACCTGTGTTTGCGTACTGCTGCTGCGCAGCTCACAACACAGCTTCTCTCTTCCAGATAAAGACAGCTGCTTTAGTGCTTCCAACTCTAACTCTTTTAAAAGCACCCTTTCTCTTTCTGAAACCAGGTTTTCATTATTTAATGAGCATCTCTAAATAAGAAAAAAAGTCATGGAAGAATATTGATTGCGATAGAGGTAAAAAGCAGAAACATCAAGCAGATTTCTTTTAACCCCTTGGGACCAAGAGACCTTGATTCTACCTTATGATTCATATTTCATTATTAGGGATTAAAAGGCACATATGAAGTTCAATGCAAAATTTCCAACTTTAGAAAAAAAGTTATTTAAACTTAAATATTCAAGAATTTGTATAGTTCGAGTAATATTTTCTCTGTCAATTTTTGCATTGAAATTTTAGAAGAATAAATTCACAAAATGCAATGAAGAAAAGCAAAACTGATTTTTCAAATGATATATTTTATTCTCAAATATCAATTTCCCTATTATTTTATATTTAAAAAATACACGTTTTAGTTTTCAAAATTAAATTCAATAAATTTGTTTTCATAAGAACTTTCATGTAAATATTTCTTGCTTTTCTGCAATAATTTTGTGAGTATATTTTATATAGCAGTTGACAAGAATATAGCTCCCAAATACCATGGGATATTTAAATTTAGAAAAGAATGTTATATAAATTTGAATTTCTCTAATCAACAAGAGATGTGTCCTTGGAGACAGTTCTAGAAACAGATTAATTCAGAAGATTTCCATTCATGATTAAAAAGATGGATTAAAGATAGATAAAGATAAACCTTGAAGATGGTAATTGGTAGACTCACAGAACTATAAATGAACATGGAAAAAGTGAATGACAGCAACTGTATATTCAAGTACCTCGGTATAATATTTCCAAAACTCTCAAAATGCTTTAGCTATGTATGGTCAACGGAATTTTTAAATTTATATTGTAGTCACATTTCCAGTGCCTGAAAGGCAGTTAAATAAAATGATAATGCACATTATATCAGTTGAGTTAGGTGTGCCTAACAAGGTCTAAAGTTGATCCCAGAAACTTCCTGATGTTAAGTATTTGTAATTTATTTGTATCTAGGAAAAATAATTTTGACTTAAAAAAAAGCCACATAAAAAATACCATTATTTCAATTGAGGAGAAAAGAGACTCTAAAGTTCCATACCTGGGCTAACTGTCTATTAAGTCTCTTAATCTTTTCTTGTAGCTGCTCCATGTGTCTCATGTGTGCCTGCCTCAACAGTTCTGTGGCCTGTTGATGTTCTTCATACTGTCGTACAAGTTCTTGCCTCATATCTTCCAACTGTTCTTCATTTGACATCATTTGTATAGAAGCATCCATGCTTGATGTCAACATCTTACCATGAATCTTTGATGGGAAAAAACACAAGCAAAAAACTCAATCATAACATATTTTGTGGCAATTAGTCAGCATTGATACTTGAACTGTATATGAAAACAATTCTATTAACAACATAAAGCACATGAGTTTTAGTTTTATTATTAAACAAAAGCATAAATCCCTTTTTAAAAAAAAATATTTTTTAATTGTAGATGAACATAATACCTTTTTTCATTTATTTCATGTGGTGCTGAGAATCAAACCTAGTGCCTCACCCATTCAAGGCAAGCACTCTACCACTGAGCCACAACCCCAGCCCATAAATCACTTTTTTTAAAAAAGTATTTTTCTTATTTATAATTCCCAAACAACATGAAGTTAATTTATTACCACCATATATGTTATTTTCCAAAAGGAAACAGCTACTTACCAGATAGTTTAGCTAAAATCTAATTCTAACAGAGAAAAACAAAATACTCAAGATTCTTTATCCACCCCCTCCAACCTCCACCCCATCCACTTTTTTTCCCACCCGTACTAGAGATTGATCCCAGGGCCTCACACATGCTGGGCAAGTGCTCTACCACCAAGCTACATCTCCAGCCCCTTCTCTTAATGAAGTTATAACTCCTTTATATCTCTTGATATTTTATAATGGGGAAAGAATATAAACAACAACAACAAATACACACACACACACACACACACAAAGTTTATAGGGCCAGGCTTGTGCCTCAGTAGTAGAGCGCTTGCCTAGCATGCATGAGGCACTGGGTTCAATCCTGGGAACCACATAAAAATAAACAAATAAAATAAAGGTATTATGTCCATATTCAACTAGAAAAATATTTTTAAAAATTAAGTTCACAAAATATAAGGAATTTTGCCTATTTAATTTTTATTCATTGGTCATCACAGTATTATAGAAAACTGCTTATTCAAAGAAAAATTATAATAAATTTTATTTGGAAATAAATGCTTTACATTTATGAGTTTCTCACACTCATGACAAGTCAATAGGTTCTATGAATACTTCAATCCCTTAAGATACTAATTAAAATCATTCTGCCTTGAACAGCAACAGCTAAATTAGTTTTCATAAACATTTCACAAGTTTTGCATTACATAAAAAGCTGACAGTTTTATTTGAATACTCCTCTGAACAAGATATATCTATCGTGAACACATAAAATAAATTTGAAATTCAGATAATTTTAAAAGAAGTAGAATTTATTGTTTTCTAATAAAGGCTGCAATTCATTGGGGTAACAGATCCTCAACTAACAAAAAAAAAAGAATTAGTATATAGATAATAAGATACTTTGAAACGTCTTCTTGAATTCGTAGCAATTTCCTTTTATGTTCTTACATTTAATTGAGCAAATCATTTGGCCACAGGTATTAACTAGTTATAATATAATTAGTCTTCAATTAGTTTAAATAAAATTAACACTGGTATAATTTACAATGAGAACTTAACATGTACTGTGTCCATAAGACAACCAAGAATACTATGACCTGACTTATTTTATACTTCACACCAATATTGTTTCACTTAATCAAATACCTTATAATTAATAAAATACATTAAAGTCAAGACTGGACTTCATACTTTCATTTTCTATTAATCAGCATTATTGCTACTGTTTTAAACTGAAGACATTATTATAAGTTTTTCTCTTTTACATTCAAAGAAGCATACTTACAGATTCACTAGCTATAAATGTTTTGTCTTTGGAGAACATTTCTTCTGAAATAATTAGTTGGTGGACCTCTGATTCTACTATATCATCAAGATGATCACTGTTTGGTAATAGAACTTCTCCATCTTCTCCTAACTCTTTACTAAGTGTCTTAAATTCTTCTTTAAATTTCATGTCCAATGCATCAGAGGTCTGAAGATCAATTTGATCCTGAGATAATTTCATTTCATTAAAATAATGTTTTTCATTTTGCTGACAGAAAGTAAGTGCTTGTTTTGATGACATAGTATTTTCTTTTCCCTTTGATAGTCTAGATAGTTCAGTTTGTTGAGCAAATGCAACGCTCATTGACACAATGACCTAAAGAAATCAATCAAACAAACAAAAAAGGATTAGATTTATAAATACCAGCTGGATTTAAAAAGTGGGTCATTACTCAAAATTATATGAATTAGAAAAAAGCCTGGCCTCATAGTTTTAAAAATAAAAATAAATCCTCTGATAAAGAGATACAGAGATAGGCTATTTTTCAATAAATTTAACATCAAAGTGTTTTACTGCCTGCCTTTTAAAATAAAACAAGCAAAACTTTTCTAACTATAACACCAATAAATGCTCAGTACAAAAATAAAAAAATAAAAGTCTTTATAAAGTGATACAGAGATAGGCTATTTTTCAATAAATTCAACATCAAAGTGTTTTACTGCCTGCCTTTTAAAATAAAACAAGCAAAACTTTTCTAACTATAACACCAATAAATGCTCAGTACAAAAATAAAAAAAATAAAAGTCTTTATATTTCTTCCTTCCAAGAAAATTCACTTGGCCATGAGTGATAATGTTCTGTGACAATCCTCCATCAGTATCTGTAGTTATTATCTAACATTACAATAATTTATCAGGGTAATACAACTACTTTTTCTCTTCATAACTTTTCCTTCATTTTTAGAATGCCAAACTCCTTCACAAGGTAACTATGTACATTGTAACACATATATAAAAACTTGTGGCATTCTGAAAAATTGTAATTGCTATTCTATATCAAGAAAAAAATGTCCTTTTCAAAGAAATGCACCGCAAAACATTCTATGAAGCAGCAATTATAGTTGATGCTGTTACACAACTGTTTGATGGACTATATATAAAACTTACAAATAAAAAAAGTACATACCATCAATAAAATCCATGCTTTTTTTGACAGTTCAAAGATCAAGAAAATCTACAAACCAAGAAAATCTTGCAGATAAACTATAAACTTACCTTAGCTATTTCTTCTTCTAATCTTTCTTGGTATTGTTTTTCCAACAATTTAACCATATTTGTTTCTTGTTTCATTCCACATTCATTAGAAAACTAAATTAAAGGGTGAAATATGACAATTTACACTGATTTTATACCATTAATTTTAAGGATGTACTCAATATTCCAAAAATATCACTATTTTTGAACACTTTCAAATAAAAAAAAAATCAGTTATCTTTTAACTAAAAACATTTAATCTAATAATCCTACAAAATAATTACACTTACTATAAACTTACAGATGCAAAGAGAGAAATATATTTACATATTTGTAATTATTAGCATAAATTCTAGGGTGGGTTAAGGATACTTAAATATAATTAATAAGACATATGTATAAATGTATATTTATTTTAAGTAAAATGTTAACAAGTGGCTATGTTTGATAATGAAATCATGAGCAAATTTTCTTCTTGGTATTTATTAAAAGAACACAATTTTCCACATAAAAATTATTTTTAACAATTAAAAAAATAAATCTTCTTTTAGAAATGTAGATATACTGTCAGCATGAAAGTATTTGTTTATTTACCAATTATTTGAATTTCATCCAACAGACATTTAATAAGGGATGAGTGTGGCTCATATCTCTTCTTAATATCCAGAATGAGAAAGGGCAATAATCAGTGATTTTAATTTTTACTAGAATTTAGAATTATTGAGTGAAGATGAAGATGCAGTTGGGGGTTTGAAAAAAGTTTTGAATAATACAATGTTGAGGACAGGCAGAGAGTGGTTCAGTGGCAAGCACGGTAAAAAAAGCGTTTTTCTATCATTACTTCTGTTGGAAGATGGCCTGATCCATTATTCCAGCCCTAGCACCTTGGATTTTAGGGAATCCTATACACCATTCTGAAGATACCCTCTGCTTCCATAAGGGGAAGAAAAGACTATGTTGGCCATGGTACTGAAGCTGATTTGTTACACAGTTCATAAAGAAATGTTACAAAGAAAAAATTTAAACTGTAACAGGGGAGGAAAATTCTCAAATTTAACTTTCTCTGTGTTTTTCCTATGCTATAAAAATATTTCTATAGACATTCTGGATCTTTTACATAAGGTATTATCCTCATGCTTTATGCTTAATCTTAGCCAAATATTTACTACATAATTACAAAACTGAAGACATAAAATTGATAGTAAGAAAAAGTATCAGTGTACATAACTGTTTAAAAATGAAGATTAAAAAAAACATACCTCTATTGCATGATCAATATTCTCTTTTAGACAACTTCCAGGATGTACTACTGATTTCTGTACATCAGATTCTTTAATTACCACTGAATCAACAGAGAAGCTAAATATAAATAAAAAAGTATAAAAAAATTAGTGTTGTGTGTTTTATCCAAAGTTTCTACCATGCATAACGTGTACTGAGGCAGTGGGGAGACAAAAATGATAGTTCCCCCAGGGTTACAAGTATTGTAACTTAAAACATTTTTGACTAAGTTTTCCATTTAAAAGTAACAATGAATATTATGTCAGTATAAATGTATGATAAAAAATTTATTATGTAAAAAAAACATTTTTAATAAGTCTTTTAAAAATAACATCTTAGATATGCTTATATAGCAACAGTGTACATAATATAACATGCTATATACACTGATACTACACACTACTTATATACCTAAGATATATGATACATATTATTCATATTACATGGATATCTAAATTACACAGACACAAAACATATAATAATATAGAATAGATTTTATTGGATTAAATATATTAAAATAGCCAGGTACAGTGGTGCGTGCTTGCAACTCCAGAAATTTGGGAGGTTGAGGCAGGAGGATCAAAAATTCAAGATGAGCCTTAGCAATTTAGTGAGACTCTCTTTCAAAAAAAAAAAAGGGTTGGAAATGCAGGAAGATGGCTGAATAAAGCATTTGCTTCCCTGACAGATCTGTTGAAGGAACCAAGAAAAGCAAAAAGGTCACTTTTTTCAACAAGATGTGTGAATGGTCCAGAACTAGGAAGGACTTAACTGGAATTTAATACTGGATACTCAAAACATATCATGGACTCAAGAGATCTTGTATAATAAAATAAGGGGGAAAGATCCCTAGGCTCCAGAGCTGTAAAATAGCTGGAAGTACAAATCAGAATAATCCCTAAGTGAATGTAGTAAAGCAATAAAGGAACCCCCATTCCTAGAAAAACAGAGATGTTTTGCGGTATGGAGAGCTTAAGAGCTCAGAGATACTGCTCAAAAAACAACAAACAAACAAACAAAAAAGCCCAGTAAGCTGTGCTGCACAGCATCTGTGTACAGGAGGGAAGCTACCAGCTTTCTTGGCGGCATGCATGGAGGACAGCAGAAAGAACCCTTGTGAAGCAATGGCTGGGGGGCCTGTAGCTAGGTGAGTCAATTATTGGCAGATCGAAATCTGGTCCCAAAAATGTGCAAGGCAAACCCATGCTGTGTGATAGAGAGTGTTCCAAAGTGACCAGGAGAAAATCAAGCATGTAGGGACATTTACACAGGAGAATACTGATCAAGGAAACCCACCTGGCTTTCCCCTCCATATCCAATCAGCTGCTTGCAGTACTGGCTGGAAGAGAAGTGCCTGACTGTGAATTTGAAAGGACAGGCAAAGGAAGAGATCAAGTTTGGAGACCAAATGATGACCAGGGTTCATGGGGTCTGCAGGCAAAGTAGTGGGCTAAGAACAGATTCCTACATCACATGTGTAGAACCTAAAGGAGATTCCCGAGGTACGGTCTTCTAATGTGGACAGACAATTGCTGAGCCTTGGAGGTGTGATGACTTAAAATCTTCAGACCAATAGGCACGCAGTGAAGAGATTGGAACGTACCTAAGCCTACACCTTGGCTCTAGTAGTTCCACTTCCAGGACTAACACTCTCACCCTAGCAACCCTAACTACCCTGAGGGTAGAGCTAGCATCAAATTCCAGACAACATACCTAACTGCTCAGAAGAGATGCTGAGAAACTTGAACTGCAATGGAAAAAAGTGTTCAATTTTTCATCCAGATTCCTTTTTTTTCTTTTCTCACTTGTCTACCATTTTTGAAACCAAGTATTTTTCATGGATCATTTTATTGAGGACTGAGATATCTGAATAGTACATTACAGTTTTGTTGTTTATTTTTTTCTTTTAAAAAATTATATATATATATATATATATATATATATATATATATATATATATTCCCCTCTCATTTATCTGTTTCCTTGGATTCTCTTTCTCACTTTTCTCTTGCTAACACCCAACCTCTATTAAGTCCTCCCTTCATTCTTCCTATAATTTTTTAACTTCTATCTTTTCTGATCCTTTCTCATAAACATCACACCCTACATGACTTTTGTTCTCTCTTTGTCCACCAATGGAAACTATAAACTTTTTGCAAACTTACTGTTTATATTGTAGACAATAATTGAACACATCATTTCAGTTTAATGGAACAAAACTGTGGATGCCTTAATAGGAGCTATTTGGTTTAAGGCTGTATATTGTTTGTATTGGTTGCAGTTATTATTTGTCTCTTCCTTAAAAGTGAGGTACTAGAAATCTTCAGGGACACTATGAATCTACAGGGTAGAAACTGTACTGCCTGAAATCCACACTGCTAGAAGGACAGACATAAGAACAACATGAGAAAACAATGGAACAAAGTGGCCCAAACAAACCAAGATGATCTAATAATTAAACCCATAGACAACACAGTAAAAAAATGTAGAAAAGGAATTTAGAAAGTACATATTAGACTGACCTGGTACATAAAGAATGATATAGAAAATAAAATCAGAGATAAATTTGAGGATGTAAAAGATCATTGCAGAGGCAGAGATTCTCAGAAAATGACAACAACAACAACAACAACAACAACCCCAAAAATTCTCAAAATGAAACAATCAATAAACCAATTAAAAATTCAATGGAAGATAGAACCTTGGGCAATGAAGACAAAATATATAATTTTGAAAATAAAGTTGACTACACAGGGAAGATGGTAAGAAACCATGAACAGAACTTCCAAGAATAATGAAATAACAAAAAAAGACCAAATTAAGATTTATCGGGATAGGTGAAGGCATAAAGATACAAACCAAAGGAATGCCCAGTTTTTCAATGAAATAATATGAAAAAGTTTCCAAAATCTGAAGAATAAAATGGAAAATCAAATACAAGAGGACCTCAAATGTACAAGATCACAACAGACCCACATCAAGACACATTATAAAGAAAAAGGTCAAATATAGAAAATAAGGTTTGAATTTTAAAGGCTATGAGAGAAAAAAATATCAGATTATATATTGAGGGAAACTAATTAGGATCTCAGGTGATTTTTCAACCCAGACCCTCAAAGCCAGGAGGTCCTGGAATAATATATACCTAGTTCGGAAGAAGATGGATGCCAACCAAGAATTTTATATCTAATAAAATAAAACTTCAGATTTAAAGATAAAATAAAAATCTTCCATAATAAACAAAAGTTAAAAGAATTCATAACTAGAAAATCTGTGCTATAAAACATTATCAACAAAATATTCCATGAAGATGGAAAAAAAGTCAAAATCAACACAGGGAGGAGCCATACAAAAGGAATAATCAATCAAAGGAGAAATTAATTCAAAGTAAAAAGTAGAAATAAACTAAAATGACTGGGAACACAAATCATATCTCAAAAATAATGTTAATGGTCTAAACTAATAAACCCAAAAAGACATAGATTGGCAGATTGGATTAAAAAAACAAAACTCAAAAATCTGTTGTCTCCAAGAGACTCACCTCATAAGCAAAGACATCCACAGAGTAAAAATGAAAGGATGGGAAAAAACATATCACTCACATGGATTGAGTAAACAAACGGGTTTCTATCCCCATGTCAGATAAAATGTACTTCAAGCCAAAAGTTAATCAGAAGGGAAAAAGAAGACATTTCATACTGCTTAAGGAAATTATACATCAACAAGACATAATACGTTAAATATTTATGCCCCAAACAATGGAGCATCTACATATATCAAACAAACCCTGCCTCAATTTCAAGAACTAATTAGACCATAATACAATATTACTGAGTGACTTTAACAAACCTTTCTCACTACTGGATAGATCGTCAAAAAAAAAACTAAACAAAAAAACTATAGAACTTAATAATATAGTCAATAATTTATACTTAACAGACATATAAAGAGTATTATATCCATCAATGAATACATGTTCTTCTCAGCAGCACACAGACTCTTCTTTAAAATATGCCACAAAGCAACAATTATGAAATAAAAAAAGAGATTATACCCTGCATTCTATCAGATCATAATGGAATGAAATTAGAAATCATTGATACAATAAAAAATAAAAACTCCAACACCTAGAGACTAAATAATATGCTATTGACTAACCAATGGATATAAGAAGAAGTCAGGGATGAAATTTTTAAAATACTTACCAGAGATAAATGAGAACTGATACAACTTGTCAAAATCTCTGGGACACTATTAAGCTAAATTCATTAAAAGAATGGAAAGTCAATGAGTATATGACCTAACATAAGATCTCAAAGCCCTAGAAAAAGAAAAACAAATCAACACCAAAAGCAATAGAAGACAGGAAATAATTAAAATCAGAGCTGAAATAAGTGAAATTGAAATAATCGGAACAATTAAAAAATTAACAAAACAAAAAGTTGTGTCTTTGAAAAAATAAATAAAATTGATAAACTCAATCGTGCTAATGAAGACAGAAAACTCAAATCACTAAAATTCATAATCACAAAAAATATTACAGCAAATACTGTTGAAATACAGTAGAGAATCAGAAGCTATTTTGAAAATTTATACTCCAATAAAAATGAAAAATTTAAAGACATCAACAAATTTCTAGAGACAAATGAGCTACCCAAATGGAATTAGGAGGATATACACAATTTAAACAGATCAATTTCAAGCAATAAAATAGAAGAAGTCATCAAAAGCCAACCACTTAAGTAATGCCCAGGACAAAACAGATTCTTACTCAGTTCTACAAGACCTTTGATGAATTAACACCAATAAGCCTCAAACTATTTCATGAAACAGGAAAGGAGGGAACTCTTCCAAACTCATTCTATGAAGCTAGTATCACCTGATATCAAAATCAGACAAAGACACATCAAGGAAAGATAACTTCAGACCAATATCCCTTATGAACATAGATGCAAAAATTCTGTATTCAATTCTGGCAACTCACATATAAAAACATTAAAAATATAGTTGTTATGGTTTGGTTGTGAGGTATCCCCCAAACGTTCACATAAGACAATGCAAGAATATTCAGAAGAGAAATGACTAACCTAATCAATGAATTAATCCCCTGATAGGAATTAAATGAAGTGGCAGGGTATGGCTAGAGGAGATGGGAATTGGGGGGATGGTGACGGAGTATACATTTTTTATCTGGAGAGTGGAGTCTCTATATAGGGTATATATTTTGTATCTGGAGAGTGAAGTCTCTGTCTCTGTTTCTTGATCACTATGTGAACTCCTTCCCTCTGTTACACTCTTCTTCCAGATGTTCTGCCTTACCTCAAAGCCCAAGGGATGGAGCTGGCCTTCTATGGACTAAGATGTCTAAACACCATGAGCCCTCAAATAACACCATGAGCCCTTTTCCTCTCTTAAAATTGTTCTGGTCAGATCTTTTAGTAATAGAAATAAAAAAGCTGACTAAAACAATAGTGCATCATATTCAAGTGGGATTCAAGGTTGGTTCAACATACAGAAATAAATAAATGTAATTCATCACATCAATAGACTTCAAGAAGAATCATATGATCATTTCAATTGGAGCACAAAAAAGCATTTGACAAAATAAAGCACCCTTTCATGTTTAAAACACTAGAAAAACTAGGGATAATAGAAACAAATCTCAACACTGTAAAAGCTATACATGCTAAACCCAAGACCAAAATCATTCTAAATGGAGAAAAACTGAAGGCATTCCATCTACGAACTGTAGTAAGACAAGAATACCTTTTTTTTACCACTTTTATTCGATATAATCCTGGAAACTAGCCAGGGCAAGTAGACAGAAGAAAGAAATTAAAGGGATACAAATAGAAAAAGAACTCAAATTATTACTATTTGCTGACAATATGATTCTATATTTAGAAGACCTAAAAAATCCACCAGAAAACTTCTATAATTAATGAACGAAAATCAGCAAAGTAGCAGGATGTAAAATTAACAACCATACATCAAATGCATTCCTATATATCAGTGATAAAGCCACTGAAAAAAATTAGGAAAACTACCCCATTCACAATAGCGTCAAAAAATAAAGTAGAATATTTGGAGTCAATCTAACAAAAGAGGTGAAAGACCTCTACAGTGAAAACTACAGAACACTAAAGAAAAAAATTGAAGACCTTAGAAGATGGAAATATCTCCCATGTTCTTGGATAGGCAGAATTAACATTGTCAAAATGGCCATACTACCAAAAGCATTATATAGATTTAATGCAATTCCTATTAAAATTCCAATGACATTCTTTGTAGTACTAGAAAAAGCAATCATGAAATTCATTTGGAAAAAAGAGACCCAGAATAGCCAAAGCAATCCTTAGGAAAAAAAGTGAAGCAAGAGGCATCATAATACCAGAACTTAAATTATACTACAGAGCCATAACAGAAACAACAAAAAACAATGGGATGACACTGGCACCAAAACAGACACATAGACCAATGATAAAGAATAGAAGACATAGAGACAAACCCATATAAATACAGTTATCTCATACTAGACAAAGGTGACAAAAATACTCAGTGGAGAAAAGATAGCCTATTCAACAAATGGTGCTGGGAAAACTGAAAATCCACATGAAGCAAAATGAAATTAAACCTCTATCTCTAATCTTGCACAAAACTCATTTCAAAGTGGATCAAGGATTTAGGCACTAGAACAGAGACCATGCATTTAACAGAAGAAAAAGTAGGTCCAAACTCTACCATCTCAGCTTAGGAACTGACCTCCTTAACAAGATTTCTAGAGCACAAGAACTATAAGCAAGAATCAATAAAAAGATTAAAACTAAAATGGTTCTTCACATCAAACAATCAATAACATGAAGAGAGTGCCTACAGAACGGGAGAAAACCTTTACCACACATACACCTCAGAGCATTAATCCCCAGGATATATAAAAAACTCAAGAAACTTAAAACCAGGTGCTGGGGTTGTGGCTCAGTGGTAGAGTGCTTGCCTGGCATGTGTGAGGGACCTAGGGTTTGATTCTCAGCACCACATATAAATAAATTTTAAAAATAAAGATTCATCAACAACTAAAAAAAATAAATAAAAAACAATAAAAACACCAGAAAAACAAACCAATCAATAAATGGGCTAAGGAACTGAACAGACACTTCACAAGACATACAATCGATCAACAAATATGTGAAAATACATTCAACATCTCTAGCAATTAGAGAAATGCAAATCAAAACTACAATGAGATTCTATCTCACTCCAGTTAGAATGTCAACTATCAAGAATATGAGCAACAGGCCTAGGGACATAGCTCAGTTGGTAGACTGCTTGCCTCACATGCCCAAGGCCCTAGTTCAATACTCAGCACCACAAAAAAAGAAAAAGAAAAAAATATGCAACAATAAATGTTGGCAAGCATGTGGGGGTAAAGGTACACTCATACATTGCTGGTGGGACTGCAAATTGATGCAACTACTATAGAAAGCAGCATGGAGATTCCTAAGAAAACGTCGAATGGAACCACCATTTGACCCAGTTATCCCACTCCTAGGTTTATACTCAAAGGGCTTTAAATCAGCATAATACAGTGATGCAGTCACATCATGTTTATAGCAGCTAAATTCACAATAGCTAAACTACAGAACCAACCCAGGTGTCCTTCAACAGATGAATGGATAAAGAAAGTGTGATATATATCTTCCCAATGGAGTATTACTCAGCCTTAAATAAGAATGAAATTATGGCATTTGGTGGCAAATGGATGGACCTGGAGAATATCATGCTAAGCTAAATAAGCCAATCCCAAAGAACCAAAGACTGAATATTTTGTCTGATATGCAGATACTAATTCACAATGGGGGTGGGGGAGTAGGGAAGAATAAACATATTTTGGATTAGACAAAGGGCAATGAGGGGAGGGGAGGGTTATGAGGGAAGAAAGGATAGTAGAATGAATCAGATATTATTACCCAGGTACATATAGGATTACATCACATATTCTACATCATGCACAACCAAAGAATGAGAAGTTATAATTCATTTATGTATGATATGTCAAAATGCATCCTACTGTCTTAGATAACTAGTTAGAAGAAAAAAAAATCGTTAGAACTAAAAAAAAATAATTAGTAATTGAAAATACATATATAGAAATAATAGTTCATTAAATTTGATTTGTCTAACATTACCCAACTGGTATGTGGTAGATCTGAACATGAGTTATTTTAAATAAAAACAGTAGTTCTGAAAAAAAAAGAAGAGGGGTGAGGATGTGGCTTGGTGGTAAAGAGCCCCTGAATTCAATCCTGATACAAATATATGTGTGTGTGTCTGTGTGTGTGTGTGTGTGTGTGTGTGCATGTATGTATGTATGTATGTATATAAAGATATATCTAAGATATATTACTGAGTTAAAAAAGCTTGTAAATTCTCACTTGCATTAAAAACCTGTTTTAACATATATGTCTATATAAATAGGAAAATGTCTGAAAGAATACATATCAAAAGTAACAATGATTGCTTATATTGGAAATGAAGTGTGGCAACAGTAAAGAGAAGGTTCTTAACTTACAGTTAGTTTAATTTTAACTTACAATCAGTTTAATTTTTATTTTATCTAGCCACATATCTTTTGGTATGTATGTCTAAATTCTGTATTGTTATATAAGCATTCACTACTTTGTAACAATGTTTTCTTAAAATGTCTAATCTTATAACAATAAGGTAAGATTAGTATTTAGAAATCATGTGGATTTAGAATATATCAGTGACTTATATAGACAAAGATAAGTTTAAATTCCTAGGCTGGGGTTGTGGCTCAGTGGTAAAGTTCTTGCCTAGTGTGTATGAGGCACTGGGTTCAATTCTTAGCACTGCATGTAAATAAATAAATAAATAAATAAAATAACAACTAATAAAAATGTTTTTTTAAAAAGGCTTAAATTCCTTAATTGAAGACAAACAAAATGAAACAATACTTCCTCTAAATTTATATACATTTGGATACATAAATTACATACATACATTATTTATATACACATATACATGCACACACACAATGATTATAATGTATGTGTACATATAAAACAAATAATTTTAAGAAAAAATGAAGTAGAAAAGTAAGATACAGACTCTTTGGGGATGATTTTAATTTATGTATGAACATGACATCTAAGTAAAGATCCAAAAGAGATGAGGGTGTGGGCATACAAATACCTGGAGAATAATCATTCTAGGTAGAAGAAAAAGCCAATGAATCCCTAAAGCAGAAGCGTACTGATATGTGATATATTTGAGGATCACAGTGGGGATGTATGAGGTTTTTTTTTTTTAATCTTTTAAAATTGTTTTTAGTTGTCAATGGACCTTTACTTTATTTATTTATATGTGGTGCTGAGAATCAAACCCAGGACCTCACACAAGCCAGGCAAGCGCTTTACCGCTGAGCTCCAACCCCAACCCCATGGGATTATATGGTTTGAGAACAGTAAGTGATAAGAAAGTCAGTAGGAAATGAAAGTCAAAGATGTCATGGTCCTCAGGACTAGTGAGACTGTAAAGAGCAGAAGAGGATTAGAGTAACATGATGTAACTGAAATAAAAGGAAAGGTTCTGGCACTTGTGTTGACTATATAGAGAACAGACTGTAAACAGAAGTTAAGTAATCCAGGTGAAACACACAACAATGGCAGGGACCAGTGGAGCAGTAAGGAGTGGCACAATTTTGATGTACTTTGAAGGTTAAAAAAATCCCAAGATTTTTTCATAGAATGGCAGAGAGTTATGACAGAAAGGAGTCAGGATGGATGAAGATGGCTACAGAAGGAGCAAATTTTAGAAGATCCTGATCCAAGAAAACATACATAGTGGTAATTGAAGATCATTTCTTCTCTCCTCATAGACCAGGGTTCTATTTGGGACATGATGAATTTGAGCATTAGACAATCAAATGGAGTATATTCAAGTCATAGTGGAATGATCATACTTAGATTATTTAAGTATTCACCACATCAACATATCAAAGCCTAGGCATAGAACAAACAAGTAAATATCTACTACCTCACTTATTTTAATTCAGAAAATAGATTAATAATAACATCTTTATAAAAGTATAAGTAAAATTCCTATAATAAAATGTCTTTGGTTTATACCAACATTTATTTCACACATTTCAAAGATACAGAATTATATCCTGCTCTTATTTATTAAAAATATTACATCCTATCTCTTTGTTAACGTTATATTTTATTCTTAAAATAACCATTCCAGATGATACTATCATTGTTACTAAGCTACAAATACTGCTGAATGAAGTTTTAAGTAAATAGATACCTTGGGTCCACTTTGGCCTCACTAATGGCTTGAAGCTTCTCCTGTAGAGAATAAATTTCTGCCCTATGATTTTCTTCAGTTTCTTTCAATTGTTTGCGCAAAAAGCATATGAAGTTTTCTAATTCTTGAATTTGTTCTTCAAGTTGTTTAATTTTTTTGGTATCTTTCAGAGAAGATAACAGGAAGAGAAGACAATACACATTTCAATACAAACTTCTCAGTGAAATAACAATCATTTTATTTCAATGTATAAAAATATTTATTTTTTGAAAAATGTTTTGAGTGAAACTCAGGTTTTAATTTGACTCATTCTGACTGATGAAAACAAGAGAACAGTGTGATTCAAGATCATTTCTCCTATCCTTATGGTATAGTATCTCTAAATTCAACAATTTTATATCTTTAAAACAATTCAGAAATATGAAACAAAAGAAGGGTTGAAAAGGGACCAGAGGAGAGTAGTTAACACCTTTTACTTTCCTCTTTTATTTTTATTTCTTAAAAAATGCTGAGAATTAATCACTAAACTAACTTTTTTGCCAATTAAATGAGCCATTAGTTAACATGCAATTTGGGAAGTAGTGGACAGACTACCTCAAGAAGATATCAATTTAAAAAAATACAAACTTAAAATATTACTATATTCAAAGAACCCCTGAAGTGAAAAAGCATGGTATTATCTGATATGCTTGAAATTCTATTCTGTTCACCAAAGCAATTCCAATAATAAAACTCATTCCTAAAAGCAAAAGTGAAGGCCTAGAGATACCTTAAACACAAGAAGTCTAGTTAACTGGCCAAATAATCATGAAAGAAAAACATTAACTGTGACTAATTGTTTATGGTTCATTGTATGGTCCCTTAACATTGTTACTTCCCATTATTCCATCTTGGTCTTTTAACTCACTCTCTAGTTTCCCCTGATAACTCATTCTTGTCCTTGACCTCTTCTCCTTGACATTCATGCTGATTATAAATCTTTACCTCATAATTAAATTTTTCTCCCAGGTTTCAGACTTCTATTTTCAACTAACTCCTATATATTTTTTCAAAGTCAATAAGTATTCTATTCTTAACTCAATATATTTAAAACTGAATTATTATTTTTTTCACAAATTGGTTCCTTTCTATGACTAGAACCATACTCTAGTTTCTTAAGCTAGAAACTTGGGTATCATTCTTAATTTCTGCTAACATTAAAAACAAACTAGAACCTAACTCTAAGTGTTGAACTTAACTTTCTATCATACTCAATTCAATCTGGCTGGTCTTCCCATCAATAATTTCATCCCTTCCAACTGATCCTAATGGTATCAACTTAAAATAAAAATCTTATTGTTACTCCCACTATTTAAAATCCTGCTGTAGGTCTTATCACCAATAGCATAAAACATAAACATGTTTCATCAGAGTACATAAAACCTTTCCTAATCAAGCTCCTTCCAATCTCTCCAGTTTTATCTAGCTAACACAACCTGAACTCCCAGTTCTCCCAAATGGATGCAATCTTAGATAGAGCTCAATGCTTAAGACTCCATAGCCTTCCCCAAATTTCCAACCCAGTTACTCCTACCCATACCCTCATGCTACTCATCTCCCCAGGAAAGACAAAACTCTTTTTACTCCCTCCATTCTTTACATTTCAGAAATTTTCAGTGTATTTTATATATGCTTTCCCAATGGATTATAATTTCCTATGGGAAAATGACTCAGTAATTTTAGTTTTCTCTAGCACTTAAATGAATATCCAATGATTATGTGAACAAATAAGACTAGGGATTAGATACACAAGTCACCTTCCCCTGTGAGTTCTAAGGACAGAATTATGAAATGGTGGACTCTAAGTGATGCTTCATGTTAATTATAAGTCAGAAACTATTTACCTATTTCTTGTGTTTTTACATTCTGTAGTTCTAACTGGTATATTTTCTGAAGCTCCTTGATCTTTTCCTCTTGAGCAGAAATAAGCTCCTCTTTAAGATTGCAAAGAGCTTTATCTTTTTCATTTTCCATATATTCACAAACCTGATCCACGTGAGCTGAATAAACCAGTGAAAGGCATATGCATTGAGCTTCCATCTGTAGCCTTAAATCATTCTGAAAGTGAATATATATTAGAAAAATTTAAAATAATTTACTATAAAATAATTTGCTTTTTGCATATACTAAAACAAGAGGAGAAATAAATTATAGTTTAAAACTTCATAAGAGAACCAATGACATTTTTTTCTTCATTCTTCATTCAGTTATACTGAGCTACTTCTTTTTTCTAGGAGAGTAGTATCATTACCTCAATTTTAGAGCAAATTTTGATATTTGGTATAGCTTATGATTTGTCCATATTGGAGAGTCTTTATTCTGACTGTCCGGGACTGCTCCCTACAGAAACAAGTTGCCTCTGCAGGAAACAGCCTAGAGCCTCAACATTTTAGGATGTTTAAAGGCGAAAAACCACATCCAGATTGACTTGGCAACCAGCAATCAAGCAAGCAAGAAGTAGTACAGAGGCAGAATAAAGCCATTAGCAAAACAATGCAATGTCTTAATCAAATTTTCATCTCATTCATTTCTCCTGGGATTTTTTCATAATCATAATCAAAAGAGAAATGGAGCAAAGTGACCCTAGTTGAATATAAATTAAAGAATGGCTACTAACATCTAATCAATTATTCCCCAGAAAGGTACACTGCCCAAGGAAAATGGGAACCAATAAGAACAATTTTACATTGTGTAAGAATTGCTATTTTGTATTGTAATTAGGCTATGCTAGGCAATTAGTAATGTGGTACAGTGATGGGGCTTTCCTATGGGAGAAGCTCTTCTTACGTAATATGGAGTCTCAGGGTAAAATGAAGTCTGTTTGGTCATTGCTTATATAGCCTGTCCTATAACATTCCCCACTGGTTTTTTGGAACTAATCAAATAATTAATTAATCATCATTGGTTTACAGTTACTGTAGTGAGTATGGAGGACCATCAGTTTTACAGAATGTATTTTTTGTTTTATATATCTTATTAAATAAACAGTTAAAGATGCAGGGTCCAATTAAAAACCCTAAGAGGACTAACAGCAATGGATCGGCTACAGCTGTGTAAGAGTAGTTAGCCAAGGAGACCAGGAGAACAAATTTTCATACCAATTTCTCTCATGTTGTCTTGGCTCTTCCTTATCTTTCATTTTTATTTTCAAATAACATTTTATTTTCATGGCACTGGGAATTGAACCCAGGGGTTCTCTCTACCTGTGAGCGACATTTCCAGCCCCCCCTTTTTTTTTCAATATTTTCATTTTTATGTGGTGCTGAGGATTGAACCCAGTGCTTCACATATGTGAGACAAACGCTCTGCCACTGACCCACAATCCCAACCCCAGCCCTTTTTGAGGCAAGGTCTCAACAAGTTGCCAAGGTTGGTCTTGAACTTAGAACCCTTCTCTGCCTTAGCCTCCCAAATAGCTGGAATTACAGGCATGCACCACCATGCCTGAATTTAAAATACTATTTTAAATATGGAAAAATGCAAGCAATAAACTCAAAACCCAAATTAACAAGTACTATAACATTTTCTCTATTTTTTTCATTCCCTGTACTCCCCATACACTTCTATGTTCTCATCACTCCTTTCTCACAGGCAACCATAATCATAGTTTGGTACAAATCCAGTCCAATTCTTACATTATCACTTCTCATTAGAATACATTTTGCATTCTCAATGCACTGTATATTTTGTATTTTTATGGACTTACACAAATGATATTAATTTTACAAGTTTATTTTCTCATTCAATATGTCTCTGGTATTATTCCATGTAGGTAACAGGGGGTTTAATGTCCAGTACCACAAACAAACAAAAAATTAACAGCATGTAGGCAACAGGTTAATTCATTTTAACTGTGGTATTATGACTATACCAAAATTTGTCCATTTCCTTTCAGGAGATAAATTGGTTTATTCCTAACTTTTGGATAAATGTGCTAATTTCTTTCTAATTAGTGGTTCTTAAATGTAACATGCATCAGAATCACTTGGAATGCTTATTAAAACAGGTTACTTTAGGAACCTAACCCCATCCCCACAGTTTCTGTTTCAGGAGAGGTCAAAGAGCTGTGAATTCTAACTCGTTACCAAGTAATGCTGTGCTTCTGGTCAGGAACCCCACTTTGAGAACTACTTAGAAATATAACTGCTAGGTCACAGATAGTGCATTTTTAACTGTGCTAGATTTGATCAAATTATTTTTATATAACAGTACTAATTTACAATGCTACCAGAAGGTTGAGTACTTATATACTCACATCCTCACCATTCTTTATATCAGACTAACTTCACCAACCTAATGGGTATAAAATGTTATTTTATTTTTACACTGAATAGTAAGGTTGAAAGAATATTTTCATGTTTATTAGATACTTTGATTTCCTATTCAGGCACATGTCTTTCACATCTTTTGCCCATTATTATTTTGTTTTTGGACCTCTTGTTACATTAATTGTTCTTTCTATATTCTTGATAGCTTTTGTTTGCAACTTACCTTCATGGCAAATATCTAGTCCCAGTCCTCAAATCTATTTTACATTATTGTTTTTAAAAGATACAATAAAAATTTTAAATCCTTTCCCATGCTTTGTCTTTATTAAAAGTTTTCCCTATCTTAAGATTCTATTTTCTTCTTATGTGTACATTTTTAACCAACCTGATTTTTTTCCCTAAAGCGACAATGATCTAATTCCCTAACTTCTAACCTCTAGTATCAAAAGTCAATTGTGCTCAAAACAATTTTGTTTTTTTTTTCCTCCCAAACATTTTTGAATACTCTAAGCTTCTTATGCTAATTTGGTCTATTTTTTGATTTCCTCTGTCTCTGCTCAAATATCATCTCATCAAAGTAGTCTTCCTTGACCTACCCTATGCAAAAAAAGCCCTACACTTAGGGAGATCTTATTCTTCTTATCATACTGTAATTTTATTCATAGCACTTAAGACCACCAGAAATATTTGTCTGTATTTTCTAATGTTCATTTAAACCCTAAAAATAAACTTTATTTTTCCTTGATCATTTTTATTCACTGTTAAATTATGAATGACTTGAACAGTGCCTGGAATGAAGTAGAGATTCACTAAGTGATTCATTGATTTGTAGGGCCTTCTTGCTAAATTTTTACAAGATACAGATCTGTTCTGGGCTTTTCATTATATTCTACTGATCTACTTAACCATCCTGGCATTAAACCATATTGTTTATAATGATTTTGTAATAAGTTTTAATAACAAATACATACTTTTTAAGATTGTCTTGAGTATTCTTGGCTATTTACTCTTCTATATCAATTTTAGAATCAGTGTTCCACATTCATTAAGAAACCTTATTGTAATTTTGACTAGAATTATTAATTAGGAGAAAACTGATATTTTTCTTTGTATCTTTCCATTATGGATATGATATGTATTAGCACACAGTCAGGTCTTTGTGTCCTTCAATATTTTATAATTTTCTTAACAAAAACTCAAAACATCTTATTATCTTGGTTTTAAAGTTTTGCCTGATCTGTTCATATTTTTTCTCATTTCCTATTCTTGTCATATTGCAAGAACTGGAGAAGCATTTACTAAGAACTACAAAACCATGTTGCAATAGTACTGTTGACAATGGGTATGTATCCTAGTCCTATACTTGATTCTAATGGAAATGCTTCTAAATTTCACCATCATAAATATAATCTGTTAACATTTTGATGAAAATCAGCATCATGACTAGAAAATTTCCCTGCTCTTCCTGATTTCCTAAAGCTTTTTTTTAAACTTATAAATGGGTTGTCAAATTTTTTATGTATTTTTTTCTGATGTGCACTAAAATAATCATGGATTTTGTCTTGCTATAAAAATGTAGAGATTACAGTCACAGATTTTTTTTTCAAATGTTTAACTATTTGTACACTCTTGGTATAACTTGCTAATATTTTATTTGGAATTTCTGCAACTACACTTACAAGTTAGATTACTCTACAATTTTATTTTCTTTACAATTCCTATCAGGACTTCATATTAATATTGGCCTTCTAAGGTGAATTGGGTGGTTTTTCTTTCTTCAGTTTTTCTTCTTTCCTTTCTTCTTCCATTCTCTCTTTAATCCTACTTTAGTGGACAATTACACTTTTGTTCTTGGAGAGTTAATAAGAATTACTTGTAAAATGGTCTTAAGTCTAGCATTTTGGTTTGAGATGAGGCAAAAGGGAAAACTTCTGACCACTACTTCAACTCTTTAATGATTACTGACTTATTCATTTCTATTTAATGGTTATATGAACTTATTCATTTCTATTTGCATTAGTTCTGGTAGTTTATATTCTTCCAGAACACCATTTAGAGTTTGCTTATATTTTCAAATCTATTGGCAGAGATTATTTGTAGCATTATTTATGACTTTTAAAATTTCTTGTGGTACCTGTACTTATGTCCTTATTTCCTTCTTGATTTTGCTTATGTGTTTTTCCCCCCTTGGTCATATTTTTGGAGATCTAATACCTGTAAATAATCTTTTCAAATAATAAACCTCCAAAGTTCTTAAAAATTTTTCCCACTTGTTTATTACAAGTTCTCTTATTTTTTGCTCTTTATTTCCTTCCTTCTACTTCCTTTGAATGTAGATATTCTTGACACTTTTCTATGCTGTTGAATACTTAACTCATTTCAATATCTCATTTATTAAATTGATAATATTTAAACCTAAAAATTATTTTTTACACATCATGTTACATACATTCTACTTTTTTTAAAAAAAATATTCATGTCTCTCCTTATGCATTTACTCTTTCAGATGAACTATAAACCAATTAAGTCAAATTTCTGTAACTTTTTAAGTTGGATAAATCTAGAGATAACTCACATTCTATAATATAAAAAATTGCCCACTCAGAAATGAGACTTTTCATTTATTCAAATATTTTTCATTAAAGTATTCTTATTTTATTTATATTGGTCTTACATATCTTTGGCTAATTTTGACATTTATTTTACATTAGGTTTTTTGGATTTTTTGCTTAGATTATTTTTCTCAATTTCTTAATTACACCTGTGAATTATCTACTTCTATTTATGCCATGTATCTTTTTATCTTTGGAATGGTTAGGGCTTATAGAACAATGCTAAATAGCAAGCGACAAAAGCTATTCTGATTTTCATTCTAACATGAAGGCCTATCCTGATTCACAGCTGATTCTTGATAAAGCAGCTTTGTTTATTTCCCCTATTCACCCCTCATTCATCCATTCGTAAAACATTATTAACTGCTGATCATGTGCAAAACATTATTCTAGGTACTAGGGATATAGTAGCTGTCTATATAGCCTATACAGTAGTGTCTCTTTGTCGCGACCCCTTGCCCGCAAGGAAGACGCAACTCAGGAATATTCTTTCAGCAGTTTATTCAGGCCTTGATTAAAGTATCTTTTAGTGACCTCTCTCTCTCCCCCTGAGCGCCCAAGCACAGCCTAATAAAGCCTCCCACGTACCAATCTTAAGCCGCCGCGTGGATCTTTCTTATAGGGTGGCAAGGGATAGCGTGCCAACTCTCCACAAAAGAATTTGTTTATCACAGGCCACAGTGGGAGCCAGCGCCATCTTCTAATGGCGGCCACAATCTACAACAATGGCTTACCACAGTTCCCCCTTCTATTTTATAAAACAATGCAGGCGAAAGTAGAGGTCCTATCCCACTGTGCAGAAGCGGCTGCAATGTATGGTTCAGTCCTAAGGAGGCGCCTTCCCCAGACCTGACCCCATATCAGCCGACGCCTTTTTTCGTAGGGCGGGGGTGTGGACGTCAAACCCGCATGCAATAGGACATGCTTTCCTTGAGGTCCGTTGAGGGATCACTCAAGTGCAGTGCTTTGCCTCGCATCCTGCATCGTGACGACGGCGAGAAGTAGGGCAACACAGGTAGCCTGGTAACATAACAAATTTTTAGTTGGCAACACAATCCCTAAGCCCCAGAGGAAAGTAAAGAGTCTGTAGCCGAGAAGAAAGACCAGTTCTAAAACCCATCTGCGTGCAATGGTAACAAGACCTGCAGAGTGCAAGGGCTATTCAGTACTGGGGGAGAATGAGAAAGAGGACATGCCAATCCCAGTGCAATGTGAAATTAACTTGGGGTGCAATGGACATGTCAAAGATTTACTGTTTAAGCTGCACAAGCCAGACTTGAGGTGAATTGCCATTTTCTAAAGCTGCAAGAGCTTGGATGATCATAGCCTTATCGTGAGCATTGTGGGCCTTGAGGCGACAGAGAAACCACAAACAGAGAAACATACTGAAGCAACACATTGCACCAAAAATGCCTACCCCCACCCACTCTTTAAAAAAGGAAAAGGCAGAAGATATCCAATCGGTGAATTGACCCAAAGTCACGGGATCAACACGGGTGCTATTCAAGAGAGCTATCTGGGTTAGTTGAGACTGGATCATGTCTTCCGCTTCCATGGACCAATTTCCAGCCAAATATTCGCCAATGATGCGGGAAGCATTCCTGGAATCATTAAATCTGACAGAGGTTATGCATAAATGTGCACGTTGGTCAACACAACCCAAAAGCACTAAGTCAGCCAATTCTTCTACCTGAGCTTGGAGTAAATCTATTCTTTGGTTGGCAGCTAAAATCCCTGACAAAATATGTTGATTAATTGTATTTTGGGATTCAAGTATGGTGGAAGTTTGTTGGACAACTTGATTAATAGTGGCAGCAGTTTGTACTTGATTGGCCATAGCCACTTCGGCCGTAACCGCTGCAGCAGCAGATATCGCCACTGCTGTCACTATAGCCGCTGTGATTCCAAAATCTCTGAGGACTCTAAGTAGCTCAACAATAGGGAATTTATCAGGATCCGCAGTGACCGGGATTGGGACAAAAGTTGGAATTTTCATAACCACTGCTACAGTCCAGGAACCATTCCAACACTCAGATAAGAGACAGGTAGTATGAGAACAATCCAGCATCCCCGATGAGGTGGCCTTAGCCAAAAGGAATAAGAAGGGGGATTGGACACAGACCATTGCAGGAGGCAATGTGGCATTATACAACAGAGAGTTGAATGAAACAGATGTAAGTCTATTACCTTGTTCACTTTCCCTAACAGTACCAGAAATATTAGCCAGCCAACTTTTGGCTCCTACCAACTGAGCCAGTGCAGAAATATCGGCTGAAGCCCCCTTTTCATTGGAAATCAGCCATTGAAACCAGGACCAACCTACTCCTGTAGAGGAGCTGGCACTATTGTTAAAGTTATAAACATACCTCTCAAGAGAGGGAGAAAGGGAGAAACCTTTAGCAACTTGATGTTTCTCCCAAGAATGATCCTGACAAGGCATAAATGTTGGGGGGAAACCAAGATTAGGGGAAGAGTAAGGAGAGGCCTTGAAATGAGTGGCATTATAAATACTACTAGAAGAAGGAGGCACTTGGGTTAGTGCCTCAGAGATAATAGCCAAGGTAGTTATGTTAAGAGCAGAGCTGCTGTTTGCGGGGGTCTCTGAGCCTGATTGCTTCTCCGAAGCTACCTTGCTCAATACAGCACTGATAATGCTTCCTGAGGCCTGATTGGACCGCAATGGGTCCTCCCAGTTAGTCAAATTTTTGGTCTTAAGGCTAATGCAATTAGCGTTTCTAAGGCTGAAACAAAAAACTCCTGTGAGATTAACTTGAGATTGATTAAAAATTCTCTCCATGTCCCCTCTAGGAGAGGCACAGGGAGCAGACATCTCACATGAGGTTGAAAAAAGAGTGGGGAGGACACTAGAATTACCATGAACCGGCATCGGCATTGGCCATGCCCGTGCCACTGCCCACCACCGCATTGGTGTCGCCTGTGCCATCGGCACCAGCACCAGAGCCAGAGCACTTAGCAGAATGAAGATCCTCATCACAGGATTGTTGTGGTATCTCTTGTTGCTGGTCAGTTGATGTCGAGACTCTTCTTGTCAAGCGTTCAGGGACCCACAATGGTTCCATACGATCCTGGGGAAAAACACATACAGATCCTCGTGCCCATGTCAGCACGGGGTCAGGGCCGTTCCATTGGCCCGTAAGAACATCCTTCCACTTAACATAGCCAATCACAGAGGGCTGAGAGGACACATGTCTATTGGCTGCAGAGCGACCATGAATATCCAAATTCAAAAAATTAATGGTAAAGAGAGCTAAGGACAGGCGTTCTTTAGGAGTGTGTTCAGCTCCTATTCCCCCTTTTTGTTTTTGTAAAGTTTCCTTTAAGGTGCGATGAGCACGCTCAACAATGCCTTGTCCTTGAGGATTATAAGGCAAAACATGAGTAAGTTGCACTCCCATAGTAGAACAAAAAGCTGTAAATTGTCTGCCAGTATAAGCAGGTCCATTATCAGTCTTAAGGGATGCAGGTGCACCCCATGCTGCCCATGCCTCTAAACAGTGAGTAATGACATTACGTGCCTTTTCTCCCGATAAAGCAGAAGCATGGATAATTCCAGAGCACGTATCAACGGAAACATGCACATATTTAAGGTTACCAAAGTCAGGTATATGTGTCACATCCATTTGCCAAACAACCAATGGCTTTAATCCCCGTGGGTTTACTCCATAATTAGGGGGATGAAGAAATGTGACACAATGGGGACATTGCAATACTATCTGCCGAGCATCCGCTCTTGAGATGGAAAAACGCCTGTGCAGCGTTAATGCATTAAGATGGAAGTTTTGGTGAAACAACTTAGCCCCCTCTAAGGAGGAAGCCAAGCATATCAATTGACCTCTAGTGGCTAAGTCCACACAGGCATTACCTTGGGATAACAGACCAGGAAGAGAGGTGTGAGCCCTGATGTGCATTGGATAAAAAGAAGCAGTGCGGTTAGAGATAAGCTGTTGAAGCTGAGTAAAGTAAACAGACACATTGTGGGCATCACTAATAGTTCCCACGGCCTCCAGGACTTTTAGTGCTTGTACCACATAGCTAGAGTCCGAAATAAGATTAAAAGGAAAAGAACACTGTTTGAAAACTTCAATAACAATTTGTAGTTCTACCCATTGTGGATTTCCAGGAGCAAATTGATGCTGGATAGGGGGAGAGTCATTAATTACGTAGGCTCCCATTCCAGACTTGGAACCATCAGTAAAAATGTTAACAGCCCCCGGAATTGGACTGGAAAGCTCTCCTCGAAACACCCCCACCGTACGGCGGCGGGTCCGGAGGATCATTTTTTTTTTTCTTTTTGAGCTCCTGTTTATTTTTGTTCCCTTTTCCCATAGTTAGACTCCCTAGCTGCCGAGACAGTCTCCCGAGCTCCTCCTCCTCATCGTCCTCCTCTTCTGACCCACTTTTGCATGGGAGTATGCGCAGTGTACTGAGATCTGGATACAAGCGTTTCCTCCCCCGTTTCTCACTCTGCACATTCCCTTCCTCCTGAAATATTTCACTCCGTGCCAGAGACAATCGCCTCCTCCCCTTTTTCTCGCTCCACACACTGCCATCCTCCTGAAATACGTCACTGCCTGCCGGAGATAATTGTTTCCTCCCCTGTTTCTCACTCCACACACTCCCACCCTCCTGAAATACCTCACTGCCTGCCATTTCTGATCTTTCTTCATGTAATTGCTCTAAAACTTCTTGTCCTTCTGCGAGGCAACTACGGATCATCTTCCAAAGGGGTATCACCCCACCCTCTAATATGCCCTGCTCAGAAGCAAAATCAAGATCTGTGCCTAACTTATCCCAGCTAGGCAGAGTGAGGCTGCCCGAGAACGCGAACCACGGTGCAACAATATCTGTCTTCTGTAAAAATCTCTGTAAAGTACTACGTTTCACTTTTAGGCCCTTGGAATGTAACAGGTTATCTAGGGCCAGGAGAAGCGGACTTGAAGATACGGCACCCATGACACAACAAAAGACACACAAAAAACAAGAGTGAAAGTAAGAGCGAAAGTACACAGTGCAGCTGCAATAAGATGTAATGCTCTCTCTGGCTTTACAGAGGAGCCGCCGCTTTGATAGCGGGTCCCAATTACCTAGGACTAATCTCCGCTTTGATAGCGGGTCCCAATTACCTGGGACTGATCTCCGCTTTGATAGCGGGTCCCAATTATCTGGGACTGATCTCCATTTTGATAGGAGGTCCCACTTATCTAGGACTGATCTCCGCTTTGACCGCGGGTCCCACTTACCTGGGACTAACTGGTGCACCACCCCTGACTGCTGAAAGTTCTGGTTCCCGGGTTTTCAGCACCACTTGTCGCGACCCCTTGCCCGCAAGGAAGACGCAACTCAGGAATCTTCTTTCAGCAGTTTATTCAGGCCTTGATTAAAGTATCTTTTAGTGACCTCTCTCTCTCCCCCCGAGCGCCCAAGCACAGCCTAATAAAGCCTCCCACGTACCAATCTTAAGCCGCCACGTGGATCTTTCTTATAGGGTGGCAAGGGATAGTGTGCCAACTCTCCACAAAAGAATTTGTTTATCACAGGCCACAGTGGAAGCCGGCGCCATCTTCTAATGGCGGCCACAATCTACAACAATGGCTTACCACATCTCTTCACTAACAGAACTGATATTATGGTTCCTCTTGAGGTTTCTAAGCTCCAGTAGATGTTTCTAAGCTCAGTATCTCTTCCAATACCAATAATTACCTCCAATTGTAAACACACACACTTGAATTTATGGCTTCTTTCAGCATCAATAACTAGCCAATATCTATAATGTTCCTGCCACTCCTTATTTCTTGCACCCCAATGTTGAAAAGACTCTTTGATAATCTGGAATTATACTCCAAAACTATTCATTTCTTTCTTTTCAGTAAAAAAATTATTTTTTTTCTTTTTCTTTTTTCTTTTTTGGTACTGGGGATTGAACTCAGGGCACTCGACCACTGAACCACATCTCATCCTTATTTTGTATTTTATTTAGAGAGAGGGTCTCACTGAGTTGCTTACTGCCTCACTGTTGCTGAGGATGGCTTTGAACTCACTAGCCTCCTGCATCAGCCTCCCTCAGCTGGGATTATAGGCATTTGCCACTGCAGCTGGCCAGTTAAAAATTCTTAACAGCCACATTTATTTTGGTTTCAGTGAGATATACGTGCTCTGATTACTAAGTTTAATACTGAGAGTAGGAGTATTTTGTTGCCTCTGCAGTATTTCAGACAAGTAAACAGTATCACTATGTAAGTCACCGCTCAATTTCTTCTGTGAGCTTCCCTCCACCTGCATACATACCTTACTCCCCCCTCTGTATCAATGATGGGGTTTATTTTAGTAATGATAAATGGGAGCAATTTACAGACTTGCTTTTCTTCACTTTGTTTAGTTAATTTCAAGGAGAGAGTATCTAAACACCATTGCAAGTATCTTCAATACAGAAACAAAATTCCTATTAATAAAATTTCACCAATTTGACAAATGTGCTTCAAATTCAGGTCTTCTTCGAATAATGCTTTTTAATAAAATTTAAATTATGTCTGACACTTTTTAGGAGTAAACACCACCATTTATAGTTTTAAAAACAATTTGCAATATTTAGCATAGCAATTGTAGTTAAGTAATTTGAATTTCTTGGGTCTATTCAAGTTATTAAAAACATAAAGTATGACCACATTTGATAAGATCATCAACATGAACATGTCATTAGAAATAAAAACAGAAAACTTTCCGATGACTTCCTATTGTACTTAGGGATAAAAATCTAAACTTACAAAGTCTATAAGGGGCTCCCTATGATTGAGTTTCTTCCTTCTTCAAATTCTTCTCAAACTCAACTACATAGGCCTTCAATTCGGTTCCTCAAATTTACTCATGGTACAACTGCTCTAATTTCCATAATGCAACCTCTTCCCTCTCATTCGAATCTCAGTTCAAGTGTTAATTCCTCCAAGCTCCAGACCACCACCCACCTCCACCCATCATTCTCAATTTCTTTTGTGAGCTTCCCTGTTTTATTTTATCACAATACTGTGTTTTATTTCTTCATAGACTGTTAACAATATTTCTGTCTTATTTTCACATTTATTTCCTGTCTTTCCTCACTGAAATATATACTCCTTAACTTCTCTCTTTCAACACTAAACTCTTATATCTGCAAAAGATATTTATTACCTAAGTTTTAGAAGCACATAAGTTTATTTAGCAGGCTACAGTTATGGCTCAGTGGTAGAGAGATTGACTAGCATGTGTGAAGCACTGGGTTAAATTCTCAGCACCATATTATAAATAAATAAAATAAAGGTAAAATTTCCATCTACAGCTAAAAGATGTTTTTAATTATAAAAAGTTTTTTTAGCATTATCATACTGAAGATACACATCAGACTTTTCTGTTATTTCTAATATGAATAGCTGACATAAAAGGAAATAACCTATTATTTTATGTGTTTTATTTCTTTAGCTGTACAGAGAATTAATACTATTTTTTTTCCTCCTCAGGTATAAGACTCAAAAAACTCTAGGGCTTAAGTGTTTTTCTTGCAAAAAGGAAAAAGAATTTATAACTATTGAACAACTGCATAAGGTTCTAAAACACTCAAGAGTTTGTTTACAATTGTGGAACCTTGAAAAAGACAAGTATGAAATAAAAACTCTAAAAGTCTTTGAAATTGCACCAAATACTAAGTTATAAAATCAATAACTTTTTTAAAGTTGAGATTCTAAACAATTTTATTTAAATTATTGTCATTACAAATAAAATGCTGCTTTATTTCCTGAGCAGAATATATAATAGATTAGCTAAAAGAAAAGCAGTTTAAGAAAAAAATAGGATAATTAAATGATAAATGATAGATCCAAATGAGAATTACATGATTCACTTTCATTTTCTTTTATAAATTTGTTTTAAGAAGGTGAAAACTCTTTTTAGCATGAAATATACATTTTCACTGTGCTATACCATATGTAAATAAGTAAACATACCTGTTCTGATTTAAGTACATAAAGTTCCTGAGGGAGTTTATCGTTTTCACTTGATTGATCTGTCCCAGGTGAGGACTCATTTGTTACTGATGGTGAAAATAACTGTTCTTGCTTGCTTTCTCTTCTAATAGCCACATTTTCAAAAGAAATTTTCTCTTCCACTACTGTTTTTGATTCTTCTCCAAAATCTTCACCTACATTAGATAATGATCCTTGAGAATCCTTGTTTATAATAGTTACTATTCCATCTTGTAAAGAACTTAAATGAACATCACACATGTTTATATTTTCTGCTCTATGATGGTTAATTAGGAGTTCTAGCTCTTGAAACCTCAATAGAATTTTCTCTTTTTCTTGCTTTAAAGATTTGACTTCTTCACTGAGAAAATTAACCTCACCATGTTTCTGTTTTAATTGTTCAGAGAGATCAGACAGTTTCTCTGGCAATTCTAGCTTTTCTCGCTTGGTTACCTCAAGTTTTTCTGTAAGTTCTGCTGTATCTTTCTCAACAACTTCACAGATTTCTAATGGCTCTGTGACAAAAGCTTTGTCAGTATCAAGCATGGCACTTTTCACTTTGATTGTAGCTGGATTTATTCTTTGTAAATGAAGCTCTCCATTAAGTGCTTTAAGTTTACTTTTATACTCTAATTCTTGTTTGTTTTTACTGTCTTCTAAATCATCTTTTACCTTGAGAAGGCAAGTATACTCCTCCTGTAACTCTTGATAGTTAGCTTCAAAATTTTTTTCAGCAAATGAAAATGTACTTCTTTGCTTTTCAATTTCTTCATTTAGCTGAATACACTGTTGCTTGAGGGCCTCATTCTCTTTTGTAAGCATTTCCATTTCTTTTTGCCAGCTGCAATCTTTGGATATGGACTTGCTGGAGTCAATGAAAATCAATTTTTCTTCTTGTTCAGCAGGAACATAAATTTTCAATATGTCCTCAAAAGCTTTTTTCTCATTTTTAAGAATGTTATTTTCTGCTTCAAGTTGTGAAAATTTTTCTTTAAGGTCATCCTCTTTTTCCTTTATTTGTTTCTTCAATAATTCAATTTTAAGTTGTAATTCCTGAACTTCTTGTTCAAGCGTACTTTTTTCTTTTTATTCTTGTCTTAATATTTCGATTTCCTTTTGGAGTTCATGCATCTGAAGGGTCATTTCTTCTGATTTTGAATCCATGATGGACTTCTGTAAATCTTTTAGTTTTGAAATTTCCAAAACCAACTGATTCTGCTTAGTTATCAAAATATCTTTTTCAAATTGCATTGTTTCCATCTTTTGACTCATTTCATTTTGTAAGCCATCTATCTTCTCTTTATAGTGAATGCCTAAACTATCTTTAAGTTTTTCAATATTTATTCGATGTTCAACTTCTAAATCATCTTTTAGTTTTGAAAGTTCTTCTTCATGACTAAATAGGAGCTGTGTTCTCAGCCTCTCTACTTCAGCTTCTTGTGATTCAGCCATTCTGTCTAATGCAGCATTTTTTCCTTTTTCCAACATTTCAAGTTTTATCTTGTAATCTGTAACTTCTGCTTCATGTTTTAACTCTAGTTCTTTCCTAGATTCAGATGCCAGAACAATCTCAGCTTTTAAAGCTTCCACTGTACTAAGGGACTTATGTGCTTCATTCAGTTGACTTTCTTGTTCAGCTATTATCATTCTAGCTCTCTGAATTTGGTCCCTTAAAAAGTTCAATTCTTCAAAAAGGTCATCAAGTTGTCTCTGCAGAGTAGATTTTTCTCCTGAAATTATTCCTAGTTCTTCTTGGAGTTTTTCCTTTTGCGCATTAGCATCTTGTAATTTCATATTCAGTTCATTTATTGCCACGTTCATTAACTTTATTTGATCTTCATTAATTGTAATATTTAAATTTGATTTTAAAACACTCTCAATTTCTTCCTTATGTTGTGCTTTAAGTTCCTCTATCTGTAACATGTGTTGCTTTATTAACTCTTGTTTCATCTGTACTATCTGTTGCCCATACATTTCATCCATCTCTGCTCGGAGTTGTTCTAATCTTTTCTGCATTTCTTGTTCCACCATTTTCTGTACCACATAAGATTCAAACTGGCTATCTGTGTAATGATGTCTTTTCTGAAGGTCTTCAACTGTACCCATTAATTGTTTTATTTCTTCAGGACATTGTCTTTCTTTTTGCTTAGAATTAGCCAGCTCTAATTTCATACTTGCAATTTGTTCTTGTAATTCTCTCATTAATTTTTCAGTGGCTGTGACTTAATCCTTTAGCTCAAGATTCTTTTTTTCTTCTTCTATTATTCTTATATTTAATGCCTGGATGATCGCCTCCTTTTCTTGTAATTCTTTTTTATTTGACTTTTCTACTTCATCTTGTTCCTTTAGAAAGAAAAGAAAAAGAAAATATAAGAATGACATTTTTAGCTTCTGGCAACTTCTTATGGGTGTCTCCTTTTTATAAAATTCTATAAAAAAACAACTGTTGGGCCTGCCCCCCCCCGTTTTTCCCAGTACAAGAAGACCTAGGACTTATCTACCTGACAGTACATATGAGCAAACAATATAACAGTTTTACCCTTCTTGGGAAGAAATTTCTCTTACATTGTGCTGTGATTAAATATTTAAATTTAAAAATGCAATCTAATTTGCCTAGCATGTGTGAGGCCTTGGGTTTGATCTCTAGCACCACCAAAAAAGCAAAACAAAACAAAAACCAGTCTGATTAAAATATCTATATAAACTATCACATTTTCATTTTTCTTATTAACTGGTCAATATTCTAAATATAAGTATTTCTGATCGCTAGTTATAGTACTACATACTATTCAGACACTCTCAGAAGACACAAAAATATAAATACCGGTCCTCCCCTGGATTCTAGTGATTTGAAGGTATTTCATGGACAAGTGCTATAAAATAAGAACAACAACAAGAACTAAAGTGGATTCCTTTAAGTCTTCCTTAACTTCATTCCTGGGGTTTTAAGTGAATCAGAAATTTAGGGATATGCAATGCTTAAGTGACTGAACATCAAGTGACACCTAAGACCACTACTGTATATTTACAGCATACCAACTTGGGCTTAGACCCACAGTTCAAACAGAAAGATAAAAGACCATCAGATAATTTTCCCCAGTTCCTATCTTTGGAACTGGAGATTAGGCTAAGACAAGACATATTAACGCATATTCATTAAACAGTTAAGAGCTATAGTCCCAAAGCCAAGGAAATAAGTGAAATCCATATAACTGATGAAAATATAGGTAAGGAAGTAAAGTTATCTTAAGGAGACACGAGTCCTTGCCAAACAAGGACTTCTAGGCACCTTGAATGAATGTACTAAGAAAATGTAGGCATTGATCAATTGAGTATAGTTCTTAGAAGAAGACCAACACACCATCAACCTTTGAGAAGTCTGATCCCTCTCGAAAAACCATACTGAATGCAGAAAACAATGTTGGGAGTTACAGCAAGGAGCATTTAAGAAGTTTAGTCTACAGACATGAACATTACTACTCTGAGATGGATGTAACAGGTTATCTCAACCTCATACCACTGAACATCTGATTCCTCCAACACCCTTTCATCTAATACTTAATAAACAACTTTTTAAATTATCACCTGGCTTTTAAAATTCATCTGTCCATAGAAAGAATATAAAATCCAATGAGCTTAAAATCTGAAGTTTGTGATAATTATTTCTCATTGTAAATTCACAGTCTTATATTTAGACTTAAACATTAACCTCTTGAACTAATTAACCTCTGATATAGCTCAAGAAAAAAAAAATATGACTTCTGAGCCTAACAAATAAAGGCCAAATTTTGCACTACATAAACCAAGGTTATCTTGTGCAGCCTCTTGAGTGAGACTATGAGCTGTTGTCTTAGTGTCACATATTCCTTTTCCAATTACATCATATGTTATTATCAAGTGCTGAGCCTTCTTAATTTCTACACTAGAATGCAACATTAGTAAATTAGTGTAATCTATTAATCCTGGTATTTCTATCTGTACAATAAAGATAAATTTCCTCTATCTCCCAGAATGTGTTTGAGGTTAAAATAAAATAATTAAGGTATTTTATTTTTACTGAGCTTTATACAAATATATTCATATGCTAGAAAGAAATTTATAAATTATTTGGAACCTATATAAAATGTAAAATCAGGACTGGGGCTGGGTCTCAGAGGTAGAGTGTTTGCCTCACACACATGAGGCACTGGGTTCAATTCTCAGTACCACATAAAAATAAATGAATACATAAAGATATCTTGTCCATCTACAACTAAAAAATTTTTTTAAAAAGTAAAATCAGTTCATGATGGTCAATTTTAGCTAAACTGTTAAATAATAACTAGTTTTGAAAAATGTTAACATTGATATAAAAATCTGTTATAATTTTATTTCCTGATTTTCTTCTATAAGATGAAAGGAACACTCATAAAAGAAAATAACTTAATTCAACACTGTCCAACACCTAATATGATAACCATAATTCTTCATTCAACTATTAAACACCACAAATTCACAGTTTTCTTTGTTTAGCTTTTTTCAAATTACATGGTTTTAAATCACTTGTTCTATGTTACAAAACTGAGAGCCCTTCAGTCAAGGAAACCTCTATTTTTAGAACTACACCTGAAAGAGTGGGGAATAATATACTTCCTGTTTGTGACTACTATAACACAGGAGGTTTGGGGGATTAGGATAATGAGCCTTTGACTATCAATATAGTTACTTCAGCTGCTCTGACAGAACTACTTCTCAAAGGCATTAAATTTTTTCAAAACTGAGAAATTAAAATATAATAATAAGAACAATAAAAGTATTATTGCTAACATTCAAATAAACAGTTTATTTTCATTACTAAAATGAATTACATAAATTTTAGATTATCTGAAATTATACTGCCTAGTGACAATAAGAAATAATAAAATCCTAGATCCGGGCACTTTCAACTTAGGCCTCGATTGTCTTTCTACTCTTACCCTCCAGAAAGACACTTCCAAAGCCTATTGCTTTCTAAGTAAATTACTTTTTGCTCCCTATACATTTTCAACATTTCAGCCCGGGTCTTTATGCCCACTCCACACCCTGCAAAGAATATCCTGCCTATCTCTATTTGTCATGAATTCATAAACAATTCTCTTGATTACCAAATAGGTATTGAATAGCTGTTCCATATATTATGTTCCATATATTATACCAATTTATGGGTAAACAAAATATAAATAACACATTATTCCAATTTATAGATCTATCTCAAATATTACCTCCCTGCTGATGTCTACCCTGAATCTTTTCCTCATAAATCAGGCCTCGTCAAAACATTCATAACACTTGTTACCTGCAATTACTTTTTATTTTGTGGTAACTTGTGTACATGCCGCACCTCTCCATGGGTTCAGTGAAGAAAGAGGACATCTTAAGGTCCGTCATATATCTTTTGCAAGGGTTACTACAGAATAGGTATTCTGTAAACACTTGCATAATCTTTAAATTACCTTAGTTGAAAAGCATGCCCTTCTCATAATTTTAATTTGTACATTTCCTATTTTTCAAAGGGGAGTCTCTGGAGTCAGATAACTGAGCTATGAAATCTGACTCTATCAATATATCATTTCTGCACCTGGATTATTTCCTTCATCTTGCATTGTCTTGGTACCATCATTTGTAAATGATAAAGGTACCCTTATCTCATGGGGTTGTAGTGATTATTCAATGCATTAATATGTGTAAGAGGCTTTGAATACTGCCTGTTATACTGTAAGTACTTAATAAGTGCTAGTTAATGCTTTTGTTATTCAAACAATATTCTAGTCTTGGTAATTTCTCAACTTCCTGTAGAATCTTCTAAGTTTATAAAATATGCTGTATTATATGTATTCTCCATCTTCATTATTCCCAGATTCTGTATTTGCCTACTTGCTCAAATTTGTTTGAAACCCACAAATCCATTCCAATGGTGCTTTCATAGATATTTGTAGACACACACAGAGTGATGGCAAGAAATTTGAGTTACTGTAAAATGATGTTCAGCTACATTCAAACACGGTGATCACACTGCCTTGTTTCAGCTCTCACAGAGCAAAAAAGAGGACAGAGATGGCAAGGATCAGAGTGCAGTGTAGTTCAAGGAGCTCAGAATTTCAACTCTGGCACCTGTTAATGGGGCAGCTTCAGGCAAATCACATCTAAACTTTAACTTCTCAAAAAAAAAAAAAACAAAAAAATGGAATATGCTAGCATGAATTGCTTTTAAGATTAAAGATTACAATCCATGTGATACATTTCCTACCAAGAGCACTTATTGACTAAATAATCCCCCCTAACTGGAATATAACTCAAGTGAATAAAAAGAATCAACCACATTTTTTTTCTAATTTAAATTTACAAAATTTCTTTTTCAGAATTTTATAATCATGGCTAAAATAAGAAGAAATACATTTAGTTGGTGGAAAAGGGATAAAGATCCTAGTTATAAAAATAGATTCTCCTGAGACTTTAGTTTAGCATAGGCAGATCACATTTAAGGAGCAGAGTAATGAGTAGTATCATCTGTAAAACTATTACTACAAAATTCTCAATGTTTTTGAAATATATTATTTTATATACTCAATGAGTTTGTCTTAATTATGAAATTTTGGGTGCATATGCATAAAAAAAAGATAAACACCTTCATTAAAAACTTTAAAGTTAATTACAAAGCTGCTACAAGTAGGTTGACTTCCTTAAGATACACATACCATTTCATATACTTTAATTTTCTCCTGTAAGAAATTAATTTGCATTTTGAAGTCTTCTTTCTTTTTTTGATAATCTTCTAATAGATGGTCTTGTTCTTCAACCTGTTGTTGATGAGTGAGAATCTGTTGTTTGGCTTGCAGTAAATCTGCAGCTGTGTTACTGTGAGTGCTGTTTCGTAGAGTTTCACTAGCCTGTAACTTGAAAATAGAAAGAAAATATTTAAAATATTAAATTTTGAAGTGACACTTTATTTTACCCTCAGCCCACAGGGGTTATCTAGAAACTATGCTCACTTCATAGGCTTACGATCTCAGTCAACATGTTTCCATGCTGTCAACATGCTGATAGGTCATGTGCACTTTGGGTAATGAGCCAAAGAATTTACCTTTCACATTATAGGAGAAATAAGACAGGCCGACAGGCAGAGAAAAATGCGGACTGAAAGTTCTTCCTGGATTCTTGATGACTTTTCAAACTCTAGTTCCAATTTCTCTCAGAGTTCTGATTCTATTTCTGCCCTTAAGTTCTATAAACAAGCCTGTATTCTTACCTTAAATTCCACCCTTTTGTTTAAAGCAATTAGATTATAGTTCCAACTAAAGATAAATGGAATGTATCCAGTTGTCAGTCTAGTTATAATTGAGAACCTAATTAACATAAAACCATACCAGGGTTGGAAAAAGTAGAGTGTAACTGCAGGTTAAATTTCTGCAAAAATACACCTGATAAGACTTTGTAGAATTTTTAAATAGAGACAGGGAAGAAGTACAAAGAAAACAATAGCAAGAAACTACCCAAGAAGTATAAATTAAATTCTTGATTAACATAACACTTATTCACTAGTTTTTCCAGTATGAATAAACAAATGGCTTTATAACAGATTTGTTCTAGAAAGTGAAAAAATTTAAAAATTCGTTATAAAAATATAGTAAGTCTTGTTCTACTTGTAATACTTACTTGTTGGAATTGAATCTGCAATTTTTGACTTTGCTCCGTCAACTCTAAACATTCTCTCACCGTTTTGTCCCTTTCCCTTCTTGCCTGTTGTAAATTGGCGGTGAGCTGTGTGATAATACTATCTCTTTGTTTAACTGCTGCTTCAAATTCTTGTAACTAAAGGAAATCAGTGAAAATAATTACATTCTAGGCTTATATTTTACATAAAACTGATTATCATTGTTACAAGCAACTTTTTAAAAAATATGAGATTCAAAACACATTAGTGGAATTCTTACAATTTGTATGTTTTCTCCCACATTTAAAAGCTATGAGCTTTAAGAAGTTTGTTTTACTTCCCAATCAATCTGAAAGAAATTAATGTGGACATGCAAAAAATTTTCACTTGTTCTGGCTTTTCTATATATCTAATTCTAGAAGCAAATGCCTTTATATTGGGGAGCTCCCCCAATCTGTTACCAGGCAACAGCATCAACTTGTTTTTGGAGAGGATGAAACTGAAATCTATTCTGTCATCCTCATTAATATCCCATTTTCA
This sequence comes from Callospermophilus lateralis, assembly GCF_048772815.1. Taxonomy (NCBI): domain Eukaryota; kingdom Metazoa; phylum Chordata; class Mammalia; order Rodentia; family Sciuridae; genus Callospermophilus; species Callospermophilus lateralis. The sequence goes on from NW_027514380.1 coordinate 680,067, forward strand.
TCTTGATTCATAACTGATTACTTAATACAAGAGATGTGACTCTAACTGCAGATAATATTTACAGGGACATGCTGACATTCTTAATGGGTTTAAGTCATCATTTTTAAAAAAATATGATTTATACCACAATTTTCTTTCAGGCTCATTAGAAAAACATCTGTCCTGAAATCACCAAAGTTATTTTACTCTATCTTATTAAGTTAAATAAACAAAGTAACATACATGTTACCCCAATTAGTTGAATTCTAGGTGTAAAATGGGATTCTTAATACTATGTGCAAGAACCCCATTTTTCTCGTGAATGAGATAATCTTAAGTTAACACCTGTAATTCTCATTAAATAAACTATCATTAAAATTTCCTGGAGGTCTGGGCATGTGCCTCAAGTGGTAGTGCACTCACCTAGCATGCGTGAGGCACTGGGTTCGATTCTCAGCATCACATAAATGTAAAATAAAGATATTGTGTCCACCTAAAAAAAATATTTTTAAAAAAATTTCCTGTTTTTGTTTTTGTGAGTAGCAAACAAAGGCCACAGAAGGTAAATGTACCTGATGCAATCCTTCAGTCCCATAGGTGGTCCTCATTTCTTCCAGTTCTCTGTTCAGTTCTTATGGCTCATGTTCAGGTTTCCCAACTAATTCATTTTCTATCAACTCTAGGCGAGTCTCACTATAGTGTGCGCCTTGTTCAGAATAAGAATCAACGACACCAAATTCTTTTTCCTAAATCAATCCAATATTTTTAATAATTCAGTACTAGCAACATTCCTGAGAGAGGAATTCAAATATTGAATTCCATAGCAAAATCCACTTTAAAACATCACTCTTCACTTTGAAGTTCACTTCTATGGGAATCTGGTTTGCTATTAATGTGATATTACCCCTAAACAGCATATCTGCAAATTTTGTTCCAATTCCATGTTAAAATGAAATGAGGTAACTTTGTTTTGTTAAGCAGTAAAGAAGATCTAGTAACTTTTAGAAATCACATACAGAAAGAATGACATATAGGAGAAAGCTTGGTTAGTAAGTCAAATGATTTTAAATAATAAAAATATTAGTATCATGAGTAGTTTTATATACTGTACCATTAATAAATTGGTAGGCTTTCCTGTTTTCACCACATTACAGCAATCATTTACCTGTATAAAAACAATTTCTTGATATATTATGATAGACCATATTTTATTTACCTAACAATATTTCTACTAACTGTGTATCTTTTACATCTAGGGAAAATGCCTTAATAGAAAAACAAATATGGTAATTATATTTAACTGAAGTATCTAAGAGGCATATCAAATGTCAATCATTCCTCAAACATCTAAGTTCTTACAATGCAAAAGACACTTTCATTTAAGTTAACTGAAGTTCTAAGTGCAGTTCCTGTTTAGTCTTCAGAAAGATAACTAAAAGCTTCAAGTTACTAGATCTTCTTTTACAAAATGCTTCCTTAAAATTAGCTAAAAATATTTTTAAAATTAAGCCTTATTTATTTTCAAATAAAACCATTTACTGGTATAAATTTAATTAAAGGCTAGTAAGCAAGCAAAGGGAAATAAAGAGGTAAAGAACACTCCTCTAAGAACTTTCCTCTGGGGATAGTACTACTGCTAGTCATGCCAATCCAGACAGATGTGGGGGCTTTCTTTAATATATCACCACTTGTCTGTAGAACAGATATTTTGCAGTAAGAGAAAGGAGGATGATAGAATATGTATATAGGGTTTAAGGAGTGGGAAATGAATTTCTTATCAATTAATCATTTAATTGCCTTTTTACCACTAAGAGTACAAAAACCAACTTCATTCCTGCCCACATTCCTGCCCATATCTTAAGCCTTCACAATTCTATGTTTATAGAACCCAGGAGAATGAAATTGTTAACACTGAAATATGTAGGACAGACTAGTCAGAATGTCTAGTCAGAATGTTAGGATTAAGTCTGTATGAGCCATGACACATTAAAAAGTAAAAATCCTAGGACTGAAGATGTAGCCCAGTTGTAGAGCATCTGCCTAGCATGTGCAAGGCCCAATACCCACAACTGCCAAATAAAAAGAAGGGGGGGGAGGGTCCTAACTAAGAGACTTTTAAGAAATCAGTTTGATTGCTCTACTTTTATTCTAAGAATAATCTCTGAGAAATAAAGCTAAATGGAAGGCAAAAAAACAACTTTTGTTAACACATTATTGTAATTGGTGAAAAACCACAAGAATGTAGGAATACTAATTCTAGATATAAAGTCACTTGTGATAATTTTCAAATTATAATACTTCTAAATTTTAATTACTTTTTCATGACTCAGAAATGACACATTCTGATTGTAGTACACACTAAAATTTCTATTTTGAAGTAACAGTGTAATAAAATGAATATTTGTAAATATCATCAAAGATCATGTCAAATATCATGTTATCAGTATTACATAAATTATTTATCCAGTATAATAGTTATATCTAATACCTCTATAGCAAATATTCAGTTAGTTCTCCTCTAATTCAGTTTAAACATATTTATAATGCCCCACAATGAGTTGGTTAGGGTCTATCTCCAAGTACTTTCTGGACATCATGTTGCCGATTGTAGAGTTGTCTGGAAGTGCCTGGACTGTTATGATCTGCTCTGAGTTCGCTGTTCAGCCCTGAGTGCTAGTCACAATGCAGCAGGTTGAAGACAGCCTACTGGAGGATTGTCAAAACCTTCATAACTAAGATTCTCAACTTCTTCTCTAAGATTTTTTTCATAAGTTTGCAGAAGAGTTCTCAAAGTTCACCTCATTCTCCTCCATTTCATTCTTCTCATCCTCATCTTTAGTTAGTTGCAGGCCTTCCCACCAAATTCCCCAAGCTACAGCATACAATACTCATCAATATACAACCTGAAAGCCCTGTTTCTCCACTCCACAAAAGCAGAGTTGCTATCTGATCTTTGCTCTCATCAGTGATGAGACCTGAGTCTCCTTCAGGCAACAGACATTTTTGACAGAAAAGTGATCTCACCTCCAGACTGGGAGGTATGATAGTCAAGCAGCTCAGAAAGGCATCAGTAGTTATTGAGAGTCCTCAGAGCTTCCAGGTTTTAGAGAGTTTAAGTGAATGCCTCTGACTTTTTTTCCCTGTAGTTTTCTTTATTTTGTGCCAGCTCAGAAAAAAGCTCAAGGCAAATTTTAAAAATGTCTTTGTGAATGTCTTTCAAGATGTTGCTCTGCTGGAGCATTTTCTTGGCAGATGTTCAGAGGCAGGTCCTCAGAGAACCACACCATGGATAAAGTTGAGATAATTCTGGTTTGCAAGTACAAGGCTAGCCTGAGCAACTTAGCAAGTCAGTTTCAAATAAAAACAGCTGGGAATGTAGCTCAGTGGTAGAGCACCCCTGGGTTCAATCCCCAGTAACAAACACACACCCACACTCAAACAACAAAAATAAAAACTGTAATATGTTAATTTAAAAACATAGTTTTTCGAGCTGGGATTGTGGCTCAGCAGTAGAGTGCTTGCCTAGCATGGGTAGGACCTGGGTTTGATTCTCAGCACCACATTAAATAATAATAATAAAATAAAGGCATCGTGTTGTGTCCATCTACAAAAAAGATTCATATTCATTCTCTCTCTCTCTCTCTCTCTCTCTCTCTCTCTCTCTCTCTCTCTCTCTTTAAAAACAGGACATGGTTTTTCTATTAGAAGCCTACAATAAATTCAGACTTGTGAAATATACTAAGTTGCTTAAACATTCAGAGTAAAGAATAATTTTCCATGTACTCTAAATCTGGGAGCAAAGAAATGACAATCATATCTAAAAAGAATAATATAACAAAGTGATACTTATTGCAAACATATAAAGAAGGCAGGTATTTCTTAAGAGACCAATGCCTATTTTATAGTTTATCACCTAAAATAAAAATCATCATTGTCAGGCATGGTGATGCACACCGTTAATCCCATCTTCTCAGGAAGCTGAGACAGGAGGATCACAAGTTCAAAGACAGCCTGGGCAACTTAGTGAGAATCTATCTTAAAATAAAACTTAAAAATGGCTGGGAATGTAGCTTGGTGACAAAGTGCTTTCCTAGCATGTACAAGGCCCTGAGTTCAATGCCCAGTAACACACATGCACACACACACACGCACAACACTACAGCAACATTAATTCCAATAAACATTTATATATATATAAATGTATGTGTGTGTGTGTCTGTGTGTATATACACACAGACACACACACACACACACACACACACACTAGTATTCAAACATTTGTAAAAAGCATTACTATAAAAATCATACAAATTATAAAATTTTTACTGTGCTAAATGGCTATCTTAAAATGGTCATGGATCCTAGAATGCAGACTCACTTTCCTAAAAACCAAATTAGGGCTGCTATATAATTAAGGATTAAGCAATTCAAAAAGTTAAGACTTTAGCTAACCACTGGAAAAAGATACAGCAGTAAAATGTAATTTTCAGTTTTTCAATCCATTTATATTATATTATGTTACCTTAAATTATATTAAATATATACAGAAGCATATAAATTTATAAGAAATAAAGTACAAACAATCAATAATTTCAAAAAAATATCAATTTTATCTATGACATTTTTAATTGGGATATGTTAGTCTTACCTCCAAAGTGTAATCATCTGCTGTGGTTGAAATCTCACTTTCTGGCTACAACAAAAGTAAAACATGATTACAATTATGACATTTTTCCCCTGCTAAATATCATACTTTACCAAAAAAAAAAAAACTCTGCTTTACTAAGACATTGCTGTTAGTAACAAAGATAGAAAATTCACAAAAATACTATTAAAAAACTAGTAAAAATTATCCAAATCTTTAAAAATTTCATTTCATTATGAATTATAATGACTTATAATAATGCATATAAAATTTATCACAAGGCATTGTTATAAATACAAAAGAACCAAGAAATTTTACATATATAGTAGATGTCATCTGTAAGCCAAAAGCATCAAAGACACCATTCCTCTAATTCATGTAACTCTTTTAAATAAAAGTAAATCCTTAACATGCCATCAGAAAAGTTCAAGTTCTTTAAAAGAATCATCAGTTCTTGATGCTAAAAAGTCAATGACTTTGTCAAGCTTCCCTCAGGTGGATGTTAATGACTTTTCACTGCCACTACTTTCTAGTTAGAGGTAGAATGTTTTAACATCTGGATGAATACTTACATCAACACAAAAGACCTGCTCATGCTTAAGCATTTCTTCATTGTTTAAAGTTCTCATTATTGTGGAGTCAGGCATCACGGCTGATCCAACACCCTGAGAACTATTGATGAACATCTCCTCACTCTTTGATTGATCAATATTCAAGCCATGAACATCATTTTTACTGCTTGAGGTTTTCTCCTTTTTTGGCTTCTTATGAGGGTTTTGTCCATCCAATCGAGCTCTTCTTTGTCGAAACTGGGCAAGCTACAGGAAAAAAGTATCATTAACATCAATGATAATTTTTCTTTGGGATCACTTTCTTTAAAAGATCAAACTATCATGAAATTAAAACGATGATAATAATATAGATGACTTCACAGTTTCAGAATAACTATTGGATTGAATATTCGGGTTGTAAAGGTTGTAAAACTAGGTACTTGTGAATGAACTTATTAAATATTGAGGGGTAAGAAATGAACATGTCAAGTCTAAAGAAGAGGAAATTAGCTGAGTTAGGGGAATAACTATTCTATAACTAGAATAGGGGAATAGAGAAACTCTCATTCACAGTATAATCTCTAGATTTAAGATTATATGAAAATACACACAAAAACAAGGAGCTCCAAACACACTTGTTCTGTTCTACTACTTTATACAAAAGATATTGTCTATAATTATCTTTTATACAAAAAAGATAATTAGCCTATTAGCTATACAAATGCTCACTGCAACCATATTTATAGTGGGAAAAACTTAAACAGCAGTGTTTTCTACCCTTTATCATTTGTCTGTCATCATCAGAATTTGTACCAAACCCTAGTCAACGATACGTTATCATTTACTTAACATATTTTAAACAGTGTATTTTCTTTAAATTTATTTTAAGAGGAGATGTAATCTCTGGCATAAATTGAAAGTTAATATCACTTGTTATTTCTTTTAAGAGATAAGTTGAAAATAAAAGAAATGATAAATCTATTATTGAAATTTTAGTAAGAGGTTGCTGAAGGCTATGAAAAAAAATGGACAAAATAAAAGACTGTTAAAGAGAGACAAGCATCAAACAGATTTTCATTATCATAAGCAGAAAGAAAACTGAAAAAGGCAAAAACTTTCTTACTATACTATCCAAAGTTTTTTAAGACCTAAAATATTTTCTTACCACCTAAAATCAGAAGTACACTTTATATACCAGGTAACACTAGAACTAATTATGGTGAACTTATAGTAAAAATGCCAATGCAAGCAATTGCTATTAAAGACTTTGTGATATAATAGCAGGTATAAAGTAGTATTGTAGCATATCTATTTCTTTTCATGAAAGGAAAATTACACTTCATTTTTTAAAAGATAAGGCAAGTCTCAGGCTCATAGCTTTCAATGATTATATCCAGTATGAATTAAACATCATTATATTCATAGGCATAGGTAAATTCTGGAAAACTACAACCTTAACAACTTTAGTTTACATTTGGAGTTCAGATTACAGGTATTTTTCCTATTGCTCACTTACATTTTATTTATTTATTCTTAAGAATTTTTTTTTGATGGACACAATACCTTTATTTTATTTATTTTTATGTAGTACTGAGGATCAAACCCACAGCCTTTTATATGCTAGGCAAAAGACATATTGCTGAGCTATTACTGTATTTTTTTAAATACAGTAAGTTTTCTGATTTTTATATAAAGCAACTACTGACAAAGACTTAAAGTTAATTTGAGCTCCTGAATCACTCTTAAGAGGAGAAAAAAGAAGACCACATGTAAGTTTCTTTCTGCCTTAAAAAGAGGAAATATATGCCTAGAATTACCAAAACTATTAACCAGACCACTTACAAAGACAGCAAATAAATTTCTTATTATCTAAAGTACTAAAAGCAATCTTGCTAATGTTACTATCAAAATATGTGGCAAATACATTATTTATAAATAACATTTTATACTTAAATTATCTGCTGTAGATTAAGAAAAGCATATAAACAAGTTCTATTCCCTTAATAAAGATATTTAATTCATAAGTCAGAAATAGCTCATGATTATACTTACAGAGTATAAAAATATATCACATTTAACATTTTTTCCAGTAATTTAGTAACTACCCAGTGTGTTGAGGAACAGGTGCATGACCAGTTGCCTCTATTTTCACATTATTAAGCTGCTGGAATGTACTTGAACTACTTGGAGCATAGCAGATCATTCTTAAAAATAAACTAACTAGAATATTGGCAAATACTTTATCTATAAATAGAATCAGAAATCCAGGAGAATTATTTAAAAGCATCCCTTAGAGAGAATGCAATGCCAAAAAATAAATACTAATAACGACATTTATAATATTTATACTCAATTTCAGATACTTCTTGAAATATCACGTTTCTGCATCAGAATATATTTAGTCAGCAAAATTTATCAAGGCAAAGATGAAGATTTTGCTTAAAATTCCAAGTGTTAGATTATATCAATAATTTATATCTAATATTTATTCAAATGTCAAATATATAACAAAGGAAAAAATATTATCTTTGCATTATAGAAAGAATGACTTAGATCTGGGGATGTGGCTCAATGGTAGAGTGCTTGCCTAGCAAGCACACAGGGCCCAGGTTCAACCATCAGCACAACATGAAAGATAGATAAATAAAGAATGGAAAGTTTGATTTAAACAACAACAACAACAACAAAATAACAACAACAACAAAAAAAAACCTCCAAAATACGAATATCTGTTACTAAATGCAAAAAGAAGCACAGATATGGAATAAAAAGTAGAAATAGTTCCACTATAGTATTTAGAATGAATCACTTCTACAAACATAATTAAAGATACTGTTCTAGGCCTATACTACTCATTATAGAGTCATATTATTTTTTCAGAAAAATTAACCAGAAGGTAAACCCCATGAGGGCAAGGACTTTTTTCCTCCCTACTTCTATATACTAAAAGCCTAGAGCAATATTAAATAAATATATGTTGAATTTTTTATCTATTTTTTAAAAAAATGTTAGAGTCTGTAAACAAGTCTGGATGGGCGCCTGGCATTTTGCCAGAGTGAGTGGTTTGTGAAATAACGCCAGTGAGCCATTAAGTGTGGAGATTCCTGATTGGTTGACTTCTGTATCTAGTTTATGTTAATTAGATAAGCTGTGTGGAATGTATAAATACCGCTCCTGTCCTACAATAAACGGCTCCCATTCCTGCTGTATCAACGTATACAAGTTGTTCGTCATCCCCTGGCTAGTTTGCTGTAGCCGGACTGCGGCAAAAAGAAAGAGAGAGAGAGAGAAAGAGAGAGAGAGAGAGAGAATTTTAATATTTATTTTTTAGTTATCAGCAGACACAACATCTTTGTTTGTATGTGGTGTTGAGGTTTGAACCCGGGCCGCGTGCATGCCAGGCGAGTGCGCTACCACTTGAGCCACATCCCCAGCCCCTATGTTGAATTTTTTAAAAGGATAATTTATCTTTTATTGAAAAGTCACCACACTAAGCAAGATCATATAAAAGGCATACCTAATTCTACTTTATTAAAATGTTCCATGGTTTCAAAATTAAAATGAACAATTTTCAAATTACTTGAATCACTCTTAAGAAGTGAAAGATAAAAGAATGAGACTAAGTGAATTTCTTTGTTCCTTAAAAAGAGGAAATATATGATTGGAATTACTGTAACTATTAAATAGACCAACTACAAAAATGGCTAATAAATGAATAAGAACATAAAAATAATCCTCTCACTATAACCTCCCTCCTCCATCAAGAAAACCAAAACAGAACAAAAAGTTTCTCATAAAAAATAATATCCATAATAGCTTTCTGGTAAGACTACTGTTTTATAAAAATGTGAAAGGGATAAGATCGTATCATGTATTCAATTATTTATAGCTATTTAGTTTTATTTTAAATTTGAAAAATGGCAAGCTAGCAGATAAGCAAAAAAATCTGAATCAATTAGATAACAATCTGATACTGAAATGATGCACTTTAAATTACTGAGAAAACATTTATTCTAAAACATGCTGAAAATTCAGACTACAGCCATCTGTGTTTGTCATTTGGAAGCCAATTATAAAAGTGTTAATATATGTAGTCACAGAAATAGTTGCAAGATGTACTGAAAAGATATTATGTTCACATATTTATCTTTCAAAAGTAGACCAGATCACAAGTAAATGTCTTATCTTGACTAGAACATGAATAAACAACTGAATATAAATATATTGAGTTCCTTAAATTCAATATTTATACTTTTATAAATGATCATTCTAAATAAAACAATACATTTTCAAAATGTTATATATAAAAACATGCCAAGTTTTTATAATGTTCCTTCAAAAATAAATGACTAATTGAAGTCTGATTAGGTTTTTGTGTGTACATTGACTATTTACTACATGCCAGGCACTGTGCTAGACATCAGTGAAACACATGGCCCCAAAAGTAGAACTTCACAGTATAATGCCAAACTCTATTATTAAATGGAGTGAGAAATAAGGGTTACAGCAATTTCTTAAGCCTGGCAATCGTTCATACATACATATATGGACAGCGAGAAGAGAGAGAAGAGGTGTATTGTGTTATAGGAAACTGTATTGTCCTGATTTTCTTTAAAAAGGACTTCTGAAAGAGATGTGTTGTAGTTTTATGCCTGGAAAGCATAAAAATTGGATTTATATCCGGTTGTAAGTATATAGTTCAGTTATTTAACAAATGCTTATTGACTGCCTATCATGAGCTATGACAGGGCATGTAGTGATAAATAACACATATGAACTCTCATGAATTGCAATCCAGTCAGAAAGATAATATTAAACAAAAAAGAAATATGTACATTCAAGTTATAAAAAGTGCTTTGAAGAGAAAGTATATGCATTAAAGACAGCATACAATGGAAATTCAATTTGTGGGACTGTGGGGAGAGGTCAGAAAATATCTTACTGAGACAAAAATGTAGAAGCTGATATATAAAAATCAATTTGTTAGGGGCTGGGGTTGTGGTTCAGTGGTAGAGCACTCGCCTAGCACATGCAAGGCCCTCAGCACCCATAAAAGTAAATAAACAAAATAAATGTCTTGTGTAGAAATAAAAAAATATTTTAAAAAAATCAATGTTACCTGATCAATATTATAATCAGTGGCAAAACAAAACAGAACTAGAGTATCTGACTCCAAATTCAACCTTTCATTCTACTAATTTGCTTTCTATGTATTTTTAGGTCCTTTTTCATTGTATTTCACAATCCTAGAACATTAATTTTAAAGCATGAACAAATGAAATTGCCAAACTGACAAGTGTTTTTTGATGAGAGGAAAAACAAACGTGAAAATGCACATACCTCAAAGAGAATGTTACAAAAATATGTAATCTGGTAATCTCTATAGTATTTAAAAATAAATATAAAAAGTGATTTTTATGTTTTTTCTGTAGAAAATGGAAGAAATCCCAAATAATTCTAATTATGGTGACTATTTGTTCTTTGCAGGGCTGTCATTAAGCCTTTTTAATATTTCTTTATGGATGATAAACAAGAAGCTATATAAACTATCACAGAAAAACTTTGGTGGCCTAACCATGGAAACAAAAAGATTATAACGACTAACCTAAAAACCAGCTGAAGAAGGGCAAATGAGAGCAAAGATAAAAGCAGCATTTTAGGATGCTCTGAATCATATTTTCCAAAATAACAAAAAAAGTACAAACCAGGCCTAGTAGAATGCCTGTAGTCCCAGCTATTTGAGAGGATGAGGCAGAAGGACCTCTTGAATGTAAGAGTTTGTGGTCAGCCTCAGAATTAGCAAGACACACCCCCCGTTCAAAAAAACAAAACAAAACAAAAAAACCTATAAGAAAAAAATAGTGCTAAATAAAACTAAGGAAATCAAGAATGGAAAAGACCATAAGACTTTAAATCATTGAGCAACCAAAACTATTTATAGCCTATAATCTCATTCAATTCGATCACCTTCATGTTTAAAAAGAAAACAGATTCTTTAGCTTAAGGAATCATCTTAATTTTGTGTACTTCATGGCCTGGGTATACAGACAACCCAAATATTTCTTGAATTTCAAAACAATATGGACTACATATAATATAGTGCTGAGCTGTCATATAGTACAAGCTATGTGACAGTGGACAAGCCACTTTACATCAGGAGAATTCAGTTTCATCAACTGTATAATGAAGAGATGCATTAGAAGGATCATTTAAAATTTCCTCCAGGTCTTGAGGTTTTTTGAGAAAATTTTTCAATTATTCCCTTTCCTTTCTCCTTTCTTTACCTGCAATTCTAAGGAAACCAGCATTTTACTTATGAAAATTTGTAAACTGTTGCTTGAAAATACAAGTCAACAAAAAGTATATAGCTATTACTAAATAATTTCAACTGAAAATGGTATAGGATACAGAGAAAGTGGAATGATTCAGTGTTCAGAACGAATCACATCTAAGTACATAAAATTACCAAAACATTATTTTATTCTCATGTTATTAACTATCATTCAGAACAAATTACTAGAAAGTTCCATAAAGGAGGGGATTTTTAATAAAAATCAATCATTATACACTCCAGGTCTAGAACAGTGACTGCATATAAGCTCTGAAAAATTGCTAAATTTTTAAAAACTGATTTTTTGTGAAAGAGGCACATCTAGGCATTAATTATAGGCATTATTTCTCAGAACTTCAGAACTCCTACATAGTTTCTTTAACCAAAAACAAACAAACAAACAAAAAAACCCCTAAGATGATATATTCAGGTCCATGGCTGCACATGGCTATAATTACTTAATGCAATGTTATGTTATGCAGCTGTCAAAAAATATTTTCAAAAAATTCTAATGTGGGAAAATGTTCTCAGTATAAAGCTGGGTAAAATAAGAGCACAAAACTGCATAAAATGAATCAAGTGGAGTTTTTAAATATATTTGTGCATATAAACAAACTATTAAAAATTAAAACAAATTATTAAAAATAATTACTTGTAGATAATGAGACTACAGGTAATTTTTATGCTTCTATATTTCAGCTCTTTTGACAGAAAAATTCAAAGTGGAATAATGCATAAATATCATATAAAATTATATAAAGCTATGTTTATGCAAGAACAAATGTAACAAATTATTATCACTTCTTTCAGAAAAAAAAATGAAACAAGTCTATTTAATGATTTTAAGTGTCTAGAAAATGTGTGCAAAGTTTATATTTTCCCCATATTTCAATCAATATCTCAAAAGCATTCAGGGATATTTTTTTCTCAGTAAAGAAATGGTGAAATATTATTTGAGAACTTGGTCCATTAACTTTAATTCATCTCCTAATAATTATTCTATGTATGAAACACAGAGGCACTTACCTGGAGAAGTTTTGCTATTAAGAGATTAGCAATAAAAATAATTTAAGTGACTATCACTTGAAGTAATATCTTAATTTCTAGACTAAGAAATAAAACATTAAAGTATTAGGAAAAATAGGTGAAATTACCATATAAAGTTTCCAAAAATATAACACTTGCTTATTCTGTGCTTTTAAGGGTGAATTTTACTAGCATAATCACTTATTTTGCTGCTTTAACATTTCTGATGTTTCTTCTCAACTCCACTTTAAAATGTTCTTAATAAAGATGGATATTGATTTCAGAAATGGTTAAAGCATTTTATTCAGTTTTTGTTGACAGCAATTTCTAAATTGCCACTAATGTTCAACATAACTCTTAGGCGTTAACTTATTTAATCTTTATTGGATTCTAGGGCTACAATGATACTAATTTTTTACTGTCTACTTAGCTTAAGCCCACCCAAACGGTTACATATGTCTTTTTTTAGAGAGAGAGAGAGAGAGAACATTTTTAATATTTATTTTTTAGTATTTGGCGGACACAACATCTTTGTTTGTATGTGGTGCTGAGGATCGAACCCGGGCTGCACGCATGCCAAGTGAGCACGCTACTGCTTGAGCCACATCTCCAGCCCCAACATATGTCTTTTTAATAGAGTTGTGTAATAATTAAAGGTTGTCAAGCAGGAAAAAAATTCAGATATTTAGAATTTGAGATTTTCTATATTTATTGGTATATAAATCATGATTCTGGCATAAACTTCATCCCATAATTTGCAAAATATGTCTTAAATTTTCAGCTTAAGAATATCTAAGCTAGTTTCTGTACAGACATTTGAAAGCCTATATTCTAAATTTTCCACACTGACATGCAAATTATCATACTGAACTACTTACAAATTAATCATACTCTTTCATGGGCTCCAGATCATTTCTACATGTTGGCTTTGCTAAATACCCAATGAACTTAGCCTGTAGGATATTAAAATGGCTCTTAATAAACTTGTCTTCCAAGTAAGCCTTTTCTCTCTTTATTTTTTTCTTTTGAAGCGACAGCACATTCACAGAAAAGTTGCATAAATAACACATAAACTCCTATATATTTTGGTCAGTAATTTGTTTTAACATTTTGCCACAAGCTTCATCATTCTGTGTGCACCATTTTACTCCTTTTTAAGAGTAGTTTTTGATACTTTCCAGTTCCTTGGAGAAGAACAGGAAATATTTATGAATGCTTTTGAGATCATTTTTGGAATATATGAAAAAATCAAATGAATCACAAATTATCAAATATTATTCTTCCCATTGACGCCTTTAATATTTCAGTGGTACATTTTAGAATAAGTATTTTCTTTCTTTCTTTCTTCCTTTCTTCCTTCCTTTCTTTTTTCTTTCTTTCATTTTTTTTTTTTTTTTTTTTTTTTTACAGAAGCTCGCTACAGTGATACATTTCAGGAAATTAGATGTTAATAAAGATCTATTACCTACTCTACATTTCATATTCCAGTTCTGTCAGTATTCCCAGTAACATTTTTAGGATATTTTTCCTCAGTATAAGATCAAGTCAGAATTTTACTACATTCTCCCATTTCTATTTACAATATAAATAGTTCTTCAGTATTTATCTTTCATGACTTATTCAAATAACTAAGGTCAAACACACTTACTAGGTAAATCATTATTCACCCAACAAATTCACATGAATTTTTAATCTGATTGCTCTATGCAGATTTAGTGAGTTCTACCATGGTGGTCTCATAATATTACTTGTATTAACCACTTATATTATAATTCAGTGTTTTTCTTCATTAAAATGTAAACACCTTAAAATATAGTTTTTCTATTCATTTTTACTAGAGTTCCTACACATGGTAAGTACCCCCCCCAAAACTGGCAGAATTTACTAAAATAAATGACTTATTCTATAAACACTTAAAAATTAGATATTAAACCAAAGAAAGATGACTATTTTTGTATTTCTCTGTCCATGTTCTCTTATGCATTAGCTTATTAATCTTTATTACATCCCTGTAAGATAAGCCTTTTTATCATAAACATGGCACAAATAAAGGAAGTGAAGCACAGAGAAGTGAAGTCATGTGCCTAAAAGGTTTAGGAGGTGTAACAATACACCTTCCCCTGAAGCTTTAAACTAGAGACCTCCTAAAAAAGGAAACAATACTTACTCTAAATTTGCTGAAGTCAGAGAGTACATATGTCTTTAGCAATGAAGGACAGACTTGATATTTTCATGTGAATATAAAATTATAAAGAATTTGTAAATTGGGAAATGAGATTATTTTTTCTTCCTATTAAATAATGATTGAAGAATGTTTTAAAAACTAAAATTCATCTTTATAAAGAGGAGTTCATATGAATTAATATGAGGAAAAAAATGAAAAACAAGATTTATTATCAACAATGGGAGGGGACCAATTTGTAAAGAACAAAAAAGAAAAGTGTTTTCTACAAAAGAACTTTAAAGTATTGCTATCAGTAACAGCAATTCAGCAATGTATTTGAAAATAAATTTTAGGCAACTGTGTATGTATGATATCTACAATTTCGCATTATATAAATGTTTTCCCATCTGACCATATAATGTATCTTCTTTGGGGAAATAAAATTCAAAAACTATTTAAATATTAAGTTCACAAATAGATTTTTCTTGTCACTGAAGTAGATAGCCACTTTAAATTAAAACAGTGGCTTAAATCTGGTCTGATATTGTGTTTTATATTCCTAAAGAAAGTGATAACCTTAAGCCAAACTAGTCCAGCCATATTTCTTATGATTCTCATTCCAAAGTAACAGGAAATTGAGCTTATTTTGAATGAGTACTAATTAGTACTAAAATACTAAATAGTATCATGAAAATCATGTCTCCAATACATGTCCTGAATGTATAAAGAATTTCTATTTATAAATTATTTTAAAATTCTGGTTAGAGAATGGGCAAAGGACTTACATAGATATTTTTCAACAAAAAGGGCCAAAAAGGTACTCAACACCACTAATCCTTACGAAATGAGATGTGCATGGTAGCCAAAAGGTAGAAGGAATCCCAAGAATTCGTCAATAGATGAGCAGATAAACAAAATGTGGTACATATATACAAAAGAATATTGTCATCTCTCATATGTAAGCATCACTGATAATGGTGTTTGTTGTACTAAATTTTCTTCCAGTTTTCTGCATAAGATGTAATTTATTCTTTTATGGTTGATAATTTTTATGCTTTTATTATATTTTATTTTTATGTGGTGCTGAGGATCAAACCCAGTGCCTCACACTTGCTAGGTGAGAACTCTACAAGTGAGCCACAACCACAGCCCAACAATGTTTTCTATTACTGATAAAACTTGCTATTATGAACATTCTTTTCTGTAAATTATTTTAACAATATTTATTGAACACCTACTATGTGCCAGGTACTGTGATTTTTTTTTCCTAACTGGTTTTACATGACAGTAAAGCAGAATTCATTTTGACACAATGTACACAAATGGAGCATAAATTCTCATTCCTCTCGGTGTACATGGTGCTGAGTCACAGCAGTACTGTAATCATATATATATGCTAATAGTGTCTGTTTAATTGTAATGTCCTTCCCATCCCCAATGCCTCACCCCTCCCTTCACTCTCCTTTGCACTATCCAAAGGTTCTTCATTCTTCCCTACCCCAACTCCCACTGTGGATCAGCATCCATTTATCAGAGAATACATTCAGCCTTTGGTTTCTTGGAATTGGCTTATATCATTTAGCATGATGTTTTCTAGTTCCACCATTACACCTGCAAATGACATAATTTTATTCTTGTGCATGTCTCTTGGTACACTTATGCAGTTAATTACTCTGTAGTACATATTCAGGGATAGAAATGTTTTGTCATCAAGTATGTATATCTTCAAGTTTAAGAAATAATACAAAGCAGTTTTCCTAACTAGTACAGATTTCACTGCTATTAGAATACATAAAAGATCATGTTGCTCTTTATACACATTTTCAATTATTAAGTTTTTTCATATGTGTGTATGTAATGGTATCTTGTGGTTTTAATTTCTATTTCCTTGAGTAGTAATAATGAGCTTGAATATATGTTCACTGGCCATTTGGATAATCTTTTGTGGAGTTATTAAAATTTTTCCCCATTTTAAGTATCTTCTCTTGGCTTATTCTTCCATTTTACACTTCTAATTGTTTTTCAAATTTGCCATGCTTGAATTAAAACTAATGATATTCCATATTTATGCCAAGGATTATAGTTTTGTTGATTACACATGGGTGGTTTCCTTGTAAAAATTATTTAAAACTTTAAAGTACCTAGTAAGAGAGAGTAACTGCTGTCCTTAAATAAGAATCAAAACTAATCAAAGAGTTTCCTTTCTCACTTCAAGTGCCCACGCACTTTCCTTTAATCTTTTAAAAGCAGGAGAGGGACTACCAAAGAGGCATGTGGGAAAAGGAGATTTTCTGGAACCATCCAATCTCATTCCCCTCCACAAGTGCTACTAATTTCCACTGGTTTCAGCTATCATCTGAGCACTTTCATCTGCTTTCAGATTGCTTTTGATTTTTCAGGTGTGATTCCAACAAATATTGTTCACTGAAATTTTCTTCTCAAACATTTTTAAGAAGCAAATGAATTTTCTGCTTGACTATTTTGTACTTGCTTTCTTTTGGGGGAGTTCTGGGGATTAAACTCAGTGGCAACCAATTAATGAGCCACATCTCCAGCCCTATTTTGACTTTTACTTACAAAAAGAGTCTCACTAATTTGCTTGGTGCCTCACCATTGTGGAGGAGGCTGAGTTTGATCTTGTAATCATCCTGCCTCAGCCTTTTGAGCTGCTAGGATTACAGGCACACCTGGCCTAATTTACGTCTTTTGATTGTATTGCTTCAGACAGCCTGTTTACACTTTTTCCATCTAATTGTTTTAGTAAAAATATTAAATAAATGTCAGAATAATTATTGTACATACATTTTAGGCACATAGGCAAGAAATTTATTTGGTGATTTTTTCTTTTTTGTATACTTTGATTTTGCTGTCAGCAGTGAAAACTGAACCCAAGAGTGCTCTACCTCTGACCTGCATCCCCAGTTTTTTTGTTGTTGTTGTTTAATATTGAGATAGTTGCCCATCCTGGCTTCCAACTTTCAATCCTTATGCCACAAGCCTCCTGTGTTTCTGGAATTAAAAGGATATATCACCCTGCATAGCTCATTAGGGGATGTCTACTGGATACTTACCTATCCCAAGAATTCTCTACTTGGTATGGTGGGTCACACCTTTAGTAATGCCAGCTACTTGGGAGGATGGAAGATCACAACTTTGAGGCCAGCGTCAACAAATAAAAACAAAAATTAAAAATAAAAATAAAAAGGTCTGGGGATATGGCTTCAATCCTCACTACTTCCAAACGAAAAGAAAAAAAAAATCATTGAGAAATATTACACATATTGCGGAAATAATCCTTACATAATTTGATTGCACATATCTTCATGAAAGCTAATCACTTCATAAAGAATACATAAATATAGTGCAGTCTTAATATGAATAATACATACATTACCCCAGATATCTACTTAGTTTCTTAAAACATGTCTAGATTATGTACAGTTCTTCTTAGAAGTCCTATCATTGGACTTATACTTGTCTTCTATATTTATCAACATTGCAATAATCCTTATTTTACTATATAGTACAAATATTTTCCCTATGTGGATAATTACACTGTTGTTCGTATAGC